>NW_023276806.1:192525370-193125370 GCF_003668045.3 Cricetulus griseus
CTTTATCTTGATCTTTTGAGACAGGATCTCATGTAGCTTTAGCTGGCCTATAACTTAGTAGGTAGCTTGCACTGGTCTTGAACTGACATATATCTACTTGCCTCTACATCCCTGGGTCTAGGATTAAAGGTGTACACCCCCAGGACCAGCCAGTATTTTCTTCATAATCAAGAATATGAAACTTTGTGGCTGGAGAGGTGGCTCAGTGGTTACAAGCACTTGAAGCTCTTGCAAAGGACTTCAGATGGGTTCCTAGCACCCCCATGGTAACACACAATCATCAGTAACTCCAGTTCTAGGGAACCTGACCCCTTCTTCTGACCCCTTTGAATACCAGGCGTGCATCTGATATACATCCACATATGCAGGCAAAACACATGTGCATAAAATAAAAATGAATAACTCTTTTAAAAGAGCATGGAACTCCTCATATACTGACAACATAGCTTCCCTATTCCTGGCTCGTCCATGTCTCTGATAGACTATTTGCCTTATCTGTACATTTATAAAGTTTACCTAGAGCACACACCTGGTATACATACAATGAAACATACATTCACACATATAAAATAAAATAAATCTTAAAAATTAAATTTAAATCATTTAGAGTATTGCTTTGTGATATTATTATCCCCTTGCGTCTAGCCTTTTTACTTTATAAGTTTCTTCTTCCACAAGAGATCAAACTTTCCTATTATCTTCATATTTTCCCCACGGCGTCCCTTTTTTGGATCACACTCTCAGGCTCTTACCAACCATGATAAAAATAGGCATCCAGATTTTCTTCTAATAGTTTTATAACTTCATTTCTCCACTTAACCTGTTGCTTCATGGGGCACTGATTTTGGCGGCAACAGTGAAATCAGCATCCCATGGAACCAGATTCTGCAGCCAGGATCATTGTGATCACATTTTAATCTTAATGGACATATTTATATATCATTACTTATTCTGGTTCCATAATTCATTTACTCAGTCTTCTATTATTATTGCAATTACATTACACTACACTGTGATTAACATAGCAGAAGCTGAATTCTCATTCATTACTTGAATAATGCTTTTTATAACACCTTTTTTACATTTATTTATTAAGTGTGTGTGTGTGTGTCTGTGTGTGTTCGGGAGGGCACGCAAGTGCCACCTCATCTATGTAAAGGTCAGAACAACTTGAGGGAGCTGGTTCTCTCCTCCCCTCATGTGGTTTCCAAGAACCAAATTCAAGTCATCAGGTTTGGCAGCATGCATCCTTACCCACTGAGCCTTCTCACTAGCCTTTAAATGATGTTCCGAATATGCATTTCACTGCCTGGCATGGCAGTGCAAGCTTTCATCCCAGTGTCCAGGAGGCAAAGGCTGAGAGATCTGGATGATTCAGGGCCAGCCTGGTCTACATACCAAATTCCAAACCACCCAAGGTTATACAGTGTGGGGTGGGGCGGGGGATTCATACTCTATGCCTGCAGGGGAGGGGTGGGGGGATTCAAACTCTATGCCTTTTTAAAATCCAGATCTTTCCTAGTCATTTCATCATAGTGAATTACATTCTCACTCACTCGTTTGCTCAAACCAAATCCTTTGCACTAATGCTTGAGCCTTTACTTTTCCTCAGCCTTCAACCCCACCCATCAAACAGACCCTATCAACTCAATTCATGGCTCATTTACATCCCATTCTTCTCCTGCAGTGCCACTTCCAAAGCCACTGTCTCTCTCAGCTGACAATGGCAGCAGCCTCCCTGTCCCAACCCACAACCATCTACTCCAGATAATAGTCCTTAAGTAGGCCAAGCTTGTTCCCAATTTAGGCCCAGATTCCTCGAACTTGGCATTTGAGCAAGATAATTCCTTGACGTGGGAACCGCCCTAGTCATTGTAAGCTGTTGCATAGCACCTGTCCTCTACTCATTAGAAACCAGTAGGACCTCTCCAGCTATAAGAAAAGAAAGTATCTCATAGGCTGGGAGTGCGGTTCACTGGCAGAACGAACGCTTGTGTACCCTCAAAAGGTGGGGGCAGGAGGGATCTGCCCCCTTTTGCTTCCAGCCTCGCTGCTTGAGACATCCATCCATCCATCCTGTGGGCTAGAATTCTCAGCCTCTAGGTCTCAGATCTTTGGACCTTCTGCCACCAGATCTTGTAGGCCTCCAGTTTGCAGCTGGTAGGCTGGGGGACTTCTCAGCCTCCATAGCCGTGAGTTGACTCGTCATAATAAATCTCTCAAGGTATGCCTAGCTTGGTATCTTGGTCTGTTTCCCTGGAGATGCCTCACACACACTCTCAGATCACACCGCTTAGCCTCTGCTCCAGTCACTTGTAGTGTCTTTGTAAGATTCCTACTGGGAGTTGAGACATCATCGCCGCAAGAGGCTTTGTACCTGCTTTGACTCCTCCAGTACTTGCTCCTCACTGCCTGCTTGAAACTCAGCGACTTCACACTACCTGAGTCAAAGATCAACCCCCTTCCCTTGTCCTCTCATCACACCAAACTGTGATTGCCTCCAGGGCCATACATATTCTCCTTCCCACATCTGAAACAACCTCGTGCCTCCTCCGTAGGGGATGCAGAGAATATCTATAGCATCAACACATTGGATTTCCATTGCCTCACCCTGGCTCTCAGCTTAGTCATCATGTCTTTTGTCTGAATCTCCTAAAACATCGGGGGTCTGTGTACTTGCTCTTCTGCCCTCTGTGCTTAAATAGACTATTTAATATGTGATGACTTCATGTAATATAGAGAATCCTTT
This sequence comes from Cricetulus griseus, assembly GCF_003668045.3. Taxonomy (NCBI): domain Eukaryota; kingdom Metazoa; phylum Chordata; class Mammalia; order Rodentia; family Cricetidae; genus Cricetulus; species Cricetulus griseus. The sequence goes on from NW_023276806.1 coordinate 192,528,120, forward strand.
CCTGCCTGCCTTTCTCACTTCCCAGAACCACCCCTACCTCTGACATCTCTTACTTCTGGACCACCAGGCACATCCTGGTAGCCTTCCTGTGGGTGGGTGTAAGCTAATCAATAATCAGAGTTTGCCTCTCCCACCCAAGAAGTTAACCCAAGAGATGCCTCTTTCAACCCTTGGGTATATTTATCAACCTTGACTAAGCATTTTATCAATCCTCAGATTATGCCAAAGAAAGTCACAAATATACTATATTATCAAGAGTAAATGGGGACATACAACTGTGAAGTGTGAATTAAAAAGTTGTGTACTAAGCACATGAAGGTGTCTCTGCTCAGCTTCTGCTAACACTGTCACCTCCCTGTGGGTACCTAGGCATCAGCCTGGCAGTGTGACAGCATGTCCTGAGATGAACTGAGGGAGCCTTATACACGGAACTCAGCTTTACCTGTTGGTCCCAGAGCTGCCTATCAGGTCAACCTCAGGAGAGCTTTCTGATGACACAGCCCTTGAAGGATAATATTCCTCTTAAACAGAGTGCCCCAAGTGTTACTGGTGAGCAGACCCAGCGACCTGGGGAAGGGACAAGTATTTTAGATATTACCCCTTTGTCTGAGCCATTTTCCTTAATTGAACATCTAAGAAAAGGGCAATTGTCAACTCTAAAAAAAAAAATAGACAGAATCATTGCCAGCTCCTCCAGCTCAAAGGGAGTGAGCAGAAATTTGTTTTGTAGATTGTACTAAATATTGGCCCCTAGCAAGAAGTTTCCAGAGCCTGGATGATAGGGGTCTCTTTTAAGAATCCAGAGGTAATCAGATGTGGCTCAATTGGAAGAGTGGTTGGCTGGCACGCACAAAGCCCTGAGTTCAATTCCCAGCACTGTACAAACCAGGCATAGCAGTGCCTGTCTTCCCAGTGCTTGGGAGGTAGGAGTAAAAGAATACAAAGTTCAAAATCATCCTTGTCTACATAGCATATTTGAGATCAGCCTGAACCATACCAGACCCTGTCTCCAAAACAAAAACAGACAAAAGACACCTGCAAAAGACACAAGGATGCATCCATCAGCATCTCTCTCTCTCTCTCTCTCTCTCTCTCTCTCTCTCTCTCTCTCTCTCTCGTGACCAGAGTCCTCGAAAGGCCTGTCAGAGTCTGATAAGCACTAGAAAGGCACAGGAAAACATGTTCCCAGGCTTCAGAGGCAGCCTCCAAAAAATAATCAATAAGAAAATGTACCCACACATTGCAATTAGTTAAAACAAGCAAACCCTAGCATGAACTCTGTTTTCCTCACTGTGCAGGAATTAGATAAAAAAAAAAAAAAAAAAACCCTGCTCTCCCAGCTGTTGTGACCTAGTTAAGGAAGGGAGACCTTCGCTTAAAATTATACCTTGCCACTGAAATCACAGACTTTTCCAAAACCCAAAGCTCTCCTCCAGCCTGAATGATGTGAGAGAGAGCAACAGAGCCCAAGTTTCCCTAAATGTCAAAGCCCAAGATCTTCCAAAAATATCCCACACCCCAAAGGACATGAGACAAAAGGACACCCTGTGTCCCGAGTCCCAAAGCCTCCAGTCTCAAGCCTCCTTGGAGGGTTGGGGGCACTGTGCCATCTTCCACTTCTTCCAAGGATCAGGTTGTCCTGCCAGCTCCCAGGACTTATCTGCCTATTACCACTGTTCACCATGGCTGCCATCATTTTATTTCTTTCTTTCCTTTAAAATGTACTTAGTGATTAACTGATTGATTGATTGACTGATTGATTGACTGATTGATTGAGTCTGTGTGTGTTTATGCATGGCTTATGCATGTTCCTGTGTGCGGGTATGTACATTCAAGGGTTCATGTTGTGTGAAGGTGTATGTCTACTTTTATGGGTATTCATGGTGGTCAGGGGTCAACCTCAAGTGTCTTCTGTCATTCTCCATCTTGTATTTTGAGGCAAGCTCTCTCACTTCGTCCAGGAGATACCAATTCTACTAGGCCACTGGCTGGTGAGCCCCAGGGAATCCCCCTATTTCTGCCTCCTCAGAGCTGGGACTAAGAATGTGCTACGGGGCTGGAGATACACCTCGGCAATTCAAAGCCCTTACTGTTCTCTCAGAGGGCCTGGGCTCAGTTCCCAGTACCCATGTGGTAGCTCAAAATCATGTGTAACTCCAGATCTAGGGCATCTGATGCCCTCTTCTGGCCTCCATGGACATCACACACCCATAGTGCAAATGCTGCAATTAAAACACTCATGAATGTAAAATAAAACAAACCCAAAAATGTATCACTGTGCCTGGATTTTTCACATGAGTTCTAGGGTTTGAACTCAGGCCTTCTTGCTCGCATGGCATGCATTGTGAAGTGATTCCCACCATCAAGTTTTGCTCTCTAAATTCCTTTATAGCCATGTCTTGATAAGGGAGATGATAAAACTAACTGCTAATTTTTATTTCTGTACTTCCTACGGGCTACCTTAAATTTTTAGTAGAACGAGATGGGTGTAAATACCTTCATTTGTGTACCACTTTGTTTTTAAAATATAGTCCCGGTGTAGGTGGAGTTTTCTGTCTGCCAGCCAGCTCCCAAATAACCACACTGAGACTTAATATTAATTATAAATGTTCAGCGGATAGTTTGGGCTTGTTACTAATTAGCTCTCACAACTTAAATTAACCCATATTTCTTATCTATGTTCTACCACATGGCAGTACATTTTTAGCATGGCATGTTCATTTTCCTTCCCTCCGTGTCTCCTGGCAACTCTGCCTTCTTCTACCCAGTACTCTCCTCTTTTTGTCCACAAGTCCTGCCTAACCTTTTCCTGTGTAGCTATTGGCCAGTCACTCTTTATTAACCAATGAGAATAATACATATTCACAGTGTACCAAAAGATTGCTCCACAGCATCCTAGAGCCTGTACAAGTCTGTACCATATGGAGTCCTAGAGCTGAAAGTAGAAGTGGACACATGTCCCCATTCCTAAGCCAGAAACAATCTCTAATCGATAAGCACTTGCAAATGAAAACTTAATTTTCTCCAAAGGAGTGTACTGGGGAAACAGACTACTCTTAAGGCTTAGGCTATATGCCCACAACAGAGAATGACGTCAGTGTCATCTCTGGAGGGTTCCTGTCTCATAATGCTGCGTTAGGCCTTTTCCTTTCTTACTTGTTTTTTTTTTTATTTTATCTTAATATGTTTATTTATTTTTATTTTATTATTTTATTTACATTTTTCTTCTCTCTTTTTACCCTACAGGTCCTCTGTTTATATATTATTAGGCCTTTTCCTTTTTTACTTGTTTTTTTTAATTTTATCTTACTATGTTTATTTATTTTTATTTTACTATTTTATTTACATTTTTCTTCTCTCTTTTTACCCTACAGGTCCTCTGTTTATATTATGGGTTCCAGTTTAGGGTTTTTATGGGATTCTGGAGAGTGAGAACAAGTGAGTCTCTGAGGAGGCCTCTCTGAAGGGGATAAGGGGATGAGGGGTAGGAGGGGGAGACAGGTTATGATCATGGACATCAAGATCTGAGGTAGGAAGAAATGGGCTGTGAGAGAAAATGCATGCCGCTCAGCAGAACTTGCAGCCACTAGATCCCAGGCCTGCTCTGATGATCTTATCCTGATTACTCCTTTAAATGCCTTAACTCAGATAAGGTCACAATCTGAGGAACTGGGATTTAGAATCCATCACAGGAATGTGAGGACAAAGCATAAATTCAGTCCATAACATATCAGAAAATGATACTAACCCATGCGAAACCAACCCTTTCTCTTCTGTGGAGGTAACCAGAGGGGGTTGCATATGGTGCTGTCTGCTGTCCTCTGAGGTGGGTGGTGATCCCACCATACAGGGGGCTTGTAAAACCAATGTGAGCCTAAGGGGGACTCTCCGTGCCAGAGAAAGTCGGTTAAAGAATTGTTTTTCAATTCAGGTTTCCTCCACCCCAGTAATGACAGTTGGTTTAAATGTATCAATTTACAGAGTTGAGATTTGCAGTCCATGGTGTAATATTCAAAAGCAAATATGTCATCCTTTATATAGAGAAATAGCTACCACAGCTGACAGAGACATCGGCAAGTGTCAGGTGATGGAACAGAAGACAAAAGCGATTTAAAAGCTAAGGGGGTATGATTCATAGCCACAGACACCAACCACCACCTGTGTTCTGGAAACTGGGCAATTTCCAGGCTCAGGAACCAAAGACCTCAGAAGTCAGGGCAGCCAGGAGGAAGGGACCATGAAGGTGAGACGTAGTAGAACTCCAAACTCCTTGTTCATGTCCAGCAACGAGTCCCATGGCAAAGGTTACGTATGTGGTAGGGGAGAGGGGTCCAGGTCAGATGATCCTAGCGGACACAAAGAAATAAGAGGATTCCCAACTGCAACAGCTTCCGGAGTTCCCAGACTGGGCTCTGCTCCTCTTTGCCCACAACAGAAAAACAAAGTTGGCCTATGCCGTGGCTGGGTGTAGAATGTTTTGCCAAAGCCCATGAATTCAAGGCTTTGTCTCCCAGGGAATGTGGTAGGACCTTCAAAGACTGGGCCTAGTAGGAAGCAGGTAAATTACTGAAGATGCGATCTGCAAAGGGATTATGGATCCTGGACCCATTTTATTTTCTCTTTTCTGTTGTTTGGCTATGTCACACACATCTAAAGGCCCAAAAGCAACTCACCATGGACTGGAGCCAAAATAAGTCTTGTCTCTTTTTAAGTTGGCCATATTGAATATTTTGTTACAGTTCTAAAAAGCTGGCTATTACGGGTTACAAAAAGCAGTGGTTCTCAACCCCATGGGTGGTTTTATTAAAACATACATTTCTAGAAGCCACGCTCAATTTCCAACCCAGCAGGTCTGCAGTAAGGCCTGGTCACATGCATTTCTAAGAAGTCTCTTGGGCTGTGAGCCACGCTGGAAGAACCACCTTTTATTTTTATTTTTTAAAGCAGGGTCTTATATAGCTCAGGCTGGCTTCAAACTCTCCACCACATGCCAGAGATGACCTTAAAGTTCTGATCCCACTGCCTTCACTCCTGAGTGCTGGGCAGTGTTATAGCGTGATTATAGCATGAGCCTTGTTTAGGCAGTGCTGAGGATCAAATCCAGAGAGTCTTGCATGCTAGGCAAGCACTCTAACGACTGAGCTATAATCTCCATTCTTGTTATCTTCTATTCTTTGCCTGACTCAACCTTTCTGCTCCCTCATGTCCTCTGCATCCTCCTCTTCTCCCCTTCTCATTCTCCTAGATCCTTCCCCCCTCTTCCTGTGCTCCCAATTTGCTCAGGGGATCTTGTCCCTTTCCCCTTCTCCAGGGAACCCTGTATGTCTCTCTTAGGGTCCTCCTTGTTTACTAGCTTCTCTAGCAGTGTGTATTGTAGGCTGGTAATCCTTCACTCTATGTCTAAAATCCACATATGAGTGAGTACATACCATGTTTGTCTTTCTGTGACTGTGTTACCTCACTCAGAATGGTTTCTTCTAGTTCCATCTATTTTCCTGCAAATTTCAAGATTCCATTTTTTCCCCGCTGAGTAGTACTCCATTGTGTAAATGTACCACATTTTCTCTATCCATTCTTCGGATGAGGGGCATCTAGGTGGCTTCCAGTTTCTGGCTATTACAAATAATGCTGCTATGAACATCGTTGAACAGATGTCCTTGTTGTACAACTCCAAGAAATGCACATAAATGTTTGAGGAACGGCTAGCTCAGGTTAGGGTGAAGTCTGTAACCATGGCATGTCATTGTCCCCTCAAGTAGATCACTGTTTATTGAGGATTCAATCCAATAGCTCTTGTTTTCATTCATTTTATGCTATAAACAAATGTGGTCTCAGTCTCTGACTTCTTACAGGAGCTAAATCAACAAAGCAATAAGACTTGCCCAAAGATCTGATAGGTGGGGTATTGAGAACAAGGAAAAATCACCTTGTCCTAAGTGCAGCACACTTTGACTTCAGACTCCATTTTACTTGTAGGGTGAAACAAAGTTCAGGTTCCCAAGTTCTAGGGGAGCTGGGAACCTTCCAAAAGCTGACCCACCTCCTCCTTAAACCTTAAAAATAGTCAATATTTGTCTTTAGTTCTCTAGAAACATCATGGCTGTTCCTAACAACAGAAGGAGCAAATGAATCTGGTTGAACCAAAAAGCTTGACCTGTATGTTGATTGATGGAACACTGAAGGAAAGCTCCTAATCTTTGAATTCTGATTGCTGAAAAATTGTAACTGTAACTTGGTAACAAGTGCTTATGATTTTTATGCTTAAATACTTGCTTCAGTTGGCATTAAGGGTCGCAGTTCAGCTCCCAAGTCTGTTCTGAAGCCCCGATCTCCCCCTCTAACTTTGTGCCTCCTGTATTAAATCTTGCTCTGCAGTAATCTCTTGAGTCTGCTTGGGTTGATCCGGAGTCTCGGAACACAACAGAGTTACAAACTGGGTTTTGTGTGTGGTGTGAGAGCTTTGGAACTTTAGCATAGAAGCACATTTAGGGTGGATAGAGAGAAGGCTTAGTAGATAAGAGTGCTTGTTGTGCAGCCATGAAGACCTGGGCTCAGGTCCCAGCTCCATGGAGCAAGCCTGCCATGACTTCACATGTACCTGTTACCCCCCCGCATGCTCTGTGGAGCAGAGACAAGGCAGATCACCAGCTTGCTAACCTAAGCTGGGAGAGAGATCCTGCCTCAAAGAAACAAGGTGTCAAGTAAAAGAGGACACTCAGTGCCTTTCTCTTGCTTCCATGTACACACACAAGACCACATACAATACACACACACACACACACACACACACACACACACACACACACACACAGACCCCACAGGAGGGAATGGGAAGAACCTCCTCATTTAGAAACAACATAGAGAGAGAGGTGGTAAGCAGCTTGAAGTATAAGCCAAGCCTGATTCTCCAACCCAGTCTTACACACACACCACTCCTTCCCACATGCCATGTTCTAGAAACAGGCCCATCAGAAGGCAAAGATTTCTGGGTTATGAGAGCAAAACACAGGGGGAAAACTACTCTTTACATTCAATTTCTAAACATTTTTCTAAAAGTTAAATCTGTTTACTCACTGGCTGAAAGAAATAATGTTTGCAGAGTCCTCCCAGCCCTTTGCCTCCTTAGTCAGAGAACACTGGATGTGCTGGCTCAGAAGGGCGGGACAGCCCACAGGCAGCACAGCCTTGGCTAAGTGTGTTAGGAACAGTCAAGGAAGAGCTTGTACCTTCCCAACATGCTAAGCAACTCAAGAGACAATGGAGGCCTCTTAGGCATTGTTTGCTTTGTCCCAGAAGACTGCCCTTTACTCTGACTTGGGAATTGTTTGGGGAAAAAAAAAAAAAAAAAACAGAACAAATAAGAGTCTGTGGATAAAAGAGGCCAAGGCTTGAAAGTCGGAAACGGTTTGCTCTGTCTTATGTAAGATCCTGAGAAGGAAACAGCCTCTAATTGTACAGATGTGCTGTTGAAGCTGCATTGGAGAATTAATCAAGAGACTGCTTAGCTTAAAGAAACTAAAGCAGAAAAAGTCTAGAGTTGTGTTTGTTTGATTAAATGTTTGTTTGTTTGTTTGTTTGTTTCATTCTGTTTTTGAAACAGTCTCATGTGCCCCAGCCTAGCTTTCAACTCACTATGTAGCTGAGGATGACTCTTAAAGGCCGATCTTCCTGTCTCTGACTCCTAAGAGCTGGGATTACCGATTCGTGCCACCGTACCCAGCAAGTCCAAGCTTTTGCTGTCCTTCTGCAGTGGTCCAAACGAACTGATCTAACAATGAGGCATGCTTGCGTTTTACAAATTCATATAGAACCAGAAAAGACTCCAGCTAACCCAAGCAATCCTGAGCTAAAAGACTAATACTGGAGGGAGTGCCATTTTAGACTTCAAGGTATTTGAGATCTGTAGAAATAAAAACAATATGGTATTAGCCCAAAACAGACATGTAGACCAATGGAACGACATAGGAGACCTACACATGAGGATAGCCATCTGATACTTGACAATGAAGCAAAAACATACACTGGAGGAGAGACAGTATCTACAACACATGATGCTAGGAAAGCCCGATGTCCATGAGCAGAAGAATGAAGTCATATGTTTATCTATCACCCTACACACACACACACACACACACACACACACACACACACACACACACAAGTGCCAAGTGGATCAGAAGATCAAAAACCTCAATCTGAAAAACTGCTGGAAGAAAACAGTACTCTACAAGACTTAAGTATGGCAAAGGACTCTGTGGATAGGACTCCATTTGCCCAGAAATTAAGGTCAACAACTGATAAGTGGAGCATCACAGAACTAAAATGCTTCTGTAGAGCTAAGGAAATAATCAATGAACAAAGGAGAAACCCACGGAATGGGAGCGAATCCTTCCCAGCTACACATCTGACAGAGGATTAATAGCCAGAGTATACAAAGAACTGAGAAAAGTCAAGGAAACAAATGACCCAATTAAAATGGGCTCGGGCTCTACAGCAAGAGTTCTCAACTGAAGAAATAAAAAAAAAAAAATGGCTAAGTATTACCTCAAAAAGCACTCATCATCCTTAGCAATTAGGGAAATGCAAATTAAAACTACTTTGAGATTTCATCTCATCCCAGTTAGAGTGGCTAAGATCAACAAAACAAGAGACTACAAATGCCAGTGAGGTTGTAGTACTAGAAGCCTAGCAAATTCCCCAGGGCTAGCGAGGTCAAGGTCATGGATGTGAGAAAAGGGTCTGCTCCTGCTACTTTGCTAGACTAGCATAATGCCTAACTATGTTCTAAATCTTCTTATCTCTGCAGATGAGTGTCAATATCACCCCTCAACAAAGAAGCTTCTTTTTATAATAAATGGAGACCATCACACACACACACATAAAAAAAAAAAAAAACCACAACTGGACACAATGCCAAGGTCAACAGATTGTGGAGAGCCACAATGGATACATTTATGTCACAGCTCCTGCATCTATGGCTCTGGAAACATTTCGGAAAAGAGAGCAGAAAGATTGTAAGAGCCAAAATAGCCAAAATGCCAGGAAGTCCTGCTGTAAAACATTCTCTTATAAAAATGGGTGTATAAAACATGACATCAACACTGGTGGCACCAACAGACACTCGAATGCAGAAGGAGGGAAATCTCATGGAGTGCGTCACATTCTTGGCCTCGGAACTACAGGCAACTGATAGCTGATGAGAGAGGGAGAGCTAGCATTTCCCAAGGATAGGGCTCCTAAGCGGTTGTTCAATACAAAGTGGTCAACCCTGAAACCATATACACACAAACAAGAAAAAAGGATTCAGCAGGTTGTACTTACATATCTGTATGTGTGTGCACACACACGCACACATACACACACACATGGATTTAACAATAATAATAATTCAGCAGATTTTATATATACATACATATTTGGGATGAAGAGGGAGGCTATCAAATTAAGAGGAGGACTTGTAAAGAGTTGGATTGGGGCAGATCGTGCTACCACTGAGCCTGGGAGCCAGCAGTGAAGGCCGGATATCCTCATGCCCACCCACTCATAACCTCAAGTCAACCCACAGTCAAGTTCTCTGTGGGCATGCAACTGACTGGGTCCCCAGTTAGGGCTGGGAGCTCCCTTCTTAATGAAGCAAATCATATAGACCCCAAAACTATACCCGTGCAGCCCCTGGACAGCCACCACTGTAGTGCTGACCTGAACACACTAAAGCTCAGAGGTCCTTGAAGTCAGACTGTACAATGAGAAGTCTCCTTTGCCTGCAGACTGCTGATTCATGAGCCTGTCCCGCTTACTCAACCGTAATCCTGGGTGGTTCAAATCCTGGGAGGAATCTGAGAATTCACATGCATAACTGCCCGAGTAAACAAAAGCTCCAGGCCAACCCACATACGTTTCCCCTGCACTCCCTGCCAGCCTCCCAGTCCTGCCCACCAAAGCAGCAACATGGTCCACAGCCTTCTGTTATTCTCTGTATTGTACTTCAAACGTCCTTTGTTCTCAGGACATGCGCTGTCTCACAGCCTCACAAAACTCTGAATTGCACCTGACTCCAGATTCTAACTCACATGTAGACTCTGACATACACCAAGAAGTTAATTAACTTTGTCGCTGATGGAGAATTGTTCAGCCTTAAAAGGGGGAGGTACTGTCATTTGCTACGACAGGGACAGGGAGGGATGCACCCAAAGATATTGTAGTAAGCTAAATAAGCTAGACACAGGGAGATAAATACCCTCATTTGTATGCAGGATCTTTCTAAGTTGAATAGACTGAAACACAGGCTAGAACAGTGGTTACCAGGAGAAGGTGGGAGGAAATGAGAAGTGGATCAAAGAGTGCAATAGACAGAAATCTAATGTTCAACATGAGCCCCAGGAAGGACTTGTATCTGGCATTTTCTATAGCAAACAAGACAAAAAAAAAATCACACTGTATTCTCCAAGTTTGCTAAACGCTGAGTGCAGATGACCTCACCAGTCACACACGAAAAGAAAACTGCACAGGATGACAGATACATAAAGTTATTTGACTGTAGTCATCATTTGACTGTGTACAGAGCCATGATCATATTGTTGTACCCACAGAGTCAGCCAAAGCAGAGACTTGGGAGAAAGTCTGGAAAGTTCCTTAAAGCAAAACCTGAATTTCCCACTCCAAACACTGCACTGCTGCACACCAAGAATGTGATGGACGAGCCACGCTGCTGCAGCCTCCTGAGCCTCACGGCTCCTCAGCCTCTGTGCCTGTCCCCAATGGGGCTTGCTTGCCCAAACATTTCTTGTTCACATACTGTATGGTCAAGACCACATTGTTACACCTCTTCTCCCCATGGGCAATGTTCTCCCAGATTCGTTCTCTCGGAAATTGTTCCTGAAACAATGTGGTCTATGCATAGCAACACAATGTCTAGGTATTACAAGTAATCTAGAAATTATTTAATGTATGCTTAGATTATCTGCATTCCACATCACATAAGGGCCTTGAGTATCAGTGGGGTTTGGCAGGCTACCTGTGCAAATCCTAGAGCAAACCCTTCGGATACTGGGTGCACAGAGATGGCAAAACATTATGGTACACCCTTTACATTTATTTATTTGTGGCAGGGACAAGAAACTCATTTAAGAAAGAAACATTATTAAAAGAAAAATACATGTTGACTCTTCAAGCTGAGAGACTATCTAATGAGCTACTGTCACAAAGAAACGGATAAGCACATTAACCAAAGAAGAAACCATTTTGCATAGGTTCTGTTCTGTCTGTCTTTATCATGTTGCCACGGAATGCATATCCATGTAGAAATCTGGGAGGAAGTTCCCCCTTCACCCCTACAGCTGTATCCCTGAAGGTGATCTACAACACTGACACCCCACCTTGTGGGCAGAGGATTGAGATGCTCTGTACCCCTCTGCACTCGGGACCCACAGGGGAGCTAGCACTGTGAGTGCCCCATTTCCAGGACTCTCCTCTGCAGTCCCTCACCTCCCGCTGGGCTTCTTTCTGGGTTCTGGCATCATGATTCACAAGACATAACACGGGAGTCTGTATTAGCATAGAGACCGACAGCAAGAAAGACAGTCTATGGGAAATGCCTTCCACTTTCTCTACAATTATCATTCAACTGCTTCAGTAAACAACAAAATTGTTCCCCACACACATCATTACCGTTTACAAGATTAAAATAGTCTAGAGGTCGGGAAGACAAACACAGGCTGGCTAGAGCTTTGGAAATGAATTGCTCTCCTTGGCTAAGACTTCCCTAACCCCTACTTTCCTGGGGGAGAAAATGGAGAACAAGAGGCCAGGCAAATGTCAAGCTGGCACTTCTGTGTCCACGCAGCAAACTTTGTGGAGAGAGACAAAAATGAGGAAAAGACGGTGCTTCGTGAGGGCTCAGCCTAAGCCAGGCAGGCAGGTGATCTATGCTTATAGCTCTTCCCCATGGACCTCACATTGCCTAGCTGGGATACCACCATTTTTTGTACCTACTGAGGCACAAAGCCTTAAAATTCTACCCAGATCCAGGTCAAGTCCAAAACTAAAAGTTCTGGAGCAATCATCTCATGCTCCTCACTTTAAATTATAGGTGGTGGTTGTTGTGCAATACTGGAAATGGGATGGACTCTGGGCCTCATGCATGCTAGACAAAGCTATTGTCTTTGTCCTGATAAACCCTATGAGTTGGTGTTGTTGGCTTGATGTTGTGACTGTAACACCCATCATGATGACCCTTGATATCCTGACCCATGCCAGGCAAAGGCAGGAATGAAAAAAAAAACACATGATAACTATGTGCTGAACAGTTTCCTGTCAACTTGACACACGCTCAAGTTATCTGAGAGGAGGGAGCCTCAATTAAGAAAATGCCTCCATAAGATCAGGGCAGTAGACAACCCTGTAGGGAATTTTCTTAATTAGCGATTAATAGGGGAGGGCCCAGCTCATTGTATGTGGTGCCATCCTTGGGCTGGTGGCCCTGGTTCTATAAGAAAGCAAACTGAGCAAGTCACGGGGAGCAAGCCAGTAAGAAGCCCTCTCCCATGGCCTCTACATCAGCTCCTGCCTGTAGGTTCCAGCCCTGTTTGAGTTCCTGCCCTGACTTCTTTTATGGTGAACAGTGCTGTGGAAGATTAAGCCAAATAGATCCTTTCCTCCCCAACTTGTTCATTGGTCATGGTGTTTTATCACAGCAATAGAAACCCTAACTAAGACAAGCTATACCCCAAGCCGGTTCCCTTGAAGAAGCCAACCCATTGCCTCGAACTAGCACTATTTTCCCCTCTGCAATGCAGACCCAGAATGATAAAAAGACAAGCCAGAGCAGATGGAGTGTTTGGTAATGGGTGGAGCTGACTAAAAGAAGTCCTTCAGCTGCCCCTACCAAAGAAACTTCTGATCCACAAAAATCCCTGGTCTTACTGTGAGGGTAGGGAGAACAGTCAAACGGGGGCTGCAAGGTCCTGAGCTTGGAGACCAGGCAAGGAAGGGAGGAGATGGATTATTTCTGAGGACTTGGATTATATATGAACTTCACATGGCCTGGTCCACTAAGATCAATATTAATGATGATTATCCCTTAGAATTTCATCTTAGAAACCATTCTGGCACCTGCCATATCCCCAGCCATTTTAAGCCTTATCCATACAAGTCTCCTTGGTCAAGGTAGCCCCAGGCCCTGGAAATGTTCAGTGCCCATCTGGTCCTGAGGCAGTAGCTACCCCACTGAGAGCCTATACTTCCATAAAAGTCAACTTTGTATGGCAGCCTACTGGAGCTACAACAACTTGGGATGGACCACAAAGGTTAAGCATATTGACTATCACCCCCAGGAAAAGGATGTATGTTATGATAAATCTTTCTGCCAAAAGCTGCCTGAGCCCCACCGCCACGTGTGCGCTTTACGCCAGCCGCCTGCCCGAGTTAGGCCCAAATGAATACACAGAAACTTGAATTAGGTTCAAAGCTGCTTGGCCAATGACTAGGATTCTCATCTGTTAGCTCAGTCTTAACTATCATAAATCTATATATTTTATAAGACTTATCTTATCGGATGCCTTATTGGCGTCCCTCCTTGTCGGTGGATCACATCGTGCCACTGGAGCAGGAGCGGAGGGGAAAAGAGAGACGCTTCTGGTTTCTCCTTCTTTAAATCTGAGTCTCCTTGCTATATCACTTCCTGCCTGGATCAGCACTTATCTACTACATTTCCCAGAATCCTCTTTGACTCATAGCCCTGCCTAACTTGCCATTTCATTGGCCAAACAGTATTTTATTTAACAATCAATAAGATAAACATATACAGAAGTAATTCCCCCATCAGTTGTATTAAGGCTTCTTCATGGGAAGATAAGGCCACAGTTTATAAATGTGTATTGAGACTACTGGGGAAATGTAAGAACTATGAGTATAAAGGTGTCAGCTACAAAGGAGCCAGATACATAAGTATGTGATCAGATAAAGGGTGAGATTAGCAAAATGAAGCACAGACTCCATGAACTAGCCAAGCTCAGAAATACTGATAATCAAAGTCTGACCCCTCTCTCCATATTCTTCTGGTTCAAACAAAGCAAAACGAAATGATCCCATCATCTCTTTAAGTACCCCAAGGATTCTTCCTAGAGACATGGCAAAGTGAAACTCGCCAATCAAACCACAGGGTAAATCAGTTTTCTTCATTTCACTGATATGATTCTACCTATAAGAGAAAGAATTTCTAGCCTACATCTTAACCAGCTTAAAATCAATGTCAATGATTGCTCCTCATGCCTAAGGAGAGTACATAATGTTCCTGGTTTGGCAGCACAAAGGGACAACAAGAAATCCCAGCACTGTTCTAGTTCAGCAGAAGAATGATGCAAGAAGGACCACAGAGTTAAGTCTGTCCAAAGAGAACAATTCCTAAACCTGTAAGGTGGAAGGTATAAACACAGATGAACACAGCTGAGTCAAAACATGCCGTCATAACATTACTGAATGCTGTCTAAAGTTTGGACACAGTCCCCATCAAAATTCCAATAACATTCTTCACACAAACACACATACACACACACACAAAAAAAAAAACAACCAGGAGGAAAAGTCCTATATTTCATATAGAAACATGAAAGACCCCAAATGGCCAAAACAAAAAGAACAACAGTGAGGTATGGTGATGCTTGGTTTCAGTTATACTAGAGAAGCAACAAAATAGCATAATGCTGGCACAAAAACATGTAGAGCAATGGGACAGAAAGAGACTTACACAGCTGCAGCACCTGGTCTTCAACCTAGATGCCCGAAATAGGTATTGGAGAAAAGACAGACTCTCTAACAAATGGCGCTGAGGAAGCTGGGTACCCACATGCAGAATGAAACTCTGCCCCCATCATTCACCTTTTACAAAAATCAATTCGGAATGGATCAAAGGCCTTAATGTAAGACACGAAGCTTTCAAAACACCAAAGAAAAATAGGCAGACATTTTCTGAAAAGGACTCCCATCACCCAGGAAATAATAGCAAGAATTGAGATATTGGTCACATGAAATTAAAAAGCCTCTGCCCTGCAAAGGGAACAAGAGTGGAAAGGCAGATGGCAGGATGGGAGAAAATCTTTGCCAGGTGTACCTGTGACAACTGATATCTAAAATAAGTAAGTGACATGACGTTAAACACCAACAAGACCAAATAACTCAACAAATACCATGCTTTGTTTGTCTTGAAGAATGTGTGTGTGTGTGTGTGTGTGTGTGTGTGTGTGTGTGTGTGTATTCTTATGACAGCATATTATACATTGGGCTATATTCTGAGCCTTCTCTTCTAGAACCTCGCTGCTTTGGCTAGCTCTCCCTTTGATTAGTTAACTGGTTTCCCTCAGGGTTGAACCCACATCATATTCTTTTGTGCACCCAGGTCTGGTCAACTGAGAGAAAAGGCTAGGGGAGGCACTAGAGTATTCTTGATTCTGAGCATCTTATATGAGGCAGGGACCCCCAGAGGAACAGCAATGGCATCTGTTCTAGTCTGTTTCTATTGGGGGGGACAAACACCAGGACCAAACACAAACTGAGGAGGAAAGGGTTTATTCACCTTACAGTGTACAGTCCATCATGAAGGGATGCCAGGGCAGGAACTGAAGCAGAGACCATGGATGAATCGTGCCTACTAGTTCATTGCCCATAGATTTCTCAGCCTGCTTTCTTATATAAGGAAGGACCACCTGCCCAAGGCTCACAGTGGACTGAGCCATCTCAAATTAATCAGTAGTCAAGAAAATGTCCCACTGTCTTACCTCAGGCTGATCTGATGAAGGCATTTTCTCAATTAAAGTTCGCTAGTTCGCTCTTCCCAAATGACCCTGAATTATATTACATTAACAACAACAACAACAACAACAAAAACTAACCAGTGCAGCATCCAAAGTGAAAAAGTGGGTT
This sequence comes from Cricetulus griseus, assembly GCF_003668045.3. Lineage (NCBI taxonomy): Eukaryota > Metazoa > Chordata > Mammalia > Rodentia > Cricetidae > Cricetulus > Cricetulus griseus. The sequence continues at coordinate 192,544,035 of NW_023276806.1, forward strand.
AAAAGACTTTTTTTTCTCAGACAAGGTTCTCAAAGCTTCACCTTGAGATGCTGTTCTGGCTGGTTTTATGTTGACTTGACACAAACAAGCTGGAGTCATCTGAGAGGATGTAACCTGAATTACAAAAATGCCTTCATAAGCTCCAGCTATGGGCAAGCCTGTCAGACATTATCTTAGTGACTGACAGGGGAGGGTCCAGCCCATTGTGTGTGGTGTCACCCCTGGGTTCTGTAAGAAAAGCAGGCTGAGCAAGCCATGAGGAACAAGCCAGTAAGCAGCACCCCTCCAGGGACTCTGCCTCAGTTCCTGCCTCCAGGATCCTGCCCTGTTTGACTTCCTTTGATGATGAATAGCTGTATGGAAGTGTAAGCCAAATAAACCCTTTTCTTCCCAAGTTGCTTTGGGCATGTTATTTTATCCCAGCAATAGTAACCCAAGATAGATGCCAACAAGATATCTTCACTCGTGTCATTATCTCTAGGGCCAAAGAGAGTGCCTGATTCACAGCAGTGCCCAGTTTTTGAGAAGAAATGAATAAATGAATGAATGAAGCATTTTTCTGTCTTTCCTCTGCCCCCCATATCATTTACAGACATAACATGTCCCCATGGATAACAGCTGTATTACACAGGGATTTCAACAGCATAAAAGAAGAGGAGTAGGTGACCTAATTATCAAAAGGCTTGGGAGCTAAAGAGATGGCTAAGCAGTTAGGAGAATTTGTTCTTGCAAAGGACTAGACTTCAGTGCCCAGCACCCACGTTGGGCAACTCACAAATCTGGGTGACTCCAGCTCCAGGAGATCCAGCGCCCTCTTCTGGCCTCCGTAGGCACTTGCACTCACGTGCATATACCCATATACAGTCACACATGCACAATTCAGTTTATAAAAATAATACATAACCTATATTTTAAGTTACATATAACATATATAATTCTATTTATAAATCTTTTAAAATGTATTTGAGGCTTTAAGTTCAGTAATGCCTCTCCTCTCCAAACACATTCACACACTCCAGGAAGTTCTGAAAAGTCCATGAAACCCTTCAAAAATAGACTGTTTGTTAACCTCATCCAGGCATCCACAGAGGCAGGCAGAGCCCCAAGGGGGCTGGGGAGGGAGTGGAAGTCAGCTCTTGAAGGACGCTGGGACTGTCCTTCAAGACCCCTTTACATCCCCCCACACACGCAGGGAGCTCCAAGCACGGGTCCTGGCGTTTGCCTTCCCTGCGTGGAAAATGCCCAGGGGAAATTTTTTTTTGCGAGGCAAGTCTCAAGTGTGCAACCCAACTCCAGTAGAGAATGTAGGGAATGCAGAAGGTCACCTTCCAGACTGCCACAGGAATCCTGGAATTCTTGCCAGAGCCAGGGCCTGTCTGTTCTCTGCTCAATGCGGGGACCCAGCCTGCTTCACTCCATACTGTGGATCCAAAGTGGAGCCCCGCGGCCCGGGAGCATGTGGGCAAACAAAAGCCCAAGGCCACTTTCTGACTTATAAAAGGCTGACTCTTTAAAACCCATTTCAAAGTGGAATTCACTACGGTGGAATGGAAAGAGGTGCCGGAGGAAACCGAACTAGAGGAGGGGACTGTCGGCAATGGGACCCATCCTCAGGCCTGTGTTTTCCCCCTTCCCGGGCAATGGGATCTCAAAGGCCTCTTAGCTCTTCCGCAGAGTTCGTAAAAAGCTGAGCAAAGTGTCCGTCGTGGCCATCGGGAGGCAGCCCATCATTGTCCAGCCCTGCAATTATAAGGGAACCAATGACACCGTAGCAGCATGTCTGGAAGGCTGTGGCATGCGCTCCGAGCTCCGAGCTGGGATAGAGCCGGGAGTTGCGGCTCAATGGCTTGGATGAAGCCAAGTCCCGGATGCCGCTCTAAGCCCCACCCCCCTTTTTTCCTGAGGGCCACGTGACTTCAGACCTAAAGTCTTGCCCAAAGTATTGGAAGCCCTGCATGACTGCTCAGGTTTACAGCTGGAAGCGGTGTCTGTACCTTATCTGACAGTCTTGTTCAAAGCTGAGGGAAGATGCAGAGCCAGCCTGGCCCGGAAGGACCACTGACAAAACTCTGTGTTTGAAAATGGTGTGACGACTGTTCAGAGCGGTGTCTGAACCATAGGTCTGGCCCCGGGCTCGAGATTCAACATAGCCTTTCCCTTTCCAAGACTTTCACTGTGACCTTTTATAAAGGAGATTTAGGCAAATCAAGCCTGTGTCCTTAGCAACACCCTCCACCCCTCCACAGTTCCTCTCCAGCAGTGGCCATTCATGGCAATCACATTAGAGAGTTTCCTCCAAGCTGTGGAAATAGAAGTACACACACACACACACACACACACACACACACACACACACGTGTGCTAGATTTCCTGTGCACTGACCTTCATTGTCATCTCATAAAGTGCCACCATCCAACACTGGCATTAGAATAGTGGTAGACAGGGGGCCCAGATACTACACACTTGGCAGCTTTGAGAACACGGTGACCATTTGCCCTGTCAGGCACCTGAGCGGCAGGACTCCCTAAGACACTTGCCTTGTGGGCAGTAAAAGTCAAAGCAAAGCTAGTTTCTAGCAATGGCTGCGAGGACACAAGGACCCTCTTTCATGTCATATAAAGGAATGAAATTGCTTTGCATAAGGCTTGGTGATAATACATCAGAAGGGGGTTGTCTGGTATGTCCTTGCTCAGCAGCCTGTTTAGTAAGGAGACCAGCTGGAAGGACTCCTCGCTCTCCGGGAAGCCTGGTCTTTTGTCAGTGTTGAGCTGAACTTGCTTCCAGAGTGGAGCCTCTCAGAGGTCCCTGACCGGCAGCAGTTCCTGTGCTCACTCAAACTCAGACCTCCAGGTTCCAACCCGCCCCCACTGAGTCAGAAAAGGGGTAAAGGGAGGGCACCGAAATTGAGTCTGGTGCTCCTTAGTTGAGGACTGCTCTCCTGGGAGAAGAGGAGGCTGGGGTGGCCCTGCTTGCTTCAACACTGGCTGGAATTGCAGGCCAGAAGCAAAGCCACCTCCAAACCCAGACCTGTGCCCTGAGGTAGACCACTGAGCCAGAGCATGCCTGAATCTCCTGTTTGTTATGTACAGTACATTCCAAAACTGCATTCTGCCTATTGTCTGCATCTTACTCCCTTGCCAGGTTAATGGGGTGGGGCATGAGAGGGCACAAAGCATCCCACAGGATCAGGGAGAATCCCAAGACTACGTTCAGACAACCTGCATAAAGGGCCTACAACATTATCTGGTCTTCTGTTCGGTCTTGAATCTTCCCAGAGCACAGTAAGTACATCCTGGTCAATTATTTTGATACAATGAGTGTCACAGAACCTCCCTGCCCCCACCAAGTACCTAGCACAGACCAGATAGAGAGACCACTTCCCCTTGGGAAACAAAGTCCTGGATCATCACTTTGTCTGCTCAGAGACCATGCAGGGCCTTGTTGCTTAAATGCACAGTCTGACTTTGTGCTGCACAGAAACAGCGACAGCCAGGGAAAGCATCCATTGGGAGAGTCTCTCACCAGCACACACATCATGATCACCAGGACTACGTGCAACACAGCATGGCAAAGAGCCGATCTCCAGGAAGGATTCGTCAGCTTTTCTTTAAAGAATACAAGGGGCTTTGGCTTGAGGGTTCCAAATGTAGGTGTATGTTAAATGTATTTCCCTGATATTTCACAGCCTACGGTTAGTGACTACCACTCTCAGACAAGGGAAGACATGTCCCCTGACACAGCTAGTGCAGAAACAGCTACACTATGACAGATGACAGGAAGCCCCCAGCAAAGAAAGGTGCCCATGACTAATGACAAAGTTCTATTTGTGTCTGGGATTCAGTGAGGTCAATGAGATAGGTCTTCTTTCTTATGACCTGAACTCCATATGGTAGAGAAGGTTTAATTGGCAAGTTAACCAGGGGGAGAAGTAGCATAGATGTAGCCTCTGCCAGCCCCACTGGTTCCCTTGGCGCCCAGGAGCTCCTCGTTTTCCTTGGCAAAGAAGGGGCCCTGAGCAATTGATCATTTGTCTGCCTCGGAACCCTCTGAATTCTCCAGCTTCCAGTAAGTCAGCCACTTACCTCCCACGAAGGGGAGGCCACGGGGACTAGAGGCAAATCATCTTTAAAGAGCGTGGAAAGTTCTCACCTGGGACCAACCTGCTCTCTGCCGCATAGAGGTGCCTTTCTTCTGCACCCCCAGAAGCATTTTCTTTTGTGCCTCATTTAAATGGTACCAGAATGGCTTCTAGACCTCCTCCATCTCACAGTCTAAGCTCATTAATACACTTAGAGAGAAAGACAGGAAAAAAAAGACCAAAAGCAAAACATACTTTCAAAAACTGAGACAGGTATTCCTTACAGGCCCTGTTTTCGTACTCGCTCACATCAGGTGCAAGCACTGAGCAAACGGTGCTAGCCTCCACCTGAAAAGACAATAGAGTCTCCTTGGAAAAGATAATTATTTGCTCAACAAATAGTCTTAAAACACACACCTTAAGCCAGACATTCTGCTAGGTCCTAACAGTAATGTATCTGTATCTGTTTTGTGCCAATTTTAACAGAATACCTGAGACTAGGTGATTGATAAGAGAGAGGGAGGTTTCATGGCATGTCATTGCCTGTTTCCTGTTTACTATAAAAACTATTTGAGACTGATCAACTTGAGAGAGCAGAGAGGGAGCAAAAAAGATTCTAACAGCCCTGCTGACAGGGAATGCTAAGGTCCTAGGACCACCAAAAGCCAGGAATGGTGAAACCCAGGGTCCCCTAGTTCCAGAGCCAAAGCAAAACCAAGTTCCTTTCACACTGGGATGCTAAAGTACAACCAAGAACATCTCAGAGAACCCAGCTGGATGAGAAGAAGCTCTCCCGATCTGCTCATGCAGATGCTTTCCTGCCCACAGATGCCCAAGGGCAGCTTTCTACACAGTCTTTGTTAATTAGGAAAAGCTGTGGATTGAGCCTTCAAGGCCAGGATAATCTCAGACACGAGGCACCCACGTCGGTTATCTTCAGCTCCACTCTGTCTGTAAACCAACCTCCCCACACCCTGAAGTGCAAAAGTCTTCTGTTTGGACACAATCTTGAATCTCTTGAGATGGCCAAAAGAAATTTAGGGTGACTTTATGAGGCATGAATAATATCTCCAGGAATCCAGGCCAGCTTCAATATTTCTTTCCTGGTAGGTGCTTTTATCACATTCTTTGAAGTCAGGATCCTCAGCATGGTCCATGTACAGACCATTTTTGATAATTACGATGATGATGACAGTGATTTAAAGAATGATTTTTTATGATGATGGTATAGTAGTATTGATGATTGAAGTGACATTGATGGCGGTGGTGGTGGCAGTGATGGAGAACTCGCCTTTAAGGCCACTGAGATTCTCCCAAATAATTTCTGAGTTCATGGAGTGCTTGGGGAAACTTTTGGATGAGGGAAGCCTGATGAGAATGGGGTAATGTACAGCAGCATGATCATATATAAGCAATGCTTTGGCAAGGCCCTCTGACCTCTGCTGCAACTCCTATTGGCCAAAAAGTTATCAACGAGCCAGGGGAATCTACATTTTACTTCTTTCCCTGGTTCCACACAAATAGGATCTTGAAGCACAATGTCCCCGCAGGTGCCCATGGCTGCCTTTCTTCCTCGGTGAAAATCCCATTTCCCACCTTGTCTTCTGCCATTTCAAGATCCATTTCGGAAGACAGATGCTATTCTTGTTTCTCATGATTATGAAGAAAAACCTGTTCACAAATAAACCAGCCAAAAGAAAATATTGATTAGTTTCCTGGGCCATTAATAACACTCCTGGGGAAATACAGACCAAGAGTAATTGAGAAGGAGCACAAATGCTGGGTGTGAAGGTTATTGTGAACTGTCAACCTGACCTAACCTAGTGTCACCTGCACAGTGGTTCCTGGGCACTCCTGATTACCTTAATTAATATGGGAAGACCCACCCATTGGCCTCCCTGTCATCATGACCGCACCCCTCAACTGTGAACTGGAATAAACCCTCCCTCCCATAAACTGCTCTGTGTCAGAGTGTTTTATCACCGGGGGGGGGGGGGGGGAGAAATGAAGACACCAAGCATGCCTAAATCCTGGAGAGGATGCTCCATCTCCTTCCAGTAGACACCTTAGCTGCATGGAGAACGACACCAAGGCTCTCTATCATTGTCTCATCCCCTTCTAAACTCCTTGAGGAGACCCCAACTGTTTGCTTTGCTTAATTCTCCTTCATCGGCCTTTGAGATATTAAAGCAAGAAGAATGCATGAATGTAATTGCAGCAATCCCTGTCTCCTCCCGTGACTATCATGGATCACAAATGCAGGGGAGCTCGCACAGCTAATGATCCATAATAAGCGGCACCAAACCGTAGCTATTATCACACATACATCTCCACAACCCTTGCCTATCTGCAGCAGTCAGAAGTTACTGGGTTAGGAAGATGTCTGTCATAAGAAACACTGATAAATGTGAGATCGTCATGATGAAGCTTGGTTAGTAGACACCTTGATTTTTACCACTCATGGTAACTGCAAATGAAAAAGCAAAAGAGGCCAACACTGTTTTCTGAGTTCTTGGCTTCCATGCCAATTATACTTTTATTATTTAAATACTCCTGCTTTTATTACTGCCATGACAAATTACCACAAACTCGGGAGGCTGGAAGGAATAGCACGAGCTTATTGTTGCGGTTTCTGTGGTTCATAAGGCCGATGTGGGTCTCGCTGGACTGGAGTCAAGGCCAAGGTATCAGGGCTACATTCCTTCCTGGCCCTGAAGAACTCAATTCCAAGCTTGCTCAGGTTATTGGACAAATAAATCCAACTCCCTGCATTCTAGGACAGAGGTCTCTGTTTTGTTGCTGGCCGGGAGGCAAAGCTGTCTTTAGCTCTCAGAGGCCTTGCATAGGTGTTTGTGGGGGGCGCCTGCATCTCAGAACCAGATATGATGCATCAAATTTGCTTCCTGCCCAGAACATCTCTGCCTTGAGCTTCTGCGGCATCTCGTGTGCCTTCCTCTCTACTTCGAGACCATGTATTATCATAATGGGTCCACCCACTCAGATGAGCTACGATTTTCTCCCTGTTTTAGACACTTTTATCTCAGTTTCATGTTCCAACTCCCCTTTGCCATGTTATCTAATCTGCTCACTCAAAGGCGTTGGTGTTCGCCTGTGGACGTCTTTGGAGGTCATCACTTGGGCCACTCCTGGTGATAAATGGCCTTCCTGGTCTGTACTAGAACAATCCTTTCCTTCAGCAGGATATAGCAACAAAGAATTGAAACTAACAGGGAGAGACAGGCCCCCAGACCTTATGAAGAACTAGCAAGAAGGTTTCGGGGTTCCATCATTTGGAGATGGACCACAATGTAAACAGCCCACATAGAATTCATAGACAAGGTGGCTATATAGGAAGAAGGCTCCTGCCAGGAAAACCAGGCAGACTTTCTGCTCACAAGGCCAGAGCAGCCTGGAGAGGTTTGATTAGGTGTTGGGCTTCCTGGGCTCCCAAGTCAGAGGTCCTTCAAACTGTGTTACTTATAAGAGGGTAGCCTAGAACTCTAGATCATTTTTCCGTGCTCCTATTGAACGAATTTGGACTTGGAAGAAGTACACTAGGGAAGTCCTCATTGCCTCAAATCACCTCATTAGAGCATCATCGCCCTCTACCTGAAAGGATGCTAATTGCACTGCTACCCATTGTAAAGATAAAAAAGTGGGAAGTCCATCTGCTGGTGGAAATACAGAGTCATCAGAGGGTCCCTCAAGTATGCCACCATGCTGTCCATCACTCAGGGGAGGTGAGTGAAGAAGGTGACAGAGAGACCCCACATTGTGCACAGAAACAATTCAAAACAAATCTAAGTTCTCAGCACCTTCTCCCTTTCATCAGAGGCAGGACAATTGTTCTGGCTTCCCAAGCCAGTGGTACACATTTCTGTTCTACACTCCACTTTCCAATCCTGCTCCAGATCCCAGAGGCCACTTTTCTTTTTGGCTGCTCTGGCCTCCTCCTGAGTTCTACTGCTGGCTGGTTACTCTGATTAATTTTAATTGTCAATTTGCCCTGGGGTGGCGGTACCCAAATTAAAATCTAAGTGTCTTTGAAGGTATTCCCAGCATTCCAATCCGTGGACCGGAGAAGTAGATCACCCTCCCTAATGCAGATAGCATCATCCAGTGTTGGGAAGAACTGGAAAGAACCAGAAAGTGAGGGTGTGTAGCAGTGACCCTGGCAGCTCCAGAAGCTAGGGCAGGAGCATTCCTGAAGCCAGGGAATTTCAGGCCAGCCTGGACACACTGCCAGACTCTGTCTCCAAAACTAGAACAAAAGGGTGGAACAGGCATAAATTTTTCTTTCACTTTCTGCCACCTAAACAGGACTTGGGGTGTTGGTCTTTTTACGATCTTTGACTGGCTCCTTGGGCTCTCCAATCTTTGGGCTCAGAACTTAGTATCTACATTTACTGGGTCTCAAGCCTGCTGAGAGCAGGGGCCAGGGTGTCTTGTCCTCCCTAAGCTACTGGATGTATTTCACTAGAGGATCCCAGATAGAACACTGGCCTAACTGTGGATTCTATGTCAATGACAACACTTTCTCTGGATGCCTATTTTAACGACAGTTTTCCAGAAGAGAAGCACTACAGGTCAGGACAGAATGTCCCACAGTGTGGGATGTTCCACCCTCTAATGCCTTTGAGGTGGATTTTAGCACCCAACTGTGCAATGCACTTTGCAATCATTTCAAGTGGCAAGCGGGGTTGCAATGGCACAAGGCTAACAGGCTGTCCTGTGAATTCCCTCAGCCTGAGGAAATGTAAGTGAAGAGAAACACAGCCCCGAGAACCAGACCTGTGTGGAGCCCTGGGGAGCAGGATGACAGTTCGGAAGGATGCTCCTCCATTCTATTCTCTCCTGAAGCTCTTGCTGCTGTCTGGTGATGCGTTGAGTTTGTCTGTCCCGGGATACGTAATGCTGAGACTGTCATGTGAGCCTGAAGTTCTCACATACACCACCGCCACCGCGGCCGCCGCCAAGAGCTTGCAGCATGACTTCTGCCCGGTCACATCACCTTCTGGAACTCAGTGTATCAGTTGTCAACAGAGGTGTGCAGGTGAGATTAAGACACTTAAGCACAATGATCCTGGAACACTCTCCCTTCCTCAGACCCCAATAATATAACTGACCTGAGAGGCAGTGGGAAAGTCTATAAACTTTACTCACAAACACACTGTGAAAAAGCCTGTTTCACCCAATTCTAAGGTTTTTTCCAACATAGGGAGGTTCTACAGCAACCTTCTAAATATGATGGAATACAATACTGGAATGTTAACAGTCCCCTACTAGACATTAAACCCCAAAGTTGATGAGATTGTCAGGACTCTTCCATGTACTCACAGCACTCCCAGAGTCTGGGGTGCAGGTTCTCAAACGCATTCCAGTGAAACACTTAGTGCTATGCTTCATCTCAGGGCCAGCTCACCAGAATCTTAAGGAGCAGACAACTGTTTTGTTTGAGGGTTTGGTTTTTTTGTTTTTGTCTTTGGTTTTTGGTGTATGCATGTATGTGCATGTATGTGTGTGTATGTGTATATGCATGTATAAGTATGTATGTACGTATGTATGTATTGTGTTCCTTTGTGTTCACATGCATGTGTATGAGCTAGTACATGTGTGTATATATTTATAAAGTGTAAAGGCCAGAAAACCTCAGAGGTCATTCCTCAGTTGTCATCTACCTGTTTTGCAAGACAGGGTCTCTCATTGGCCTTGACAGCACCTATAGCAGTGGTTCTCAAATTGCAGCCCTTTCAGTACAGTTTCTCGTGTTGTGGTGACCCCCCCCAAAAAAAAACATAAAATATTTTCGTTGCTATTTCATAACTGTAATTTTTGCTACTGCTATAAATCACAATGTAAATAGTTTTGGAGAGATGAGGTTTGTCAAAGGGGGTTGCAACCCACAGGTTGAGAACTATTGATCTGGAATAACCTGGTGGATGAGTTTCTTGGTGTGCCTTTGGGGGATCTTGATTACAAGAACTGCTAGGGGAACTGTAGGTGGGGCCATTCCCTGGCTAAGGGACCCTGGACTGTACAAATGGAGCAAGGGAGCTGGGCAGAAGAAATCATGTACTGCTTGCTCTCTGCTTCTTGACTGGATGCAGTGTGACCAGCCACTTCGAGCTCTCACTGCCTTGACTCCTGTGACTGACTGTACTTTGAACTGTGAGCCAGAATAAGCCCTTTCTCCCTTAAGTTGCTTTTGCCTGGGTCCTTCACTGCAGAAACAGAAGAGGAAACTGAGACATCCTGACAGTTGCCAATTAAGCTGGGCTGGCTGGCTGGCAAGCCCCAGGGAATACACCTTCTCCAACTCCTTCACACTGGAATTAAAAGCATGTATCACCACAGCTAGCTTTTCACATGGGCTCAAACTCAGTGCCATATTTTTGCAGAAAGCTCAAAATTACATTATCAAAGTTCCCCAATGACGACTCAGTCTAGTAGGTACTGCTCTGTTGGTTGTATGTTGGAATCTGACCATCTGGTCAACCAAGTCAGAGAGCAAAAGAAGACAGATGGGAAATAGTTTCTCCAACTGCAAGTAAGGAATCCTGTGGCTGTCAAGGCTGCAGGAGCAAAGCCCGGGCTGCTTTTTGGCTCCCACTTCTGGTTAGTTTCTCTGCAATGACTATATCTGCCCTTCAGGATCATAATTATCATTTATGGAGTGACAGGCACACTAAATTAAGAACATGCAAGCACCAAATCCTTCCATTGGCTTTTAGGTACAGAAAGGAGCTTAGCTATTAAGGGGACAAAGCCAGCCTAAGGATAGGAAGACAGCAATCGGTGCCCTTGGTCAGTCACATCTTTTTGTCATTCATGTTTGCTAGACCTCAGAATGCAGTAAGGTGCCAGGGGAGGGAGGTTTGGAAGGGTAGAAAAAATTCTTTGGACCTTTTCTAATCTTTCGCTGTCCCTGAACATCCACTGGGAAAAGAAGTCGTCCTTGGCACTTTGCCTTTGCCCTGCTAATACTGATAATGGTTCCCTTGATCTAAACGAGGCTCGCAGCTCTTAACATGAGCAAGAGATAGGATATCGCAACCACCAGCCACTTGAGCTCTTTTCTCTCCCCATGTCAGACATGTGGTTGCTGCACAAAAAAAGGACGGGTAGCCAGCTACAGAGGCGAGGAGGAGGCAAGGACAAGGGAAGCCTTTGGTGGCGATTAAGACATTTTGCATCAGGAGAGAGGGAGATGTGCCTGTCGGAGCTGTTTGTCTTGGGTTATAGTTCAATCCCTAGGCCTGGCTGGGTGGGTAACCCCCACCTCTAGGACCTCACCTCACCTAGAGAAGGAAGGGACTTTGACCTCAGAGGATGTGAGAAGGACAAACAGCATCTATAGCTTTATTCAGTAGTTCCCTAGGTTGCTGGGTGCCAGAATCACCCAGAAAGCTTGTTAAAATTCACATCCCTGGGGCCCACCCACAGTGGCTTTCACCCCAATAGTAGACTGTTTATGAGTCATTAGGAAATGACACAGTCTATTCACGGCTTCCTCACAGGCTCATCAGCCATGGTCTGTTTGGCTTCTAACAAACAGTGATGAAATGCATCTCCAGCAAGCCACCTGCCCTCAAAACTTGGGTTGTAGGTAGAACTACACTGGCAGGAGCTGTGATCTTCTTATTCTGAAACAGTTAGCCGGCCTGGCTTCACCTAAGGGGAAACTTAGCTGTGTGTGTCAGGAGGGCTGTGACACTTGAGAACTCACTGACAATGTGACCAGGGTTGGATTACGGCCTTTTTGAGCTGGTCTGGTCAGATTTCCAGATGCAGGAGAGGCCATGTGGGGACAGGCTCCTCTGTCATTTACAGTGTTCCACTTTGAACTATCACACTGCCCTGTAAAGAAAGGGTGTGCATGCACGTGTGTGTGTGTGTGTGTGTGTGTGTGTGTGTGTGTGTGTGTGTGTGTACTCAAAGACTTGAGGTACACAGAAGTAATGGGTCTTTGTGAATATATAGAAAATATATTTATATATTTATACATATATATGTGTATCTTTGGGGTTGATTACTTTATTCTTCTTTAATTTAAAATAAAACCCTTCAACTTTATAAGTGCCACTTGAACGTCTGTGTATTGAACCATGAGAGAGGCAAAAGTGCTCTATTAGTCAGGTTTCTCCAGAACAGACCAAGAGAATAGTCAGTTTACTAGATTGGCTTATGTTATTGAAGGTTGGGTAGTCTCACGGTGACTTTCTGCACACCCGTAAAACAGAAACCCACTGGCTACTCAGTCAAAGAAGCTAGAAGCCACATATTGGGACCAGTGACACAGCCCCAGACCAAAGCTGAAGATCTAGAAACTCCCTGGAGGTTGCTAGATGGTCCATGTTGAAAGGCTGAAGAAACTGAAATCTGTTGGAGCTCCATGGGCAATGGCAGCCTTGGTAGACCACTTATTTGGGGAGAATGGGGTTTCAGTGTGCTACCTGGCTTTCCCCTTCACTTTAGTCCATCTGGCCCCTGGCTACTGGGTGATGCTGCCTATGTGCAGAACTGGTCTCAGTTGCAGTCTCACACAAAGAACCAGCCTCAGTTCTTTCTGGAAACGTCCTCAAAGATACACCCAAATGTGCACTTTAATCTCTTAGAGTCTCTCAGTCTAATCAAGGTGGTGATCAAGATTAATCATTTCCGGCCCTTTACACTGTCATCGTTGACAGCCTCATTAGACAACTCTACAACAGAGGGATGGATCTTCACTGTCTCCCAATCCATGTCACACAGCCCCAGACCATACCATACTTCTCAAATAAAGGCAACTATTCTCATTTAGTCAGTGTTTATTGACCTGCGTATCCAGGTGCCATACACCAAAGATGTGTAATAAATTAATCAGCAGGACAAGATTGGAAGACAATTTCTGGTGTCAATAATATGTATGTAATCCAAGGATCTTTATGTCCAGCTGGGTTTTCTCAAATTGGAATAATGAATAGTGAGTCCTCTCAAAGGAAAAAACTTCAGGAACCTTCCAGGGTAACTTGAAATGATTTTATCATATCACTTATACATGTATAAGTATAAAACTTGGTCCAATATTTTAGATTTACAAATAAATACAAGGAAAATCTGCAAAAGACACCCTAAGAAGAGAACCTTTTGAAAAACTAATAATATCTAAATTAACAACACCAGTCTAATGATAGTGTTTTACTGAAACCAAATTAGCAGTGTTGAGTTCAGTAATAGAAAGAGCCTCAGGACTGGCTAGCTCTTTAATCAGCTTTGTAGTTTGTTTGTGTGGTACTAATTCAGTGAGGGCCTATTTACAGAGGAGTGCTGCTCAAAATTATTATATTAATAGTTTGGAGGCTTTGTCTGCTAGTCCAGAATAATCAGACCTCAGACTTAACCAAAACTTACAAGCATGAAATTCTCAACTGCTTACTTCAGCGATAACACTGGAGAGCTCCTTCAATTGAAGATAAGCTTGGCATTGTGACACTCTCGAGTCTGTATCAAATTTCATCTTGTCACTGCTTGTATTAAGAGAAAAATTCTTTTTGCAAATTTATTACTATAGTTAGAGAGGAGAAGGGAGAGGAAGGCAGTAGATAGAGGTGGGAAATCTCACTACCCTAAACTGGGTAGCCTCGAACTCGTCAACACAGGCAGTGACTGGAGAGCTACAACCTAGAGGGAGAGATTTACAGAGGCCATTCGTGGGCAATGGATGGTGTCAGTTTGCCCCAGAACCGGAAAGGAAAAAGACTGGAAGAGATTAAAATTCCAAAAGCAGACCAAGAGCTTGAATTGAGTCAAGAAAGCTCTGTGGTAGAATTAGGAGAGGAGTGGTAGAATTGGTCACCAGAGAAGTGAGCTTGTAGCAGCAGCAGGATGTATGGTGTTACAGACGGACCTACTGACTTAGTCTCAAATTTTCCATGCCTGTGCCTAGAGAAAGCTTGGACAGTGAGTGGCTAAAAGCCCTGGTTGTTTTCTTCTTCGCTGTCAACAACCTCAAATACTTTTGTTTCCCGTGCTGGCTTCATCTTTCCCTAGGGCATTCAAACACAATCTGTTCACCTTGTGTAAACACACACTTGACCCCCGTGAGCCTCTGCAGATACTGGCGTTCTCTAAATAAAAAGAGAAGAATGAGGGAGAGATGCTGTTTCCCTCAAAGCAGCACACTGAGGCTTGAGCAGCCGGGCCTGACTGACTGGGGAGGATGTTGGCCTGGTTGCAGTCTGTGGGGCTAAAAAGTCTTGATGCTCTTGACTCTGACATGCGGACTAAAGCAACAATCACAGCAGCTCGCTTAGCAGAGAGAACAAAACCCCCAATAGCCCACTTTCCAGTTACAGTAACCTTCAGGAAGAGGGTACAAAGAGCATAAGTACCAAGAGCTCAGTGAGAGCTCTGACTTGACCTGCAGCATTGGGCACCACAGAGGAAATGCTCAGGAACCCAGGCCGTTGGCGTCAGAGGAAAACAGAAGCCCCTAAGCAAAGGAAGGCCACCTGGGAAGGCTGCCAAAGCAGGGCTGAGTGTGTCTGGGCAGAGGAGGACGCTGGGGCTCCACCAGTAGTCGTTTGATCAGCCAGCAGTGTGCAAGTGTTGGCTGAAGACTTTCTGCAGTCCCCAGAATGCACAGGGTTGCATTATGCAACCAGAGGGCCAAGAGCTCAGAATCTACAAAGGGGTCTCAGACACATCCTACATCTTTGGCCTGGACCATCAAGAGCCATTTGGTCACATCCTAGAGCTGCAGGCTCAGTTTTAATGTTCTCCCCTTAGTCTCCAAACACCAGATTCACCAACACTTTGGGCTCATCCTTGGGCTGGATATATTCTACTCCCCTGCCCCCCAGCACTAGCAGTAATTAAGGCTGACACAAACGGCCACAGAGACACATTTATAAGGCTTCAGACCACTTATTTTGACCTTAATGTTGCCTAACCCAAGCCAACTGCACAAATGCAATGAATGGATTAGAGCAGGCAAACAGGAGCCCAGCCCTCAGGCAGCAGGCTCAGCTGAGTTGTCTTTAAAGGTCTGTTTCTCCTAAGAAGAGAGCGCCATCTTGTGGAGAATCAAAGGAGTTAGGGCTATGCTATTCCATTGTCTTGCAGTTCACCACATTTTCTAGCCTGGGTCCTCCTCTTTAATTTCCAGAATGTACAAAGATGTTGCATTACAAGAAGCCTGAGAAGTTGCAACGTCTTTTACAACGTTATCATGTATAGAGCATGACAATAGAGATGCACCCAAACCCCAGAAGGCATGCCAAAAGTATAAACTTCTTTTGAAGCATCGCATAAGAGCTGGGAAAAGAGCACGACCTATCAAGGGTTTGCCTTGAAGCATGAGGCCTGATTTACATCCACAGACAGACAGACAGACAGACAGACAGACAGACAGACAAATACCATACATGGCGGTGCACACTTATAATCCCAATTCTGGGGAGGCAGAAATGGTTGGATCACCAGTGTACACTGGCCAGCCAGCCTCACAGCCAGGCTATTTGGTGGGTTCTGGGCCATTGAGAAATACCAGCCTAAAAAAAATCGGGTAGTGCCTAAGGAACAACAACTGAGGTTGTCTTATGATCCCTACTTGTACACATACACACACATACACTACACAGCATAGGCCCACCTGTACATATAGGAATACATGCATCATCATATCACAAATGAATTCAGTCTGAAGCACTCAGTCAAGCCCTTCCACACAGTATTCAGGCAGTCCCTACAGTGTTCTTAGGGGTGAGCTGGTCCTGGCTTTCAGTGTCTGCTGACTTTCCTTACACAAACACTCCCAGTGTGGTGTCATAGCTGCAGAAGACACCCATGCCATGGCCCTGGCATCTGGAATGAGTCACTCCATCATGCCACCAGAGACCACATCTTGTGTTCATCTGTAGATAAGGTTTGCTCACTGCTCAGAAGTCAACAAAAGGGGAAAGAACTGGGCACCGTGCTTCACAGCTGCAATGCCAGCCCTTGAGAGTTGAAGGCCAGCCTGAGCTACACAGCAACACTCTGTCTCAAAAAAAAAAAAAAATTCCACTGGGCTGTGATGGCCCATGCCTTTAATCCCAGCACTTGGGACACAGAGGCAGGTAGATCTCTGTGAGTCTGAGGCCAGCATGGTCTACAGGGCAAGTTCTAGGACAGTCAAGGCTATGCAGAGAAAACTGTTCTAGAAAAACGAAAGAAAGAAAGAAAGAAAGAAAGAAAGAAAGAAAGAAAGGGATAGAGGGAGGGAGAGAGAGAAAGAGGGAGGGAGGGAGGGAGAAAGGGAGGGAGGGAGGGAGAGAGGGAGGGGAAAGAAAAATACAAACAGACAAAAAGATCTAGAAAGGGTCAGATATACAGAGTTCTAAATACACAATTACCAAGCAACATAAGGAATAGCAAACAGAGAAACTGTATCTTCCCACTCACTAGAGAGACAGAAAGTTCACAGGTCTTGGATGTCTGTCTCCCTGGAGATTGTTTGCATAAGAGTGAAAGGCACCAATATGATTCTTGTTAGATTCTTGAAAGCTGTGCACCTTGAGAGATGTGTGATTTTCTTCCAGCAGCTCCAAAAACAATCTCATCTTTCCCACCCCACCCCCCATCCTCTTTCAGTGTCTCCTAGGAGGTTCTGAGGATTTTTTACATTAAAAGGGCCACTAGCAAGATGGGCAGTCCTTCCAGCAGGACAATGCTTCTGAGAGAGTGACATTTATTCAGCACCAGACACATGCCAGGAAGCGAGCATAAGATCTCATTTTATCCTTGAGGCAACTCTGTAGCCACAGTGTTATCAACTCAGTTGTAAAATAAGGAATGTGGAGTTCCAGGGACAGTGAGGGAGCTGTTCAGGGCTATTCGGTGACATAGTGGCACAGCTGAAGTGACTCATGGGTGACCTTCAGAATTCAAAGTGTGTCAGTCTCTCCATACTGCCTTCAGTGAAAGAAAATGGAGCTCAATGGAGACATTTTCCAAGTTATAATCCTGTGGGAATAAGACGCTGGATTTATGCAGTGCAGACCCCATGAACCCTTGCAGAGTCATATGTATTTCTGTCCCCTCTTCTCTGGTGCCAATAACCCACGCCTGTTTTCTCCATCCTACACCACTGTAGAACAAAGATCCAAGGAGACACACCCTTTCCACTCAACCCCTGTTTGGAAGTATGATCTGGAGAGCCCAGGGCTACATGGTGAGTCTTGAAGGCCAGGATTTGAGGAGCAGAGGAAAGCCAGGGCTGCTGGCGTGGGTGTGGGCAAAGTGGACGCAGAAGATGAGGGACACCTAGCAAGGTAGGAAGAAGCAGGAGTCAGCTGCATGGAATCTCTTAGGCAACTGCTTTGTGAAACATGTTTGACCACTGACAAGACTGTGCGTGGGTCCTTGGCAATGAAGAAGCAACTGTGGTCACATCTGGTGGCCCTGGTGTAGGGGACAGAGTGCACAAAATGAGGGCTTAGGGGCTGGAGACCACAGTGGCCCTATCTGCACCAGACCCCTGGAGCTGAGGGAGTTGAAGAGTCAAGCCAAGTTGAACTGTTTGGTATGCCTTTGGGAGACCCACCCTGATACTGGCTTATATAAGAGCAGATGACAAAAGGAAAAACTGGCAACTCCAACAGGGGAGATTCAGAGGGAACTTCATAGGGCAAATCAGGTTGATCCTTAGTCACCCAGGTACAGCAGTATGCAAGCTCTGAACCCCTTGCCCAGTTCACCTATGTGAGCCCCTGCCCATGGAAGAGCTGATGAAGAAATCTGGGGTGGAAAGGTCAGGGAGCATTTTTCCCATCATAAAAAGGCCTGAGCTGGAGTGGTAACTCAGCAGTTCTTCCAGAGGACCTGGGCTGGAGTCCTTGGCACCCAAATGGCCCTCTTTGGGGTTCTGCGGGCACTGGGCATGTATGTAGCGCACAGATATGCATTCAGGCAAAACATCGATATAAAAAATAACTTTTTAAATTAAAGATAAGAGACTGGGTGCAAATGGCTTCCTTCTGTCATGTGTGTTATGATAAACATGCCTCCATCAACCCAGAAATGCAACTCCAAACAGCTTGCAGATTGCAAGGACTGCAATGTGGGTACTAAATGTTTGAGGTCCGAGTTCCTAAGCTGAGCGGGTCAGCAAGCTGGAAGACTTGCGGTTGTGAAAGAAAAGGTAAGGGTTTTAACAATAGGAGGCGCTGTTCTGCCAGAGACTGAAGAGGGACCTGACCCAAGGGCTCCACTAGCTTTACCAGCTTAAGGCTGGGAGCCAAGCTCCGCCCACGGTCTCTATGGGTTTCTCAGCTTTGCTTGTTTGTTTTGCTCTGATTCCTATGTTCAAAGGCAACAGGGTTTGTTGATGTTTTGGGTAAAAAATGCGCCTTCTGAGAAGCAGAATTCTTCCAGCCTAGAATGAAAGGGAAGGACAGGATAAGGGAAGCAACATTCCAGTTATACCTACATAGCAAGAAGCCATGTGAAATTTTTTTTTCTTCTAGTTTTCTTTGTGACTGTGCTGGAGCTCGAACTGAAGGCCTTGCATTTTTACACTCAACCACTGAGCTATACTCCCAGATCATTGCTTTTTAAGACAGAGTCTCCTTAGGTAGGAGTTGGGCTTGAACTTACTATGTATTGCAGCACTCGGGAGTCAGAGGCAAAAGACTGAGGCTCATAGAGCCTTGCATGGCAAGACCATATCAGGCCAATCAATCTCAGCCTAAAGGCAAATTATTTCTTTGCAGTCATTTAGGTGAGAAGAAACACAAAGCTCAGAAAGCCTAGACCCTCTTTGCCTACAACCACTGAAAAGGAATGAAGACAAAAGCTTGCAAAACACTCTGCCTTGTGTATAGTTCCTTGTGTGCCAACTTAGGGCCAAATATGCTAGCTCCTGGCTGGTTGTCACCTTTCTTAAGATAGGTACATTTTTAGCTAGCCTGACAATGCTAACTGTAGGGCCACATGCTTTCTAATAAAGTAGGAGACAGGTTGAGTCATGGGATTTTGATCTTAAGAAGGCTAAGTTTCCACATCTAAGTAGCTGTGGTATGTTGAAACAAAGAACTTGTTTTTGCCTTCTAAGGTAAGCCAGGGCCGAGAAATAATGTTGCTGGGGGCTGTGCAAGTTGACACACGCTTTTCAGCTCAGAAGCTAGAAAGGACAGAGAGGTCACACAGGGAGTGAGTACTGACCCGCCGCCTGTCCTCACTTCATTAGGCTGGGATGGGTCTCTCATCAGAGTCTGCACTGCTCTCAGAGATGCTGGGGCTGTGGACACCAGCCCAAAACCTGCTATGGACTCCTCAGCCTTGCAACTCTCCTCTCTACAAATGCCAGGATTCCCTGTGTTTGCTGAGTTTTCCACTTCTTGTCCAAACGTTTGGGTGTCTGTGTGCTAAATACACACAGATGCCAGATTCTCTCCAGGGCCAAATGTTTGGATTGCACAACGTTGAGAAAGAACATCCACACAGTTGAATTTTCCTTTAGATGTTTGGCACTGTGTGAGGATGGTTAATTTTCAATAATAAAGCTGAGGATGCCCAGGGCTGGCTAGTGGCAGGGTGGAGCTACATGGAAATGATTTTATATTTCTAAAGCTGGTGAACATTTTCACAGGGCTGAAGTTCTGTGTTGTCTGAGGTTCTTCATTCAGAGGGTCAAAGTAGATAGAGCCTAGGTAGAGCTTTGGCAGGACTGAAGTCAACTCAGATTGGCCTGATGTCACCCAAGAAAGTGAGACCAAAGGGCAGGCAAACCATAAAGAGCTTTTGAAGCGAAGCTAGAGAGGCCCTACTGCTCAAAGCAGTAGGCCCTACTGCTCAAAGCACAGCCAATGTGGTTAAAGATGAAGGAACAATCATTGAATGCAAAGGATGGATCCCAAGATGGTTGCTGTGAATGGGGCTGATAGGCCGGGCCTTGGCTACAGCAGACTCACTCCAGTGCTGGTTGGCAGATCCAGCTGTAGAACGGCTGTGCCGGCCTTGGTCTTCTGGGCCTGTTTAAGAACAGCTTTCCCAGGGGAGTTGGTCACAGAGCCCAAGAGCTGGCAAGATCAACAGTAATCATTTCATTCTCTGCCCAACACAAACAAATTATTTTCCTCAGGTTCATCTAAGTCAGTGCTCCAAATTCCGGGTCCAGAGAATGAAGGATGACATGAAAAACCAAGTTGTCATGATACTAGTTGGGAAGAGAAAGGCATTTAGCACAAGTGGGAGGGGACTCGATGGTAAAGAGGACAGTGACTATGATTGAAATCCATTATGTACATGTATGAAAATGTCAGGAAGAAGCCCACAGGTTTGAGGTTTTTGGTTTGTTTGTTTGTTTTAATGTACAGGAAATGTGGGCTGGGGCCTTGTGTTGTATGATAGTTCATACTGGGCCAAGTGAGAGGGAATGAAGTTTTTGTTGGGGAAGGTGATTTTATAAGAACTGTGCTCCAGTCCAAACTGCAGAGAGAAGTGACAGCTGTGGGCCCAGCCCTAAAAAGTTTCTTATGCTGCTCACTCAAGGCTCAGGGAACATTCCAGAAGTGGGGATGGATGCTTTGTTGACAACCATGGGAGGCCTGCCCCTTTTCTGGACAGAGAAGGAGTGGATGGGTGAGGGGAAGGGCAGAGGTGGAGAGAGGGAAACTGAGGTCAGGATGTAAAATAAATGAAACCAAATTTAATTAATAAAAAACTAAATAAAGTGCATAAGAGTCGGGTGAGGTGGTAGAGACTGTTGCTCTCTAGACCTGATACAACTATTATAATCACTGGCTCATATCAACTCTATTGCGGGCACTGGGCCCACAGAGGGCTGGTCTTATGGACAGTCCTAAAAGTGGGGACTTCAGGGGACCCTATCCTTCACCTCTGAACTATTAACTGTTGATAGATTCTGAGAGAGGGAGAGCCACAGTCCTCAGACATGTACCAACTACTGAGCCTGCACGGTTCCAGTAGATAGCTCCAAACCATAGATGTGCAGTTGCCCTGGTTAAACTCGGTGAGTCACAAGCCAAAGCAAACAGGTATGAATGGGAAAAGGAGATTTGTAGGGCTGGGGGAGGGTGGGCACGGGTGGCAGGGGTAGGAGTGGTCAGTGTGGGCGGGGATAGCAGGGGTGGGAGTGGTCAGTGTGGGTGGGGATAGCAGAGGTGGGAGTGGTCAGTGTGGGCGGGGATAGCAGGGGTGGGAGTGGGCAGGGATAGCAGGGGTGGGAGTGGTCAGTGTGGGTGGGGATAGCAGAGGTGGGAGTGGTCAGTGTGGGCGGGGATAGCAGGGGTGGGAGTGGTCAGTGTGGGCGGGGATAGCAGGGGTGGGAGTGGTCAGTGTGGGCGGGGATAGCAGGGCAGGAATACACCATGTACATGTGCAAGATTGTAAACTAAAACACTAGAAAGAACTGTGCTTTCAGGGAGATGAAGCCGGGGAGTTCGGAAGGCAGGAAAGAGAACCACAGCCACTAGTTAACCAGCTGTGGTGGACATTCAGGGAGGAGGTGGGAGACTCTACCCTTGGGTGGAGGAAATGGGAAAAGGTAGAGTGTGCCTTTTAATGCTTTCTCAGTAAAGTTGAAGTCTGGCTTTACAAACAGAGCTCACTTGGGCAGGGTGGAGCCCGCCTGTATTCCCAGCGCTCAGGAAGCAGAGAGAGGTGGATCACTGAGTTTGAGGCCAGCCTGGTCTACAGAGAGAAACCCTGTCTCTTTTTTTTTTTTTTTTTTTTTTTTTTTTTGAAAAAAAAGCATTGAGGAGCCTATTCATGGGTTATATTCTATGCAAAGTGTGCTATACAAATCCACTTGGAACTTGGCTAGCAAGTCAAGCAAACTAGAAGGGTGCCTTAATTTTATTCCCCAGTGCAGTCCTTTTCCTCCCACCCCCTAAGTCAGATGCTCTTGGTGGGAAGGAGGCAGAGCTCAGAATCCTCCGTGCCAGAAGAATGGGTCCACTCCTCAGTGCCAGGAGGGATCCAGTCCACTCAAAAGAGCTGTAAGGGTCCCCAAAAAGTTAAACACGGAATCAATAGTTGATTTGGCAACTGAACCCTTACACAGACAAATTAATTAGAAACCAATACTTAGGATGTCAGAGAAATAGCTCAGCCGGTAAAGAGTGCTTGCTGAACAGTCATGAAGACCTGAGTTCAAATCCCCTGTGTAAAAAAACACGTAGGCCATGTGTACCTGTAATCCCAGCACTGTGAAGGGTGGAGACAGGAGGACCCCTGAGACTCACTGGCCACCAACCTAGCTCCAGGTTTAGTGAGAGACCCTGTCTCAAAGGAATGAGGCGGACAGTGCTACAGCAGGACACCTGATATTCTCCGCCGGCTTCTGCATATATGCAACAGGTGTATACATCTACACTTAGTGCTTACAACACACACACACACACACACACACACACATACACACTCATACATATACACACACACTCACACATACATACACATACATTCACACATACACACACACACACACACACAAATAGACATACTCACACACACATACAGACACACACTCACACACACACACACATACACACACACTCACACACACACAAACACACTCACACATTCAAATAAACTAGTGTTTAAATTCTTAAGCATGAGTGTTTATAGCAGTGCTAGTCAAAATGATCAAACATTTTGAATGCTCAGCAACAGACAAATGGATTCTTTAAATGTGGTATGTCCATTCAGTGGGATGTTATTTAGCCATAAAAGTTAATGCAGTGCTAATATACCCCACAATGCAGGTGCACCTCACAAACATTCTGCTAAGTGAAAGAAGCCAGACCCAAAAGATGCCCTGTTGAACAATTCTATTTATATTAAGTTTCTAGAATAGGTAAATCTACTAAGACATATATCATAGGGTTTCCTTTGGGGGTGCTTAAAATGCACAAGAGCTGACACCTGCACAAAATTGTGAGCATGCCAAATGCCCACTGAAAATGAGTGGTACGCTTTGAATCCTTAGTTTTATGTTATCTATGGGCAAGTCACTGCCATTGAAGGCCCTCATTGTCCCCTTTGTAAAATGAAAGGGCTCTGGTGGCTTCCAAAAAAACACTGTAGATGGTCACCATTGCTGTAAGCTTGCTGTTGCTGGGGCTATGGATACACAGATGGCCCTCTGTGTCCTTGGACTCCACAGCTGTACATCGAACCAACCATGGATCAGATACATTCAGGAAGGACCCTGAGATGACTCAGTGGGCACAAAGTCTGAAGACCTAAGTTCAATACCCTGGACCCACACAGTGGGAAAGAGAAATTTGTCTAAGAATGTCTAAGAAAATCAGAGGAATGAACTGAATGTATATAGAAAATTATAGAGGGTTAAAGAAAGTCGTAGAAGGTCAGAGGAAAGTTGTCAAAGGCCAGAGGAAAGGCTGTCAAAAGTCAGAGAAAAATGTAAACTATTTGCTATGGTTTCTCATATCTATAAAGAGTAAATTTCAAAAATTGGTAATATAAGCTAAAATTTTAACCATATTAAGTTAATTCTATTTTAAAAGTTCTATTTATTTTTCAAGTAAGCTACATATGCTTGTTTTAAAAAGTTCTATCTGTTTCCTGGCATTACCTAAGTTCTGTTACAAGCATACAGCTAAAACAAATGGTGCAGGTCACCGCCATTTTGCAGTCAGTCACATGGCAAGCTGGTCATGTGGCTGGCTGGTAGCCATTTTGCTGAAGTTGAAAAAAGATACTTGGACCACCTTCTTGACCAAAGGTGACCACATGGAAATTAGGAGGTACCATCTTATAAACAAGTTTTTCAATTAAGATTTAAAATGTTAATGCTTCTATATATTACAGAAAGACATTAATATTTGTGCTTTTAAAATGTTTTTGTTAATGTTTCAATTTAGAATCATTTTTAAACAAAGCCTACAATGTAAAGTTCTTGTTATATAAAAGCTGCTAATCTAAGATGTTAAAAATACAAATTAATACAGTTTATGTTTTCAGAAGTTAAGCTTAAGCAAGCAACTAAAATGTGTACATGTAGTTGCTGTTTAAAGAATATAAGGTAACTATATGCAATTTTAATTCAACTGTGCTAAGTTTCAAATATTTTACTAAGCTAAAACCAGTTACAGTCAGACTGAAAATTAATTAATTACAGAAATAAGGATTTACCTAGACACCTATGTGCTTAAGGCAAGTAACTAAAACAGACAGACCTCTAATGCTTCAGAGACCTGCAGAATATGGCATTTAAAATGTTATTTTAAAAGTTTATAATATCAGACGACTGCCAGATCCTGACAGGGACCCAAAGTCTCCAAAGAAGATTATGAGGCACCCCAGTTCCTGCACCTGGATGATGACAACACTGACCAGTGAGTGAGATGCTCAGATGTGACACCTTCTGCCTGCCAGGATCTGACCAAGACTGTGGACAAAATTGCTGGACACTGGAAAATTGATTGCACCCCCTTTGCCTAGACAAAACAAGGTCAGTCTTTTCCATGTCCCTCTTCCATAGAGAGAAAAAATCTCTCACCTGATAGGCCTGGTGAAGATTGTTGTTCTTTGAGACTCCTGCCTCCAACTCTGGTGGAGACTTGGGTATCGCTAACTGTATATGGACTGGCTCCTATCACTTTTTAATAGATTTGGAAAGTGTATAAAATTTACCATTCTCAGATCTCTTAAATATTAATGGTTGTCAGCTTGGCAGCATCAGGCAGTCAGATCCACAAGACTATAGTCAGCTTGGTAGCTGATAAAGTAATGACTACCTACTGTTCAGTCACAAGCTCAAGGTTTTTAGGTTTATTTTGGTTGTCATCTAAGTATAAACTTAAAGGGCTTTTCATCAGGTCAAAGGTACCTCTGTCCAATCCATACCTAGCTCTCTGGACAGAAGAAAAATGTACACACTTCTAGCCCAAATCTGTAGTTTTTGCTAGGACTCAAAGTTATAAATATGTTCCTGCTGTTTAAACAGATATCCAGATATCTGCTTTTTCTGCACTGTAGGTTTCAATAAATAAGTTTTAACTTCTGTTCCCAGGTTAAATATGTCTTAAACAGGTTTCTGCTTCTGGCAGACACATCTGAGTGTCAGTTGCTGACTACAGGCTGTCCCTAAGTAGACTGCGAGCCCTGGACTTGCTGTGGATGTGAACCAGTCCAGCTGATGTGGACACCCCCTGTCTCTTCAACAGACTCTGCCAACCAGCTGCTTCCGCATTGTCTGAATTCCCTTTTTGCTTTTGACTAGCATTTCTGCCTTCTTGGGTCCCTAACTTCATCCCAAAGTCAGCAGGAAGTAGCATGGGAAAGAATATGTCACCCATTTTCTCTGGTTGAAATGCTAAGTCAAAATAAACTCCCTTACATAGGGGATGCCAATATCACTCACTCCCTGATGGAGATGCCGCCGGAGAGACAGCAATTCCATGATTGGAATCTCCAAAAAAAGAAAATTGGGGAATGAAGGGACCAGCTCCCCATTTCAGCAGCCATAACAGCCTAGCATGTGCTTGTCTGACCTTGCCTTGGTCACTAGGAGGTCAGATGCCTGCCTCGTGGCAAGGAACCAATCAGAGGTTAGCTGGTGGTGCTATGCTTTACGGCTCTGGGTGTGCTTTACGGACAAGTGCACAGCAATGACACACAGAGCATAGCAACCACCCTGGGAGGGCCTATGGGCCATAACAACCAGTTGACCAATCAACACAGGGCAAGTTCTCCAAGCCTGGAGGCGCACCAATAGTGAGCCTGTGCATACCCCTAGACACTCCTTTTATGCTGCCCTATAAGATCTTTGTCCCATGGTTTCTGGAAGTCTTTTCCCAGCCATCCGCCATGGTGGATGGATGAAAGGCCCAAGCTAATGGGGTTAGCTCATTAAACAACTGCAATAAAGCCTCTTGCTGTTTGCATAGAAAGAAAGAAAGAAAGAAAGAAAGAAAGAAAGAAAGAAAGAAAGAAAGAAAGAAAGAAAGAAAGACACTCGATGAATCCAGTGAGGTGGGGAGCAGAGCAGAGCCCACTACTAGGGAGCAGACGATACCAGTGCCTCTGGCCAAAGACACTGGAGTATGATTTCCTACCTCAGCACCCTGCAAAGCTAATGAGAAACTTGCTGCAAATAATTCACTGCAACAATGTGTATAAATATGCATCATAAACACAATATCAACTTGACAGCATTTAGAACCACCTTAGAGACACATCTCTGGACATGTCTGAGAGGGAGCTTCTAGATGAGATTAGATGAGATGAGACAACTGTCCTTAAATGTGGATGATGTCATTCTAGTGACTGGGGTCCTGCTCAAAAAGTGAACACACTGAATAGCTGCTTCTGTTGCTTTCTGTTTCCTGGCCATGGGCACATGTGACCAGCTATCTTGTGCACCTACTGCCATGCCTTCCTCACCACGGTGGACCGCATCCCCTCAAAGCCAAAATATACTCTCCTTTCCTTAAACTGATTTTGATGGCAGTTTGTCACAAGAAGAAAAGCAACAAAGAGCGTCAACTTTAAGGTAGAGATGATGTGTCCCCATCCAAGCACCCAAGGTAAAGCGTGGGAATGTGACGGGGAGGAAGCCTTGGGACTTCATCCCTTGCTTCCCCCAGAGCAGGACAGAGCCCTGGCCCACACCCATAACCACTGTGACACTCTTCCCCATGACACTCTCTCTCTCTCTCTCTCTCTCTCTCTCTCTCTCTCTCTCTCTCTGTGTGTGTGTGTGTGTGTGTGCGAGTGTCATATGTATGTGCACTGTGTAATATTTTAAGGAACTCTACAATATTGTGGTATATCACATCTGTAGCTATATTGCAGCCTATAGGCTACCAGACATACCTGCAAGGATGATATCAGACAGACAGACAGACAGACAGACAGACAGACAGAATGCAAGCAAATCATGGCAGCTGCTAACACTCTGTATAAGATTAGCCTTGTGAGTCTATGGCTAATTATTCAGGCATAGGAGGTGTAAAGGGGGTTCAGGCCATCACTAACACCAAGTGGTCCTGACCAGTGAGGGCTGCATCTGGGCCTCCCAGAAACTTCCTAAAGCTTTGGATTCCCAAGCCTGGGTCCCAGAGATTCCAATTCAGGAGGTTTGGCATGGGACTGAATTTCTGTACTTATTTTTTTTAAAAGATGTATTTATTTTATCTTATACATGTGGGTATTTTGCTGGCATTGTGTGTTTGAGCACCAGATGCATGCCCAGTGCCCAAGGAGGCCCAAAGAGACCTCTGGAACGAGAGTTGCCGATGTTTGTGAGTTACCATGTGGGTGTTGGGACCTAAACCCTGGTCCTCTGAAAGAGCAGCCACTGACCTTAACCACCGAGCCATCTCTACAACTCTGGGAATCTACTGTGTCTCTAACACTCCCTGGGAGGTGTTGGTTTATAGCCAAATTTTGATCCCTCCAGCCCAAGTCAGCATCAAAACTGCAGTCCAGGGAATTGAGAAGAATTTGCCAATGATCGCACAGCTGTGTAGTGACTGTGCCAAAGGCCATCTGGATCAGTGGTTACTACAGCTATCTGGACATGATTTATTTGCTGGCCCAGCCTAGACTCACTGCACAGAGACTCGAGGGAAGCGGCTGGCTCTGCAAAGGCTCCAGGAGCACTCCCCATCCTGACACGGGGCCAGAGTGGAAGACTCTGGACTAAGCCTTCTGGTTCTTTTCATTCTTACATACTGCACACCACATCAAGGCTAAGAATGAAGGGTCGCACATCTGTTGCCTGAGCGGGCTGCTACCGGCACAGCTTCTGGCCAATTTCAGTGGTTTAGCAACTGTGCTTCCCCCATGAGAAGTAGAACATTGTCAAAGCAGAGCTTACCACTGCACATTCAAGGCTGACTATGCCTCCTGTTTCCCATGGCAAAATGAATGCAGAAGAGGGAGACTCCGTGGCTGTATCACCCTGAATACATCCAGTCTCATCTGAAAGATCAAGAAATGGCCATCGCTCTAACTGAAAGGGGGAGACACAAAAGGAAGTGGTGTTTCTCCTACATCTCAAAGTCCTCAGCTGTCCAGCCTACTCTGATTTCTAGAACTATCCTCCTCAGATGTATAAAAGAAAAGGAAGAAGAAGAAGAAGAAGAAGAAGAAGAAGAAGAAGAAGAAGAAGAAGAAGAAGAAGAAGAAGAAGAAGAAGAAGAAAAGAAAGAAAGTCTCAGGCTTGCTTATGCAAACTCAAGGGCTGTCTTTCCTGAGCTCACTGCATGGCCACTAGGTGCACGAGCTTCCTGCTTGCTGTGAGTCAGAATCCCAAGGACCCTGAGTTGATACACCATCTCTGGGTTGACTCCGTGAAGGACTGTGATTCACACTCAGCCTACGTGGAACCAATGTAGCAACCTAGCAACAGGAGGAATAATATATATACACAGTGGAGTTTCATGTAGCCATCAATGTAGACTTGGAGGTCACAGTTTTGAGTGAAATAAGCCAGACTCAGAAAGCCAAGCATTGTCTTTTTTCCTCTTATATTAATCTAAACATTGTCTCTATGTAATTTAAATATGTGAATCTGCATTTGAATGACACAAAGGTGGAAAGCGGACTATGAAGGGGGATCAATGCTCTAAGGGGCAGTAAGGGAAAGGGAAGGGTAACGGGGCTGGGGGAAGAAAGGTAACTACGGTATGTTCACTCCCACACGTGGAATCTACATTTGTAGATAAAGGTGTGACATGAAAGCAAAAGAGGGACTAGTGGCAGTAAGGGACCCAGCAGGAGCTGGAATAGGGGACAATGAGGTAGGGGGTCATCATGACAAGCAAACGACAATGGTATGCACTGATAAAAATCTCATGATGAAACCTATTGTTTTGTATGCTAACTAAAAATATTTTTTTAAAAGATAGTGACTCAGACATGAAGTTGTAATATTGGGTGGTGGTTTGTGTTCTTTGGGACAGTCTTGCCATTGTCTCTCCCCTCCTGGGTGGGCTCTCTAGGTTGGTCAAATCCATAGGGGGACTGTGATCTTGTCTCACTCTCTCCAACTTACTCTTTGCTATTGAGAAAATCTGAACGGCAATGAAGCTGTGAGTCAGCTATAGCTCCCATAGTTCCACAGCCAGACTGAATAAGGACTTCAAGGTCCTGACCGAACTCCAGGCCATCACCTGAACCAACGTTAGGCCAAGATGACTAGCGACAGTCTTCATCTTCTATCGCAGTATAGATGTCTTTGATTTCAGGACCTCTTGACCTTTTTAATTTGATATTTTACAAATTTCTCTTTGTAAAACTGCTCTTAGCATCTGGTAATACCCTGCCATATGCAGACACATAGTAAACATTGAACAGTGTGGCTGCCACAAAAGGACTCTGCGTGGTGTCCACTGCGACCACCTCCCGGGGTGGGAAGAGCTGAAGAGGTCAGCTCTGGGGTTCTGCAGGTTGGCAGCTGGCAGACGAAGAAGCTTGTGCACACTGTTCAGTCTTCACTACCTTCAACCTCTGTGTCTAAACAACATGCCTTCGACACCAGGGTACTAGGGAAGATGTACCTGGAAGTCACAGGACAGAGTGGAGACTCTACCCTGCATAAACAAAGGGGCCCATGTGGCCCCTCCCCCAGAACTGTACCCAGGCATGATATGTGCCATGGAAGAGGGTAAAAACCCAAGATTCAAATGTTAGAGGTCATCAAAGCCTACTTTTTCCATGCATACCTAAAAGAAAGTACACATGTACACATACATACATGTAAACACATGCGCTAGCCGTATTTTCCCAAATTCACATCCAAGGCTTCTAGAATTGGATCAAGCAAAGCTCCAACCCCAGTGCTGTCTTTGAGCCCTGTGGTGAGCTTTTCTTCAGAGCTTCCCACTATCCATTCCTGACTCCTGTACCTGCTGTGCCAGGTACAGGACATTTCTAGCAACAGTGAACTTTACCAGGAAGGTTCAAGGTCTCAGCCTTGCTCCTCCAGACATACCTGTGCTTCTGGTGAAATGTCTCTTCAATCTGCCCCTGCAGAGACCTCATCTGATGTGTGTGCCACAATAGAGACGTCGTGAACGTCCTAGAGGAAGTCAAGAAAGTGGAGATTAAAAAATTGAGAAGTAAAAAAGTAAAACACCAACATTCCCTCTGGGGTGGGGGACGTGAAGGGGGTGTTGTAATTAGATTTAATTAAAAATTTAAAAATCACTATTCAGAGGTTCTATGATGATATGCCAGAAAACTCAAGAAAGTCAACAGAAAAACTACCTTAACGATAAGAATATTTAGTATGCCCTAGACTCAGTCAAAAGATGTAAGTGTGAGGAGTACTCCACTTATCATGGAAACCATAGGAGAAAGAAAAAAACAAAAATTCATCTTCACGTGAGACAAGACTTAAATGTCCTAAAGATAAAACTGGCCTTTTATTTTCATTAACACACAAAATAAGAGATTTCATAGTGATATCTTTACACATGCAAACCATTGTACTCTTCTTATCACACCCCTTCCACTTCGTGCCTCATCAAAGTCCTGGCCCCTCCTGCTGCAAATGCTCTGTCTTGTGCTGCCAGTCATATCCACACCTGTATCTATAAATCCGAATTGTATTGTGGGAGCAATATGTGATGTTTCTCTTTCTCCCATGAAGGACAGAGAAACCTTGAAAACAGTCCTGAAGAGGACTGGGCGAAGAACAAGATAAACCATGTCCTAATAGCACTCTTAAAGTGAATTCCTAGATTTAACATGTCAATGTAAGTCTAAAACATTATTTTACAATCCTCCAAGGGTATTCTGGAGAAGAAGGAAAACATTACAGACCCTGGTATTTAAGAATTAACATATTGGTATAGTGCCGTTAGGATATAATGAATGTCTGAATTTTGAATTGTGTGGTACTGGTATATAAATAACAGTGCGGGCTAATGTAACAGGTAAGGAAGTCAAGAAACAGCCTTTAACAAGCAGAGGAATTTGTCCTATGAGGAATTGAAGGGCTTGTGGGGGGCGGGGCACATACTTCAGTGACTGGTGTTATAAAAGTGGGTAGGCCACGTGGTATGCCATACACCAGGTCCATCTTCAGAAGAGGCAAATCCTCAAATGTGGGCTGGCAAGGTAGCTCAGCAGGTAAAGGTGCTTGTTGTTAAGCCTGACAACATCAGTTCGATCCCCAGGACCCGCATGGTGGAAAGAGCAGACCAATTCCTAAAAACCGCTCTCTGGATTACACATGGACTACACAACTGTACACACACATGTACACAAGATGATGAATAAAATCAAAACGTGAATTTAACAGCAAGACAGCTATCAGAAAGCACAAGAGAATTCTTTTAGAGACCAAGAACCATTTATAAAATAGCTCAAAAATCCAGATGCCACAAAAGAAAAAGAATTGAAAACCGTTACTCCTTCAACACAGAAACCACTGTGTAGCCCAAAACAGCCAGTTGAGTGAAACCAACAACCAACAGGAAGAATGCCTGTCACTCATATTCCATGTAAAAGCTGATGATCAATAAGGATATACCCAGAAATGGCATCACTCACAACAGAACTTTAGAATTAAAGCCACTGGGATGCCATTTTCCTATTCGACAAGTAAAAGCTTCACAAAGCAGAAGCCTATGGAGGAGGCAGGTCTCGATGGCAGTGGAGCATGGCTGGTAGGGCATGGGTTGAGACTCTGTTCAAAAGTAAATTGGTTATATCTCTTCAGTCACAAGGGCATGATCCCTTTAAACCAACAATCTCACGTCTAAGAATTTATTCTATAGTTATTTCTTTATATGCACAAAATGACCTGGGTATAGAGTAGTTTGCAAAAAAATGTAATATGCATTAGAGAAATGATGGAATAAGATCAGAAATATAGGAATAAAGCACCATTTAAATAATATAGCCACCTGGTGGAATACTATACAGCTCTAAAAAAGGAAAATGAAGTGAACAGGGAGACAACTATTCAATATGTCCGAACTAAGATATTTTTTTAGAGGAGGTGATTGAGACAAAGACCTCATATTATACTTAAGGCTAGCCTGGAACTCACCATGAAGCCCTGGGTGGCCTTGAGGTCACATAACTCTTCCTTCCTCAGCCTTCTGAGTGCTGTGATTACAGTCATGAGCTATGATGCTCAGCTAAAAGACAGAATCTTAAGAGATATAATATGTCTTTAAAGAGAGAGAATGGCTCACAATAGAATTTACAAATTATAAGTACTTGATTTTTAATTTAGGAAAGACTATGAAGTTATCTCTTTTTATACCCATCTTTAAAATGCTTCTTAAAACTTGTCTTCAACAGCCTAGCAAGGCAGTACAATCCTAACTCCAGCAGGGGGGAGGGGAGACAGAACTGTCACAAATATGAGACACTGACACAAAATATGTCTGTGTGTGTGTGTGTGTGTGTGTGTGTGTGTGTCTGTGCGCGTGCGCGCATGCGCGCGCGCATGTGCGCACACGCCACCACTTATATATGGAAGTCAAGGGACAAGTTTCAGGAGTTGATTCTCTCCTACCGTGTGGGTTCCAATGATCAAACTCAGCTCCTCCTTCTTGACAGCAGGCCATACCCACTGAGCTATCTTGCCAGCCCCATCTCAGAATTATATATATATATAAAAAAAAAATTAACAGCCTCTCCAAGAAACTAAATTCCCTGGGTGCCTGACAGATGAGTGCAAACTGAGGGGGTGGAGACAGATTTGAGATGCCACCATCTTACCAGATTCATTTGGAGATTTTAACTCTGAATTACGCAGATGCATTCTCGACGTTTAAAATCAAACAATATTCAAAACAAGACGATGGATAAGGGAGAGTGGTGGCATTCCCCTCGCTCCCCCATGTGTGAGAAACTCTCTTACATAAGATCTGTATTTATCCACAGAATAAAGCAGGTGTATTGGTTACTTTGCTCATGTGTGACAAAATAGCTAAAAAAGCACCTTCTGGAAGGGTTTGTCTTTGCTCCCAGTCTGAGGGTGAAGTCCAACATGAAGTGGGGGGGGGGGGCACATGACAGCAGGAGCTTGAGGCAGCCGCTCACATGGCACCTGAACCCAGGACAGAGAGCTTGGCTCCATTTTCCCTTTGATCAGTCTGGGACTCCAGCCCGGAATCTCCACATTGGGTTAACCTTCCCATGGCCAACAGCACTGTGAGGACAGGGATCTCTGCTTCAAAACCCCACCCCAGCTGAGCTGGAGAAGTAAAAAGAACAAAAACACAGGCAGCCTGACCCCAGAAATCTTTCTTTGGGGAAATAAATTTCTAAAAGCAGGTGATAGATCAAGAATGAATTCATGTAAGTTTGGCAAGTAATAAAACTGCATGACTGGTAGCTATGGTGTCAGGCCCAAACTCACTTAGAAGTGAGTCCACAGGTCCACACCCAGTGGTTTCTCAGCTACCTGTACATTTTAGATGTGATGCTGGCGTCCTGGAACTCCCAGAAGCAGTGTCATACTGTTAGGGGCCATCTGCTACTCACTAGCTTGGGTGTGGTATATGGTTAGGGCCCATTCCTCAGATACCATTTTGGACTATAATGACAAAAGAAACACAGAGATGAGTAGAAAAGCCCAATTATGATATGGTGGCCAGAATCTAGCAAGGAAAAGCAATCTGACCCAGAATCAAAGGGAGGGAATGGTGTTAGCAAAGACGCAGAGGGCCCACACAACTGTGAAAACAGAAGAGCCATCCAAGCAAAATTCTGCGCAGAGGAGCAGTAGGGAGCTATGGTGTGCTCTTAAGAAAGAGTATGACCAACGCGGTGGTTTTTGATTAAACCGACTGGACAAAAAGGCATTCGGGGCATAAGTTACAGGTCTACTGGGAGGCAGTGAGGCTAATCGGGGAGTCCTCCTGAAGAGCTGGCAGAATGGTAGGAGTTAGTGAGAAGTCAGGCTGTTTCATTTTCATTTCAAAAATAATAATCATAACCTCTGCCTTGAGGACAGATTGGCCACAAGGTCTGAGCGGAGGAAGAATTACAACAGCAGTCCAGTGTGGCTAGAGCCTGGCCTGAAAGACCCCAAGTTTTTCTAGTGAGGATGGGGTAACTGTGGAAGGGAGCTGGGAAAATGGGGAAATGATAAATGAAGCTAATTACTAAGATTGCAGGGAACATGGAAGCGATGACAGACTCTTCTTTACTAAGTCCCACGAGTGCTTCTGGACTAGGAGGGACCCTGAGCTGCTTTCCTATCGGCCACCACACTGCCTCACATTAACTGAGGCGGTAACATTTATATTACTGTCAAGTTCATCTGCTTCTCTGCTCACAAAGTATGGGAGTTTCCGCTCGCCATTTGCACTCCTCCATCTTGGTCAGTCCCATCAATGGCACTGATAAGCGATAGGCTGCTGTCAAGTGCAACTAGCAGGCAGGCCTATTGCACCCACCAGGCCCCAAATCGTGTGTGCTTGCACACTAGCGCCTGCTCACTGGCTTCATTTGGTTTTGAAGCAGGTATTCACATTTGTGTAGCACCTCAGCTTTTTATTGAGACCAGTGTTTTGAACTTGTCCGACTTGGAAGAAAAAGGCAATTCAGGCTAGGAATATTTTCCCAGAAATACACGCCCTGTCCCAAACTGAGTCAACCTGGGAGAGGGAGTCCCTGGAAAGCCTGGCTCAGGAGGGCTGGGGGAATGGTGAAGGCTATTTTTAGGCTATGATTGGCGTCATGGGGAAAGGAGGGCTGCCCCCTGGACTGAGCTCCCCAGTCTACATTCCAGGAGCTACTAGCTAATGAATGGCCCTTCTGTGGGGAAGAAATGGGCTGCCCGGATGAATGAAGAGTCTGTTGGGGATTTATTTCCTCACTCTGCTGGCATGCCTGCTGCCGGCTCTCCTCCTCCACCCTTCCCTTTGCTTTACGTCTTTCTTTCCCTCCTACTTTTCAAGATCACACCAGAACCACAGCAAGCAGAGAAGAAGCCGGCTCATGAGTTCAGCATGACTGCTCGTGATTAGGAGCACCTGGAGCCAACGAGACCCCAAGCTCTCTGGCCCTCCAGCCCCAGAAACTGGCTCCTCGCATGTCTACCAGTGTTTCCCGTGGCTGTACTCAAATGTTCCCCGGTCCACCTCTCAGACAATGTCCTTGTGTTTGAAATACAAAAATGCTAACCTATGAGCATAATGTCCTAAGAGATAAGGGTGTTTGGTTTCAACAAGACTGAATACGTGTCAAACTGCCAACCTGAGGGTTAGGCATCCGAGAACAGTTGAGCAGCACAAACAGGCCTGGATGAGGAGAGAAAAGAAAAGAAGAAAACACAAAATTGGGTGGTAGGGAGGTGAGGGTGGAGAGGGTAGATACGGGAGGAGTTAGGGTGAGTATGACAGAAATACCTTAATTCTCGAGGAATACAATTATTATTTTTTCCATTTTTATTATTTTTTTATTTTATTAGTTCAAATTAGGAACAAGCTTGCTTCAGATGTTAAAATTATTATTTTTAAGAAAAGAAAGAAATCCTTCCTCATCTTTTAAAGATTCTTCGAGTTTCTCTTACATTTTTGAGTTCGAGCCTGGCCTTTTGCAGCTAAGCCACCTCTCCAGACTGCTTTATGTTTTTCTAAAAGGCTTAAGTTCTATCTTTCATATTTGAGTCCTTCATCAGTGTAGAATGGATCTTTATAGGTGATGTAATATAGGGCTCTAGTTATTTATTTGCCATGTGGTCAGTGGTTGGATAGTCTAGTGAGTCCCTACTTTCATCATTTTTGTCAAGTTTGCAAATGCTTAAATGCTTAGATCCCTACAGGACTCTGTGATAGTCCTATGAGTTTTTTTTTTTCTTTTTTTTTTTTTAGTAGGGTCTCTCTACATAGCCCTGGCTGTCCTGGAACTCACTCTGTTGACGAGGCTGGCCTTAAACTCAGAGATCCACCAGCCTCTGCATCTCAAGTACTAGGATTAAAGGTGTGTGCCACAATGCCTCTAATTGTGACACTAACAATCCACTATCTTTTTTTTTCTTTTTCTTTTTCTTTTTCTTTTTTTCTTTTTTTTTTTTTTTTTTGGTTTTTCAAGACAGGGTTTCTCTATGTAGCTTTGGAGCCTATCCTGGCACTCGCTCTGGAGACCAGGCTGGCCTCGAACTCACAGAGATCTGCCTGCCTCTGCCTCCTGAGTGCCGGGATTAAAGGCATGTGCCACCAATGCCCCGTCAATCCACTATCTTAATGATTATTTCTTTATAATGAGACTGAATACTTCCAACTCTTTTTGTTCTGGATTGTGTTGACTGTTCTTGGAAACTTGCCTTTCCAAATAAATACTAGAATCAGCTTGTCAAATTCCATGAAAAGTCACATTGGTATTTTTAAAGAGAAATGCTTTCAACCTAGAGCACAAAATTAGGAAGGGGGACAGAATTTCCAAGACCCTGTGTTCCTCCACATATGTGTCTTCTCTGTGGGTTTTCTATTAGTAAAGATAGACACACTCACATACTTATTTTATTCATTTTTATTATATTTATGTCTAAGGGTCTTAATTTTTCCTGAAAGTTGCTCTGGCCTCTTCAGGGACCTGCACTCAAATGTACATGCAGAACTCAAACACTTAAAATAAAAGAAATATTTCTTTAAATATTTAGCAAAAGAAAGATCAAGACATCCCAAAGAAAGTAGAATAAAAACAATGGAGATTTGAAAAGATACCAATAATTGGAAAAAACATTTAAATATAGAATTAAAATGTTCAATAGAGAGAATTTTGGTTTTTGCTGTGACTACCAAAATTAACAAACTTCTGGCAACATTGATAATGATAGAAAAAAAAGTTAAGTCAGCATTAGCAATGGAAAAGAATCATACAAGAGCAGACTCACCAAGAGTAGAAAAACCACTATGGAAAAATTTATACCAGTGAAGATAAACCAGTGAAAGGGAAGAAATAGGTGGGAAAATGAGTTACAGAAACTGATTCACAATAGAAAGAAAAATTGAATTGTTCCAGAATCACTGAATAAATTAAATTAGGAGTAAGTAAATGACCTCCCTTTTAAAAACATGCTACTTCAGATGGTTTTAAAACAGATTTGATCAGACATTAGACTTTCCTACTGAAATATTTGACAAGCTTTGAGAACAGATGAAGGGTCACTCGAGATTCAGTTTGAGGTTACAAAACTTCTTCATATGAAAAGTGAGTGAACACATGAGAAAGGAAAACTATAGGCTGGTCATATTCTTGAACATGGACACATATGCTCAAAACAGGATTTTAGTAAGCCATCTGGGTGGTGTGGTGACTGAGGCAGGAAATTGATCGGGTCAAGTCTGGCCTACAAAGCAAACCAGAAACCAAAGTGGGCTATATAATGAGACCCTGTTTTAAATATTTTTTCAGAAACAGAGTGTAGGGAGAAAGCATGATTAGAGGTACCACTGACCACACCAGCTTGGGGCTGGACACAGGTATCACTGGGTGTGGGAAAAGTTTAAGTAGTTAGGGGTGCGCACACGGGTCCCTTCTGTCGCTCCCTGACACCTGGCTAAGTGGATGTGCATGAGTACTATTTCTTAATAAACTATTAATTTATTATAGTGGAGCCAATCTGGCTCCACATTGCGTTGAGCTTTAACAGAGCATATTATTTGTGTGTGTGTGTGTGTGTGTGTGTGTGTGTGTGTGTGTGTGTGTGTTCACGTGAGCATATGAGCGTGCACACACACTCGAGCATGGTATATAGATTTATATACGTGTATATGTATATACACATCCATGTATAGACATATGACATATGCATGTGTATATGTGTGTGTGTGTGTGTGTGTATGCATACACACATATGTATTTATAAGTAGTTCTGAAGATGGTTGTGATTAAGGCCAGAAGTGGAGACTGATTCAAAACTTGAAATCTACTGAATCTCTGGAATTTCCCATATTCACAAGTTGAATGAGAAAATCCATATGGTATTTCTCTTATGAAAGAGAAAAGCCTGTCCAAATTATATATAATATCAGTTTGTAGTAAAGAGTTTTGGCAAACCAAGAACTTTCAGAACCTGATAAAGGACATCTACCTCTGTCTCTATAAAATAATTCATGGTATCCAGGCGTTGGTGGCACACGCCTTTAATCCTGGCACTGGGGGGGGTCTCCAGAGTGAGTGCCAGGATAGGCTCCAAAGCTACACAGAGAAACCCTGTCTTGAAAAACAAAAAAAGAAAAAAATAAATAATAATTCATGTTAAACACGACACTTAATGTAAAATAGAAGAAAGCAGAAATAAGACAATGCCTCTTGCTTTTACTACTCCCCAGCTGGAACAAGGAAGCAGGGGACAAGAAAAGGTTTAGGAACCAGAAAGGAAGAAATACAGCTGGCTTTACTTGTTGGTAATGATCACACAGAATCACACAGAGTTTGGAGTGATGAAGAGGGGTTAAAAGAGTTTCCAATGATAAACTTAATACAGATGAGTCAGTGGGGTTTATCTGAAAGTAACATTTAGAAACTTTAATTAGATACAGCTACAATTCCCTCTGAAGCTGGAGTCACAGGGGGTTGTGAGCCTCCTGATACGAGAGCTGAGGATGGAAGTCAAGTCCTCTCTGAGAGCAGTAGAGGGGTGGTTCTCAGCCTTCCTAGTGCGTGACCCGTTATAATACAGTTCTTCATGTGGTGACCCCCAAGCATAAAATTATTTCATTGCTACTTCATAACTGTAATTTTGCTAGTGTTATGAATTGTAACCCTGATATCTGCTATACAACCCCAAAAGGAGGCATGCCCCTCAGGTTGAGAAGCACTGTAATATATATGTATAGGCTTTTAACCAGCAGTGGAGGCTCCTAACTGCTAAAACAAATCCCCCAATCTCCGTAGCACGAGTTCTAATTGGTCTCAATAATAAAAACCGGAGTCAAATATTAGGGGGTGGAAGTTGAAAGATGAGAGAAGCAGAGCAGCCAGACACTAGAGCTCTTACCTCTACAAAGATCCTCAGACTGAAAAAAGACTGAGCTCCTGTCTCCTTCTGCCTTATATTCCTCTCTCTGCCTAGTCACATCACTTCCTGTCTGTCTGCACAGACCTCCAGACCTCTATGGTTAGCTAGTGGCTAGCTCCGCCCTCTGATCTTCAGGCAAGTTTTATTTCTTAGAGTATAAACAAGGTATCACCACAGCCCTCTTTGACTAACTCCTTAAGTTCCTTAATATTTGCCATTCTGACTTATAATACAAGCATTATAAGGCTATAAACTTCTCCAAATGTCATTTAGACTTGTAGTGTCTTAGTTATTTTACAAATAAAATTTTGCTTTTCATGAAATAGCATACTGTCCATGCTCTATCATGAGATGGCACTTGGGTGATCACTAAGTGAGGAAATGGTGTCCCTTCTCAGTCACTAAACCTCCCCACTCTTGATAAAGTGATCAACATACTACTAGACCTTTGGAGTTCTTTTTCTTTCATCATTTATTTAAAAACACTCCTCTGCATTCATCCCTACACATGCTAGTTTGTAATTCAGGGTTGTTTGGTTTTCATTCATTTATACAAACAGTTTCATCCAAAATGCTTTCTTTTCATTTCTGTCACTCACTATCATGCTTGGGAGACATACCTACAATGTATGTCGGGTGCAACTGTGGTGTGTCCAGTACAGCCCTTGTAGTTTTTCATTCTATGAATATGGTATGTCACAGTTTATTTGTCATTCTTCCCCGAGGGACACCTTCTCCAATTCGAGCCGTAATGAACAATGTTGCTATAAGATCTTGTGGGTTTATGAGTGCACATATACTTGAATGTTGGTTCATGTACACCTGTGAGCAGAGCTAGCTCAAAGGGTATGAGAATAGTTAGCAGCAGTAGGTAATGACCATTGTTTTCTAAAAGGGCTCTGCTAGGTTACATTGCCCAGCTTCTGCCTATTCTTTTTTATTAATTAATTTTTTTCATTTGTTTTACATCCCAATTGCAGTTCCCCTCCCTCATCTCCTCCCCTCTCCATATTCTTTTTGTTTTGTTTTGTTTTTTCGAGACACGGTTTCTCTGTGTAGCTTTGGAGCATGTCCTGGAACTCGCTTTTGTAGACCAGGCTAGTCTTGAACTCACAGACATCTGCCTGCCTCTGCCTCCCGAGTGCTGAGATTAAAGGTGTGCGCCACCACCTCTGGCTCCAAATTCTTATCACCTCAAATTATCCTACTTTTAAAGTTTAGCCATTCTGATCACAGTATAATAATTCCTCCTGGCATTATCCTACCATGATTATATTCAATATTGTTCATACATTTATTGGGTAGAAGAGAATACTAGTTGCTACCAATGAAAGTGTATGACAGGTTTGGAGAATCCAGAGAATGGCCTGGTTAAAGCCCTTGTAGGTTGGCTGAGAGGGAAAGATTATTAAATGTCAAGATTACTAAATGACATGGAAGATAATTTTAAAACATTTAACATGCAGTCATTTGGAATTATGGAATGGAGAGGGGTAATATTTGAAGTAATAATTAATTTAATTATTCCCTAAATAAAATAAAAACACAAACTCTCAAAAATCATAAAGTTCCATGAATTCTAAGCAGTAGACATAAGAATGCATCCTCATTAAGGCCCTTACAGTGAAGTTCTGAATACTGAAGAGAAAGTATGAATTGGGTTTTGAATGTGAAATGCCCCACACAGACTCATGTGGTTGAGCACTCTGTCCCCAGATGGGGACAGAGGTTGAAGAGGGACCTAGCTAGAGAAAGTGTAGGGGGAGTGGCTAAGGTCCCACTTCCTGCCTGTTCTCTGCTTCCTGACTTGGGATGTAATGTGACCAGCTGCCTCAAGCTCCCACTGTCTGCCATGGTGTATCCTTGGGCCTGTCTGCCTTTTCTCATGTAGATTGCTGCTTATCGGGTATTTGGCCACCAAAACGAGTGATTCATTCCCTGTGACACAATGCCATTAATTCTGATTTCTGGAGAGTGGCAAATGCAGCCAGAAGATAGAATAATGTTTACAAAGATTTAATCTTAGTGTCATGGATGGATCACTCCTTTAAGTCTCAGTACTCAAGAGACTTAGACAGGAGAACTTCTTTAAGTTCAAGGCCAGCCTATGCTACAAATATGTGCTAGTCCAGTCACCTGTGATAGGTGCCAGGGTGTGTAACAATACCCTGTCTCTAGAAAAGAAAAGTAAGAGGCATTTGAAAAAGTCAACTTTGAATGCTCATCTGCTAAAAGTTTGTTTCAGGAACAGAGATGAAAGAAATATATTTTAGACCAACAAAAACAGACAATTCACTAATATCAGATACTCACCAAAGCAAAAAGCCAAATAATTTAAAAAATGTTGTAGAAGACATGGGGAAATGATGGGGAAAGTCCTTCTGTGTATGTTTATTGGTTGTGTATCTTATTGGTTGTTGAATAAAGTACTGTTGGCCAATAGGGAAGCAAGATAGGCGGGACTAGGAGTCAAGGAGGACTCTGGGTAATGTAGTAAATAGAAGTCTTGTGATCCAGTCAGGAAG
Source organism: Cricetulus griseus (assembly GCF_003668045.3). Classification (NCBI taxonomy): domain Eukaryota; kingdom Metazoa; phylum Chordata; class Mammalia; order Rodentia; family Cricetidae; genus Cricetulus; species Cricetulus griseus. The sequence goes on from NW_023276806.1 coordinate 192,585,592, forward strand.
TGACATAGCAGGCAGACTCAGAATATAAGCAGGGACAAGCAGGAAGTCGCTCTCTTCCTCTTCCTTCTCCTCTCTTCTCTGGGAGCCGCCATGTGAGCCCAACAAGAGAGGATGCATGGTGCTGGCATCCTCAATCAGATAAGTCTTTATAAAATATATAGATTAATAATTATGGTGGATACTTAAGACAGAGATAGCAGATAAGAAATCCTAGTCATTGGCCAGCAGTATTATACCTAATATAAGTCTCTATATGTTACTTGGAACCTTAACATGGCGGCAGGTGGAAAGACTTATCATTACAGGGAAAAAAGAAAGGAAAGAGGAATGGAGGGTGATGTGGAGGGAGGAAGGGAGGGAGGGAGAGAAGAAAGGAGGAAAGGAGGGAGGAATCTTGCAAAAAAGAAAAGGTAAGATTGAGGTGTCGACTAATCCATTTTTCTAAGAACAAAATAAATTTTTCAAAATGTTAAAAACATTTGTCTCATACAAACATAAAATAGACTTTGTCAAGACAGGTCTAACTCGTTTATAAGGAAAGCAGCCAGACACTGGGACTCACCCACAGGACAGGCATAGTTGTGTAGAACTAGACAGTTCTACAGTCTTTAGTGAAAGAAAAGTTCTACATACAAGCATAGTTAATGTATAATAAATCCATGACCTCTGGTGGTTTTCCCTACCGATACAAATCCTTTACTTCTCTACTGAAAAATCTGCAGGCTAACATGGAACGTCATAGACCAGGACTCTAATCAGCCATAGAATGTGAGTCAAGCAGAGGTGTAACTCTGGTAGAACACAAGGACACACATGGACACAAGGACACACATGTCCTTTTGCCTCTTTTCCAAGTTTGAGATAATTTCTCTTACCAGAACAAAATCACATTTCTTGAACTATGGACAGTAATGCTGGTATCACATCTTGTCCCTACCCATAGCCTAGGTCATAACTGTACCAAACTCACCTGTTAGGTATTGAGTTCTGGTACATCCTCAGGGCTTCCCCCTTGAATGAGGGAATAAAGTCTACCATTTTGTGGCAACCATGTTAGTTTATGGTCATGCTAAAGAAGTAAAAACTGTCTTATAGAGAAAAGAAGCCACTTTAACCATGAAGAAATGAGGAATTCAGATGGGCAGAGGGAGGAAGAGAGAGAGAGAGATGTTGGGATAAAAGAGAAAGAAATGAATGAGTAAATATGAACCAACTGTGTTCTGAAGGTTTTCTGTACACTTCCTGGTGCAGTCCTTCATGAAGCTTAATGGGCTTAGGCTGCTGTTCCTGTGAACTATTCCCATGTCCTTGCAATAATTAAGAAAGGGAATTAAGCAATAAGGGAGAGAATAAAGCCTGAAGAATGGAGAGAGAGAGGGGCTGGGAGAGGGCTCACTGCCTAAGAGCACTTGCTGTGCAAGCGTGAGGACCTGAGCCTAAATCCCAGAACTCACACAAAGCCGGGCAGGGCTGCACCTGCCTGTAACCCAAGCATTTGGGACTGGGAGTGCATAGGTCCCAGCTCACAGGCCAGTCAGCCTAGATGAAATGATGAACTTCAGTTCAGCGAGAGACCCTGCCTCAAGGCAGTAAGGCAGAGCGATTGAGGACATGTGACACACCATTGTGAAGTGCATGTGTGTGCATGTGTGTGCGCACACACGCGTGTGCACAGGTATGCACACGCATGCATGCACCACACAATACACACCACACTCACAATGGGGGGAGGGGGGCTGGTGGTAGCAAGTACAGTGAGAGACCCTGTGCAATCAACACAGCTCCGGATGCAAAATCATCAATACGTCCTCAAGCACCAGCTCTTCTGTATGCCCGGTTAATGCAGAGTAAAGCAACTCTGCCAAGCAGGACAGTTCAGACTTAGCGTGAGCCAACAACCTCTTTCCCTGGATAGTGTGACAGACCCGGGAACAAAGCGGCCTGTCTCCTCTATTCTGACCCTTATCAGTCATTGATGGGCTAATGTCTTACAGCCTGCAGCACATCCTTCGTTGCCTGCACTGGAGTGCAGCAAGACAAGTGACACTCCCTACAGAGGGATACAATGATAAAAATAAAATACCCACATCTCAATTGGGGATTTTCTTTTTCATCCCGCTTTCTTTAGACAGGGTCTCGAGTAGCCCAGATAGACCTCAAATTCAATAAATAACTGAAGACCTTGAATTTCTGATCTTTCTGAGGGTCTGATACATACACTACCTGTGCTGGCTAGTTTTATGTCGACTTGGTACACAAACTTTAGTTACTGGAAAAAAGGAAACCTCAATTGAGAAAATGCCTCCCTAAGATCTGGCTGTAAGGCATTTTCTTAATTAGTTATTGATGGGAGAGGGGTGTTATTTCACAGAACCCTGTGAAATAACATAGGGCTCCACGCCCATGAGGGGTGGAGCCATTGCTGGGCAGGTGGTCCTGGCTTCTATAAGAAAGCAGGCTGAGCAAGCCATGGGAAGCAAGCCAGTAAGTAACACACCTCCATGACCTCTGCATCAGTTCCTGCCTCCAGGATCCCGCCCTGTTTGAGTTCCTGTCCTGACTTCCTTTGGTGATGAACAGTGATGTGGAAGTGTAAGCCAAATAAACCCTTTCCTCCCCAACTGGGTTTTTGGTCATGGTGTTTCATCATGTCAATAGAAGCCCTAAGACACCACCTCACCAGATTTACATGGTTCTGGGATTGAATCCAGGGCATTGTGAATGCTGGACAGGCATTCTAAAACTGAGTGATGTGCCTGTGAGCAGCATTTTTTTTTTTGAGGCGGGGTCTCACTGTGGAGCTCAGAGTACCCTTGATCTTGAGATCTTCCTGCTTCAGCGTCCCAAGGATTAACATCATGACTGACTCCTGAATGTTTTCTTAGTGTCCAAGTTTGTAAGCCAATACTGTAGACTAGAATGTTTCTAGAAAGACCCCCAAGAAAGTGGATGGGAGAAAGAGAATGGTGAATAAAAGGGAGGGTAGCTGGGTAGGAGAAGGCTCTCTTGGCAGAGAGCCATTCTGTCTAAAATGACCTAAACTGAACCTAAGAACCCATGATACCTGGAGGAGTTAGAGCTTATGGATCACCTCCCTCTGTAAAGGATTTTTTTTATTACATTGGTGCATGGGAGAGCAAAGGGGGACCTAACAAGGGGCTTTTATGAAACAGCCTTTCAGAACCCTGTGAAATAACAAAAAGCCTAGTTTCCATCGAAGGGCTTTTGCTCCATCACATCAAATAGAAACACAGCGGGGCCCGGGGCCACTGCTGCTTCTAATTAAGACCCCAAGGTAAGGCGGCACATTAGGGGGTCCAGGACCAGCAAAACATAAATTCCAGCCCTGTCTCTAGCAGCAGAAGGCTGATTTGGTCTCAGTGTGCTGTTTTTGTTCTCAGCTTGCATTAAAAGTGGCAGGCCGCACCTGCCTTCCAGACGCCCTGCAAGCAAGTTTATTCTGACACCGATTCTCTTGTTCAAACAGCCCAAAGCGTGGCGAGCAGATGTTAAATGGAGGAGGGAATGGGGTGTGAGGTGGATCTTTCCTTTCACGTGTCCATGGGGTAGGGGTGAGGGTTGCGATCCACACCTGAGGTTGTTCTTTCTTTCCCTTGCAAAACTTTCTCTCCCATCACACAGGTGTCAGCTCAACAGCTTGGGGTGGTGAAAAAAAAAAAGGACCCCCTTTCTGCCACACACCTCGAAGAGAACAGTTCTCAAAACTTCCCTGATCATTAGGGCCACCTGAAAAGCTCAGGAAAGTGCAGGGTGCCAGCCCCTAGGTTTTAGATAGCGCAGGGTGGGGGGTGGAGACCCCGAAGTCAGCATTTCCATTCTTTTATCAGCTGCTGCTAATGTCACAAGTTTAGGGACCATGACTGAAGAATGACAGCCCTAAGCCAACAAAACGGTAGGAAAAAGGGCAAGGAAGCACTAGCTAAGCCTCTGACCTGGCCTTGTGGGTGTTTCTGAGACACAGTTGGTAGACAAGAAAAGCAGCTGTGTTTTGAAGGGAGGGAGACACGTGAGCCGGCAAGCCCACAGCAGGCAGAGACATTTTCAAAATGCTATCCGAGTGTGGAACAACTTAGGCAAAGTGGGATTGACCTCTGCTCTCAAAGGGGCTACGAGCCTGGTCACTGCTGTCCTAGAGCCCTAAACCTTGGGGACTCAGCTCAGGACCCTTTCTCCTCATGGCTTCCCTGTCATAGAAGCTGGGACACCTGACAGACCTCCTTCTGTCTCCCCTGTAGGAAAACCAGCCAATGGGGAAGGTGCTTCCCAGCGTGGTTCAAAGGGGTTCAGAGTCAACACATTCTGGATTTGTTGTGTTGAGCCTGGGCTACACTGTCTACCCCCAGTTCTGCTCCCAACCAGGCAGCCCCACCACCCATTTAATCCCACCAGAGACGACCATGTTGTTGATTGTGAGGAACAGGAGGGCCTGCCCTAAGGTCTGTCCAGCATGGGGAAAGAGATCTGCACTCAGCTTTTCATAGGGTCTGTACTTCCCCGCAGGCCACTCTCCACCCAGTTCTCCATGAGACTGCGGGACTGTGGCCCAGTCATAGCCACTAGTTTCATCATACCTGCCATGAGCCTTGGACAAGGTCAGCTACATCATTTTCAGAACCCAATACAAAGCAAAAATGTCAAACCCCTCCTTCAAAAAAAGAATAGTAGGAAATTCAAGATGGTAAGAGCAAAGTGTGGAACCGAGCGTTCTTCAGTGCAGTAGGCCCTGGGTGGGTGTGGCCGTGCTGATGGAGTACAGCTTGCTCAAAGGGTCTGTGCATGGCTCATATGCCTTAGCATTTAGGTGGGAAACTTAGAGCTCTCCCTAAGCAGGGTGGCTTCCCCTACTAGCTGGAAGGAGTTTCTCCACTATAAGCTTGCTAGAAGGAAGGAGAAGAGAGAAGTCAGACAGAAAATGTAGGCCCAACCTCAGAGAGCCCTCCCTGGTCTTGGGAGAGGCAGACAGGCACCAACTAGAGATTCTCAGAGCTACTTCATGTGGAGGACAGGGTGAGCGGGCCATCTGGATACCTGCAGGCACTTCTCCAATAGGGAAGAGAAGCACTGCTGACCTATCGCTGTCAAGGGCAGCAAAGGGGAAGCTGAAGTAGAGGCTTAAGCACCATCTGTGGGATTACTGCAGTTTGTGGTCAACTTTCAGAGGTCTCTAACAATATTTAGAACTAGGGATAGAACCCAGTGCCTCTACTGTTCAGTGCCATCGCCAGCCCCAGTGTTTGGAATTATGATGTATAAACCATAGAACTCTAGGCCTCTCCCAGCTGGATGAGCTTATGTCTGGATGAGCTTTTCTTTCCAATAAAATCCTAATGGTCTCCATCCTACCACAAACTATCCTGAAATTTGGTGGCTTAAAATACTCAAAATTCTACTATATTTCGCAATTCTGTTTGTAAGCAATCCAGACAGGCAGGGCTCAGCTATTCAGTTTTTCTCTTCCATACAAAAGTCACTTGACATTGGACAGAATGGCCTAGAGGACCCAACGTGGCTTCCCTCATATGCCAGGCTTTTCTTTTCTTTTCTTTCCTTTTCTTAAGAACAATGTCTCCTGGCCCTGCCCCTTATTGGCTGCCACACTGTTACAGCAATGGAGCCATGGGTCCAAGAGGCTGGCACCACCCTGCTCTCCTTAGTTGATGGCTTCTGGCTCCGAGGCAGGTCAAGAAAGACTCTTCATCCTCCCTTGGTGGGGATGGCCACTAGGAATTTGACCATGCTCCAGGGAATATATGGACAGCACAAAATGGACTTGTTTTTTTGGGGGGAGAGAGGCAGGGTTACAGAGGGACAGACATGAGAAGGCTGGGAGGTGAGCACGATCAGGGTGTATATGTGAGATTCACAAATAACCAAATAAAAATAATTTTACAAATAAAGGATCTCTCAAGGCAGAGGCAGGAGGATCTCTGAGTTCAAGCCAGCCTGATCTACAAAATGAGTTTCAGGACAGCCAGGGCTATACAGAGAAACCTGTCTCATAAAAATATTTTTAAAAAAAGAAAGGGAGGGCTGGATGGAGGGAAAAGGAAAGGAAGGAAGGAAGGAAGGAAGGAAGGAAGGAAGGAAGGAAGAAAGAAAGAAAGAAAGAAAGAAAGAAAGAAAGAAAGAAAGAAAGAAAGAAAGAAAGAAAGAAAGAGCAAGCCCTGGCTGTCCTGGAACTCACTATGTAGACATGCTGGCCTCAAACATACAGAGATCTACCTGCCTGGGCTTCCTAAGTGCCAGCACACCCAGCCAAACACCTGGTTTCTCGGTAGGATGGCTAAAAGCTGAGCTCAGGTGGACCTTCCTCTGGAGCACCTACAAGGTAGCCTTTTAAGCATGGATAACTTGAAGCAATGAACTTCTCATGTGGCCTCTCAGGGGTTTGGGGGGTGGGCTCCAAGGAACCCAGAGAGTATTTCAAACACAGCTGTAGAAATCCCTGAATGTTACCTTTATTGTATCCTGTTGGCCAAGAAAAAGTCCTGGTCACATTCAAGAAAAGAATCCCCACAATGGGAAGATTGGGAGGATCACACCCATTGTTGACCCACTGTGAGTGTAGACAGTTCTAACAAAAAGAGTCTAGCCTAGTCTCCTGTTACCATGTCAGGGAATAGAGAAAGATTGTGTTTAATGTAAAATAAAGTATTTAAAATAGCAGACTTTAGTTTTATTCAACTTCCCCCTTCATTTTGACCTGCTCTTTGATGCTACTAAAAGAAAAATCCCTCTATTACAAGTTTAAGATTAATAATTCATCAGACAAGGATGTATAGGATTGTCATCCCAGCACTGGGGAGGTAGAAGCAGAAATATGAAGGGTCCAAGAACAGCCTTGACTACATTGCAAGTTCAAGGCTAGGTTAGGCAACATGAGACCCTGTCTGAAAGATTGAGGAACTTCAGTCCATTAAAATTCCTTGTTTCTCTTTAAGAATTCATGGCACAGACTGTTGGGTATGTTTACTAACTCAGTTTGCAGATTCAAATAGACACACACATCCAAACACGCCTGCAATCTTCCTTGCCATGAGTGTCGTGTCTTCTCCCCTGAGCTTTGCTCTGTGATGCCTCCGTCTCCAAAACCAGACCACCTTTGTCACAAGCCACTTCCTCCTCTTCCCTCCAGTGTCACCTTAGCTGAATCTACCATTTTCCAGGGATGCCTCTCCCTGATTCTTCTCAAACACAGACTCTCATCCCCTGCCTGCTCCTACCTAGCACTGAGCCATGCTTCTTTCTCACCCTCAAGTTCTAGGCAAGCCGAGGCTTTCCTTTCTCACATTCTATGGTGCCACCATCACCAACCCCTCTGGAGAAGTTGTTGTTGCTCCAGCTCCTGATAGTCTCTCCCCAGTGATCCATCCAACCACAGACGCTATACCCTCATCTCCTACAGACACTATTCAGGGTCCATAGGACCCTGTACCTCCACAGTCTTCGTTGCCATAGTAACACTTTTGCACAGTGGTCCTCAAGCCCAGAGTCCCTATTTCAACAGCCTCTGACAAATAAGAACTTATACTTTTTTATTCAACTTTACCACTAAGCCTTTTAACATCACCCATGGGTGTCCCGCTAACACTCTCAGTCCCAGAACTCCTTTGCCAGCCTCCTTTTCCCATAACCCTTGTCATCACTAGCATGGTTTCTACCTTTCCACATGCTTGTGTCTCCCCATTCTCCTCCGATATGCAAAGCCATTTGAGAATGAGGACCATGGTCTATACATAAGGGTTTTTTCCTCAGGGTAGATCACAAGGCTGGGTTTACAGAGCATGACCTAAAGAGGTATACTGAAACAATCTACATAAATTATCCCAGGCTATGGACTAATCTTTTTTTTTTTATCTCCCTCTACCACTCACTAGGACCTCCTCTCACATGGCACATTAACTAAACTGCAGCACATGGAAAGAATTTGGAAGCTACACACAGTTCACAATAAGGGGATTTGGAATCTTGTACAAATATAACGAAGGCTTGAACATCATCAAGTGGGGACAATGACAGTGATTTCCTGGCAGGTAAACGTTACTGTAAGTGACTCCAACACTGGACAGAGAAATGGTACAGGAAATCCAAAGCCATGGGAACCAGCTATTTTTGAGTCCAGAGAGACAAGAAGTAGGTGTTCCACTCTAGAGGGGAGGGACCCTGGAGGGAGAGTGAGGAATGAAGTTTTAGATCCAAAATCCCACACCCTCAAAAAGCCAGACTTTAATTATCCTACATATCTTACAAAACTGGAGCCAGTGATGAAAAGAACAAGCCACAGAAATTCACTCTTGGCTCTCAACAGACAGTGGAGCCCCTAACCATCATCTTAAAGTCTGTTTGCTGTTCAGCAGGCAATTCAGAGACACACACACAAAAAAAAAAAATCACTGACACATCCGGGGAGCTCCCCAGCTCAGAAGCCAAGTCAGAGGGTTAGGAACACTTGCCAGGGTTCTGCTCTGGTACACTCTGTCCCTGCCCAAATCCACTGCCAGAATTAGCTTTGCTCATTAATTTCAAGTAAATTATCTCATTGTCACAGCTGGGATCCTTTATCTGAATAGTGGACATTAGTTTGCAAAAGTGAGATGGTTTCTGTTCCCTTGGAATTCCCAGGAACACTAAGTCATGACCCAGAGATCTGAATGAGGCTAGGAGACTTCCAAAGACATCTGAAAAAACAGAGCTCTGCCTAAAGGGTGTAAGAGTTGGGTATTTCTTTTAAGAGTTGGGTATTAAAAACAAACAAAAACCAACAAAAACTCTTTGGGATACTTATGAACTCTGTGTGTGTGTGTGTGTGTGTGTGTGCGCGCGCGAGTGTGCGAGTTCGCGCACTCCCTCTGAGTCTCTGTCTGTGTGTGTGCACACACATGTGCACGCACACACATGTGCACACACACACATGTGCATGCGTGCGTACACACACACACACATCTGTGGAGGTCTGAGATTGTCCTCCTCTGCTCTCCACCTTCCTTTTTGAGATTATGATCCTCACTGAACCTGGAACACATGAATCTCAGCGGGGCTGGCCAGGTGGGTGAGCTCCAGGGATCTTGCTGTCTCTGCCTTCATCAACTCTGCAATTACAACTGCCTACCACTGAGCCTGGCTTTTAACTTGAGTGCTGGAAATCCAAACACAGACCCTCCTGTTTGCACAACAAGTTCATCAGGCCTGTATGTTGGGTTTTTCTGCGATTCTGTTCAATGATTCAAATGTCTATTAGGCGCCCATCCTTGGAGAGTGTCTGGTCTAGAACAGGACTGGCCTGAGAACTGGTAACAAATGCACTAATCACACTCAACCTCTAATAAAAAAGCACACGGAGGAAAGCCACCTTACCCAGCCTGGTGCTCCAGAGAAGACTCTCAGGAGATATGAGTTGAATTCTGGCTCAACAGTGTTTGAATGCCTGCAGCCACCACGCTTCCACAAGAAAGGTCACAAGGAGGAGGCACTGAGTGGATTCTGAGGCCATCCGTTCCAGTTTGCTTCTCTGTTGTTATGACAAAACACTGACCAAAAGCACCTGCAGGAGGAAAGGGTTTATTTGGCTTGCATGTTACTACTATCTATCCATGAGGGAAGCCAACACAAGAACTCAATGCAGGGACCTGAAACAAGCCACTGAGGGGCATAGCTTGCTGGCTTGCTTTCCCTGGCTTGCTCAGCTACCTTTCTTATAGATCCCAGGCCCACCTGGGATGGTACCGCCAACAGTAGGCTGGATCCACCTGCATCAATTACCAACCAACAGACCAGGACAATCTGATAGAGGCTAATTCTTCAATTGAGATTCTCTCAAGAGAGAGAGAGAGAGAGAGAGAGAGAGAGAGAGAGAGAGAGAGAGAGAGAGAGAGATTGATTCTCTCTTCCCAGACGACTCTAGTTTGCATCAAGTTGATAAAAACCAGAACACCACAGCAACAATTGGCAAAATACACTTCCTTCGTGGCATCATTACTCCCATTTCAAAGATGGAGCAAGTGAGCTGACCACCATCTCTGCCCCTAGGTGCTCCAGTGTGTTGGGGCTGAGGAACCATGACAGGATAGTGAAGCAGAGGCCCTGCCAGCCTTAGGGAATGTCCTTTGGTAGCAAAGCATCCTATCCCTGACATTTGTTACTCTGCCTCTTTAAGGAGTTCAGGAGTCTGGTGGTTTGAACAAGAATGGCCCCCAAAGACTCATATTTGAATGCTTAGGGAGCAGCACTAGGAGGTGTGGCCTTGCTGGAGTAGGTGTGTCGCTAGGGGTGGGCTGTGGCGTTTCCAATGCTCAAGCCAGGCCCAGTGTCTCTCTCTTCCTGCTGCCTGTGGATCTGGATGTAAAACCCTCAGCTACCTCTCCAGTACCATGTCTGCCTGCCTGCTTCCATGTTTCCCCGCACCATGATAATGAACTGCAAGCCAGCCCCAATTAAATGTTTCCTTTATAAGAGTTGCTGTGGTCATGGCATCTCTCCACAGCAATGAAAACCCTAACTAAGACAAGAGGCATCTACAATACCCTCAGTTATTGAGAAAGTGGAGATCCAAGCTGCCGACAGCTCCCAAGCCAGACTGAGAAAGAGCTAAACCCGGGGCTACTTGCCCTTTTCACCATGGCAGAACCTTATTTCGTGACGCAGGATGGCTTCACAGAAGGGCGGGGGTGCACAGTGTGATGGTTTACATTATCCACTTGACAGCATGCAGAACGGCCTAGGAATCAAGCCTCCTGACATATCTGTGAGGGGGTTTCTCCAGCAGGCTAAATAAGACGGGAAGAGCCACCTTCTGTTGACGGCATTGTTGCATGGGCTTGGTTATCACACTGAGCAGTACCATTTGTCTGTTTCCTAACTTTTGATGCTAGGTGCCCAGACGCCACCCTCCTGTTGCCGTGATCTCCCTGCCATGATGGACTGCACCTTTCAAGTGTGAGCCAAATAAAGCCTCCTTTCCTTAAGTCACTTCCTCCAGGTGTTTTGCCACAGCAAGGAGTCTCGTTATTAATACACACATTTCAAGGGCAATGGGGATAGGTTTTCTGGTTGGTTGCTTAGAAATGACAACACGGAGAGAAAAAAGGCAAAACACTAAACAACTGATTAGTGGTTAAGAACACACAATTTGGAGGTAACCCAGTCACAAAAGGACAAACATGGGATGTACTCACTCATATATGGATTTTAGACACAGAACAAAGGATTACCAGCCTACAATCCACACTGCCAGAGAAGCTAGGAAACAAGGAGAACCCTAAGAGAGACATACATGGTCCCCCGGAGAACGGGAAAGGGTCAAGATCTCCTGAGAAAATTGGGAGCATGGGGGTAGGTGAGAAGGAGTTGGGAGAAAGAGAAGGGGAGAAGAGGAGGGGACAGGAGGACATGAGGGAGAGGAAGATTGAATGGGGGGGGAAGAACAGAGGAGAGCAAGAAAAGAGATACCATAATAGAGGGAGCCATTGTAGGTTTAAAGAGAAATCTGGCACTAGAGAAATGACAGCGTGCAGAACGGCCTAGGAATCAAGCCTCCTGACATATCTGTGAGGGGGTTTCTCCAGCAGGCTAAATAAGATGGGAAGAGCCACCTTCTGTTGACGGCATTGTTGCATGGGCTTGGTTATCACACTGAGCAGTACCATTTGTCTGTTTCCTAACTTTTGATGCTAGGTGCCCACAAGGATGACACCAACTAACAATCTAAGCAATTAGTGGGGAGGCTACCTTAAATGCCCTTCCCCAAATAATGAGATTGATGACTATGTTATATGCCATCCTAGAGCCTTCATCCAGTAGCTAATAGAAGCAGAAGCATGGATTCAAGCTAAACACTGAACTAAACTCCTGGAATCCAGTTGCAGAGAGGGAAGGGTAATGAGCAAAGGGGTCAAAACCAGCCTGGAGAAACCCAAAGAAACAGCTAACCTGAACAAGGGCAGCTCATGGACCCCAGACTGATAGCTGGGAAACCAGCAGAGGACTGGCCCAGACCCCCTGAACATGGGTGTCAGTTAGGAGGCCTGGGCAATGTATGGGGCCTCTGGTAGTGGATCAGTATTTATCCCTAGGATAGGAATGGACTTTGGGAGCCCATTCCACATAGATGGATACTCTCTCAGCCTAGACACACTGGGGAGGGTCTAGGCCCTGCTCCAAATGATATGACAGACTTTGAAGATCCCCCATGGAAGGCATCACCCTCCCTGGGAGCAGAAAGGGGATGGGATAGGGGGCCAGTGGGGGGGGGCAGGGGAGGAGGGGAGAGAGAGGGAACTGGGATTGACATGTAAAGTAAGCTTGTTTATAATTTAAAGAAAAAAGAAAGAACACACAATTTGGTATCAAATAGTTCTGGGTTCAATTTGTAGCCCTAACTCCCTAAGTGGATGGAAGCCAGGCATGGTGGTACATGCCTGTAATCTCAGAACTTGGAAAGCAGAAGCAGGAAAACCAGGAATTTGAGGCCAGCCTAAACTATATAAGACCTTGTTTCAAAAAAAAAAAAAGGAAGAAAGAAAGAAAGTCTACTGGGAAAGGAACATTGCTTGGCCTCCCAGAGCCTCCTCCATTTCCTTGACACGGGCAATATAGGTAATAACCTTGCTGTAGGCCATTCTGAGAATTAACCACAGTAATACATGCAAACCCCTCATGCACACAGTGCTTATCCATAGGTTCCACCCATTGTATGTGTGTGTGTGTGTATGTGCCTGTGTGTCTGTGTGTCTGTGTGTGTGTTTGTGTGTCTCTGTGTGTATTTGTGTGTGTGTGCCTATGTGTGCATGTTTGTATGTCTGTATGTCTGTGTGTGTGTCTGTATGTCTGTGTGTGTGTGTGTGTGTGTGTGTGTGTGTGTGTGTGTGTGTATGTGTTCTTCTGTATCCTGATATCACTGTGTGTGCTGCCAAGATCAACCAAGGTTTGACTTGAGTCATCTGGATAATTTACTTCAATAAATTATTTTGGAGTTAAAGTTTTTTTAATACCATTATGTTTTCTTTAAAATCTGGAAAAGTGAGGTCAGCAAGATTGTCCAACAGGTAAAGGTTCTTGTCATCAAGCCTAATGGCCTGAGTTCAATCCCCAGAGCCTACATGGACAAAGGAGAGAGCTGACTCCTAAAAAATTGTCCTCAGATCTTCACAAGCATGGTGTGGCATGTGAGCACGTGTGCACACACATATACAAGCAAATGTAAAAATAAGTAAATAACATTTCAGAAAAAGAAGAGATACATTTGGTAGCAAAGGAGAGTTCCTAGGAAGACCAGAGCTAGAGCCAAACAGCACAGCCTACATCTGTTCAGACAAAAGCAGACTTTGTTTTATTGGTCCCCAGCCCACACTCAGGGGCTCACTTAGTGATGCATCATATCCCAGAAGTACACACCTCTGAACAACACAGTGGGATGACAGCAGCTGCAGTCCCGGACAGGGCTGAAAGAAGCATGAGATGAGAGGCCCTTCTTCATCTGTCCATATGGACCAGTTCATGTCACATATTCTTTGATTGGCAGCTCCACATTTAAGGTTCTGCCTTAGAAACCAGTGTCTTAGGGTCCACAGAGGCAGAGTCCCAAATGGGATGCCCCTTGTTGAAATTCACAGTTGTGATCACATCTGCAAAAGAGACTTACTACACAACAACATAGCTAAGTGTCTGAAATAAGCATTCCTGTCTATAGCCTGTTCAGGAGAGGTGCAAGCTGGGACTCTCATCCCTCCCTTGTGGTGTAGAGATAACTGGTCTTACGCTGCACCATTCCACTAGACAAAGCAACACGTCTCCTCACTGTCCCCTGTGCTCTTGACAGAGTTCTTATCATCACCGGACGCATTTGTCACATGGAGGCAACAGCTACATATCATTTGCCCTTTTAAGCCTGCAGGACACATTTCTATAAGCACTGGCTAAAGGTGGGGTACAGGTTAGGACTCCCAAACCCCTAATCCTCATATACCAGTGCAACTGCCCTGAAAGGAATGAAGATGTTCCCAAGAGACATTGAGCCCTTCCCTTCGGCTATAAGATTATTGGAAAAAGAAATGGACTCCAAGAAATTGGAATTTCCCCAGGAGTCTCATTCAGAGAGAAGAAAGAGGCTGAAACTCAAAACCAGACAGAAGGGGAACTTGTCTCTTAGAAAGAGATTTCACGGGGTCTGACAGCTTGTCAGAACACCTCGAAGGAGAGACCGTCACTAGACCGGCAAAGAGTGATGGATCAACACCGGACAGGACCTCACAACTGTGCAACCTCTATTTAACTTAAACCATTTTCAGATGGACTTGGGGAATACGGGGTTGCTGGGACACTATATTTGTTTCTCTTCCCAATATGTGCACGTTAAATAAGCCTCCCTTCTCTACTTATCACTATAACTTGTCTTTTTAACTGGCTTATTGTGGGCAGGTTGCTTGTTAAAACGCCTGAGGCCTGGGCCCTGACCCTCACAACTACAGCAACACCAGGCTCTATCCATCCAGTGCAGCTTTCATTGCACGCCAAATTCTGCTCTTACTTGAACTAAAAACAGTCAGTGAGTTGGTAAAGACAAAACTCTTGAAGCTACAGGCCTTCTAGGAGCACAGAAGCAGCTTGAGTCATTCTTCATGGAAAATTGCAGGACTTGCTCCAACTGCTTTCCCCATCTGCCTTGTTCTCCTCAGCCACCTGCATCCCCTTGTTTCTGGCCTTTCTTCGAGTTCAAGCTATGTGAGCCCCGTGTCCATCATTCCATATCTCTGAAGATTCCCCTAGAATTCAACACTCTCAAAACCCTTCTCTCAGTCAGATGTGGGTCAGAAACACCCCAAGGAAACTTTATTACAGGAATGTGTAACTTTTTACCATTGTAACACACCATTGTCATCTACAAATGTGTTGGGTGGCACTCATGGCTTTCCTCCAATGCTTGAGGCCAGGGGGACCAAAGGACATGATAATACATGGAGTTGCTCAGGGATATTTGCTCTTTTAGGGGAAAGGCTATCAGCCATAAGACCTAAGAGTAGAATCTTGGACACTATGGCAGGTGACAGGGAGGTACTTTGTACCAAGAATTTCCTACCACTACCTCAGGGAGCTGTGGTGGTAAATTTCCCTTCTCCCCTGTCTCATATGGTCAGCCTGGGGTCATTTATTTTTCCTCTGAAATAAAAAATCTCCCTCTCCAGCTGCTGGGAAGACAGAACAAAGCATCTAGCTGCTTATTATTCACGAACAAAGCTGAGCATTTATTTTAGCAGGTTCAGGGCCATTATCTCCCCAGGACACAAGCTGCAGTGTGAGCTTCCATCATCTACCTGCTCCCTATCTGTCCTCAACCCTTAGAGAGTGTGCTGCTCCTCTCACTGGAGCAACCTCAAAGGAAACTGGAGAGAGATTTGCTACAGCCATGACCTGGGCAAGCTTCTTTCTCCTTCCTTCCCAAAGACATTAGCATCATCTGTCTCTTAAAGACCCCAAGAAGAGGAGAGAGAGAGCTTAGACAGCCATCTTTAGCATCATCTGTCTCCTACAGACTCCAAGAAGAGGAGAGAGAGCTTTGACAGACATCTTTCACTTGGAACAGGAGTAGCAAGCACCACACCCTCAAATTCACTGCCACCAAGCTTGCAGACATCTCTGCTGCTGAGACTCTTCAAGAATTGCCAGACAAAATACAGGACACTCAGTTCAATTTGAATTTCAAATAAGCAGCAAATGACATTTAGTATGTCTTAAATATCGCATGGTTAGATATTTTTAAAATGATCCACTGTTCATCTCAAATTCAAATTGGAGTGTCCTATATTTTCATGTGCTAAATCTGGCAGCTCATCATACCGTACCTCTCATCTCCATCCATCCCTGGCCATGACTCAGCCTTGTACTGGCCTCATGAAGCACAGCAGAATTCCTTGGATATGGAGGAAGATTTGGGAGGATGGGTTCAGCCCGATATGTTTAGGAGTGATAAGTAATAAGTAGCAGAGATAACCCTCACCTGGAGTCACAGGAACTACTCCAGGCCTGCTTGCCTAAAATGACCATGAACATATGGGAAACAAATAAATGTTTTGGTGCCCCTGATTCTCTCCCTAGAGTCACCAGGCACACATACCACTTGTTCATAATCTTTAAAACACCTCACACACCTCTGACAGCTCCCCTCTCCCCAGCCAGAACACTGGTCCTGTCAGGGTATCCTCCCCAGAGTTGAACCTAAACCCCTTTCCCCCAAAGCAGCCAATCAACAATATGTGTCTTAGTTGGTGTTATCATTTCTGTGATGAAACCCCATGACCAAAGGAGGAGAAAAGGGTTTATTTGGCTTACACTTCCACATCACTGTTCATCATTGAAGGAAGTCAGAATAGGAGCCTGGAGGCAGGAGCTGATGCAGAGGCCATGGAGGGATGCTACTTACTGCTCCTTAGTCCTCCTGGCTTGCTCAGCCTGCATTCTTACAGAACCCAGGACCACCAGCCCAGCTACAGCTCCACCCACAAAGCTGGAGCTCCACCCACAAGGGCTAGGCCCTCCCAAATCAATCACTAATTAAGAAAATGCCCTACAGGCTTGCCTATCTATAGCTCAATTTTATGCAGGCATTTTCTCAACTGAGGTTCCGTCTTCTCAGATGAGTATAGCTTTTGTCAAGTTGGCATAAAACTAGCCAGCAACAGATTGTATCCCTGGAAGTGACACTTCAGTTGAAGACGGAAAAGCAAGCACACAGCTTCTAACACAAAGAGAATGAGCTAGGAGGACTTTTATATGGCACCCTTGCTGCACTTAGGTGCTTGGTAAAATTAATTTTTAGTCCTTTGATAATAATAATTAATTATTACCATGTAATAGCAACATATAATTATACTATCTTAACATATTATTATAGATCATATAATTAATAATACTGTATATCACATAATAACATACTGTTAATAACTGTTGTTATTTGTGTGTATCCAGGTGCAAGCACCACAATAGAAGATAACTCTGAGGAATCAGTTCTCTCGTCACCTTTGCAAAGGTTCCAGGGATCAAACTCAGCTCATCAGGCTTGCAAGTAGACAGCAACCTTTTTGTTAAAGTCTTCTCCCATATATTACATCTAGACCAAGTTCCCTCTCCCCCCATTCCTCCCAGTCCCCCCCTCCATATCCCCACCCACACCAGATCCACTCCCACCTCCATTTCCCTTCAGAACAGGGCAGGCCTCCCGGGGATGTCAGCCAAATAGAGCACATCAAGTGGCCAGCACTTTTAGCCCTGAGCCTCCTCACTATCTCCTGAATTTATTTCTAAGGTGCTGTCTAGTCACCTTCTGCTATAATATTCCCCTCTTGCTCCTCTCTTCACTCCCTTTTTATCTTTATTGCTGCTTTAAACATGTCCCCTTTCACTATCGATGCCCAGCTGGTCCCTTTGAATGAACTGACATGTAAAGTCAGCCTTAATTTTTAATTCTCTTATAAAAGCTATCTAGACAATATAACTGACTGCACAAGATAATGGGTTTCCTTGTGACTTTGTTTGCTGGACCCGAGTCTCGTGTAGCCCAGCCTGGTCTTAACGCACTATGAAGGTGAGACTGGTCTTGGACTCTTGATCCTCCTGCCTCTGGCTCACGTGTGCTAGAATCAGAGGCTTGTGCCACCACGCCCAGCGCATTGTGACATTGTTAAGTAACATACTGTGACCACGGCTATCCCTTTCCCCTTCTTATCCACCCCCCTGACCCCCTCCTCTTCCCTAATGGAAGCTGAACTTTACTGTCAGGCACAGAAGTTCCTCTGGAAGCGACAAGAACTCTTCGTTGTGGTTATTGTTGTCCTTTGTTGTTAATCCTGAAAGAGGGCTCCACACTCTTCAGGATTTACCATTTAGAAAACAGAAAAAGAATTGTCACTTTAGCAGAGTCAGCAGTGCTAAAAATGTGTGGGGTTAAGAAAAATGCAATCAGATTTGTGGTAGAGATGGTCCCTTTTATATTTCACTTTTGACTTTTTCCAGTGCCCAAACTTCATGACTTGGTGACACACACTCTCCCATGGCTCGAATGGCTTCTTGTAACTGTGCTTGGGTACTTGATCTTCAAGCTTCAATGTTTCTGAATGTTAGTGGTGTTAGCCTCTTCCCCAGTGAGAAGAGGCTCTTCTGAGGTTTCCCAAGAATGAAAAGAAGTTACGTAATTAAGCCTGCAGGATTCAGAGAGCAGCTGAGAGGAGGCCTGCTATGGATTGTGATGGTGGATGGCAAAGCAGAGAATCAGGACCCTCACAACCATCATCAGGAAGAAGGTCATTAGGACATTCGCCCACTCAATCCTGCCAGAGGATGCCAGCCTGATGCTTAGTGGAATACTAGCTAGCCAGCAAATGAAAGGTTGTCCTCAGAGGCTCATAGTTGGCTCAGCCACTCATTCCTTTGCTAAAGACATTCATTGCATTTCTCACATGCCAAATGCTATGCAAGGTAAGCAACAAAAAGCTCAATAAAGAACCATCTTTCCACTCAAAGAATTACAAACTGAAACACGAGACAGACCTATCGACCGTAAGAATGCCACAGCACGTGTTGAAATGTTAAGCTAAAAGAACATCATGTTTTAACCAGGACTGACTTTGCTCCAGGAGGACATTTGTCATATCTAGAGACATCTTTGTTTGTCATAGATTGGATGAGGGTTCTAACTGGTATCTCGAGGCCAGGGACACAGCTAATACCCCCCAGTGCTTAGGACAACCATCCCCCCATGGTGAGGGACCATCCAGCCCAAAATGTCAGTGGAGCCAGGCTGGGAATCTTGAGGAAATAGGTGGTGATAAGGTCAGGTGATAAGGTGATAAGGTGATAAGATCTGGCCAGTTCCATATCTGGGTCCCCCCAGTCATCCTTGTTCTTCTCCCCCTTCCTCTGCTCTCTCCCTCAGTCAGCTGCTTTTACCTCCATAGCTTCAGCTTCATCTACAGAACAGAGTCCAGATGTCTAAGATCTAAATCTCTTCCACTCAGAGAGTCTTCGGTTTATTGGGCCCATGTTTGTGCTTCCCCTGAACTCTGCTCCCAACAGGATAATGCTGGAGCCAGTGACTCTGTCCTGCTTCAGGTCAGGGAGATAAACTAGCTTCCTGTGCTGCTATAAGCATGAATCAAGGAGGAAGCCTAAACACCCTGGCTTAGGACTGTTCTATCCCAACTAAACCTTCCCTATCAATATCCAAGAGCCTCTCGGGTCTACAGAAAAGGTTTGAGTGAATAATGAAGCAGAGTGAAAATTTACCCAGATGCTGTTCTAATGATTAGATCCAACCACAGATGATACTTTATCCCCTTTGGGGGTGGTCTGAGGCAGTGATGGAGCAGGAGGGACCACCCCAATGGTGCGGGACAGTGAACAATGGTGGGGAAGTGTCTGTGGGCAGCCTCAGAGGGGACCTCTTGCCATGTCTCCTTGAAAACAGGGTAGACTGGACTCTTAACCACATATTTAAGACAGTAAAGGTGTGTGAATCAGACACCAGAAACTCATTCCTGTCCCCTGTCTCCTGTGATGTTTTCTAAACTTGTCTGCCTACCAAGAATTCCCTGTCAGGGCTGGAAGGCTGGAAGACAAGAGCCGGTAGGAGACACAGAGGAACCAAGGGCTGGGAGAGGGGAGTACAGTCGCTCCGGAATATAAGGCCGCCTCAGTACCCAAGCAGGGCTAGCTGTCACCAGAGAGGCAGGAAAAGGCAGCAAGGGCAGGGTGGCTTTGGCAGATACCCTGGTTCCAGTGTCACTGGACTCACTGTCCTCATGGAAGAGCATCCAGGTCTGCAACTGGAACGCCTTTGTGTCCTCCCTGAGGACACCCAGGAGCCATTTGAGGTAAGCAGTCTGAAAGCAATGAAAAACAAACCCTTTTTAACAGAAAGAAAAAGCTAAATCCCAGACATAGTCAGTAACACGCCCAAGTTACTTCAGCTGCTAGACGAGAGGGAATCCTTCAGTGAGGCTTCATGG
The DNA here is from genome assembly GCF_003668045.3 of Cricetulus griseus. NCBI lineage: Eukaryota > Metazoa > Chordata > Mammalia > Rodentia > Cricetidae > Cricetulus > Cricetulus griseus. Next base: position 192,605,604 of record NW_023276806.1, read on the forward strand.
AGGCCACGGACAATAAATGTTCCCAAGTCAGCTAGACACATATCTTGCATTTGGGGTGTGTGTTTGTGTGTGTGTGTGTGTGTGTGTGTGTGTGTGTGTGTGTGTGTGTGTGTTTTATTTTGGAGTAAATGGAAACCTTTCTCTTTTTTTTCTCTTATTATTATTATTATTATTATTATTATTATTATTATTATTAATTCAAGTTAGGGAACAGGCTTGTTTCACATGTAATTCCCCTCTCCCTCTCCCTCCCCTCACCCCCATTCCTTCTCCCCCACCTCCAACCTACCCCCCACCCCATCCACCCACCACTCCCCAGGCAGGGTAGGGCCCCCAACCGGGGCTCCACCAAGTCCACCAAATCTTCCTGTGCTGGGCCTAGGTCCCTCCCCATGTGTTCAGAGACAGAGTGCATCTCTTCAAGTGGGATGGGCTCTCGAAGTCCCACACACACACCAGGGCAAAACGCCAGTCCACCTCCGGAGGCTCCCAGGAATGCAGGGGCCTCCCCATTGGCATCCATGATCAGGGGGCTGGATTAGTCCTGTACTGGCCTCCCAAAGAGCGTCTGGGGTCGATATGCTTTCCCTTTTTCAGGCCAACTGTTTCTGTGGGTTTCTCCAACCTGGTACAGACCCCTTCGTTCTTCATTCCTCCCTCTCTTCAACTAGGTTCCAGATTTCAGCTCAGTGTATTTCTGTGGATGTCTGTCTCTGCTTCCATCAGCCACTGGATGAGGACTCTAGGATAGCATAGAGAGTAGTCATCAATCTCATTCTAGGGGAAGGGCTTCTAGGCCATCCTCTCCTCCACTGCCCAGACTGTCAGATCGTGTCATCCTTGTAGGTCTCTGGAGATCTTCCTAGTTCCAGATCTCTTCTCCCGGACCTATAGTGGCTAGAGACATGGTATCTCTCATCCTGCTCTCTCTCCTCTATTCTTCCCCCAACCCAATATATCTGCTCCTCCATTTCTTCTCCTCTACTCTTCTTCTTGTGCTCTTATTGTGGCAGCACCCACTCCCCTACCCTCATGCTCTCAATTAGCTCGGGAGTTCATGCCACTTCCCATTCCTGGGGTCTGGAAACCTTTCTTAAGACTTATTTTAGTTAAGTGTGTGTGTGTGTGTGTGTGTGTGTGTGTGTGTGTGTGTGTGTGTGTGTGTGTGTTCATCTATGTGTGTGTATGTGTGTGTGTGTGCACATGACAATAGTGCCCACAGAAGGCCAGAGGAGGGCATTGGTTCCCATGGAGATGGACTTGAAGGAAGTTGTGAGTTGCCGGATGTGGATGCTGGAAACAGAACTCAGGTCATCTGGAAGGGTAGCAAGCACGCTTAACTGGTGATCCATCAGCACCTGTGTATGTGTAGAGATCTTACATGGACAGTTCGGTGATGTCCACATGCATGCACTCTTGTGCGGTGTGCATAAGGCCAACATACAAATCATTGCCACCCTAGAAAATCCCCTCATCCTGTTTTACTCGAGCCAAACCCCTTTCCATAAATTCTTTTTTCCCCTTCTATCATGATAGTTTAGTTTAACCTAGTCCTCACATCATCAGTCTCATATTCTTTTGCCTAATAGACTTCCTGTGTTGTGGTGACACTTTGCTCCTTGCAGTGTGCGATAATGCATTGTTTTGAATGCACTCTTACATTTACCCATCCTTTAATGACAGTTTTTGGGTTGTTTTTAGGTTTTGGCTTTTATGGCTATTTGTTCTAAAGATAAGAGTTGGGTGGGGACTCAGTTGCTGTTGGTGATGATGTTAACTTAGCCTGGCTTTAATTCCACTCCAAACAAAAGCTAATCATGACATCCTCCAAAGGTCTCAGAAAAAGAATGAGTCAGGAAGACGTGCTAGCTACCCCTAAATCTTTACAGCCATAAAACATCTAATGTCACCTCTTTTCTTCCTGGTGGCTGCTGTTCTGTGCCTGCTGGGGCAGCACTGCAGATGCATTTATTCTGAGTCCCAGCACAAAGGGAAGTTACCTCTACACAGAGACAGGACCTACGCACCTGAAAACTCACCTACCAAAACCAGGGGCTTTACTCAGCATAAGAAACATGCCAATTCCTCTTCACCTCTTCGGATGACATTTATTCCCCAATCAAAGAGAAAAAAAATATCTTCTCCGCCTCCCCCCATCCCCAACCAAGAGCAGCTTCAAATAAAAAAGAAAGAAAGAAAAGAAAATGAGAAAAAAAGCCTGTTTTGGTTTAAATATGGTTTTTCCCATCAGAACTCCTGCTGACTTCACTCTATCACAGAGACAGACACAGAGAAGCATTGAGGGGCATCTGGGAGAGAATTGGGTTTGCAAGCAGAATTAATACTTTTCTCCTGGAAACAGGCTCCCAGAGACTGGATTGGTTAGCCCAAGGATGAGTTGTTATAAAGCAAGCCTGAGCCGCCCTCTCTTCCTCCTCTCTCCACCGTCTCCATCTCCCCCCATGTCTTCTTGCCCTTATATTTCTCACAGCAGAGCTCCTATCAGAACCAGGCTAATGCTGGTACCATGCTCTGAAACTCCCAGAACCCCAAACCAAAACATATGTCTTTTCATTGTAAGTTACCCAACTTTCAGGTATTCTGTGGTAGCAGCAGAAAATGGGTTAAGTTACTCTCTTGCCTCCATGAAAATCAATAGCAGTTTCTCTTGGGGATATATGGAAAAGAGCAAAACCCACAGCAGAGCCATGGACCTGGCCTTCCTCCAAAGGCCACACTTCTGCATCCTACCTGACTCCTGTCCTGATTATGTGTTTTTCTAACCCTGCCGAACCTAAGTGCAACATACAACCTTACCCCATCACAGAGGGAGGCAACCATGTGCATTCTAAGGAAACAGAAAACCATCACTTGAATAATAGACACATTTTTAAAAAATCATTTTTCTGAAGACTTAGTCTATGAGGGTCTACTAAGCCACAAGTACTGAATTTCCCAAAGTCAGAATTACCACACCTGTGGGACATAGTGTCTTACACAGGCAGCCACCAAATGCCTACAGTGGTCATCTGTGAATGTTGGTTTGTCAGGATCTAAAATTACCAAATAGACAAGCCCCTGGGCATGTCTGTGATGGATTATATAGATTAGATTCCCTGAGGAAGAGAGACTCATCCTAACTGTGAATGAAACCTTCCCATGGACTAGAGTTCTCTATTGAATAGAAACTAGAAAGAGGGGTTGAAGAGATGGCTCAGTGGTTGAGAGCACTTGGCTCTTCTTGCAGGTGGCCCAGGTTTGGTTCCCAGCACCCACATGCTGGCTGACAACCATCTGTAACTCCAGTTCCAAGGGATCTGATGGTCTTCCTGAATATTAGACACTAACATAGAGCACATACGTGTGTGTGTGTGTGTGTGTGTGTGTGTGTGTGTGTGTGTGTGTGTGTGTGCAGGCCAGCACTCACACACATAAAATAAATAGATATAAAAAGGAATATGGTAGACAGATAAGACCATTATCCATCTCTCTGCTTCTTGACTGAAGATGCGTGTGACCAGCCACCCCCTGTCACCACGCCTTCCTTGCCATGATAAAACAACCCATGCCCTTCCTTCAAGTGGCTTCTTGTCGGGTATTTGGTCACAGCTGTAAGAAAGGTAACTAACATGCCTACTGAGGTCCTCTGACTGCAACCAAAATCCCATCTGCAGGGTGTAGAGGCACCAATCCCGTCCCATTCCCTTTAGACTCCCCCTTGGTCTCTCTCTCCTCCACTTCCCTCCTCCCCCCTGTGGTAGCTTGTCCCTGCTCCTTACTGATCTCTGCCCTTTGTGGGCTCTGGAGAAGAGGATCGAGAACAATGACATGGAGATGTGACTGCTAAAGACTGTTTGCTCAAGCTGTTCAGATCCCCATAGCCGCCTTTAGAACTGCTGTTCCCTCAACATCTCCCGACACACGCCTAGAGGGTCGTCTGGAGACCTCAGCTGATCCAGTGCCTCAGTTTCCCCTAGTGCTATGTGAGGTCAAGGCAACATCCCATCCTCCTGACCTTGCTAAGTTCAGGGAGGAAATAGTTCCTGAGATGCCAAGGGGCGGCTGGAAGCCCTGAGCTCCAGGCTCCCACCCCAGCAACAGACAGACCTGGTTCTGGTCTGTGACTGTCCTTTCTCTAACTGGACTCACCCTCAGCACATGAAAGCCACACTGTATAATCAGCCAGCCAGGGTCATCCCACCTCAGTCCATACCTGCCAGGGCTCTAAACACCAGGGTGTTTTTCTAACCCCTCCCGCCCTGCACCCTCCAAATTCAGAAGAGAGAAAAGAAAGGTATTCTTCCATTTTGATGGTGAATGAAAATAAACCAACTGTTACTTTCTTACCCAAAATCAGATTTGGAAATGAGCTGGTCCTGGGCTGGATTTGACTGTTAAGGACAAATGTGAAGTTGCTTCTGAGGTGTTTTTGGAAATTCACGGACGGTGGCCAGAAGACAAGCTGCTGAGCTGTGGTTATTGGCATGGTGATTCAAGGAGGGAAATGCCTTTCATAACTGGGACCAGGAGACTCCAGCTCCTCCCTGGGCTCTCTCCTGCTCCCAGACTGCTCCCCACTGGGTCTGACCGTGGCTGACCGTCCATTTACGGTAAGTCACAGCAAATGTGCACGGCGATCCTTCTAGGCCAGAATCCAGAGGATATGATAAGAAAGACACTAACCATTCTCTCCATAAAGTCTTCACATGTCTTCTATGTAACACAACCAACGAGCAACAAAGATATTCTCTCCAGGGAACTTTCCATTCTAGAATATTCCTTCCGGTATCATATCCACCCCCACCTTTCACCTCTCTGACCTCTAACACACACACACACACACACACACACACACACACACACACACACACACGCGGTGGGCAGGAGGAAGAGAGAGAGAGAGAGTCATTCAGTCAGTCAGTCAGGGTAGGCAAGCTGCTAAAACAAACACCTCAGTGAATTAGCACAATGATAGGTTCACACTTGCTCACACCATATCTGCTGACCTTGCCAAATTGGATCATGACTACAAAGGGTTTTGTTTGGTTGGGGTTTCCTTGCTGTTTGTTTGTTTTCTAAATTATATTTCTTGCTTCCTAAGTCACAATTCTTTGGGGAACAGGAGCTCGTACATTTTTATGGAACCGAGAGGTTCTTCTTTACAGTTTGGAACACAAAGAACAGATACCAAAGAGCATTGTGTGAGCCCCACAAAGTTGGCAGATCTGGTCCAAAGTGCTCAGCAAGCCCAGCCATTGGTGGGCCTACCCCTTCCTCCCCTGACAGACATACTGCTCTGGCCTACCCCTTCCTCCCCTGACACACTGCTCTGGCTGGCAGAACTTCCAGCAACAACTAGGTACTCCAGCCTCACAGACATGGGAGCTGAATTATCCAAAGGACATTTGCACCTGGCAGAGAATCCTCTATGCACATGGACACTGAAGGAGGACAGTCTGGCACGGCCTGGTGCGAGCCTCCATGTAACTGAGTCATTGATGATGGCAGTCCTTGATGCTGGTGACTCTTCTACGTTGGAGTCTGGTACTTTGTGGCTTCAGCTGTGCTTCTCTTGTCATACCAGGTTACCTCACTTCTGGGTTTAAAATAGAATCCAGACCAAAGGTGCTGGCTGTGTAGACAAAGAAGGAGGACTGAGTAGACTCAGACTCCGGGTTCCAAGCCAGAAGAGAAGGCTGGAAGCTGACACAGGCATCCTCGATGTTCCAAACCTGTGACCCCTTCCTTAAGTTCATCTGCTCACTCATCCACCACGTTTCCTACAGACTGAATGGGTCTCATTCCTGCCCATTGCCCTTCCGTTGGCCGTGCTTCTCAGTGTCCAGGTGAAGGACTTCTGTGGATCACATCACCAAGCTCGCTTGCTTGCCTTTTGGCTACCAGTTGGGTCAGGATATTGGGAGGCAAGAGGTGGAAGCTAGAAGGTGAAAATCAAAGGCCTAGAGAATGACAGACAGAAGGAGAATAGCAAGACCTAAGGCGGCCCAGCCTCAGAGCCAGTCAGAAAGCATCCAGGGATGCTTGCAGATTTATAAAAGAAGTTCTGTGGGAAAACAGGGTGCCAGAAGCCCCTGTATCAGAGCCAGCAGAATTAACTTCTTAAGATGCGATCATATGCTGGGCTAGCTCACACAGGGTGCCCAAGCCCCCTGTTATTGTTTGAGAGCCTTGCACGCTGCCTTTTAAACCATTTGGTAACTTTAGATCAGCCTCAATGGGAGTATTTTCTTTTTCTTTTTTTTTTTTATTAGTTCAAATTAGGAACAAGCTTATTTCACATGTCAATCCCTTCTCCCTCTCCCTCCCCTCACCCTCACCCCTCCTCCCCCACCCCGACCTACCCCCCACCCCATCCACCCTCCACTCTCCAGGCAGGGTAGGGCCCTCAATGGGGGCTCCCCAAAGTCCACCACATCGTCCTGTGCTGGGCCTGGGCCCTCCCCTATGTGTCCAGGCCGAGAGTATATCCCTTCACGTGGGATGGGCTCTCAAAGTCCCTTCTTACACCAGGGAAAAATACTGATCCACTACCAGGGGCCCCCTAGAGTGCGGAGGCCTCCTCATTGACATCCATGTTCAGGGGTCTGGATTAGTCCTGTACTGGCCTCCCAGACAGAAGTCTGGGGTCGATGTGCTCCCCCTTGTACAGGCCAGCTGTTTCTGTGGGTCTCTCCAACCTAGTACGGACCCCTTCCGTCTTCATTCCTCCCTCTCTGCAACAAAGTTCAAGTTAGGGCTTCTCCACACTCCCTGACTCCCTGAGAACTGGTTTACCAATACTCTACTTAAGGGTTTGCAAAACAAAAGACTGTGAGGCAGGCAAGAGGATTGATTTTGCAAGTAGAATCTTACAGGCTCAGGCTGAAACCCCAGCCCCCCAACAGGTGACGGTAAGCAGATTCCTTGACCTGTCTAAGCCTGTTTCTTCATGAGTCCATAGTACCTATGCATTGAATGCCTAACCTGTAGCAGGCATTGGCCTCGGCACTTACACACATTCGCTGATCAATACCTAAGAACAATCCCTGGGAGTGAAGCTTATCAGTCCCCCCATTCTAGAGAGGGGAAATGGAGGCAAAGGCAGACAGAGGGACTATACTAAGACCTCATTGTGACTGGCAGTATAACAGAAACCAATAGCCTGGCCTGAGAGCCAGGCCTGGCTTACTGCCTGATCCGGTGGTCACCGGCCACCTCACACTACAGAGGACTTCAGTTTGGTTAATTGAAATTGGAGTATGTGATGTGAGACACATGTAAGACATTTCAGAGATTTTTTTAAAGAGAGAGAGAGAGAGAGAGAGAGAGAGAGAGAGAGAGAGAGTTGCCTTGTTAATGCTGTATTGATGATAGGCAGAAATGATATTTTGGAGATGGTACATTAAATAAGTAGAGTTAGATTTAACTACACCTGTTTCTTTGTCTTTAAAGGGGCTGGTAGAATTTGTAATTACCTTATGTCTGCGAGGAGTGCTGCCCCAGACTGATCTCACCGTCTGCTGTAAGCATTGAGTCTAGCCTGGAACCCCAAGCACACTGAACACCTGAGAGCCATTATTCATCTTGGTGACATCAGTGGCTTTCACCATGTAGCAGGGAGCTCTGAAGGAAGTGAGGGAGACCTGAGATGTCCTCTCTGGTAGCCCACTTATCCTGGTCACGATCTCCACAGGCTAGAAAGCCTCAAAGGTGGAAAATCCTTCATAGTTCTTCAAGCTTTAGTCTTCTCCTCAGGAGGTCAGAGAATTGGTACATAATTTTAAGGACATAGTCAAGGCATGTCTACAACAGTACTTCCGTGTGCGTGAGCTTATACATGATGGGGTGGGGGAGGGGGTGAGTGAGCGTGCACATGTGCATACGTGTGAGATCAATATTAGGTATCTGCCTTATTCATTGAGACACCAAACCTGGGGTCTCCAATTCAGGTATAGACTGGCTGGAGAGTGAGCCCCAGGCCTCTCTTGTCTCTGCCTCCCCAGCACTGAGGTTACAAACCTGTACTGCTGTGCCTGTTTACTTCATGAGTGGGGGAGGGGGTTGTCAAACTCATGCTTTCATAGCAAGCCCTTTGTCCACTGAGCGAAATCCCAGATACTTTTTAAGTGATCATGGGTAAAAGCAGTTTTACCCATGTTTTGAGAGAAATGAAATGGCTTGGTCCCTGATCTGGGTACAGCACAGAGAGAGGTTCAGTGGCGACAGGGGTCATGTTGCAAGATTGGTCCTGGGTGTAGTGGGGTTAAAATGTAGTAGAACCTTCGAGATGGAGGAAGGCTTGACACAAAGTAACTACATTATTGGGGCGTTGCCCTTGGAAGGGATTAATGTAGTTCTTTGGGGACTCTGGTTAGTTACCTTGAAAGGTTTGTGCAAATAGACAAAGCCTGACCCTGAAGCTCTCTGGCTCCTGGATCACCATGAAACGTCTTCCATACAAACATTCCCCATTGGGGTGTCTTCTGCCATCAGATCCTAACCAGAACTATGTAGAAGCCCGTGTCATGCTCTTGGCCTTCCAAAGGAATAAGCTAAATCAACCACTTTTCTTTACTAATTATCTGGCCATAGGCATTTTTGCCATAGCAATTAAAAGCACCTAATAGAAGCATCATGGGTGTGAATGGGAGCTCGTCCTTACTTGGCATCCTGAGTTATCATCTGTGTAGGTTCGCAAGGCAAGCCCTATTTTCCATGGCACCTGTCCATTTATGCTCCTGCCAACTCCCCACCTACCCAGAACCTAGGAAAGGTGCCAGACCCTAAGATCCACAAGTCTAACCCCAGGGAAGCATAGCAGAGACACTCCACCCCAGTACTACAATGACCGTGCTGTCCTTCAGGCAACTCGGAGCTCCACCAGCCCCACTGTCTGCTGGGCAACTTCCCAGCTCTTCTTCCAGCCCTCAGTCCTGGCTCTGAAGTAGTATTGGGGGGAGGGGGCTGGAGGGATGGACAGCCAACTTCTTGCCGGGCTCTCTAACAAGTTCCGCTGGTCTGTTTGTTAAAGAAAAATTCCAGTGGGCGCATCCAACACATGGAACTCAAGTACAGAAATTATATTTATCCAGCCCACTGCCAAAGAGATCACATGCCCTGTGAGTCACTCCAGATGTGCTCAAAAAACAGAGCCTCTGTGTGGAAGCCTGGTCCCCCAATCCCAGAGAGACTTAGGTTAGGAGAGGTACCAACTTCTGTCCCACCCAGAAGGCAGCATCCGCCTCCACCCTGTGGAGCCAGGGAGAGGCCCTTGCTGCCCTTCTAGACAAAAAAGGGCAGTAAGAACTCTGTAATCCCACAGAGAAGAACTCAGGGCTCACCTGTAGCTCCCAGGGTCCCACGGGGATAGAAGGTCAATTTTTCTCCCTTCTGGAAGATGCCCTGGAAGGCCCTGATGCTGCTGTTGCTGTTCTCTAGCACCGAGGCTACTGAGTCCCGCAGGTGGAACAGGGGTGAGTTGTTTTTATTCATGTGTCTCTCTGCCTCTCATTCATCTTTCTGGAATAGAATTATGGATATGGAGTGGTGTCAGAGGGAGGAAGCAATCAGAAGCCCTGTTTCAGCTTTGTAAACCAACTTTGCCGGTGCTCTGTGCTTCCTGGCATGTTCCTTCTTGGTAAAAGGTGATGGAAAAATGACCCTGGAAAAACATCAAAGCAGCTGATTTGGGAGCCTGATGTAGGTTGAAAACCCATAGGGTTGTCCCTGCTGGTGAAGCCAGAAAGCTCTTGACTGCTTCAGAAAATGGGGACGGCATCTCTCCAGATCCAGGCTAGGACTGCTTGGACCCCTGGACTAGCAAAGTTCTGCTCCCTGTATGATGGAATGGTGGCCACTGGGATGCAGGAGACTACTACCTGAGGGACTAAAACAGAGATTATTGGCCACACCAGCCAACAATGAGGCCTCTGGGCTGTTGTGGATGCATTTTTGCAGCCAGGTAGAGCTGCCGGGTGGCAGGTAAGAATAAAAGAACCTTTGTGGGCATCCATCCAGTGAGCTTAGCTCCTGCCACTCCCATCAAGCCACCATGGAAAGAAAAGGGCCTGTGCAAAAGTCTTCCTTTCCTGCTGACATCCTCTTCCTCAGGATGTCACTTCTCAGGATGAGGGTGGCATCTTCACTCTGTGCCCTGGCTCTGGCTGTGCTTGACAGGCACTGGGAACACATCAAGCCAGCTCGTTTATCGCTATGGGGAAGTGAAGAGCGGGGCATGTTTCCACCCTGTGTCAGTCTGAAGGGAAGTCTTTCCACTGCCTAAAGTCAGCTGAGTTAACATGCTCAGAAAGAGCTGGAAAAACCATGTTCCCGAAAGTCGATCCAGAAGCTCTTTATAGAGACCCCAAGTGGCATGAGGGTTGGCATGGTGACATGATATGCCCTTCCTTTTCAGATACAATGTCAGGGAAGGAAAGGGTGGCCTGTGCTGCATGCAGCCTGTGCAGTGGGAGAGAGGAGGCCAAGGCACGTATCTTTTATTTTATTCTCCTTGTGCCTAATCCTGATTATTAGGGACTAGCCAGGCCTCTGAATAGAGCTAGGGAGTGAGTGTTGCTGAGATGGAAATAACGGACTTTTCTCACACACAGACACACACACACACACACACACACACACACACACACACACACACCCCTACCTGCTCATCATATCACAGTCACACTCGGGGATGGGAAGCAGACAGATCTTCGAATTGGATTCTGTCACTTACTCTTGTCACACCAGGATCATAAGTTAATTTCCCCATTCAAAGGAGACAAAGGCATATACTCTTCTGAAGGCATAGACTGTCCGGAAGCCAAGAGACGACTGGACATATGACAAGGCTGATAAACACGCCAGCTGCTCTGGGAGTGCTCCTGCGAGGACGCGGAGATTTCAGCTCTGCCTCTAAGGAGCCAGCTGCTCCATCTCTGGCAGGCTCCTAATTTCCCTGGCTGTTCTTAGCAGGTAGCATCTTAACAAACACAAAACTCGTCTTCACGGGGCTGATTTGAAGGTCATATTCAAAGACATGCTTCGAAAATGATGAAAACTATGTGTCAGCGGCTATATCACTTAAAAAATCATTCATTGATAAAAAGTTGAGGCTCTCAACAGAGGTTTGATCGCAACATCTGAGGCTCTTTGGGGAAGGCTTTCCCAGTAGTTCTCGGGCTCTATGAAGGATCAAGGCCAACACAAACGACCAAAAAGCCATTAACATACAAAGGGCTAAATTTATGGTTCAAGACTGTGTTTAGAGGCAACAAATGATATGGAGTCCTTCCAAGTTTCATCAAAACTCTTCTATGTAGTTGGTTTTTATTTTTTCCTTTGTCTTGAACATTTTTTTTCTAATTACAAAAGGACACAATTCTTGTTATTTCTAGATGGGCTCAGTTGATAGAGCGTTCGTCATGCAAGCATGAGGTCTTGAGTTACCCCAGACTCATGTGTAGAAAAGCTGGGTGTGGCCATCCACATTTGTAATCCTAGTGCACTGCACTGCTTAGGAGGCTGAGGCAGAAGGATTCCAGGGTTGACCGCCCACCAACCTAAGCCAACTGGTGAACTCCAGGCCAGTGAGATATTCTGTCTCAAAGAAGATGGACAGCTCCTGAGGGTGACATTCTCCAGGCTGTCCACACACACACACACACACACACACACACACAAGTAAGGGTTTCCCACGGGTATTGTCCCTATTATCTTTTCTTACTCCAACCCCCAACTGCCACCCTGCTTTCAGTGAAAGAGTTTGAGGGAGGCTCTCCTTGTAAGACTGTCCACATTCCTCCACGCCCCTCCACACACCCCACTCCTCTATACAGAAAGAAACACTGCCAGGCAGCCTTCTTTCCTTTCTCCCAGCCTCTCCCTAAGAAGTGCTCTCCAGGACGCCCAGCATAGGAGATTCCACAGCAAGATCCAGGGCTGCCCATTCCCGCCCTCCCAGAGTGATGAAATCCCAATGACTCACCTGTGGTTAGTGTGGTTCGCAGAGCCAACCTGAGGACATTGGCCTACAGCCCACATCCTAGCACCTTGTCAGAGCAATATTCGAAGGGAGAAGACTTGCCTAACCTTAAAAAGCTAAAAAATATATACATAATAACCAATATTGTTAGTAAGAACATATAAATTACTTCTCTTTTCTTGCATTTATTTACATATATATATATATGTAATATATATATATATATATATATATATATATTTGATATATATATATATATCCATGTGCATGTTACCACCGTGTACTTGTAAAGGTCAAAGGACCACTTGTAGAAGCCAGTTCTCTCCTTCTGCCATGTATGGGACTAGACTCAAGTTGTCAGGCATGGTGGCAGACACCTTACCTGCTGAGCCATCATACCACCCCCCTAAAGTATTTATTTATGAAGCAGTTTGGTAGCGAAGCTAACCCTGAGGGTTAGCGGAATCTCATTTTCAGATGTGTGTCCTTGCTCTTAGATGCTCTACCGGGTAAGAGCAATGGCCGGCAAGAGTTGCCGCTGATCACTGCTGTGTTGCCTAGCACCCATGCAGACAACCTTGTGCAGATGAGAAAAGCAGAAGCTCGGGGCCAGAAGGGACAAGCCCCAAACTGCCCTGCTAGAGGGCAGAGTGGATAATGCCCATGTCCATCTGAGATCAGCCCTATTCACTTGGCATCATTCCATCCCCCTGTTGTGGAGCTTTCTAGTCAAGATACCTCCTTGAACACTGTCCCTCGGGAACCTGGCACAGAGGTTATGACTGTGGCTTTCTCCGAACAGCACCAATTTTCCAAAAGGCTGGTCCGGGAGCCAAAAAGAAAACGACATCAGAGCCTGGCAGAAGAACTTTCATAAGCAAGAACATTTCCCTTCCACACCCAGAGTTGCTTCAAGGATTTGTTCACAGTGGGGCTATGCTTTGGCTCGATGTGGTCTGCAGCCTGCTGCCTTTCTAGCAAGTTCTTTGGTGCAAGTGCTGTAAATGGCTGAGTGGACTCCAAGGGAGCACTCCACACACAGGAATGGGGGCAGGAAGGCAGAGGGATTTTTGAACCAGGATCACGACAAGTCAGAGGTCAGACTCTGACTTGAGCCAGCTTCCTCCTCAGGCGCCTTCTGGCTGCACTCTATATCACAAAGTCTACACAGGGAGATAGCAACTGCTTTAACAAAGATAAATGCAAACTCACTCCTTCTGAGCTGGAGCAGGGACTCCCAAGTGATAAGGGAAATGAGTGTGCAGACCAAAGTCAAACCTTCTTCTTAGCTAAGACCAGACCCCAAACTCCAAAGGATGATAGAGTCACTCTCTTGCAAAGAGGAAGGGTTTTTTGTTTGCTTGTTTTTGTTTCTTTATTTTTTTTTACATTCCAATCCCAGTTCCCCCTCCCTCCTCTCCTCCTGCTTTCCTACATCCCCCCCCCACTTCCCATAGGCTCCTCGGAGAGGGTAAGGCCTCCCCTAGGAAGTCTACTAAGTCTGCCCCATCATCTCGTTGAGGCAGGACCAAAAAGGTTTTGTAAAGCACTCTGAAAAGAACCGGCTCAGTGGCAGAGTGGGTAGTATGTCTCTACAGTATCTTTTACCCAGTCAGCAAATAGTAATGGGCACAATTCTAGTTTCTATACAGTGTATTCCTATACAGTGTATTCCTATACAGTGATGAACGACAAAGACAGGTTCCATTCTCTCCTGGAGCTGGCATTCTAGTGACAGGAGGGACAAAGCACACGCACCTGAATAAAGAAAATATGCTTTGTTGGATGGCAATAAAGTAAGGACAGGCTAGAGTGTGTGCAAAAGCTCATTGTCCTAAATATGGGAGTCACAGAAGGCCCCATTGAAAAAAGTCACAAACAACCTGAATGGGGAGGGAGTCTTTCTATCTCTGAGAAGCATGGGGCGAGTACTTCAGGCAGAAGAAACAGACATGCAAAAGCCTTGAGACAAAGCTTGCCGCATGTGCTAAAAAAACAGTGAAGCTGTTTGTGGCCAGAGCCATGTGAGCCAGGAAGATGGGAGATGCATGCAGAGCTGATGGGGACTCTGATCTTGGAGCACCTGGTACCACGTGGAGATTTTTGCTTGTCCTCTAGAAGAAGTAGAACCAGAGACAATTCTGGGTGGAGTAACATCTGCAGGCCCTGTTTCCACAGATAGAGAGCTTAGAACAGATTAAAGGGTGAGCCGGGGGCCAGAGCTAGAGGCACCATTAGGGGAGATGCTCAGGGTTAGAAGACCAGGAGGCTGCCTGGATGTGGCAAGACATAGGCAAGTTCCTGATGAAATTGGAAAGGACCATCGCCAAAATTTGATGATTAGTTGGATACGGGCTGTTAAAGAAAGAGGATGCCAAAGATGGCGACTGAGCCACTGAGGGAGCTGGAAAAGGCTGGGGATGATGCAGGAGAAGCGTGTGAGTATGTGAGAGTGTGCATGAGGTAACTGAATAATAATGGCCCTGTGGGCTCAGAGATTGGCACTATTGGAAGGTGTGGCCTTGTTGGTGGAGATGTAGCTTTGTTGGAGAAAGTGTGCTGATAGGGGGTTGGTTGGCTTTAAGGTCTCAGAAGCTCAAGGTGGGGCTCGTGTGTCTCAGTGGCTTCCTGCTGCCACTGGATGTAGAACTCTCAGCTCCTTCTCTAGTACCACGTCTGCCCACATGCAGCCCGCCATGCTTCCCGCTCTGATGATAATGGACTAAACCTCTGAACTGTAAGACAGGCCCAATTAAATGTTTTCCTTTATAAGTGCTGCTATGGTAGCTGGGCAGTTGTGGTGGTGCACGCCTTTAATCCCAGCATTCAGGAGGCAGAGGCAGGTGGATCTCTGTGAGTTCAAGGCCAGCCTGGTCTACAGAGAGAGCTCCAGGATATGCTCCAGAGCTACACAGTCCCCCACACAACAACAAAAAAGAGTTGCTGTGGTCACAGTGTCTCTTCACAGCAATAGAAAACCTAAGACAGTGTGTGGGGGAGAATGCGTGAGAGAGTCTATGTGGCTGGGATTGATTGTATGCATGGGTTGGGAGTAGAGGGATGTAAATGGAAAAACTATAGCCCCAAGCCAATTACAAATCCCCAAAGGAAGCTAGAGGAGGAAAGAGGGACTAACCTTGAAACCTAGAAGCTACAACTTCAGTACAGCAGTCAGTGTGGCCAGGAGAAGGGTGAAAACACAGGACTGAGACCAGCATATAACTTTACAAGCAGGCAGAGGAGAAGAAAGCATACCTGAAGCAAGGGGGAAGTAGAAACACGTGGAAGACACAGCCATGTGCTTACGGATCCCTATCAGATCCGGTGGAGAGGAGAAAGTGGATGATGGAGGAAAGAAAAGCTTGAGTCTCTGGATCTGCATCTTCACAGAGGCTTCGTGCACACATGGGTGGGTATGGTGGGTGGGTGGGGGGTGGGTGGATGTACACGGAGCAGGGGACCAGCATGAGGGAGGAGCAAAAGGTGGGAAGAAGTTGTCTCTGCCCTCATCCCCAAGGCCAGCGTGTTCTGCAGACTTTCAAGCAAGAAGACCAGTGTGTCCCGGGTATCCCTGAGACAGGCGCATGGAGTGACCATGAGGATTTTACACATCCCAGAAAGATGTTTAGTGCTTGGGCTGGGTGTGCAAAACTAGGAAGGAAAGCAAGAAAGCAAGTAGGCCAGGTTCACACCCCACAAAATATACACAAAGCCTGCAAGTGTGAGCAAAGCCTCCAGCAACCTTCTTGTCTGAGACCCAGTGGTCCAGCGGATGTGGGGGCACTCTCTAAGTACTCTTTGTTGTTCCCATTTTCTCTCCCTCCTCTCCCTTCCCTCTGGTGGGAGGAGGATGCTAAGCTTGATAGTGGTCCAGAACTACCTCCCTGACAAGCCTATGCTGCCACACAGTTCGTGTATGGCTCATAGGGAACAAGGAACTAAATGTACAGTGGCATCCGTAAATCAGGGCTACTGTTTTAGTTAACATCCAGTTGTTCTTTTTAGTCAGTCCTATTGAGCCCACCTTCTGAGCCTTACAGTATGCAGAGCTGAGAGAGAGAGAGAGAGAGAGAGAGAGAGAGAGAGAGAGAGAGAGCAGAAAACTCGTTCCCTATCCCAGGAGCTGGCAATCTTGAGAGCCTTTTCCAGGCAGTGAGACAGCAAGGCACTAAGTGTGCAGAGAAAGCCTCAGAGGTAGATGTGTGCCAAGGGATGAACAGGAGAGGACGGCTGGCCTGTCACCCAGCAATGTGAGAGCATGACTTATTTCAAGCTTTGTATATGTTTCGATAGGACCCAACCGGCACTTGTTTTGGCCATGGGCACTGTTGGCAGGATTCAGCCTTCATAATTGTGGGCAAGGACATCTGAGGTGGGTGTAGGGACCACTTGTTTGACATTGCCTGGGTAGACATAACTGTTTCTCACTGGCTACCTCCAGCATCTCCAGGTCTTGTCTAAAGAGTCACATGTAAGCAGTTGAAGAGCCACTGAGATGTCAGCCTAAAGGAAGCTACCCTCCAGCAGCCTAGGGACATACATGTCTCTGCCCTTGCCCAAAGCACAGGATCAAAGCAGCTGTAGAGATATGGGGTGCAATAGTGCCAAGGGATGAACCAATGTGGGAAGTGGGAGAAGGAAAAGAAGAGGGACCCTTCTTTAAACTACCTGTGCTTCAGCTGGAAAGCCATATGAGGGAGCTCTGGGTTTGACTGAGAGACCCTGCCTCAAAGAATAAGGTAGAGGAGCAATCAAGGAAGATTCCTGACCTCAACTTCAGCCCTCCACATTGCATACACACGTGTACAAGTGCACAGACACGCACACATACACACACATACACACACACACACACACATACCCACACACACACAAACACCACACACACACACATACACACCACACACACACACCACACACACAAACACACCACACACACACAAACACCACACACACACCACACACACACCACACACACACACATACACACAACACATACACACACATACACATACACACACACATGCACAAACACCACACACATACACACACACCACACACACACAAACACCACACACACACACACTCACATACACTACACAAACACACATATACACATGTGCATGTGCACACACACACACCACACACCACACACACACATACACACCACACACACATACACACCACACACACACCACACACACACAAACACCACACACACACAAACACCACACACACACAAACACCACACACACACACATACACACCACACACACACATTCACATACACCACACAAACACACATATACATATGTGTATGTGTACACACACACACCACACACCACACACCACACACACACATACACACCACATACACACACCACACACACACAAACACCACACACATACATACACACACATACACACACACCACACACCACACAAACACACATACACACACCACACACACACAAACACCACACACACACACACCACACACACACACATACGCATACACACACAAACACCACACACACATACACACATACACACACACAAACACCACACACACACATACACGCCACACACACACACATACATGCCACATACACACACCACACACACACAAACACCACACACATACCACACACACATACACACACACATACACACACATACACATACACACACACATACACACATACCCACACACACTCAAACACCACACACACACAAACACCACACATACCACACACACATACATACACACATACACACACATACACACACACATACACATACACACACATATACACACATACCCCCCCACACACAAACACTACACACACACACAAACACCACACATACCCACACACACAAACACCACACACACACATACACACCACATACACACACCACACACACACAAACACCACACACACACACCACACACACACACATACACACACATACACACACACAAACACCACACACACACACACATACACACATACCCACACACACACAAACACCAAACACACACACAAACACCACACACACACACAAACACCACACATACCCACACACACACACAAACACCACACACACACACACAAACACCACATACACACAAACACCACACACACACACATATACACACCACATACACACACCACACACACACATACACACACAGGCACAAACACCACACACATACACACACCACACCACACACACACACACACATACACACACACACACAAACAGCACACACACAAACACCACACACACACAAACAAACACTACACACACATACACACACACAAACAGCACACACACACACACAAACACCACACACACACAAACACTACACACACACACAAACACCACACACACAACACATACATGTGCATGTGCTCACACGCACACATACACACACACACACACACACACACACACACCACAAAAAGGGAAAACAAGATATTTGTTCATCCCACACACGTTCCACACAACCACCATCCTAGACTGGGCTCTGAGGCTGCTTCTACTGCTTACCACCAGTGTCACTAGTAGGTATGAGAACAGCAGCTGTTAGGAATGACAGCGCCCATCATTGAGCTCAGTTTCAAATGGGGAAGTGTATTCTCCTTGACTCTGAGAATTAGGGGCTCCCTAAATAAAGTAAGCATGATAAAAAAAATGGGTCCTCCAGAAAGGGACTGAGTGAAGAAAGCCCATGCCTAAGGCTACAGTAACTTCCCTGGGGACACCTAGGGAGCCCATGATGACAGGGAACAGAGAGCCCCAACCCACGACATTGTTCCTTCCCCCCTCCATCTGCTGGAGGTGGATATTTTTATGAGAATGACGCTCTGCCTACAGCACTAAGGGGGCATTTAAAGGTGGGTATTTTAAAGTTTCCAATAAGAAAGATATTCTGGGACTAGAAAAAAAATGGTTCAACAATTAAAGGCAATGGCTGCGCTATCCTAGAACCTGGGTTTCATTGCCAGCATTCATAATGTGCCTGCCACATCTGCCTATAAATCCAGTTCCAGGAAATCCAACACCCTCTTCTGGCCTCCTTGGACACTGAGAGCATGTGGTATACACAAAGACAGGCTGGCACACACATATTCTAAATAAGATACCTAAGAAGATGAGGCAGGCGACATGGAAGAATTAAGCTGGAACCCACCTGGACACCTCCTCCCTAAGGACGAGCTCTCCGGGTAGGGGGCAAAGCTATGCAAGATGCTAAGGAAGAAAACCAATCAACAGTCCTACCCAGCTACAGCTACACCTATGAACAATCGCAAAGGCTAGAATGGCAAGATCTCCCTAGAGTTGACATTGTGCCTCTTTTGTCATGGTTGTAAGCAACAACCATCTAAGGCTTGCTCAGGAGGAAGGAATTCATGCCTGGTAGTGTAAACCTGGCCTGCGATTTGTGACTGGTGAGGCCATGCATGGGCCCTAGAAGAGAACCTACTACTGACATCACACTATAGCAATATAATCCTAACTGTATTCTAAATACTTATTCTTATCCCCACATATAAGTGTAGCCCTCTCCCCATATATAGAAGCTTCTCCTTGCAGTAGATAGAAACTATTACAGAAAGTCCCAACTGATCAAAATGCAAATATATATATATATATATATATATATATATATATATATATATATATATCAACCACTTTACCTAAGGCTCAAGGAACATCTCAGAAGAAGGGACAGAAAGATTCTAAGATCCAGAGAACCAGGATAGGAGGCTGCAAGACAGTCTTTTATATGTGACAGGGAAACTGCACCCAGGAAATCTCAACAATATGGTTGCCTAAATAAGACCTTAAAAATGACAACACCGGGGCTGGAGAGATGGCTGTGCAGTTAAGAGCACTAGCAGCTCTTCTAAAAGACCCAGGTTCAATTCCCAGCACCTACATGGCAGCTCATGACTGTCTGTAACTCCAGTTCCAAGGAATCTGGCACCCTCACACAGACAAATGTGCAGGCAAAACACCAATGCACATAAAATAAAAGTAAATAGTTTTTTTTTAATCCATAAGGCCTTTGTTTAAAAAAAATACAACACACTGGCATATCAACATGGGTAGGGGAATTCTCACAAGGCTCCACACACAGAAGAAGAGCTACAGGCAATTGATGGTTGGGGGGAGAGGGAGAATCGGTCTTCTCCAAGGATGAGACTCCACCCCCAGGAGGTTAGCAGACCCTAGGAAGCCAACTCTAAACACTTATGAACAACACTAAATGAACCCAGCAGGCTGTGTTTACAAATTTATGTATATACATATATGTGTATACATACACACACAGAGATAGATAGATAGATAGATAGATAGATAGATAGATAGATAGATAGATAGATAGATAATTAAAGAATAAGAGACCAAGAGAAACATGGGAAGAGTTGGATGAGGAGGGGAAGAGTTGCTGATGTAAATACAAGGCTCATATGAAATTCTCAAAAACTAAATTATAAAAAGAAAGATGTTCTGGGAGAGTTGGGGAGTGAAGTTTCTCTCAGATCCTGGCTCGAGTCAGGCTCCTCCATCTTTCCACACAGGTAGAAAAGAAAAGCCATAAAAAGGACAGTGGGAAGATGGACAGAGGGCAGGGGGCTTGTTGTGCAAGCGTGAGGACCTGAATTCAAATTCTCAGCACCCATGTAAAAGCCAGGCATGGCAAAGCCAGGCATGGCAGCACGAACATGGAACCTCAAAGCTGTGGTATGGGGACAGCAGCAGCCCTGGGGCTCCCTGGCCAGCCAATCTAGCTAAAACAGAAGCCCCAGGTTCAGTGGGAGACCCTGTCTCCAAATACAAAGGTGAAGAACTGACTAAGGAAGATATCCAAATGTCAACCTCTGGTCTCCACCTCATGACCTTACAAGCAAGTGCACCATCACGCATGTGTGTACATGCATGCACACACACAAGCACACGGAAACAGCTCACTCCCTGATCTACACCAGGTAGCCATGTTTCGTTTGGTACAAAGAAGACAGAAAAACCGCACATCCTGCTGGGACCCTCCCTTGCTACTTCCAGGCAACAGGCGTGCAGAAGCACAAAGCCACATTCACCCCAGGCCTGAGGGACTTGTGACAATGGCCACAAACAAGCTACTGCCAAGGCCACTTCAGCAAAGCTGCACACGGCCACCGCAGGAGATTCCAAGGGTAGACCTTTCAGATCGTCTTTTATCATTTCTGATGGAAATCATTCTGGAGGGCTTTACACCGCTCCTGCCCTCTTTAGCACATTTAACAGAACTCAGTGCACGGAACATAGGCACTACCACCATGCAGCAGAGTAACCACCGATGGCTATGAAGAGTATAGTTGTACAACCTCAGAGGGCCACCCACACAGTCGTCTGGTTTTTACATTTCTTTCCCTGGTTTCCTAAAGGTCACAATCCTTTTCTACCCATAGGCTTACCAACCATCTGTGACTGGCGTCTGCCGCATGGAGGGGCTGAGCAGGTGGTGGGAGCTGTTTGATCCAGTCCTGAAGAACTGGGGTTTCGTGTAATCATTCCGTGTTCAACAGTTTTCTGTTTTTTCCTCCACTCCTCCCTCAGTTTCTAGCGCTTTCGGTCCTGCAGCCCACCAGGAACCCACCCATCTCCCTCCAGCTTCCAAATGTGTCCCTGGCCTTGACTGTGCCGGAAATGCATTGTTAAATCACCTTGTAGGAAGCTCTGAGCTCCACCACATGGTCCCCCTAGAGCCCAGTGTCAAGGTCTTGCAGCAGTTTGCTTCCTTTCCTTTTTCATCTGTGGGAAGATCCTTGGCATTTCTACTTCAGATGTTTAGCCGAAGTCTCTGATCACAGGCTGCAATGCAGCCCTTACACACTGACTGTTTTAAGCACTTGGGTGTGCAGTGTGTTAGGCAATAGTTTTAGGGACTCCCTTGACAAATTAGGGAACTCTTATTTGCTTGCTTTTTTTCTATTTTGCCTCATCTGCTTTGTTCTAACCTAAATTTCCTAGTACAAACTTAGCCCTGGTTGATAAATGTTTCCCAGTGTCTTGGATGCTTCTGCTGAGTTACTAGTCTGACATGCCTGGGAGCTCTCTGAGACACAAGACGAGCCTGTCACCTCCCCTCAGCTATGTCCACCACTTTCAAAATAGACTTGAGGGCTTCCCACAAGGTTAAGTCTAGAGTGGTGATCAATGCCTGTGCCAATGCCACAAGTCACTTTCTTGTCTCTTCCAGCTGCACTGTTCCCTGCTGCCCACCGGCCAAAGAGGTCCTTGTCATTGCCATTGAATCCAATCCTGCAGACCTCCCTGGAGGATGTGGAACTCCTCTATGAGGTAAGCAAAGGGAAAGCCATTGACCTAAGTCACATACATCTTCTCCCTTTTTCTGAGAATGGTCTGCCTGGGCCCGTGGACTTGAATGGTCTGTCTGTAGCAGGGAATAACCTAGACTCGTTCCTGGAGGTGATGAAATCTGGCCTATACCAAAGTATGGGACTCCTGGGACCACCTCACCTTTTCCATGTGTCCTGATATAAATGGCCGTATTCGGAGTTCAGTCCAGGCATAAGGAAAGGTGGGATTTGTCTCATGGGGCCACTACCACACCAAGGCAAAATCTTCAGGCATCACTCATCAGTTGTGTCCTGGCAAAGCCACATTGGGACCCAGGCATTATCATGTCTCTGAGGCTTTGCCTGCTGTTCAGAGATGCTGTCTGGCTGTCCCACTAACTCACCTAAGTTTCTAGAAGCCTGTACTACCAGAAGGGCTTCCTTCTTCCACTTACACCTGCTTCCCTGAGACTCCCCTCCTCTAAACCACCAGGTGAGTCTCTGGAGGTCACTTGGTTCAGGTCAGTGCTAGAAGCTTTAACTTCCAAGTTTGGACTTCTATCCTTTTGTCAAGAGTCTCTGAGCCTGATTCTTAACTGTTACATGGAGTTTAAGTGTGATACCAGAAAGTCTCTTCCAGCTTTGACACCGGTGACACAGTGAAGCCAGCGAGGAGATTTCAAACCCGGCCCTGGGCAGCAAACTGCCATGCATGGCCTCTACCAAGCCTTAAAAACGGGAGTCACAAATCAATGGTTCAGAAAAACAGCAGTGTCACGGAAGGCAGAGGAGAGCAGAGAGAGAGGAGGACATTTTAAGAAGTGGAGTCTTTCCATTCTTGGAGTATTTACTAGATTCCTCATGGAACAGGGCAGGGATGAAGATGATAGACACAGCCCCTATTGTTGGAAGCCCGTGAGATAGGACATCTCTGTATCCCAACAACCCCAGCACAACCCTCTGCAGTCTTGAAATTCCCAACTTCTGGTTACGATTTTATCTGTGATGATCAGTTTATACTTCAGAAGGTCTTCAGTGGGTAAGAGGGAAAAGAGAAGATAGGATCAGTGAACTAAATGATGACACTGACACCGGGCACCATGTCACATGTGCCTATATTTGTCTTGTGTGCTTCTCCTGCTATCCCAATGGAGTAGATACTGCAACTGATCATGTTACAGAAAAGTGAGGTTCAGAGAGGTTAATGAGGAAGGTCAGAGCTGGGGCCCAGGTCCCTTGGATTCTAAGCTCTTTCTACAGCTCCCTCCCTACCTTAACAATACCTTAACAATACCCGGCTTTGTGTTTTTCCTTATCCCACCTTTCTCCACAGCTCTTGCTGGCTGAAATCGACATCAGCCCAGACCTGAAGATCTCCATCAAGGATGAGGAGCTAGCTTCACTGAGGAAGGCTTTGAACTTCCACTCTATCTGCAATAATATAATCCCCAAGAACATCCCAGATATCCGCAGGCTGAGCACCAGCCTGGCCAACTACCCTGGAATCCTCAAGAAAGAAGACTTTGAAAGGACAGCACTGACTCTGGCTTATGCGGCCTACAGAACAGCCCTGTCTGAAGGGCATCAGAAGGACATCTGGGCCCAGTCCCTCATTAGCCTTTTCCAGGCCCTGAGGCATGACTTAATGCGGTCCTCAGGCCCTGGAATGTCTTCCTGAGAGACTGGCCTATGCCAGGACCATGAAGCAGGGACAAGCACACATAGTCTTCCAGAACATTCATCCTCTATGTACAGAGACCATGAAGAAAATATGTACTGCCCACACAGAATAGCAAAGATAAATGAGTCATCCCAAT
Source organism: Cricetulus griseus (assembly GCF_003668045.3). Taxonomy (NCBI): domain Eukaryota; kingdom Metazoa; phylum Chordata; class Mammalia; order Rodentia; family Cricetidae; genus Cricetulus; species Cricetulus griseus. Next base: position 192,629,756 of record NW_023276806.1, read on the forward strand.
ACTCTTTCATTTCTTGTTGTTTTCTGACAGACATCTCTGAACTACGATATAATGTTATCTAAGCTAAAAGAAAGGACTAGATTGGTCTTTCAAGATACATCCAGAGGTCAACTGGTCTACCTGGTAATGAGCAGAAGTCTAAGATATACTTACACACACACACAAGAGTACAGACTGAGGGTGGAGTCTGGGCATAGCAGGAAGACAGTGGTCAGATTCCTTTGGCTCTAAGGAACCTGTGTTGAATGAATATTTTCTGGCAGGTTCTATGATAAATACTAAAAAGGCAGAGATACACTCAAATAAATACACTGTTAGCCAAGAAAGACGTACTTTGTTTTCCTCAAAGCCATGGAGAAGCATCAGTCAAAAAGCCAGTAATGTGGTGACAAATGGCTTGACTCATCTTTTCTGAAGTTATTATGAAACAGAAGAAATAGGAAGGGCCCATGGAAGTGCTAGAAGTCAGTCCACCCACGCCCTGTCATTTGAACATGGAAGCCAAGCTAAAGCACCTAGTGCCCTCCTAGCGAAAGAGGTGGTAACACCATGCTCGTCTGTCCTAAAATGCTATGGTGTTGTCAGAGATTTTGGTGCTCCTGATAAAAATCACTTTCAGATGTCTTATTGTTTACTTCCAAATGATGAACTTTTTATTTTCAAAATGCTTGTTCAACATCTATTCATTATTTATATTAAATAATTACTAATTAATTAAATGGTATGTATGCAATGTCTTCCACCCTTGTTTGATATCTAAATTATTTAGGACAGTCTAATAAAGGAGGCAGAAGACTCTCAGGTCCCTTCTACTCATGAAATGACTGTAGTCATCTAGTAACTGTGAGGTTCTATGGGGAGGGACCTGTGTCTGTGGAGTCCCTGCCCCCTCTATCTCACACACAAGACCCAGACAAGCCCTGTCCACCCTGTGTGGGGTCCTGGGGTTATCCTCTGTCCCCTGACATCCAGGTCATTAAAGTATACTTTTCACTGTGATGCATACACTTACTCCTGACAGCTATCCTTCTTGAGTGGCCGGGCCCAAAATAAGCCAGGCTTCTTAACATGTGCTGAGACATAGGTGATGACCTGTGTGGGAAGTGAAGCACCTGGGCCCTAGACAGCTTTGCCCCAGAACAAAGAACTATCTTTTTTCTCCTCCTGGGCTTCAGCGGGATTCTGGGACCTACACTGCAGAGAGTCTGATATTTGAACGAGGGCATCTGCTGGGTGACATTCCGGAAAAGGTATTTTACAATCTCCTCTTAAGCATGATGAGTTTGGACTTCCCCAAAATCTTCAAGGTGAGCTTTGCCTGCATGTTCTGGCTGCATGATCTCTCTGCAGAAGGGCTAGCATGCAGGAAGAAAGTACTTCCCAAGAACAAGCATGGTGTTTTGTCCTCAAATTCTCCTGCTCGGAACAGTAGCCCCAACGGTTTCTAATGCTGCCTTTCTCCACCCTGCCTTCACTCCTTCTCTCTCTCTCTCTCTCTCTCTCTCTCTCTCTCTCTCTCTCTCTCTCTCTCTCTCTCTGTGTGTGTGTGTGTGTGTGTGTGTGTGTGTGTGTGTGTGTGTGTGTGTGTTTGTGTTCAGTGCATGTATGTACATGTGAGGGGTGCATACAGAGGTCAGAGGAGAGTGTCCGGTGTCCTGCTTCTCTCACTCTACTTTAACCCCTTGGGACAAGGTCTCTCACTGAACTTAAGCCAGGCTGGCTACCAGAAATCCAAGCAATCCTCCTATATCTGCAACCCTCAGTGCTGGGGTTACTGGGGTTCATGGCCACATCTGGATTTTCACATGGGGCAATGGAGATTTGAACTCAAGCCTTCATGCTTGCCCAGCAAATGTTCTTACCCACTGAGCTATTCCTTCAGCCCTGATGCTGCTTTTGCTAAATTTTTCTCACTTGCACATTCCTTGTTCTGTGACAGTCTGTTGCCCTGCTTGCCTCCTCTTCTATTATAGTTGGGTCGAGTTGTGAATATTTTGGGGAGGTTATATGTCTCTAGCCTCTTATAGTATCCCTTCTCCTTCCCTCTCAATATCTCACTTCATGCATACTTTTCCTTTGCTTCCTTCGGCTATAGCGAAGGTCAGCATGCAGACATGCTTGGATTTTGTAGAAATGAACCCATAATTCATGGCTGACCTTTACTCTGTGTAGTCTCCTGGATGTGAAGTGGGTAAGGAACCAGCAATACCTCAGCTCCTAGATACTGTGCAAAACACTCAGAGCAGCTTTGTCCCCACCCGGAGACTACACCAAATTCATTCCTGTACCTGATGGAAGACCCACCTTTGGGCTGGCTGCCTACCATGCTGTAAGAGCAGCAACTTACGGGGAAGGGGGACTAGAGATGTATAAGGAGGAAAACTATTCCAGGGAACACTGGGATTAATGGTAATTCATTCACCCAACACACACACACACACACACACACACACACACACACACACACACACTCTAAAAGCAATTTTATATTCATAAATTGGAGCCTGAATTTATGAACAATCAACAGCTTAAAAATGCAAAAAGGACATGCCCTTTTCAAGATAAATGAAGACTTCATTTTCAAAGTAACTAGATTCTTTTTAAAGTCACTTTATTAAATTAATTCATTTATTATTCCCAGCTTGATCATTGCTTTCCTCCCTCCTCTTCTCCCAGTCTCTCCCTCACTAACCTCCACTACCCCACCCCGCATTCCTCCTCCTTTCTCTTCAGAAAAAGGCAGGCTTCCCTTGTAAATCAGTTTGCAAGACATATCAAGTTTCAGAAAGACTAGGCACCCCTCTCCTATTAAGGCTGGACTGGCCCAGGTAACCTGGTAGGAAAAACTGGTCCCAAAAACAGGTAATGGAGTTAGAGACTCCCACTGTTAGGAGTCCCACAGGAAGACCAAGCTACATAGCTATAACATATATGTAGAGGGACGAGATCAGTCCAATGCAAGCTCTCTGGTTGGAGGGTCAGTCTCTGTGAACCCCTATGAGCCCAGGTTAGCTGATTCTGTGGGCTTTCTTGTGGTATCCTTGCCCCCTCTGGTTCCTACAATCCTTCCTCCCCCTCTTCTGCAGGATTGCCTAAGCCCCACCTACTGTTTGGCTGCAGGTCTCTGCATCTGTTTCCATCAGTTGGATGGGTGGAGCCGCTCTCTGATGACAAGTGGACTAGACACCAATCCATGATATAGCAGAATATCATTAGGGATCATTACATTGACTTTTGTCTTGCCAGTCGTTTTTGGTTCTATCCTAGGTCTCTGGGCTACCCAGCTTCTGGATCCTGGCCCTCCAGGCAGAGTCAGGGGTGGGCTCCCTCTCACGGTATTGGTCTCAAGCTGGACCAGCCATTGGTTGGCCACTCCCATAATTTCTGTGCCACCTTTACTCCAGCATATCTTGTAGGCAGGGCAAATTGTAGATCAATGGTTATATGGCTGGTTCATGGTCCCAATCCCTCCAGTGGAAGTGTAGCCTGGAGTAACTAGTTTCTTAGATATCACTCTAGTCTGAATGAAGACAGATGTATTTTATACACAAGAAGTTTATAACATTGACTTCATTGATACATAAAATCAAATATTATGTCCAACAAAGTAACCCCCACACACAAATAATAACCCCACACTTGGCTCAGAGGAGACAGGTTAAAAACACACCTTCCTGTTTTGCCTCCTTAGTGCCCATCCTACACACAGCAATCATATTTGCTCACAGAGTTTTGGGGCATGAAATTTGCTGGGGAGACTCGCCTGTCATTTCCACACTGTCTGCAAGCTTCCCGTGCAGCTGGGATGCTCGCAGCCATCTGCATCTCTGGTGTTACAATGACAAACCTATCACAGCTGATGCTGTGTTGCTCAGTCACCTCACCTGAATCTCATGAAGGAGCCACATCTGGAATCGTTGGGTCAAAAGCATGTCACCAAGTGAACTGCTATGAAACATAATGCCAGCTAAGTGACTTTGTAATGCCCCCTACTTCCTAGCCTGTCTTAATACATTGCATATCCTCCTTTTTTTGTAGTTTAAAAAAAAAAAAAAACACAACATGAACTTGCCATCAGAGCTGTGTTGACATATCCTAACTCTCATGTATCTGCACAATGCTTTCTTAGTCTTTTTTTCTTTTGTTTTGTTTTGGTTTTGGGTGAGGGGGTGGGGTGAGGGTGCAAGGTTCAATCCCAGGACCACCTGCCCACTGGGCAAGTGCTCTGCCACCGAGCCATGTTAGCAGCCCGTTACACATTGATGTGTGACCGCCCTCTGAAAGGTTTCCATCTTGATGAACTGTGACTCTGCAACTTTTGAACAATTCTCTTCCTGTCTCTCCCCACATCTTGGCAACTGTTCTACTTTTTCATGAGAGCCTGACTACTTTATCAGGGGGTGGGGGCTCACACCTGTATTCTCAGCACTCAGGAGGCTGCTACTGGAGGATCCCCGTGAGTTGGAGGTCAGCCTGGGCTATATAATGAGTTCCAAGCCATCCTGGCCTAGAGAGTGAGACTCTGTCTCAAAAATGCAAAATAAATATTTTGAGAGTTTGACCTACTTTGGATACCTTCTTCATCTGGAATCTATCCTGTACTCCTTAGCACTATATTCTGGGAAGAGTTTTTCTTCATGTGGGAAACTGATAGACCAGGGGAACTACTGGCCCTAACATGCAACTTGCCTTGCTTCATTTTATTCAACAAGTTTCACCTATGGTGTAATGCAAATGGCCCAACCTTGTTACTAAACTCACTGGAATCTTTGTCACCTCAGATTATCTCATGGAGGAATTTGAAGCGGCTCCCGGATTTGACAGATGTTGATTTCTACAGCTGTTTAGTATTATCCAATCCCTCTCAGCTCTGTAAGCAAAACACCACAAGCATGTGGTCTTGTTTATTCTGCATTTCCAAACTGTCACAAAAATGAGGCAAGGATGGAGTAGATGAACTAGCCCGTGTTTGACATGCAGGTAGAGATGACTCATCAGACATCATACAATGGCTAGATGACTTCAAAGATCTGTCAGTAGTTTCACTGGCCCTGACAGTCAAGGAGAACTGGTTTTGTGGGGGTCACCTCTGGGCACTCTACTTTTAGTCCAGGGATCACTTCAACGGGCTTGGCTACAGATCTTACAAGGTGCTCAAATCCTGTGAGTGCTCACAAATCCTGGCTCTGTATCTCCCAGATCAAGGAAATCCAGTCAAGAACCATCTGGTAGAAGAGGTTAGGGTCTTTCCTTTCTCTTTTTCATCTTGTTCCAAATCTATGTGTCCTTTCTGAACAATGGAAAAAAAAAAAAAGGCTAATTATTTGTCCAAATCTGTAAGCAGGAGAAATCCCGGTTCTAACTATTGATGAGCCTTGTTCCATCACCGGCATGGTACTGCATTCTCTACCCTGTGTCTCCATCAAGGACGTCCGCCTGCCTCCTTGTTGGTAAAGGGCCTGCCTCCTCCTTGGTAAAGGGACTCAGAGAGCTTCATGAACACCCACTCAGACTGGCATCTAGACTTTTCCAGAAGGGAGGGGAGCCTCCCCTCTCCCGATGCATCCCAGGGTATTTTCCTCCAGGCTCGCTCTTCCTGCTGGCTCTGACCTTTCTAACCCCCAAGTGTCCAAGAAGCAAACTTTGCCTGAGGGGAAGTCTTAATACTGTTCAGTCCAGAATGAATGTCCATATTCCCTGCCACCAAATGTGTCTTCCTCCCCAGGTGGTGAGCAAGTGATTCTCCCGGGAAACCTGGGGCCCATGCTTGGAAACAGCGCAGCAGTGCTTGGGGAGGTGGGATTATGCTCAGGGTGCTGACCAACATCCAGCCCCTGGGACGTTTGAGAAATGGAAAAACAAGCTTCGAAAGCCGCCTGGGTTCTGCCAAATCAGCAGGCCCCTGCTGTGACCAATCAAGGGCTGCCTTCAGATGCGACATTGGCTCATTCTTTTCAACTTGCTGATAGGCTTTGAGGAATGGGCGGAACGACTGCCCTGTGCCTGTTTCCCATTGGTGCAGGAAAGTTAAAGGTGGGCCTCCAGCAGGTTTTAGTCCTGCAACAAAAAAGGAATGCCCTGGAGATTCTTCACGCCTGCTTTGGAAGTCCAGACTCCAGGAAAACTCTAACTAGGAGCCCAATTTGAAGGAAAGAAATCTAAACAGAGTTAAGGTGTCAGGTCCTGGGACACAGCCCCACCCCCACCCCCACCCAACTCCAGTCTGAGGTCTACAGGTGCCTCAGGCTAACACGGGTGCTTGCTTTAGGGGAAGGGGCTACCAGAATTTTACCAACAATCAGGTCGGAGGTGAAACAGCAGCTGCCTCCAAACTGGTCATCAGAAAGAAGAAAAGCAACTTTTTTTTTTTTTTTTTTTTAAGCCTTCAATGGTTCTTCGAGGCTGATCACCAGCCGCAAGCACACTGCTTGTGAGGGCTTTTGCTGACACCTAGAATGAAGCCACCCTCTTGTTAACCAGGGAGCGAGAACCCACCGCCCCCGGCATATAAACCCTTCTCCAGCTCCTTTTCCATGGCCATAACACTATGCTGCTCCATCCCACCTAAGGCAGAAGGCAAGGAGCCCAGCCTTCCGTGGAAACTGGGTACAGCCACCCTGCTTTGCTGCTCCAAAGACCAAAGAGGTCTGACTTGTGGAAGCCAAGGAAGTTGTGAGGAGTCTTCCTGGACTGAGAGCGGAGCATAGCGTGGAGGAGCAGAGGAGAAACCATCGAGAACTCAACCCAGACAGGTCCACCATGGGCTTGCTGCAGGGCCTTCTCCAAGCAAGAAAGCTGCTATTGGTTATCTGTGTACCGCTGCTGCTGCTGCCGCTGCCCACCATATACCCAACCAGTGTAAGTAGCAGCCTGCCTCCCCCCGCCAGGGCATCAGAGGGAGTCGGGGAGCCAAGGAGGGGGGTCTGGAGGGAGTGGAGTGTTTTGGGGGCACCCCAAAATGACTTCACTGTGACTTGGATGAAGTTGTCCCACTTTTCTAGAAGAGACCAAAGTACTTTCTTCCTTAAAACTATCGTTTCCATCCCCCTGTCTCAAGAAAGGTCCCCCAGATCTGCCCTCCACAGAGTGGGCGACCACAGCTGAAATGACTGCTGGAAAAGGGGAGGAGCTGTGGTTAACCCCATAGAAAGAACAAGCTGGGGAGCCCCTACTTCTCAACCTGTGGCTATCATTATGTAATAGTAATTAGAGATACAAAAAGCCCTTCACTATCAATCCAGAAAGGGTGGGGCTGGGAAGGAGTCTGTCCAGAGATCATGGTGGCCTCGGACAATCAGAATGTGAAAATAGCCATCCTCAACCTTCTATGCAAACGATTATTGAAGGTGAAAGCATAGGTTAGCCTGTTACTTTGGTCCTCAGACTATCTGAATCTTCTAAATTTTCTGCTCAAAAAACAAAAAACAAAAAAAAAACAGACCTAAAGCAACAAGAAAACAGAAATGCAAGCTCCAGAACTCTAGACCATGACCTGATTTTAAAGCAGGGGTTCGAGAACTAAGGAGCTGAAACTTCATTCCCATTCAGGCGGCCTCTTGTACCTTCATGGTCTTCCTTGGCTTCTTTCCCACTCTCTCCTCAGATGTCTGGGGGGGGGGTTGAGGGGGAGAGAAGAAATAGGCCCACCCAGGGCTGGCACTGTCCTTAAGACTTTAGGAAAAAACTAAGCTAAGACAGGTTGACTACAGGAATATCCCCCACACTGTTTCCTGGGGGACTGGGTAACCAAGATTAAATTTAAAAAGTTAAACAGAAGGGATTATCATAGTCTTGTTAAACACAAGATGACTTAAATCTTTAGCAAAATAAACACTTCAGCATGCCAAGGAGGCACTGACTAACTCTGGTCTGAGATTAACAGACAGTAATTGCCAATGACATTTTTTTTTCTGGGCTATATAACGATTAATTTTCTGCTTTGTCTAAATAGACCTGATTGTTTTGAGTTTTCTTCTGATGGTATTTTTTCTCCGAATGTCAGGTCAGTTTAAGGAAATTCCAAGGAGAGACACATTGCACTCTTCTACTGAGCAGCATTAGGAAAGCCCGCCTGCCTACCCCCTCACCTCCACACTGTCAGCCTTCATCTTTGGGGACCTTAACTAGTGTCCACAGGAGGCACAAACTAGGTGCACAGTGCCTGTTATGTCTCTCGGCTACCTTCCATCCCTTCATCCAACTCTGAGTTCTGATAGTAAAATCCTTAGAATTCCTAGAGAGAAATGCTTGCTCCAGGCTACCCTTGAGAGAGGCGGCTGAGTATCTGGGTAGGAGCCCTCAGCTTGCAGTCTGCTGATTCTTCTAAATGATGAGCCACAGCCACATCTTAGGAGGTGTTGAAATGACTTCTCCTCTCTCCTTGCCCAGTCCTTTAAAGTCTAGGCTCTATGATGTACAGAAGAAGAGGGTAGGGGTGGGGATGTGGCTAGGTGGCACTTGCTTAGCATACAAAAGGCCCTAGACTTGCTCTCCAGCAGTGAGAGAATCACCAAAGAGGACATTTATCTGAACACTTCAGTGTCCCTACTGGAATTTGCACCCCAATCTTCCAAAAGAGATGTATCAAAGTGCTCCTCGGTCAGGCACAGCAGAGGAACAGACTTCAAGCCCCATCTAGTAAGGTTTGAGTGAGGTATGACTGAGGAGGGTTGGAGGGTGAACTTCCTAGGAACCTAAGTGAAGGTAGGAAACTGTCTTCACAGGGGAAAGCCACTTTGAACACTTCCCCTTTTTACTGTGTGTTTGATTCTATCCTGTTTTTGACACGGTGCCTTGCCAGGTAGCCCAGGCTAGCCTCAAATTCACAATCTTCCTCCCATGCCTGGCTTCCATTCTAATTCTAGGAAGGGAGAAAAAGAAATAAGCACTGCCTATTAAAGGTATTCCTGACCTGAATGCTTGTATGGGGCCTGGGGGCTCCAGAGCACTCTCTCTCTCTCTCTCTCTCTCTCTCTCTCTCTCTCTCTCATACACACACACAGAGAGAGAGAGAGAGAGAGAGAGAGAGAGAGAGAGAGAGAAGAAGAGAGAGGGAGAGAGAGAGAGTAAGATAAGAGACCTGTTAGCCAACATAGATTTATCCATGTGCCAGAGTCTGGTCAGATGCGGGGGACTCTATGATGTCCCAGGGGATCTACTCCACAGTCACCTGAAAGGTGAAGAGGGATGGGAAACGGAAGAAGAAAGTTGGTGTGGATTCCATGGGCAAACTAAGTGAGGAACAGACAAAAGATCCTCTAAAGATGTCTTTCATCCTTCTACTCTAAAGGAAGCTAGACAAAAATGACAGCGGGTTACTCTCTTCTCAATACTGCAGGAGACAGGCAATCATTAACGTTTCCTTATGCTATTTACAACCGAAAAGGGCAGCCCTGCCTACCTAACTCTTCCCGACTCCAAGCAAATAGTGCCTAGCAGAAAGAAAATCAGTCTGTTGCACTATCTATCTATCTATCTATCTATCTATCTATCTATCTATCTATCTCTATCTGTGTGTGTGTCTCTCTCTCTCTATCTCTATCTGTGTGTGTGTCTATCTCTCTCTCTCTCTGTGTCTGTCTCCTTTTCTCACTTAAATTGGGGCCCTGTAAAGTAACCAGGACAAAGGTCTCCTAGTGAGGCACAAACAACATTCTGCCCCTTTATCCTAACCTGGAATTAAAACCTTTCCTCTTGTCTTTTTGCCACGCCCCCCCAACCCAGCCAGGAAGCCATTTCTCTAAACTGCATCCTTTCCCCAAATCACTTCCATTATATTATCAGCCTTTCCAAAAGGTTTATCTCTTATCTGATCCTTTGTCCTTAGAGGGAATTTCATTGGGACCTGCAGTCAACAGTGGACTCACTTCCCGTCTCCTAACCCAGCCTGCCATAATCCATGACCATGTGGAGGGTGCAAGGTCCCTTCCAGCAAAGCCAATCACTGGTCCAGGAACATAGCAAGATTTGTCAGGTTCCTTGTTGGGCAAGCAGATTGGGCCAGGTCATACCTGCTCTATGTGAACACTGAGAGAGAGACAGCTAGCTTGGGTTCTCTGTGTAATTGACTGCCCTCTGTGCGCAGCTTGGAATGTTGCAATTATTAAGATCTTGGACAGTAACCTCCCCGGGACCACTTCTTGGCACCATTCACACAATCAACATTGCTGGAAGCCAAGGCTAAGCAGGGTGGGATTTTTACAAAGTTGTATTTATTTACCCTCTGCACACTTTGGTTGCACAGTGTGATTTTTGGTGAGTTGAGAAAAATACCTGTAAATTTCCAGATGTCCCACCCTGCCATCTCCTGCAGATGGATAATATTCTATCCGCTCTGTAGAAGGAGGTTTCTGTGGTATCAGGCCGTGGATGTGGCCTCCAAAGACAATGAACAGCTTTTGGGATTGTTATTACCGGGAAGATACTACTGATGGCTAAGTGGGAAGAGGCAGGTGATGCTACCAAGCACAGTGCACTATATGGGAAGACCCAGGGGCAAAGAATGATCCCATCCCAAGGGTCATTACAGCCAAGCTGAGAAATGATGAGTCTGTTCGCCCCCCTCCAAAATGAGGCTCTCAGTCTGGGGTCAAAACCAGACCCCCACACACACACACTTGGGAAGAGCTCCCCACTCACTGAAGGGGAAAATAGCCAACAGTTCTTGCCTACCAATTCGTTGGATTACCATCTAAGCCAGATGTGGTGGCAAGCCTAAGTCCCAGCTGCTCCAGAGGCTGACTAAGGAAAACCACTTGAACCCATGAGCCTGAAACCAGCCTGGAAACATAGCTAGACCCCTGTCCCCCACAAACAAAAACAAAACAAAACTAATGAATCAAATTGCTTGAACAAATATTTTGAAGCAAGGAGATTTAACTTTACTTATTTTTAAGACAGTAAAACCTGCTTATATTCCAAGGGAAATTATAAGTGTAACAACAGTATGTAAATCCAATGAGGCTAGAGACAGGGGTGGATTCAGGCCTTTCTGGTCTCCCTAGAAGAGTCCTGAGAGAGGAGCTCTCCCTAGAGGCTATGGAAGCCACCTTATGGGTTCTTTTTAACTCTCACTTCTTCCCAAACCACTCCTTTCAGTGGGTACAGACCAGATGCCCCAAATCTTCATACATTGTAGACCTGGGTTGAAGTGTAGGATGGCTGGCCACAAAGCCCGCATGTAAACCAATCGTACGCACACTGATCTGTCTTCCACTACCCCCAAGAGCCTCCAGTAGCTTAACAAGTTGACCCAATATGCAGCAATTAAAGCTTTGAATTCTACCTTTATACTCTGAGCACTTGGCCCAAATGCTGTGCTCAAAATCAATCATCACCCTCTATGGCTTTAAGACTCATCAGAGCTGGGACTCTGTCAAAGACCAGGGCCCACATGGATGCACGTATCAACCACACACACAGCATAGGTCCTTCCAGTGAGCAGCCATACCTTCACCCACAAAGGATGGCTGCCACAGTCATTAGCCAGTATCAGCTTAGCACCTCCCAGGACTGTACCCTGGCATCCTCGTGGAATCTAAGTGTCTATTGTCTTGACCCGGGGTCTCATTTGGCGTCTTCCATGGCAACGACTGTCCCACTAACTAAGTACCTCTTTCTTCCCCTTCCAGGAGGCTGCGTGTGCCTACGTGTTGCTTGTGACTGCCGTGTACTGGGTGTCGGAGGCGGTGCCTCTTGGAGCTGCAGCCCTTGTGCCTGCCTTCCTCTACCCGTTCTTCGGAGTTCTCCGATCCAGTGAGGTTAGACCACTTATGACCCAACCCTGTGCTCAGATCTGCTAGACCAGTGAAGGGGGTCTTCAGATGACAGGAGAGAGGCACTTGATGGGAGGGGCTGTCCTTACTCACAGGAAGAACTCCTGAGCACTAGGCTTTACATCTGCTGATCCAGACACTGAATTCTTCCCCTTCAGCTCCTTCAAAGTGCTCAAAACTTGAGGCTTTGAAGTCTTCCCTGATCAAACATAGCCAATTGTTCCTTACATTCCAAGTTTTTTTTTTGGTTTGGGTTTTTTGTTTGTATTTAAGACAAGGATCTCATTATATAGCTCTGGCTGGCTTGGAGCTCATTCCATAGAACAGTCTGATCTTGATCTCATAGAGCTCCATCTGCTTCTGGCTCCTAAGCACTGAAATTAAAGGCATGTGCCACCATGGCTTTTAGGAACTGTATGATTTGTGCCTATTGGAGATAGTGGTTGATCTTTTTCAGTGTCTTGTATGTCCTTCAGACTGCAGTTACATAGACAGGAAGCAGGACCCCATCTGCTGGGCTCTTACTGCTTAGCTCACACGAAGGAGGGATTCAGTTGTTGACAAGCTGTGTGCTGCCTTCTTTCTTCTTCCATTTCTGATCCTTCCTCCCCAACTCCAGATCACAGCATATTCTCTTTGCCTGCAGCTAGCAAGCTCTGTTCACTTTACAGTATTTGGCAAAGCTCAAATTGAAACTGCTGGTAACAACCCCAGGTTGTGACCAAATTTCAGGGCAAAGCCTACTTTTAAAAAAATAAGAATAGGGGGTGGGGAGGAGGGATGGAGGGGAGGGAAGGGAGAGGGAGAAGGGACTTACATGTGAAACAAGCTTGTTCCCTAACTTGAACTAATAAAAAAAATTAAGAATAACCTGCAGGAAAACCGGGCGTTGGTGGCACACGCCTTTAATCCCAGCACTCGGGAGGCAGAGGCAGGTGGATCTCTGTGAGTTCAAGACCAGCCTGGTCTACAAGAGCTAGTTCCAGGACAGTCTCCAAAGCCACAGAGAAACCCTGTCTCAAAAAACAAAAAAAAAAAAAAAAAAAAAAAAGAATAACCTGCAGGATGAGAGCCAGATGAATAGTGTTTCTCAACCTATGGGTCACTGCCCCTTTGGTGGTTGAATGGTCTTTCAGAGGCTTCGGGTATCAGATATTTACATTGTGATTCATAACAGTAGCAAAATCACACTTCCGAAGTATCAATGAAAATAATTTTGTGGTTGGTGGTCACCACAACATGAGGAACTTTATTAAAGGGTGGCAGCATTAGGAAGGTTGAGAATCACTGGTCTAGGTTACCTGATGAGGAAACTGAAAAGAAGAGTTGGGCAAGGCAGACGCACTGGAGGAAGCCGGGAAGAGGCAATTGGGTCTGCTGAAGAAAAAGGCTCTACATTAGAAGTCTGAGTTCGTTCTTTAATAGAGAACTCTCAAGAGTTCTAGGAACAGGGTGTCGGTGTCAATGACTCCAATCCACACAGTAGGAAAGAGGCTTAGAGAGTAAAACTGACCCCAGTCATACAGTAGAAATTGGCAGACTGTACCTGTTAGATTTCAGAGCCTGAACGCTTGTTCACTCTACCATATGAAGGAAATTCCTAAAATATATGGGCCTTCACAGTGTTAGCAGTTGCTAGGAATTGTGGGTATCCCTGTCTCTGTGCTGTGAGGAAGAATGAAGCTGGCCTATGGGCTGCCTTAACCTTGAACAAGAGAACATTCTTGAAAGTTCCCTTGATGGTTGTCTGTGGTCACCAGTGAACAGCTCTTTCTATGGGATGAACTTGACTGACCAATTTTTGTTAGTTTGCCTTAGATTTCTTTTACATTTTTCAGTGAGTAGTCAGCCTAAGGATAGAATCCCCAAACAGTGAGCAAGTTTTTGTCCCTACAGATATGTGTGTAACATGAATATAAGAAAAGGGCACATACAAAACCCAGTCAGTGAGGCAGTTGCTCCATCTCCTTCTCCACCCCCACCCTTCTTCTGAGGGTGAAAAGAGGGATGTGATGGGTTTCCAGGCACATCTAAAAGAGCAAGCGACCTCAAAGACAACTTTTCTCAGGAAAAGTGTGCAAACTTCTTCCTGCTCGTTTCTCCTTAAAATTGTGGAACAAAAACTTCATTAGGGAGTGGGGTTGGGGGTGACTGAAGGGTTAGCAGGAATCCTCCAGGTGAGCCCAACAGCCCAATAGACTATAGAGATGTTGCTAGGCAACAGCTATGCAAGTCCCACCCCTTTTTATAGCCAGGAAGGTCAACCTAATAGGGAGACTGTTTAGAGGCAAAGGTTTGGGAAAGGGTCTTTTAACTTGAAAGGAATGGCCTTCATGCATGATTAGGTATTGCTGTTTCTGGGTGGGTGGAATTAAAAAGATGCATTTTATCATCTGAGGCAAAAATCTTAAAACATCTGTGTTTTTAGGTGGTTTTGACAGGTAGTTATATTTAGCAGTTGGGCTACAATGAGCAGCTTAGTCCAAATATAGTCTGTTCAGCTGACCTTAGCTCGGATTCAAGGAAAATGCCAGCAGGGTAAAGGACATGGGTGATAGCTCCTTGTGGGCCATAAGAAGCACCCATTGCACCCTCTCTAACTACACCCTTATACCATCATCATGGCTCCCCAGGAAAAGCTAGGCAGTTCTCCCACAGAGCCTCCTAGTCATCCATCCATTCTGTTCCTAATCCAGCTCCTGTTCTTCCATCCCCTTGCCAAGACTTGGGGAGCCCTCTCCATTTTGGAAGATTCTTTGAAATTTCTTTACTTTTCAAATCCTACTACTCAATTATGCTCTGGCGAGAGGTTTCTGAAGACCTCACCTAAGAGTAGTTCCCTTCCCTCTGAGCCAACTTGATGTTTTCACCTTTTAAGAGGTGCATGCCAAAGGTAACTCTTCCGCAGACACGTGTTCTTTAGGACTTGCGACTGTCTTGTGGCCCAGGTGTGTCCCAGTGCTCTCAGGTTGTGGTTCCTGATTCCTGTGCTTTGGGGAGCTAAAGAATACAACCTCCAAGTGAAGGAACACATGTGAACAGGGTTGGTGTGGCCCTGGGACTGTGGCTTTTGTCCCTCATGTCACTCACTGACTTCTAGATCTCCCATTCAGGGTGGTACAGTACCCAGAGGTGACAAAAGTAAGTACGTCACTCTGCCCACTGGAGTCTTATTTCTGGCTCCTGAGTTCCCACCACCTGAGGCTATTTATAGTCGTCAGCGCTCTGCAGAAAAGAGGAGCAATCCAACAGGGAGTGGGGCAGCGTTGCTGTAGGTACAGACGTGGAAAGAGAGGGCTTTGTTATAAGAAGCTGCCTCAGCCATGCTGAGGAGACATTCCATGACCTGCTGCTGCCTCAGTAATCCCAGAGCACAGGGTATGAGCTCTGTGAGTCCAATGGTCAGAGACCCAGCAGAGCTGACGGCATAAATCCCAGCCAAAGAGCAGAAACTAAGATGAAAGGTCCCAGCTCAAGCAGCAGAGCTGGGGAAAGGGGCCTTCTTCCCCGTCTCTTTACTTCATGCCAGGCTCCATGAACACCATCTCCAGGCACTGCGTTATTTAATCTTCTATAAGGAGACATCGTTTTCTATCTTTGTTTCATAGAGGGGCAAACTGAAGTTCAGAAAGGTTAAGTCACTTACCCAAGGTTGCACAGCTAGTAAACAATAGAACCAGAACTTGGGTCCAGGGGTGTGTGATTCTTAAACTCTTGACCCCTGGGTCATCTGTACCAAAGGCTTCAGCTGAGTTAATAAATGATGGGCACAACACAGCAGGCGGCACAGGGAGCTCTTCCAGAGGTGAGTTGGCCAGAACATCAAAGATCTGGAACCGGAGAGGCCTGGGGAATGAAGAAATGATTTAGGGATACATCATTTCTGGCTTCTGAGCCTCGTATGGCAGGCTCAGTCCAAACTAAATAGTCAAAGAGCTAGAAGGAGCTCCTACCATGAGTTCCATGTATACGGGGAAAACTCTGGAACAGGTGCCTGTGTGTGGTCCTCATATTCTCATTCCAAAAGGTTTGAGCCAAACAATCACATCAGGGACACCAGACTAGAGATGGACTTCCGGGCCTTGGCACTATGGTCTCCTTGACTTTGGGACTCCACCGCTCATTTTTTGAATAGGTCTTCGTACATAGCCTAAGTTGAATCACCACCCAAGCATTCTCCCCCATACCTGCCTACATTGTTCCCAGGAGCACCCAGCAACTTCCCTCTGCTGTTGTGCAGAACTCAGCTCTGGATTTTGGGTTGGTGTTTATATTTCATTGTATTTGTTTGGGCTCCACTGTGATTGTTACTGACATTATGTCTGTCTTAAAAGTCTTCTCATCCCTTGCTGCTATGTTGCTTGTGATTCTGATAGCCTGGGCACAAGAGCAGTGTCACCCCAGTTAGCTCAGATTCACTGTGCTTAGGAGGACTGGCACACCGTGAGCACCAAAGGACCAGGATGGAGGTCAGGGGTGGCGTGAGATGCATGGTGGCACCATGGGAGGAGCTTGGGTCACTTCCCTGGGAAGCCCAGGCACAGTAATTTCTTCTGATGGTATTTACGTGTTCTGTCTATACACAACCCCCTCCCTCTCCATCCTCTGCCCTCCCACTGCAAGCCACCAGGTCAGCCTCACTCACATTCAAGCTCCTGCCAGGGCAAGAGAGATTGGAGGCACCCCCCCACCCCCACCCCCACCCACCCACGTACTGGGATAGCAGCCATGTCTTGCTGGAGTCTGATGTCGTGAATCTGCTTCCCTGCTGGCTCCCAGTCGTTCTGACCCTCTGGATGCCTGCCTGCCTGCCTGCTGTACAAACGCTGGATTTCTCTGTTTGTTCAACCCTGAAGCCATTCCCCAGCCCATTCTCAAGGTCAGAGAGGGCTGACCCTCGTCCTGCACGCAGGCCTTTGGGGATGTGGGCAGCACATGAGGTGAGCTATCTGCCCTAAGCTCAGCCACCCATCAACCTCAGCTGCAGTTCATATCAGATCTGATATAGGAAGCTGTAGGCCCCGTAGCCTTTGAGGTTAAGTTCTCGTTTCTGTGGGAGGAACAACGTCCCCTGAGCCATTACCAGACCAGTCTTCATGCCTGACCTCAAGCCCAGCCCCTGCCTCAGCCTCCCCATTCTACACTTCACACAGTCCCAAGTCAGAAACTGGAGTTGTGGTGAATAAGGTCAAGATCTCCAGCTGTATGGGAACTAGGCCAGGTTTGGGGTCTCCCTGGATGTCCATCTAGGACTCCTTGCTAAGGTCGAGTGTTAAAATAATTTTTAAATTTTTTGTTATTTATATTTATTTATGTGTGTATGTGTGTATGTATGTGTGCATGTATGTATACATGTATGTATGTATGCCTGGGTGAGTTTGTGTGCTCTGGCACACAACTTGAGGCTAGAAAAACTCAGAGCCTCTGGAGCTGGAATTACAGGCAGTTGTGAGCCACCTGATGTGGGTGCTGGGAACCGAACCCAGGTCCTCTGGGAAAGCTGTAAATACTCTTTACCATTGAGCCATCTCTCCAGCCCCCCCCCAAATAATATTTTTATCAGCAACAATGCCTTTTCTCTCCTCTCCTTTTTCCTTTCTGTGGCCCTTCATTTATTTGTTGAGGAGTAGAAGTCTTACTGTATAGCTCAGGCTGGAGTCAAGCTTTCAATCCCCCTGCCTCAGCATTACAGATGTGTGCCACCAGACCTGACTCAATGCTTTTCTTGAAAACCAATCCTCAGATGTACAAAACAGGGAAAGGGCGAGGCCTGCTCAAATAGGGATGGGAGCCTGGGGCACCAGCTACTTGGACTTCCCTGGTCCCTTCCTTCCTGGCTACCCCTGGAATTGGCTGAAGCAGTGGATGTATTTGGAAACCAGTGTTCCCAGGAATGAAGATCGCTGAAGAGAAGGGGCTGGAATCCCTGCAGGGCATTCTCTGCCTGAAGAGAATGGCAAAGAGAGAAGTAGATATGGATGGCCTTTGTGTCCTCCACAGACATTAGCCAGAGTGGAGCACTGTCCCTGGCTTTAACGGGACTCAGTGTTAAGGGAGAGCTAATTCAGACATGCAGTTCTGGGTCTAAAGTTGCAGATGTGTCCAGCCTGTGGCCCCCAGACTGCATGCACCCTAAAGTAACTATGAATGCAGTCCAATGTAAAACGTCAACTGGAGATGAGGAGATGGCCTAGTGAGTTAGAGGGCTTTTTGTGAAGTTGAGAGGACCTGAGTTCAAATCTCTAGCACCCATGAGAACACCAGGTATGGCTATGGGTGTCAGGTGTTGCCCCTAGTCCCATGGGCTGGAGAAAGGTGGATCCTGTCTCAATGGCTGGCCAACCTAGCCAAAACACCAAGCTTTAGGCTCAATGAGTATTTTGCCCACATTGTAAAAACCTGACAAAACAGAAATATCTACCCCCATGGGCACTGTGAGACCCTTGTGCTGTTCTGAGTGTGACATGCCTATCACAGCACCAGCTTACAGGCAAGAGAACAGGGAGTCGGTCGTCTATCTGTCTGCCTCCCATGAGGATGACCCCAAAGAGGTTCAAGCCCACATCCTCTGTGAGGAAGACAGCAAGATGAAGTTGATATCTGGATTTCTATTCTCAAACTTCTTGGAACAGAGCTACAATTTCCTTCTTCCCATTTTAAAAAAAAAGAGTTTAAAAAACTGAAAGTAATACTTCATAGTCCACTACACACACACACACACACACACACACACACACACACACACACACTTATACATTATACATGGGGGCTGTGTTCCAAGTCTCCCTGTGGTTGCCTAGAAACAAGGAGCATTAAACACTAGATGCATTACGTTGCTTGGTGCCCTGCAGTTTTGCCACTAAGGACCAGAGTTCGAATGTCCTTCTGGAGCTTAAGCTCACTGCCACCTTTGCATCTCTCCCCTCCTTGCTTTAGGGTCATCTTTAAATGCAATGAGTCATTTGCACACAGGTGCCACAATACAACAGTGATTCCAGTGACTAACACAGGTGATGGATGACTAGCGGGAGCATAGCATATACAGAGTAGAAACGTTGGGTCTGGGGATAACTCATGTCCCAAAGAGGAGGCAGGAGATTTCACACTGCTACTGGGAAGAGTACAAGTTCAAATTTAGGGACTTGTTTATTTCTGGAATTTTCCACTTAATATTTTCCAACCACTGTTAGCCTCGGGTCACTAAAACCACAGAAAAGTAAAACTGCAGATAAAGTGGAGGTGGGTGTGTCCAGGGTATGTTTGTGGCCAGTAAAGGTAAAGTTTAAAGCTCTCTGTTAGCTAAAGTCACCTGCAATTCCCTAACAAAGGACTAGTTAGTTAACAGGCATCCTATGGCTTTTGTCCCCCAAACCAAGGCCAAGCCAGTAGCTCTTTCAAAGTCCTCCAGTCCTTGGAGGGATTTCTGTCTCTTGTGTCTGCCCTGTCCCTCCTGTATCTTCTCATCCCTTCCACTTGCTTGTCTTGGCCGACCTACTCCTCATTCTGCAGCCCCTGGCATTGATTGCTTTTCCTTTTTTGATAAGTACTTCCTGCTGAGCACTTCTTAGGGCCCAGCTGTTCCATCTCACTCAGGGCTGCCAAGGCTATGACTATTACTTAGTGAGCTATGTGGCTCTGCTGTTGCCACTTCACAGGCTGGAGTGACCAATATGGGGTTCGTTAGCTTGCCCTAGAGCCTCCAGCTCGTGGGTGGGATGGGTGGGTGTTAGGTAGGGTGAACAGCCACTGGCTGATCTCCAAAGCCCAGGCTCCTCACCATCTCCCTCTGTGATGACATCTTTTCAAGGAGAACCCATCTCTTCTAAAATGCAATCTCCCAACGCTCCAAGGTCAAGGACATGGTGCCTGAGGAAAGCCACAGAGCATTAAGGCCGAGAAGGCAATAGCTGCCCACACCCATCACAAACCCATGTGCTGTCTTCCTGGGAAGAGCGCTCTGTTAGGACCTAGCGCTTCCTATAGATAACTCTAACAGGTTCTGCTAGCAGGTCTTCCAAGCCAACAAGTATTAGAACTTGGGAAAGGGCAGCTAAGGACACTTCATGGCCTGAGAACAAGATAGAAAAAGTATAAGATGTGGACATGGAAAGGGAGACTCAGCTCTGGCAGCAGCTAGTGAGGCATACATGGCCCTGTGTGGGCACTGCTGGCCTGCGAGTAGGACGCAGGAGGGCTATCCATGATGGAAAGAGGCTGAGACAAAGTGGGAGCCCTAATAAAGTCAGGAAGCAGGTAGCACACTTGATAACTCGGTTAAGATAATCCTTAGGAATCTGGAGACTCGGGGATTCCCTGGGAGGGCTCTACAGAAGCGGGCCTTATGGTGGAAAAAAAGTCAATGGACTGGAAAAGTCACAGAAGCTGCCACTGAGCAGGGCTTTCACTTACCTATGTGACGAAGCAGCCAGCCCTGTCGCTTAGCTCTGGGCATGAGTCTGTTCAGTGTGCTGATGGCCCCAGACCGGGTCAGGCTTTGATGAAAGTTCCTAGGAGCAGAACTGACCCAGTCTGGGGCCAGTGTTAGGACTGTGACTGTGGATGAAGGTTAGAAATGGATGCCGGCCTGTGCTTCCCAGAAACTGAAAGGTCTGCTCCCAGCTGGTTTCTGGTTGGTTGGTCCACCTCATACACCATGTTTTTATGTTGTTTTTGTTTGTTTGTTTGTTTGTTTGTTTGTTTTGTCTGTGGCTTTGGAGGCTGTCCTGGAACTAGCTCTTGTAGAGTAGGCTTAATGTGGTAATTACCAATACGGAGTCAGGTAAAAATATAAGGGAATTTACTAGGGAAAGGCCTTACTTACAGAGCAACCTAGCCAGCCGGCAGGGTAGAAGTAAGTACAGCAAGCCGAAGATGAAATGGAAGAAGGGAAGGCCACATGAGCACCCCTCATTCTTTAAACCTTCCCTACCGTCACCCTGACCACGCCCTCTCAGGCGTGGTCAGGCATACCTGTAGCCAGCCCCTAGCAGGCATGGTTAAGGTGTCCCCTACACAGGCTGGTCTCGAACTCACAGAGATCTGCCTGCCTCTGCCTCCCGAGTGCTGGGATTATGGGCATGTGCTACCACTGCCCGGCCTCATACATCATGTTACCTAGTAGGTTTTAGCATCAGCTATGCTTGGATGCCCCACCTTTGCCCTTGCACTGTGACTTCACACAGGTTCCTCAGCCTTTCTGAGTCCACTCGTCTTAAAGTTAGACACGACCAGTATACATCCAACAGGACTTCTGTGGGGCTCAGAGAACACAAGTGCAAACTGCAAAGCACCTGGAGTGTAGAAGGTGCTCCAGTCTTCTTGATGTTCTTCCTCTCACCCTTGGGTGGGACCCAGAGAAAGAAGTCCCACCTCTGTGAAGCACTGAGCCTTCTGAAAGACATCACAGACAAACTGGTGTTAAGGGATGACACATGCCAAAGAAATAGAGAACATGCTGTTGTTACCAGCTCCTAAAAGAAGAATTACAGTTTCATTAACTTTTCAGTATCGGGAGGCAGGGGTCATAGGGTAGCAGAGGGACCATTGGCCACAATTTCCATGTCTCATATCTGCTGTGTGGTGGCCTCTCCATAGACAAAGGAAAATACAAGCCTGTCCCCAAGCTAACCTGCCAGGAGCAATCATTGCTGTATGCTGTAAAAAAGATTGCCAGCATTTTTTTTTCTCCTTGAGGGTCTTTTCTCCCTCTTTAATAAGATTTTGGATATCAGGGTAATGGTTATACATTCTGAGGACCTCATTTATGAAATTCCAATAAGAGCAGGCAGAAGCAGGGACCATTTCTGGCCCCCAAAAATGCTGTCAATCTTTTGCAAGAGGTCCCATACAGCAATGATCGCTCCTGGCACTATCCCACAGAAGCCTAGGAAGGAAACTAGAGAGGTCCTAGCCCCAACAGCAGAGCCTGCCAGCATCCCAGCCATGCTCCTCCTGGGGGATAGCGTCTTGCCCAGAAAAGTTTCAAACCACTCATAGTAGGAGACCGTCTATGGCCTCTGGGAGCATTAGTGACCAGGGCTCTGCCTCCTTGGAAGTGGTCACAGACGTGAACCACACTGTGAAAAACACTCATGAAATTTCCATGGGACAAAAAAAAAAAAAAAAAAAAAAAAAAAGAATGAAAAGAAATAGAGCAGGTGCCTTTGTTGTGGCTATGAAGGGCTATTTGAACAAAGTTTAAACCTGAATGATCAAGAGTCTATCATGAAAGCCATCCATGCCCTTCCCCAGCTCTTCCTCACTTCAGTCTTATTAAGTCCCACCCATCTAGCCTCGGACGCCATGTCTTTCACCTATGCTAACCCTCTGGCATTAATCACCATATTCCCACTGAGTCACTGGTTTTAGACATGATTAAATGACACCTCCCATTATGGCAGGTAAGGCCTGTGTTCTCTTCAGTCCCCACTGTGCCTCCTTCATTCTCCAGTAAGTAACTAACTATATTGGAGGGGTGGTGTCTACAGGTATGTATGCACCACAGCACATATGTGGAGGCCGGGGGACAATTTTAAGAAACTAGTCCTTGCCTTCCACCTTGTTTGAGGCAGAGTCTCTCTTGTTTCTGGGACAGTCTAGCTGATCTGAGAGCTTCCACATGACTGTCCTGTCTCCATCTCTCATCTCCCCATAGGTGTACTGGGATTACAGGTCCCTGCTTTTTTACGTGTACTCTCAGGGAAGCCAAGCTCATATCATCAGGCTGGCTGGCACATACTTTTACCAACCAAGCTATCTCTCTCTAGCGCCTCCCCCCAACTTCTTTTAATCCAATAACCAAAAGGAAACTCTTAGTGTGGTTATGGCAATATTATTGACTGCCAGTCCCACATATTTTACTATATTTAAATGTCCTTTGCTGCTCAATTATTTTTTCCTGCAGTTAAAAATGCTCTTTAAAAGTTCAACTCCTCCCTTTCTGCCATGGTTCTTCCAACCGTGTGACTGTCATCTACTTTTTCATGTTATTCCACTGTTGGCAATCCAAAATTTTTAATAATGTCTGAAGAGACAGATGTAAAAAGTAACCAAAGCACAGTACATACCTCAAGCCACCACCCCAGCCTTGCCCTGAGCTCTCTACAATGTACAGAATTAACTAAAGCCACAATCCCAGCCTTGCCCCAAGCACCCTACAGTGTACGGAATTAATAGCGTCCACAGGGAACGATCAAAGGCTAGAACCACAGGAAGGTGTTCTGGAGGGCACCTGGCCTGAACTTGGCTTTGAAGTCTGTTCTGAAGGTACAGCCAGAGCTGAAGACAGAGTGTTCCCAGTGAGAACACAGCAGAACACAGGTGATGAGAAAGGGGAACGCTGGGGGAGGGGAGACTCAACAAGGATGGGGGCATGTACAGGAGAGACAAGGGGGGTGAAAAGGGAAAGTTAACCAAAGTGAAGGATGAAAAATTAATTATAGTCTATAATTTTATTCTTTATTAATATGTCAGTTTTTCTTCATTTGAGTGAAACATGAGAAAAGGAAGGCAAACCGTAATAATACCTTCAAGAATTCTCTCCCACTGAGCGTGACAACTTTGACTATAATCCCAACACAGGTCTATGCTACCACATCCTGTTTTAATAATTTTTTAAGATCAAAATAAAATATATATGTATATATTTTAGTTTTTTAAAACTCACAGTCATAAAAATAAATTTATTAAAGAAAAACTTGCATTCATATCGAATTCAAGTTTAGCGCTTTCTACAGAGACTATTGGTGACATGAAGCTATCGGAGGGGTGGCATGAAATGGCCTTTGTGAAGAGCTTAATGTGGCAGATGTCCAAGGCCAACTGGAGCTTAGGAGTTACTGTTTCTTTTTTTAAATATTTATGTGTTTATTTATTTATTACGTGTACAGTGTCCTGCCTGAATGTTGCTTGCAGGCCAGAGGAGGGCACCAGATGTCATTACAGATGGTTGTGAGCCACCATGTGGTTGCTGGGAATTGAACTCAGGACCTTTGGAAGAACAAGCAGTGCTCTGAACCACTGAGCCATCTCTCCAGCCTCAGGAGTTACTGTTTCTAAATCACCAACTATTTTAACTAATGGTGGAGGTTAGTGGTAGAGTGTTTGCCCAGCATGGGGAAGGCCCTGGGTTTGATCCCAGGACTGAAGGAAGCTAAGGGAAGGAAATAACCAGCTATCTGAAAAAGGCTCGCCTCCCTGTTTCTCCTCTGCCAGCCTCTGGCTCTCAGAACACACGGTACTGGCCATGGCCCTTTTCCCAGCTGGTGGCTAACCTTCCCACCCTCCCCACAGGTGGCGGCCGAGTACTTCAAGAACACCACGCTGCTGCTGGTGGGTGTCATCTGCGTGGCGGCGGCTGTAGAGAAATGGAATTTACACAAGCGCATCGCCCTGCGCATGGTCTTGATGGCCGGAGCCAAGCCGGGCATGTGAGTCCCATGTGGGGTACGGGGGCAGTGGCCTGAGTCACAGCAGGCTGCGGACTTGAGTTCCCCTGCTGGTGGGGAGAGGACTCTCACCTCCCGCATCCACGAAAGAGGTCCCATAACCCTGGAGCAGAGATTTGAACAGCCGCCCTGATACAACTATCTCCTAAATCTAAGGCATTACCCCCACAGCCTGGACTGGAGGGACGGCAGGTTTGCAACCTGCCTTGTTAGAGCCTTGTTAGAGCACAAAACGGCCAAGAGAAATAGTCTCCCAATTTTTGCCCTGTAGGTTAGGGTGCGCCCTGGACAAAGGATTGGGCGGCTCTTCCGACGTCCTTTGAGAAAATGTGGGCATCTCTTCCCATCCACCCGAGTTGCTGGGGGAGGGGGGGGGTTCAGACCACTGATCCAGCAGGTGAGCCGTGTCTGACCGTGTCCTCACAGGCTGTCTCTTTCTCCTTCCACTCTGCCATCAAGAAGCCAACGAAGGAGAGATGCTCACCCTCAAAGAATATGTGGGGGCATCGAGGTGGACCGTTTTTGTGGGCGCTCGGCTCCCACTGCTCTGGATCTCCCGTGTTCTTTGTCTTTCCCTTCTCCACTCGTACTTCATAACTTTTCACTACGTCTTATGCAAGCTGCCTCACCAGTTGGAGGGGCAAACTGTAAATAATGGAGCCTTAGTTTTCAGCATTAGTCTTTTACACTAATATGTCGGGACTATACAGCATGTTCCTGTCTCCCAGGTAGCTAAGGGGAGTGGCTAACTACAGCTTAATCCTTGTAGGCCCAGCAACCGTCTGCCCACTCAGCTTCCCAGGCACACAGGGGCATTTCTTCCAGCAAGTTGGGACCTTGTGGCTCCTTTGTTTTAGTTTTGTTTTGTTGCTTTTGTGTATGAGTAGGGGTGTGTGTGTGTGTGTGTGTGTGTGTATGTGTGTGTGTGTGTGTGTGTAAGGAGGGAGGGAAGCAGGCCCAAGTCCTCGCCCTAGGCAAGCACTCTAGCCCCAAGCCATATCTCCAGCCCCTGCAGAGCTCTTGAGAGCTCGGTGCTATCAACAAGAATCTTCACCCGTTTGTGTTTCCCTTCTTCTGTGTTTACCACACTACCCAAGCAAGTTTGCACCGGCGTGGCATGCTCCCAGTGGGTGTGCAAAGCATTCAAACTGTGCTGCTGCCAGCTCAAACAAAACACCGGCAGGACTCTGCCCTACTTGGGCACAATCCACATATGTGCTGTCCCCAGATTGTGCAAAGTCACCTAAAATATAAAGAAAATCATCTTTGTTTCGGCTTATCTAATGACAACAAGCACCGGGTCTGTGAGGCACAGCTTGCACTGTGCTTCAAGGTCAAAGGGAAATAACTTGAAGGTTACTTTTGTTCTGTGTTCCTCCAAGCTTGACTCGTTTAGTGACCAGCTGGACACACACACACACACACACACACACACACACACACACACACACACGCACGCACGCACGCACGCACGCACGCACGCACGCACGCACACACACACACACACGCACGCACACACACACGCGCACACACACAGAGTGACAGGCACCGCTTCTGTGGCTTTGTGGCCATCCTTGCAGCCAGCTGATGCTGAGACAAGCAGTAGGGAGAACTGAGTGCCAGACACTCATCTGTTTGCTCCCAAATCACTATGTTGACTTGCACAGAGCAAGGGGTGCCGTTGTGCCCCAGACTTGCTGGCTGCAGGCAGGGGGAGAAGAACCCCCTTGTCCCTAAGAGACACATTACAGAGCTCCACCCAATGCCCACAGAGCAAGAAGAGTGAGTTCGTACCCTTCCCACCAAAGGTATCCTTTCCTTCTCAAAGGGCTTTTTCCTGGCCAAGGGTACTAGCCATGCAATCCGAATCCTTCGCTGGACCAGAGCTGAAATCCAGGTTACTCTGCACCAACTCTGTGGGGAGTTGGAAGCTGACTGCACCCTGTGCGGAGCGAAGGGCGTGATTCGCAGTAGGCTAACGCTCTTCCCGCCTGTCCCCGCCTCCCAGGCTCCTGCTCTGCTTCATGTGCTGTACCGCCATGCTGTCCATGTGGCTCTCCAACACCTCCACCACCGCCATGGTGACGCCCATCGTGGAGGCCGTGCTGCAGGAGCTCATCAACGCCACCGAGGAGGAACAGCTGGGGGCAGGCAACTCCAGCTCTGAGGAGGCAGAGCTCATGGGTACAGCTCACGAGAGCTCATCTCCCCTCTGCTTCTCCACCCTCCTCTCTGGGTTCCCTGCCAGTCTCCATGGAGACACTGTCCACTGGTGCCCATCCCCTCATCTTCACACCCCTTCCCCCATAACCCGAGTACCCTTTACCCACGCGCACTCTTCCTTCCTACTTTGCTTCCAGGCACCCACCCCCTTCTCTTTGTCCCCGGTGCTCAAGCATTATTGCAAAACTCTGGGGTCTGTCCGCATCTGCAGCCCCACCGTACCTTCAGACCAGAGAGAAGGGGAGGAGGTCACCTGTGCCCCTGCTCTGACCCCTGGACTTCCCTGTAGCGTCCACTCTAGCCTCGGTTTTCACTTCCTGTGTTTCTTTACCACTGTAGGTCTTGACGTAAACAAAAGGCAAACTTCTGTGGAACTCATCTTTGTCAATGAAGAGTGAGTATGACTGCTCTCCTCTCAGACAGAGCCTCTTGGGTCCATTGGAGGTGCCAGGAAAGATAGGAGCAAATGCATCTCCTTTAGATATGGTGTCCCAAGCTCACCGTCTTGTCTCCATCCACGGGATCTACTTCTCAAGATCTTGATGGAGCTTCTCTTGATCCCAGAACACTTGGAGATGAAAAGGAGTAAAAATAATGTTAAATCTGAGTAAATGTGGGAGCTGCCCTATGGCTGGCTACCAAGCACCATTTCACCTGCACTGATGCTCTTGGAATACCAGGTGACAGTTAGCAGCAGGCTGTGTGATGCTCTAGAAAGGCAAAGCTTGGAAAGGAGAGACATGTTTTGGGCATTCTATATGTTGTGGAGTCTACAAACAGCTGATTTCCTTGCAGAGTCTCTACCAATGTAGTCTTTCAGGGTGCTCCATGGTAAATGCTACGCATTTAGAAGTTGTATTTGCAATGGGTCTTTGTAATTTCTGCCTTTTAAATTAAAAAGAAATGGAGAGCTCACACTGAGTGAAGTCAACCTATATAGCTGGACAGACACAGAGGGGACCTGGCAGAAGTGTCATCTTTGTCTTACCCCTATCTTCCATCATGACCTGTAGCTTTGCTGTCTTCCTTCCACCTTTGCTCCTATTTCAGGCTGATGACCCAGATTTTCTGGACCTTTCAGAGAGGCAGAATGATCTCACTTTCAGATCCTCAGCAGTCTAGCCCACATTCTCGTCAAAACTCTGATCTCTTTCCAAAGCTTCTCTCCTCTCCTAGAGCCCACACCTGTTTCCTCTGGCCCGAAGCCTGCAGAAGAACGAGAGGAATGAAACTGACCTTCCATTGTCCCCTGTACCCTCTCCTGCTGTCCCCTCACTCTGCTACTTCCACAGTCTCCAGAGTGGGACAAACCTAGGATACAGAAGAGACCAAAGGACAAAAAGGCTCCTGGCTAGGGTCCTGTCTGAGATCCATCCCTAGCTCTGAAACTTGTGGGCACAGAGCTTCTGGAACCACAGGTCACCCCTTGAGGTGACCTCTTCACCACCCAGGCCTGATGGCTCTTGGGTCTTGGATGGCCACCCATCTCCCTTCTTGTCAGTTCTGCTGGTTCAGCCCTCTTTGTTTCCTTGGCCACTGTTTTATAGGCAACGCTTTTCCAGATGGCCCCAGTCCTGCTCCTTCCCGTGTCCCCTCCCTGAGAAGATGGGCATCATGCCCACTAATGCACAGGAAGTACAGGCTGCCCTATAACCACAGTCACTCTTCCCTCTGGCCTTTCTGACTACACTGTATCAGTACCACAAGTCTGAAACAAAAGCTCAACTGTCCCTAGACCTCCAGAATCCTCTGTGCTGGCAGAAGCCTGGGTATTTGGTGCTCTTCCACGTCACTGATACCTCCCCTGCCTTCTGAAGCGATCCTAACTTCCCTCTTCAGCCAGTCTAGGAAGAAAGTGAAACACAACAGCACATTCTCCAAAGAACCCTTTACTGCAACCCTCCCTCCGCTGCTACCGATGCAGCCTTGACATTCTGGTGGCTACAGGACTCTGTGTCCTGTGCGTGAGTGCCAGCTCTGTCATCAGCCTTCATAGGTGAGCTGGTGGGGCCACAGTCTACACAACTGAGGTAGACCACAAACAGCTGCTGAGAACTCGGTGTGTCCGGATTTCTGATTGCTCCCAGCTTCCTCTGTCTTCAGGGAAAAAACTGGGGAAGCCATGTGGGAGGGACTGAGCAGGTCAGATAACTGTCCCCTCCCTGAGGTGCAGCTCCTGGCCCAAAATTCTTCCCCATCTTGTTTTCTCCCTTGCCTGTCCTTCCTGCTGTTGCCACCTCAAATAAGCATGTCACCTAGAGCGTGACCTTCTTGAGCCAGCTAATAAGGACACTATCAGGGCACGGGTTCTGCAATGGGACAGTGAGAGACCATGTGCACCCACTTCTGACATCCTAGCTCTAGGTGGTGATGGAAATAGATGCTGGTAGCCCGGATCTGTTGAGGGTTGACCGTGTCATAAAGAAGGAACCCCAAATTTAAGTGCCTGCACCCAATCAGAACTCCATATATGTCATTATTGGGAATGTTGATGTCACTTCTTATGAAGCTGCCGCCCCATCCTTGGGAGGAAGCAAGCCCCTGGACTCTCAGAGCCTCTCAGGAGTCAGCGAAGGCTAGGGAAAGATTGGTCCTCTTTGTAGGCTAGAAAACTTGAGTCTAACGTTAAGAGCCTTATACCAAACACTCAGCACGAGGAAGAGCATCCTCCTCAAACCTGCTCCACTCCGGTTTCCCTGTTCTTTTGCTTCTTTTCAGCACAACCACTGCAGACTTCACTTCCCTGATGCAGAACAAGGTATGACTTTGGTTCCCCGTTCTGGGCTTTAACATCACCCGGGATTCCCTCAAGATAACTCAGGCACCAAGATGCTTGGTAGCTTTTCCTATAGGCCGGCAGCCTCGGTGGATTAAGACTAGAGAGGTGCTCACCCAGGCTGGACACAAGAAGCCAGTGGGTCTTCTGAGAAGGGCATGAGAGATTCTGAACCCCAGCTCGGAGTCCTGGGTAGCTAAACAAGGCAATGCAAGTTAAATAAGTAAAATACAAGTTAGCCTATTTATGAAAGCCAAAATTCAGACATTCTGATTTCAAAAGCCACGTGTTCAAGCTCAGGATTTTATCCTCACTGCGGTTTCCATTTGCAAAATCTTAATACTAACAATAGGATTGCCTGTATGCATTGCTCAGACTCACCTCTCTCCATAAAGGTTTTACACCTCTTCATAGGAATAACTGGCCAACTAAACCATGCATTCTTTTAAGATTTATTTTTAATGATGTGTGTGTGTGTGTGTGTGTGTGTGTGTGTGTGTGTGTGTGCATGTAAGCACAGAGGCCTGCAAAATCCAGGTTTCAGATCCCCTAGAGTTGAAATTATAGGTGGCTGTGAGCCACCTGACGTGGGTTCTGGGAACTGAACTCACGACCTCTGTAAGAGCAGTATATACTCTTAACTACAGAGCCCTCTCTCCAGCTCCCCCCAACTGTGGATTTCACTGTGGTAGATTATTGCTAATGTTTTGGGTTTTTAAAAAGTAATAGAATGCTTCACTTGCTAATGAACTCCCAGAAAGCCAATCTTGCCTGTAAGTGCAAAGTAATGATCCCCAGGTTCCAAAGCATCTTCCCTTGGCTGGATGGAAGCTGTGAAGATGGATCCTACATGCCCTTAGGCTTCTGGGCTCTGCGTCCCATAGTGGCAATCCCTAGGGTAGCCCTGGGACAAGTGGTACCTCTCCAGATACTTGGACCATATCCTCTTCCTAACAGTGTGATGGTTTTGTCCCAGCAGAACCTGAATGGTGTGCCCATGGTCACCAAACCTGTCAAAACAGCAAACCAACAGCAACATCAGAGGCAGCATTCATCACAGGTAACTGAACACTATACACAATATCTTAGGTCTCTGAAAGGTACTGCCCCAATGTTGTCATTAGTGAGCTGTCATTAGCATGATGTGTGTGTCATGAAAAGAAAGCACCTGAGCTCCCTGGGCATCACCAAAAGCCAGGGTGAGCCACTTCCCGGGTCACAGGTTTTTCAACATGTAAATGCTTAAGTTTGGTAGATATGAGGTTCAAATGATTCTTCAAGGGAACTATAGATATTTTTCATTTTAAAAATTACATTTATTGTGTGTGTGCAGGTACAAATGTAAATGAAGGTTTCTCTCCTGCCTGCCAGTTCCCAGTTAAACATTCAGAGGCTTACAATTAATTCTAATTGTTTGGCCAATGGCTCAGGCATATTACAGACTAGCTGTCACAATTAAATTAACCCATTTTTACTAACCTGTGTGTCACCACATGGCCATGGCTTACCAGTAATGTTCTGACATCCCACTCCTTCAGGGCTGCATGGCATCTCCTTGACTCTGCCTTCTCTCACTCCATATCTCTGCTTGGATTTCCCACCTAGTTATATTCTTCCCTGCCATAGGCCAAAACAGCTTTATTTATCAACCAACAAAAAAAATATATTTGCAGCATACAGAAGGACCTCCCACATCATACAAATGTGAAGGTCAGTTCTCTCCATCCACCATGTAGGTTCTAGGGATGCAACTCAGGCTGCCAGGGTGGGATGCAAGTGCCTTAACCCAGAAGCATCTTACCAATTCCTGCTGAAAACATTTTCTCATACTGTCCTGAGTTTATAAGCATGGTTGCTCTACTGCACAAATGAGTCTTTTCCTGTTGCTGTAACACTAAAACAAAATGCAGAAAGGATGCTGAGGCTGGTCTGAGAGGCATCGGTTACCTATACAAAGCCCTTGATTTCAGATTTTTTTTTAATCCGTCATTGGTTTCAGTTGTTTTACGGCCTTCACTGTCACCATTAATAAATGCCACCATTTATGAAATGTTTATTTTTATGAACATGTGCTGACATGGGGCTAAGCACTTTCTCCACAGTCCTGGCTCGGTAGGGTAGCGGTTCTGAACTTCATTCTTGCAAATGTGGTAGAGCAATGAAACCAGGGACCAGCAGTGGGGCGCTGGGAAGCTCAGCATCTTGATTCCAAGCCAGTCTCCTTGAGCACTCGTAGTTAAACCCCCGGTAGACTTTCAGCTACAAAATAGAAGCCAGTTAAAAGCTGCAGTTAGTTCATGTATTCAGGTTCAGTATAAATTGCACTAGAAGAAAAGATCATGGTAAATCCTTTCCAACTCAAGCCAGCAGCGAATCTTCTGGAGGCTGGAAGTGTCCAAGCCTTACTGTGGCCTTCAGAAGATAGACAACAGTTAAGGGCTCTTAGCAAGTTAAACCTCTTCTAAAGATCAGTTTTCTTGTGAATTGACCTGCTGATGTTTGCACCAGGCTTCTCTGAGTCTGTACAGCCAGGCATGATAGTGCCAGTCTGTAGTTTCAGCACTTGGGAGGTGGAGGCAACAAGATGAGAATGAGCCAAAAAGCACTTTAAAAATGAAAAGAATTAGTGAGAGAGTGAGGGGACTCAGCCTAGAAGGAATGGGGAACACCTGCTTCTTAAGTCCATACCTGAGGTTGTGAACTAGAACAAGCAAGCCTGAGAAGGCCTTGCCAAGGCCAAGGAAAGGCAAACACGAAAGAGAGGGGAAAGAGTGAGGCAGGGAGGGAGAGATCATGCGTGTCATCTTCTCCTCATGAAAGCTAGGTTCTGCTGTGATTGTTGTGCAGTATTAGGTGGCAAACCCAAGGCCTTGCTCAGAATAAGCAGGCGTCTGCCACTGAACTACATTGCCATCCCAAGCTTAATTCTAACACTTCTCCCCACCAGGACTGTCATTCCACCTCCACATAAAAATAACACCTTGGGGTTGGAGAGATGGCTCAGTAATGAAAAACACTTGCTGCTCTTGCAGAGGACCTGGGTTCATTTCCCAACACCCACATGTTGGCTCACAACTGCCTCTAACAACTCCAGGGGATATGATGTCCTCTTCTTGCTTCCCTGGATACTGTATGCACACGGTGCAGGTACACATACATACGTTTAAACACATTAAAAAATAAACATTTTAGTCAAAATAATAGCATCCACTGTTGGCCTAACTGCCAACTGGAGTGTTATTGGAGTTCAAGTGAAAAACAATGCTATCCGTATTAAAAACATCAATAACACCAAAAATCCTAATTAGCCAGGAGTGGTGGGTGGCACATATCTACATAAACAGATGTTTTAGGTCCCGACTGCCCGGTCCCAAATAACTGACTCAGAGGCTTAATATGAATAAATAACTGACTCAGAGGCTGAATATGAATTATGACTGCTCGGCCAATAGCTCAGGCTTGTTACTAGCTAACGCTTACACCTAAATTAACCCACAGTCCTATTTATGATTTGCCACGTGGTTCATGGCTTGTTATCTCATTTTTTTACACATCCTGCTTACTCGGCCGCTGGCTGGTATCTCCTCTGACTCCCCTGACTTCACACTTCCTCTTCCCATCATCCTCTCTGCATCAAACTGTCTCGCCCAATCTCTTCTTGCCCCACTATTGGCTAATCAGTTTTTTATTAACAATAAACATAATCCACATCATCCTACAATGCTAGCACTTGGGAGGTGGAAGGAGGAGGAAGGTCCAAGGTCACCTCAGCTACATAAGTTTGAAGCCAATAGGGGTTTCCTTCAGACCCTGTCTCCAAAAAAGAAAAAAATCATAATAGTTTATCATCTTTAAAAGATTTAGTTTTATGTGTATGTGTGTCTACATGTATAGATGTGGGCCATACACATGTTTGTTGCCCTCAGGGGCCAGAAGAGAGCATGAGACTCCTTAAACCAGAGTTACTGGTATTGGTGAGACACCCAACATGTGTGCTGGGAACTGAACCCAGGTCCTCTGGAAAAGCAGGCAGTGCTCTTAACCTGTAGCCATCTCTCCAGCCCCAATGACACCCATTCTTTAATGAAGGACAGGAAGTAATCCAAGAGTCTTGTATGTATTAGTTCCTTTATCTTCACAACCATGTAGCAGAGGATATGGTTTTGCAGAAGAAAGTGGTGCTCAGAAGCGGGCCTAGTCAGCACAGGAGAAACGGGTTTATCCATCTGATGCTAAAACTCATCACCTGTCCACTGAACCACTGTGTCTGCTGCCTCTCTGGTTTCATGTCCTGGGCAACCCAAGCTCACTTTCTTTTGGTAGGAAAAGTCAGGAGTCCTGACTCCCAGCTCCAAGAACCAGGAAGCAAACAGGAAGAAGTACAGATCCCACCATGACCAAATGATCTGCAAGTGCCTTTCTCTGAGCATATCCTACGCCGCAACCATTGGTGGCCTGACCACCATTATTGGCACGTCCACCAGCCTTATTTTCCTAGAGCATTTCAACAAGTAAGTAATTCACTCGGTCAGCAAGTACCAAGCCTCACCAGAACGGGACTAGATGCCAGGGATATTGCAGGAGTCAGAGCTGAGTGGCTGCTGGGCCAGTTGAGGAGGGTAAGAGGAATCCAGGATTCTGCTCAGGGAGCTCTTCCACCTGCAGGCAGAGAGGGTGATTGATGGTGACGGGGCCACCTGGATGATGAGGCGGGGAACTAGATGGAAATTTCCAAAGAATTTACAGCAGTGTGAAGGCTCCAAGGCAAGAGAATGGAGAACTCAAAAGAAATGACAGGGCAAAGGGGACCAGGGAGGGAGAGGGACAGATGTCAAAGGGCTGGCAAGAACCACAGAGAGCTTGGACAGTACCGGGAAGGCCATGAGAAGCCTTCAAGGAATTTGAAGTAAGGGTAAAGGCGTCAGAGTTAAAGTTTTGAAACTCATTCTGGATGAGCAATTTGGAATGGGGGACCTAGGGATAGATGTCCTCGAGGTCTCAGGAGGGAGTCCCAGTGAGGAGGAGGAGCGGAGTTGAGTCTGCACAGTTCTAGATAATGTCTGATCAAACGTTACTGTAGTTTCCTCTGCCCTCGGCCCCGCTGTGTGTCTTCTGAAGGAGCTCTTGGCTATCACTCCCAAGTTCCATGTGGAAATAGCATCCCTTCCTTACCCCTGGCCTGATCTCTACCTTCCAGCCAGTATCCGGCGGCAGAGGTGGTGAACTTTGGAACCTGGTTCCTCTTTAGCTTCCCCATCTCGCTCATCATGCTGGTGGTCAGCTGGTTCTGGATGCACTGGCTCTTCCTGGGCTGCAAGTGAGTGCCAGGGCCCTGTGGGCAAACGCCAAGGTTCTCTCAAGGTCTGTGGTTCAAGTGGGAAGGCTCTGCTCTAAGTGGACAGGCCAGGACCCAACAGCCTGTGCTCTGGGAATGCAGGGGATGCAACTAGGAGCTGAACATTGTGTCTTCTGGAGACTCGAAGATTTCATGAACTCTGCACTTCTCTCTGAGTGCACGATGAGATGTTCTTAATTCCAACCACTTGGCTTGCAGACCTGTCTGGTCTATAGAAAGCCTGGAAAGTGATACAGTTTCATTGCCCTCAAATCAGAGAGCAACCTCAACCTCTCTTAAAGATATGGTTCTAAGTAAAACTGCCCTGACTTTAATTCTATAGATAGGAGATTTCTGTTTAGAAGTTTGTATGGATCTCTCAAAATGAGAAGTTGGACATGACCCTAGTGATATTATTTATAATATTGAACTGCTTAGTAAGCCCTCTCATCACAACCATCAGTCTACTCTAAATTTGATCAACCTCAAATGCAAAAGAGGAAAATTCGCATAATGTTTCGTTAGTAAATCGCCTATGGAACCCACCACTCTGTTGGCCAAGGAATGTTTTCTTTTTACTCAACTTATTGTCAATCCAAAGAAGGCTGTATACAGCAGGCCAATGTTGTCATATAAAGCTAGCACGTACTTCTGCCCCAGGCAAACCTTGTCTCTAGACAAATAAGTGTGTGTGCATGCATGCACACACCCCCAACACTGACTCTACTCACGTATGAGACAGTTGTGTGGAAGCAACTAGATATAAGTATACATCTGTAAGACATAATCCCACACTAATACACCCCAACCATGTCCAGATGGATATAAACAAGGGCCCGGGGAAGGCCTAAGAGGGGCTGGGCACCTAGGCAGAAAGAAGCTGCGCAAACAGGAGGGTGAGGTGGTGTGTTTGTGCATCTGTGCAGAGGCAAGAAGATCACAGCAGGAGTGGAGCAGTATTTCTGACCTCAGAAGCGTATTTTACCTTTGTGCCCACTCTCCCTTCTTAGCTTTAAAGAGACCTGTTCTCTGAGCAAGAAGAAGAAGACCAAAAGGGAAGAGCTGTCAGAGAAGAGGATCCGGGAGGAATACGAAAAGCTGGGAGACATTAGGTAAGAGCTACACCGGCCCCTTTCCCCTGCCCCAGTGCAACAGTAAAGGGAACCAGCAGCCCTGGTCCTGACAGTCCCTCACATTAGCAGAATTTTCCGGAAACCCAAATCTAAGCATTCAGAAGGTGCTATTTAATGTCAGAGCCATGCCGGCCCAGATTTTAGTGGCCACCCTCTTCTGTCTTCAGAGTCCAAGGCATGGGGTGGAGTATCTAGTAGGACAGTTGGAAAAAAACCAACAGGAAGAAAGCACAGTCACAAGCAGAACCGGCTAGACTCCTTGTAAAGCCTCAGATCTTTACTTTATCAGATGGGTCACAATAGTAATCAGCTGTCACCCCAGCTGGGGGCCTTGGTGCTATAGTTAGAGCACAAGACACAGACTTGAAGACAGGAGAATCAGGACATCACTACCAACTTCAGCATCACAAACACTTCTGTAAGCATTCCCACAGTACCCCATACAGCCTTCTGACTAATGCTATATCTCCCTATACACAACTTTGAGTAAAAAAAAATCCGACTTAGATTATATTTTTAAAGCTTTAATTTATAAAAGGAATAAATATTCATGGTTTGCCATTTATAAAATATAGGAATAGCTTTAATCCCAGTACTTGGGAGGAAGAGGCAGGTGAATCTCTATATGTTTGAGGCCAGCCTGGTCTATAGAGCTAGTTCCAGGAAAGCCAGAGCTGTTACACAGAGAAACCCTGTCTTGAAAATCAATCAATCAATCAATCAATCAATCAATCAATCAATAAATAAATAAATAAATAAATAAAATGGGCTTGTATCCTAGTGTTAATTGTTAGCATAATATATTCCTTTCCATTGTGTTTGTCTCTCTCTCTCTCTCTCTCTCTCTCTCTCTCTCTCTCTCTCTGTGTGTGTGTGTGTGTGTGTGTGTGTGTGTGTGTGTAAATTATGTGATTAAACTGGGTTTATAATCCTAATTAACTCCAAAGGTTGAGGCAGGAAGGTAAGTTCAAGACCAGACTGGACAACTTAGACTATTTCAAATTAAAGTCAGAGGGAGCTGGGAAGGTTAACTCAATAGTAGAGCACTTGCTGAGCATGCAAAAAGCCCTGGGTTCAAGCCTCAGTACCTACAGGATATGCATATTATAAATATATGTATACATAATGTATATATTTTTATAAGAGTCATACTGAACATAGTTGTATATGCTGTCTATTTTCACCTAGTACATTGTTGTATATGCCGTCTACTTTCATTTTTCTGCTCTGATTATGTCCCTATGTCATTCATTCTGCCATGGCAACATGTCTGTTAATATTTGGCTCTCATTTGAACAATAACATCAAAACGTATCCATTGTCACTGAATCTAATTGGATAAACAACACTGTTGTTTCCCTTTGCCATCCTTAGTAATTCACTGTGCATTGCCAATTACTGTCTCAGGTGAAGAGAAAAACCAAAACTAAAGCTCCTAAGGTATACAGTAAATTGCCCTAAAACACTGGTTGGTAGCAGTTCGTGCTCCCACCAGCAGAACCTAAAAGTGCTCACTATGTGGTGCTCTCCTGAAAGGAGAAGATTAAGCTGTTTTATTTATAACACTGCTGTGCTCTCTCCCTCCCACCTACATTTCTCCAGGAAACTTGGCTTCTGTCACCTCTAGCATCCTTGTCAGTTCTTTTTCTAAGTCACTGCCAGCCAATCTAGCGCTAAAGTAGCGACTGTGTTTTATGTCATCAGTATTGGGGGTCTGAACAGGAGCTTCCAGAAGCCATGTGAAAAAGCTCTAAGTTCCCAGTTCCTGAGGCAGGTCTTCCTCTTTCTTTGACAGCTACCCTGAAATGGTGACTGCATTTTTCTTCATCCTGATGACAGTGCTGTGGTTTACCCGCGAGCCTGGCTTCGTCCCTGGCTGGGATTCTTTCTTTGAAAAGTAAGTGACATTGTTTCCTCCTGAACCCATCCCCACTCATTCCTTAAGCTGTAACCATATATTACACAAACTCAAAGCATTTTGGCCCTTGAGAAATCCATTCCTTATAAGGAAGTGGCAGTATGGAGCCAGGAAGAAAGCACAATGTTGGGAGTCCCTGTCTAGGCTTGGAACCAGGGGCCGCCATTTACCACCTGTGTGACTTACTCATCTCACAGAAGTGCTTGGAGCCTCACCTATCTCCTAGGATGCCAAGAGTGTTAAAGGGGAAACATCTAGAAAGGACTAGCTATAATGAAACTATGGCCTCAGAGTCCTGTGGAGGAAGAAGCCACCAAGCGAGGTACACACAATTTCCAGGCCACCACTGTGGATTTACAAGCTCTCCCAGCACCAACATTGAGGTGTGGTCCTCACAGGAGAGAGGCCCATGCTTTGTTTGCTATTATCTAAACAACTCTGATCATGCCTAAACTCAAGGACTACCCGGCTGTCACTTCACACTAAGACACCTCCCTTAGGGAGGCTGTCGCCAGGCATTAACCCTGCCTATGAATCCACCATAGCACAGCCCAACAACTGGCGAAAGTCAGGTTTTTGTCACTGCTGGATTATGTCCTGTGAAGAGGCGCTGTGTTCCCACAACCTGTCCTGAGACTTGTGTTGCTCTCAAGGACTCCTGACTCTCCTCCTCCTGCCTCGTGTGTCTCTTTGCTAGGAAAGGCTACCGCACTGATGCCACAGTCTCTGTATTCCTTGGCTTCCTGCTTTTCCTCATTCCAGCAAAGAAACCCTGCTTTGGAAAGAAGAGTGATGGTGAGAGAAGACTTAAGGGACAAAGCCGGGGGTGGTTTTAAACAGAGAATATCAAGTCAGAATTTTCAAGAGACTTTCCCAGGCCCTTCAGAAACCAACCCAGCTAGCTAGCTCCCAACCCCTGCCATTTATGCATTAGGTAGGCCCTTCTTCATAAATCATCCCTCCCGGGGTTTTACCTGCCTCCATTTCTTCCTGTCTGTGATCCAGAGGCGAGCCAGGAGCCCACCCAGGGGATGGAGCCCATCATCACATGGAAGGACTTCCAAAGGACTATGCCCTGGGAGATCGTCATCCTGGTGGGAGGAGGCTATGCCCTGGCTTCCGGCAGCAAGGTAACAGTTCAGTTCTCTTCTCGGTCAAATGTTGGTTAGATTCCTAAAGAGTCCATTACAACCCTGAAGGAGAGACTAGAAGTTCCCGAGGGAGAGCACAACGGTCACTGAGTCAGTAGGAAGGATGGCAACACAACAGGACAGACACTGGTTCCTCCCTGCCATCTCAGTTGGTGCCACAAGTAAGCACAGACATTGATACCGCCTTCGCAGGCCCCATACAAGCAAAAGGAATTGGGGCTGTTATAGGCATCTCCTTTCTGGGGCCTCATACCACTGACGTGAGGTGGGTTGCAAAGACTCATAGAGACCCCACGTGATAACTCAGTAGGTTGCCCCTCTGTCCGACTACACACCTAGACTGAGCCTCTCAGAGAATCTGAGCTGAAGCTGGTATAAGTCTGCTTGGCTTCCTGGTTGGGAACACTCAGCGCGGGATCTTTTTTAGTGAGGCTGGTGGGAAATAATTGAAGCTCTCCCACCATTAGCCCTCTATGAAGGAAAGAATCCCGTGAATGAATCAGATTGAGGTTCAGACTGCTTCTCCCTCCACCATGGCCACATACACTAACGTGGCCCGAACTTGTAATATTTGTAAACTTAAAATTGATTTAATGTGTAGTAGTGTTTTACCTGTGTGTGTGTGTGTGTGTGTGTGTGTGTGTCTGTGTGTGTGTGTGTGTGTGTGTGTGTGTTTGTGTGTGTGTGTGTCTGTGTGTGTGTGTGTGTGTCTGTGTGTGTGTTTCAGAGTTCAGTAGACATCAGATCCCCAAGAACTGGAGTTAGGGTCAGTTGTGAGCCACCACATGGGTGTTGAGAACTGAAACCAGGTCCTTTGCAAGAACAAGTGTTCTTCACTGCTGAGCCTTCTCTCCAGCCCCAACCTGGTACACTTCTGATTGCACACTCCTTTCGGGCCTCAATACTATCTCATCATTGACAGCCAGCCAGACTCCTATATGGGAAGGGACCTCAGGGGACACTGAGGCCGAATTCCTACCCAGTGAGTATTCCCTCCAGGACACTCATCTTTGTACACCTCCACTAATGGGGTACTCCCTATACAGAGAATAGTTACTCATTTCCAGCCAAGTTGTTCTCCATTCTCTGTGTTGGTTCTAGAATTCCAGGTACTATTGTAATAAATAGGTCCTGTTGGATTTTTTCCAGCTAAAACTCCCTAGCTCTATCAAGCATCCTCAGAGGTTGCAATTCCTGTCTCACTCAGGACTCACTCAAGTTTTCCTCAGCTGTATTTAAATATGATCCCAGGGCGGTCAGTCTGTCTGTTAATTACAGTAGCTAACCTTGTTCTCTCCCTGATGGCAGCACAGCCTGCAGTTGCTTGGGAGCTTTTATGAGGCTTCCTGGGCATTTACACTGCCATCACCTGCGGCTCTAATCCTTTGCATTACTGGCCACTATCAGACCACAGTCCTTTCAGCCACCCTGTTCCTAGCCTGTCGCCGTTTCTAATTCTGTGTTCAAAGTTTTATATTGATTTTTTATTGTGTTTCAGTTATTAGTTTGGCCTGGGCCTACCCTGACAAGACCTATTCTTTTTCCATCAAAACCGTATATAAATTATAGACACTAGTCTGTCTTTGTAAAACCTTTTGACTCATCTAGTTTTAGTACTACAGCAATTCAGGTAAAATCTGTGTCAT
This sequence comes from Cricetulus griseus, assembly GCF_003668045.3. Taxonomy (NCBI): domain Eukaryota; kingdom Metazoa; phylum Chordata; class Mammalia; order Rodentia; family Cricetidae; genus Cricetulus; species Cricetulus griseus. Next base: position 192,670,158 of record NW_023276806.1, read on the forward strand.
TCCTACTGACTCTGAAACTATTGCAGTTTTGACACAGGTAAGGAAAATGCAATGTAAAGCATTTTCACACCAAGTCGTTTAAAAAGTAAGACTCTCTTTGTTGTGTTTCTTCTAACTTGGCACCATAATTTATCAATTTATTTCAAACTCTTGTATAAAAAATTTCTATTGGAAAAGTAGTTTTCATTAAATTACTTTATAAGTTATAAGTACTATTTGGAAAACATCATGAATAAAACTCAATTGTTTCCTAAAATGCATCATTTATAACTCATCTGATGGCCCTTCCTGCCTTTGTGCAATAATGTGTTACAAGAAGGGACAATGACAGCTGCCAGAGACTGCAAAGAGCTATATGAATTATTAACCAACACCGGGTACTGTGTGTGCAGCTCTCAAAGTCTTCCACACGCCTCAGCTACAGCACAGAGAATTCTGAAGGCCTCTGGCCATCACTTATCTATGAGTTTGCCATGATGTGATGAGGGTTCCCCGGAGATCCATGAACTCTTGATGACTTTAGCAAAGGGAGCAAAGGGAGCTTGCCACCTGGGCATGTGGTGCTATGGTCTTGAAGCTTGACCCACCTTGCTTCCTGCACATTCTCCATTTCCCTTTTTTTTTTTTTTTTTGGTTTTTTGGTTTTTTGAAGACAGGGTTTCTCTGTGTAGCTTTGGAGCTTATCCAGGCACTTGCTCTGGAAACCAGGCTGGCCTCGAACTCACAGAGATCTGCCTGCCTCTGCCTCCCAAGTGGTAGGATTAAAGGTGTGCGCCACCAACGCCCAGCTCCATTTCCTTTTTTTAAGATTTATTTTTTTATATGCATTGGTGTCTCCCTGCCTGTGTGAGGGTGCTAGATCCAATGGAACTTAAGTTACAGACATTTATGAGTTGCCATGTGGGTGCTGAGAATTAAACCCAGGTTCCTCTGAAAGAGCAGTCAGGACTCTTAACCACCAAGCCATTTCTCCAGTCCTACTCTCCATTTCTGTATCACCTTTGCAGTCTCTAAGATACTCTAAGAAGAGTCTGAGCATGTCAACCACAGAAAAGAGAAAGAAGAAAATGCATATGGTGGCCTGGAATGTTTCAGTACAGAAACTCCATGTCGTTGACCATTTTTTTAGGAGAGGGGGGATAGCCCTCACCATTGCAAGGGGGATGCACAGAGTGAGGCTGTCATCCTCAGAGTGAGAGTAACCTTGAAGTGCCCCCCCCCAATTCTGCCTAGAGAGGATCTTGTGTGGCCAAGGTGGGTGGCTCTAATGCCCCATGACCAGGAAACCCAAAGACAGAATGTTGTACCTTCTTGAGACATGTCTGAGCTATAAAATTAACCTACTCATAAACTCAACGTGGGCTCTGGTGAGGCCAAACAGATGGGATGAGGCCTGGTAGCCCTCCCAGGCGGCAGTACCGAGCCCTCAGCCTACAAGCTCCCTCTGGAACACACTTTTACTCCTTTCCTCTCACTGTGCCACCCCCTCCGCAGAGCTCTGGCCTCTCCACGTGGATTGGACACCAAATGCTGTCCCTGAGCAGCCTCCCCCCCTGGGCTATCACTCTGCTGGCATGTGTGCTGGTGTCCATTGTCACAGAGTTTGTCAGCAATCCAGCCACCATCACCATCTTCCTGCCCATCCTATGTACCCTGGTGAGTACATGAGACCCCCCTAGATGGCCAGACACATGTGCCAGGGCCTCAGTGCCCAGCCTGACCCGGGGAACAGTTTCCATCGCTATCCCTTTCTCACTACCAGCTGCTTTCAGTGATTGCTGTTCAATCCATGGTGGAAGCAGTGGATTTTTTCAAATTGCAATTAGTAAAGTAAAATTATATATTAATATATCCATAGTTTAGAAACACTTTTCCAAAAAAAAAAGTAGAATTAATTTATTTGAGGTAGTAGCATGGGCTGCATAATGAAGCCATCTCAGGAAAACAAATATGCAAGACCATAGCTTGAACAGGCACCACCTCCATTATCAGCCTAACTCCATGGCCTCAGACCTATTGGTAATGAGTGGAGCAAGTGCTGAAGTCCCCAAAGTGATAGATACCCTTGATCAAATGACATACCAGGAAATGTAGGGCACGAAGGCGCCCACCAATCTCCTACAAGGTCTTTCCTGCTCTATGGAATGCCAGCTCTCGGGGCTACTCTGCTCTCTGCTCAGATGTCTGCATCTGCCTCTGCCTTCCAGTGCTGGAACTAAATACATGTGCCACAATGCCCTTCCAAACCATTTCCTGAAAACACGGCTATACTGAAAGCAAGGTCATGGGTTCAAATCCCAAAAAGGGCAACTAAACTGTCTTCCAGGGTGGGAGAGTCCCTCAGATCTATACCCCAAGGGTGAGGGATTCTTGCTCCGATTAAAGACACTTATTCATGAGATTTTCTTATAGAAGGGATTTCTTAGCTAAAGAGTGAACTTCAAGAACCATGTCACTAAGATGTCCCCTCCCCCTCAAAGCTCAGACATCCACCTTGGAGTTGCCTCAGAGTTTCAGCCCTGTGAGCAGAAGCACTGCATGTCCAGAGGGCAGGGGACTAACAAGCCCCAGACCATGGCGTCCAGACCAAGCCATCATTAGAGCACATTCCATGCCAACCTCTTCTCAGGGTTAACGTCTCTGTGACTCCTCTCTTCCAGTCTGAGACACTGCACATCAATCCACTATACACGCTGGTCCCGGTCACCATGTCTATCTCCTTTGCTGTGATGTTGCCGGTGGGCAACCCCCCCAATGCCATCGTCTTCAGCTATGGACACTGCCAGATCAAAGATATGGTGAGCTGTGGGTGCCCTCTGCCAGGCCCCAGACCATGAGGGTGGTTTGCTGTGTGGCTTCTCCTGGAGTCTATTTCATAGCAGGCTCCCAGCGCTCTCGCTGGTGTGTGGAAAGAATGACTCCTGTAGAAAGGTTCTTGGTTGGCCTGTAAGCTCCAGGAATAGCAATGGGCTTTTCCTAACTGTCATCTGGGGAAAAAGTAGGCACGGGGAGAGAGAAAGCTACCAGGGCACAGGCTGTGGCCTCATTCCAGAAGGCATGAGCTTGCACAAACCTTCTGGACAAGTGCTGATTCATTCATGGACAATGGAGTTATGAGAACCTGTATGAACCCGGGTGAAAGGCGTCTTGTGAGAACAGCATCCTTCTGTTCAGTTCTCACCCAAGCAAGGAAGCCCTGAAGCAGGGATACAAAGTAAAACGCCTCCACTCCAGACTCTGGTTTCCAGCTGGCTCACAAGAGATGGCGCTGCAGAGACCTTCTGTGGCTGCCATTAGTGCTGGGCATGCCCACATTCCACTCTCAGCCTATAATTATGGCTGATCTTAATCCTCATAGCTGACCACAGGCGAGGAGAAAGTAAACAAACTAATACAAACCACTGAGGCCCAACTGTCTGAAGCAGGGTCCCATTACCCTTGCCGAGGTAAAACTTTTCCTCAGCAGCCACACACAACAGCAGAGCTCTCCTTATGTTTAATATAGTTTCCCCTCATTTGTTACACAAATCACTACATTCCTCAGATCTGGTTTCCCAGGTAGCTCACAGACCTCCTAGGATTCTGCTTAACGATGAGACATTGCTATAGGCAAGAAGTTGATTCTTATCACTCTCCCATGCCCCTTACCCCCACCTTTCCAGTCCTTCCACAGACGGGTGCCACTTGATGAGGTAGAATAGAGCTGGAGAAGTCCAGGAAGCTCTTGGGAGGAATCAGAACAGCGTGGGGGCAAAACTAAGGCGGGGCCTAGGAAGGGCTCACGGTGGGGCAATCTGGCTACTGTTGACTCAGAATGACCGGGGCTTTCTGGCTGTTGTCCCACAGGTGAAAGCTGGCCTAGGAGTCAATGTCATTGGCCTGGTGATAGTGATGGTGGCCATCAATACTTGGGGAGTTAGCCTCTTCCACTTGGACACTTTCCCAGCCTGGGCTAAGGTCGGCAACATCACGGATCAGACCTAATGCAAGTGGACAGTTATTAGCAGAGCCAGAGCTGAGCCATGGGCAAACAAAACCACCAGGAGCACACAGTCCAGACCCATACGGAGGACATCCCTGCTGCCAGATTCCTCCACCAGCCACCAGATGTGCTGGGTGTGTTTCCTGCCCAGCCTGCCTGCTTCCCTTAGCACCACTCTCAAGAAAGCCTACAGTTGCTCTCTCCGTGTCCAGCCTTAACTCTTCCTGAAGACCAGAACCGCTGCAAGCCTTAGTTCCCCGAGGGACGCCTCACAAACTGACTGGCCTCACCTGGTTTTATGCTCCCTGTCATACTTTCCTAGGAAGCAGAAATAGTAGAAACTCTGCCTACACAGACGAGACCTGTGAGCTCTCTTCTTGGGGGGAAAGCCTTACCTAGTATTCTCAAGCATCTGTGTCTAGAAAAAGGTAACCCCTGGGAGGTCCTCTTTGTGGCAATCTGTACTTTGGTCAGTTTTATTTGCCTTAAGTATCTCTCTTTAGTGGTTCCCCTTTACCTTGGCACCAAATTGCTGGAAAGAAATAATATTCCCCTTAGAAAGAGGCTGGCCTTATTCCATCAAAGGAAAGAGGTGGGAAAAAAAATTGTGGGATGCAAATCTCTATGCATTGTCATTAAATGGAAATGCCATTGCCTTGGGAGTATGGTGAGGGAGAAAGAAGGTTCATATCTGTCTTATTAGAGAGACCAGAACTCACAGTATTATTGATATACAATTGCTTCTCCATTTAATGACTAGCTTGTTTCTAAGAACACCAAGTCCTAAGTAGTGCCCAAAGACCCTGCCAAGCCCTTCCTATGCACCCCTGAGCCCTTGGAGGGGAGATGTGTCTTGGGTTCTTTACAATGTATTAAACTCTAACTGCTTAATAAATGTTTCCGATGGGGGGGGGGACAATCACTGCAAAGCAAGGCCTACTCCTTCCGCTGGAGAACCGAGTCATTTTTCCTATCAGATGCCCTTGCAAGGGGGTTAGATGGAGATCTCCATCCCTTCTGTTTGCTGTCATTCTATGCTTCTGATTTCACTATCAGTTGCTTGTTAAGTATCTTAGAAAAGAGGAGTCTCCTGCAGGTACCACACTGTTGTAACCGATTTCAGTTGACTACTGATGGCATACAGTTTCTTGTGGCAATTTATCTGTTAAAACACACCTTTAGCTTACCATGAGTCTGAGCTGTGAAGTTCCTGGTGTGCCAGTCAGCGCTTCCAGGCTCCACAGAATGTAACCAACCAGGTTTAACCAGGAATACAACCACTTACTTCTACCTTACTAATTAGCACAGCCAATCACACAGCCAAGACTTCACAAGCCCAAACACAATGCCAATAGTGCAGCTGGCTTCAAAGTAATGGCATCCCAATGCAATTTGCTTTCAAATGTTTTGAGTCAGGGTGTTTGTCCCATTATCGGAATGGCTTATCACGGTTCGGAACCATTAGAGAACTCCTGGGTTAGACAAGAAAAGCATAGGTAATATAATTCGGGGAGAACAGGAAGTAAAAAGACAAAGGAAAGTTGGCTCAAGTAAGTGTACTTGGAATTGCTGGCCACCTTCAGGGACTTGGGTCTTCCTCGGGGAAAGCAATGACACCTCCCACAGCAGTGGCTGCAGGAGAAGGGTCTCCATTAGTGGATGCTTTCAACCATTACGGACGGGGCTGTGCACAGTACAGCACTGTCTTCCCTAACCCAGACTCTGGCCAAACATGACTGCCTACCTTGACAATGGAGTGGCAGACGTGATTAACCGCTGGTCATCTAAAAGCACTTCACTTCAACCCTTGCCATTGCAGGGTCTGATTTTTATTTCATTATAATTTTGTTGTTGTTTTTTGTTTTTTGTTTTTTGTTTTTTGTTTTTCGAGACAGGGTTTCTCTGTGTAGCTTTGGAGCCTATCCTGGCACTCGCTCTGGAGACCAGGCTGGCCTCGAACTCACAGAAATCTGCCTGCCTCTGCCTCCCGAGTGCTGGGATTAAAGGCGTGCGCCACCGACGCCCGGCTATTTTTATTTTCTACTATCCCTCAGCATTTGTGAAAATACAGTCATCTTACAATAGCTCATCTCCCAGATGATGAAACAGACCTGAGGGTATTATTAAGTATGGCTGCATCTTATTCTTGTAAGTTGAGTATCAAATTTGCTCAACGCTGCCTTTGAAATCCCTTTGAGTCATCTATGTCATAGCTACCTTTGGTTACCAACTTGATGCGTCTGCAAAGAGGCAACCTCAACCTAAGAACAGTTCCCATCAGATTGGTGGGCATGTCTATGTAGTATTTCCTTAATTGCTAATTGGCATAGGAGAACATAGCCTCTGTAAGCTGTGCCAGCCCTGGGCAGGTAGGTACCTGCGCTGTGTAAGGCAGCTGAGCAAGCCATGGGAAGCAAGCCAGTAAGCAGCACTCCTCCTTGGCCTCTGCTTCAGTTTTTGCCTCTAGGTTCCTACCTTGAGCTCCTGGGTCTTTTTGCTTAACCCATAAGCAAAAAAAACTCCTTGCTTTACAAGTTGGTTTTTTTTTTTTTTTTTTGTCAGAGTGTTACTAAAACACAGCAACAGTAAGCACGGGTATGAGCTCTCACATTTAGAATTTACACGTCATAAAGACTTACATCCATCATCATGGTTTTTAAAAACTGCTACTTCTACTCCCATGGAGGATATGTGTCAGCTACTGTGGCATTCATGCCATGACTAGTCTGAGTATCGGGCGAAAGCCTGGAGATTTAGTTCAACACAGAGACGTCCGGCCACTTGTGCTATGTGCATCTTTCCATCTTTACTCGTCTGCTATTTTCCGGGGAGAGAGCAGCCTTAAATACATTTACAGCACAGTGGAAAAACCCTAGGTGCAAGAGCGCATGGAGAAACCCCAGGTGCAAGAGCTTATAGAGAGCTTGTGGAGAGACTCCAGGTATAAGAGCTCGTTTTTGATGCCAGTGGGCAAGGCCAGGGCTGTAAGACAGGACTAGAAAACAGGATGTACCTGTGGTTATTGGCTGACAAGCAACTCACAGAGACTCCGTGGGGGCTGGGACCCAACAAGCTATATACAGACGCACACCACTGTACAGGAGGGACTTGAGCATCTTGGGTCTTGCTATCTACAAGGGGCCTGGAACCAATTCCCTGAGAATACCAAAGGCAGCACAGTTAGTTTCACATGCAGACACTCTACGGTTAGTATCTCTAAACACTAGAACCACTGTCAGTACTTCAAGATGCTTGACCCACAGACAAAGAGAGGCTGAAACTCTCCAAATGAACGCGGTTTTACATTGTACTTTCTGTCCTAGCCCTGTGCATCTGCACATGAGAGGTGACACACAACACCTTTCCCACTGTCCGGCCACTGTGGCAATGACTCAGGCAAAGCTCCACCCTGGGCTTTTTCCATAAAAACCCTCTCAGGTCTCACACTGTGCCTTATAAAAACTGCCATCCATTACGTCCTCTTATATGGCTGAGTATGCTGAACCCCTGAAATCCTAAGTACCACAACTCCCCATGAAGAACAAGCAAGGTCTTTAAATATTTTCCCTTCGCTCACTGCCCTGTCCCTTTCCACAAGGCAAGGCCCTAAGAGCAGAGGAAAAGAACTCATTGGCAGGTATCAGGAGCAAACCCAAGGCTGGGAGCTTAAGGGTGGCTTCATTTGCTACAGTACAGTACAGTGTTCTTTCACAAGGAGAACCGTTAGAGTAATGTTTAAAATGTGGGAGGCCTCAGCAGAAAAACAAACACCAGCACAGTATCCAGGGCATGAGCTTTTGAGTTACCGAGGGGAAATGAAAACATCACACATGTGGACATGTGCTCCATTGCCAGCAGGACAGACGACGAGGAAACCCACATGTCACTTCTCTCTGCAGCGGGAGGAGTACACTCTGAGTAAGTCAGAGAAAAAGAAATGAGGTTTCTCCTTTACACCAGAAGTAGGTATCTGCTTAACTCCATAAATCACCAACTCAGAAGATGCCATTGTGATGGCTCACAAAAGGTCACCCCTTAAGAATATTAAACGTTAGTTGGCTTTTTTCTCTAGGTTTATAGTTAAAGATATGTCTTTCAAGTTTAGTGTGCTTATTTAATTTCCAACAATCATGCCAGGAAGCGATGGCACATACTTTTTTTTCCTCTCTTTTTTTGAGACAGGGTTTCTGTGTGTGTAGTCCTGGCTACACTGGAACTCACTTTACAGACCAGGCTGGCCTCGAACTCACAGAGATCCACCAGCCTCTGCCTCCCAAGTGCTGGCATTAAAGGCATGCACCACCACCCGGCTTAGCCACCACCACGCTGTCTGACACATACCTTTAATCCCAGCCTGGTCCAGGACAGCCGGGGCTACACTGAGAAAACCTGTCTCAAGAAACAAAAATACATACACACATAAAATAATTCCAATAATCCTTAAGTCTTCTATTTTACGTGTCAGAGGAGCTGTGGTAGTATTTTAGGTAACTCTCTCACGGTCACCCAAGGTAGTTTTCTTAAAATACATCCACAGATTCCTCGACTATTTTTTTAAATGGAGACAGGGAAGGCCATGTCTTGGTGATGGCTCTTCACAAGCACAACCCCACTCACATTACCAGCTTCCAGTCCCTGCCCCCCACAACTTACAGTAGTTCCAGACACTTCCAACACTTACGTCATTGGCAGACTTCTTACCCAAGAGCTGAGCTACCTCTCACTGCTACAGAGCAGAAAGCCAGGGCTGGAGATAAGACTGCAGCAGAGCACTTGCCCAGGCATCAGAAAATAAACAGCAACAAACAAACAAACAAACAAAACAGGAGACTGTACCTGAACCGCAAACTTGCAACTAGCCTATATTTATTGTGTGCCCATTTCTTTGGTGGAGCTGAAATTAAGGCAGTTCCCCTTATAGAAACAATCCTATCAATACAGACAAGTGTCACTCCTGAGGGAAGCCCTCAGTCCCCAAGAGTTTGACTACATAATAAGACCATAAGAGTTTGACTACATAATAAGACCATAAGAAGACCATGGGACTGAAGAGATGGCTCAGTGGTGAAGAATACTCACTGCTAGTTCAGAGGACCAGAATTCATTTCCTAGCACCCCCACCAGGTGGCTCACAACCATCTGTAAGTCTAGCTGGATGGGATCTGAGCCTCGTGTCTCCTCAGGGTGCCTGCACTGACATGAACATACCCATATGCAGACATACACATAATTAAAAATAATATGAATAGGGACTGGAGAGATGGCTCAACGGTTAAGAGCACTGACTGCTCTTCCAGAGGACCTGAGTTCAATTCCCAGCAACCACATGGTGGCTCACAACCATCTGCAGTGGGATCTGATGCATTCTTCTGGCATAAAGGCATATACATGCAGATAGAGCATTCATATACATAAAATCTTTTTTAAAAAACATGAATAAGTCCCCGGGCGTTGGTGGAGAATGCCTTTAATCCCAGCACTCGGGAGGCAGAGGCAGGCGGATCTCTGTGAGTTTGAGGCCAGCCTGGTCTCCAGAGCGAGTGCCAGGATAGGCTCTAAAGCTACACAGAGAAATCCTGTCTCGAAAAACCAAAAAAAAAAAAAGAAAGAAAAAAGAAAAGACATGAATAAGTCCTTCTTTTATATAAAGACCTAATCTCCTAATATCTAAAGGCCCATCATCTCCAAAGCTACCCATACAATTTGCCAACAGCTTTCTAAGGAAGCCTTTACCCAGCATTCTGAATATCTTCAAAGATGACAAACCTTTCTTCTTTGGGGCTGTAGTTTATTCTGCTAAGCACCTAGTGATTTACAATCAGATCTTGTGAACTGGGAGGTACAAGGACAGTGGGTATCGCATACTTTATGAAATTTTGAAATATTTATGAAATACAAGACTAACCACAGAATACCACCACACTCTACATGATTCACCAGCTGGTGAATTGAAAGCAATTGCAGAAACACAACAGCAGTATGACCCAAAGCATCGTGTTTCAACTAGTACCTGCTATTTATTGAACAGTTTGCAAAGCACAGTTTAACAGAGCACGTACATCATCTCAATTGTTTCCCATGAAACCCTCATGAGCTAGGTGTCCCATTTCAGAAGACCACACCACTTGTACACCGCCCACCGCTAGGGAGGAGCCAAACCAAATTTGTTCTTCCTCTGTCTCCCACCAAAAGATGATTTCTACAGGGATAAAATGCATCCCCCGCCCTCAAGTATGAGCGCCATGTTCTGACTCCCATATGGGACCAGTGTCATCCCTTTCTTAAAACAGGTGTCTCTAAGTAACCCTTGCTGCTGTTGTCCACCAAAATATCTTCAGAAAGGCATTGTCAAAGAAGCTGCCCAGCAAGTCCTCTGAAACAAGACACACTGTCTTTGTGCAAGCTAGACTTTTAGAGCTTTATCTTATAGCTACACTCTGGGCAGGTATGGACAGCAGGGTCAGGGTTGTCACCACGCCAGCAAAAAAGCCACCTGAGCATTCACTGGCAGCACATTCAATTATGAAAGATCCATTCAATAGACTCTTACAGAGCAAACAGAGGGTTAAGGTTCCTTGTTCTTAACATACTGTCATGGAATACATTCCGTTAAGAATAAAAGAGCAAGCTGAGTATGATAGAGCAGGCCTTTAATCCCAGCACTCGGGAGGCAGAGGCAGGCAGATTTCTGTGAGTTCGAGACCAGCCTGGTCTACAGAATGAGTTCTAGGACAACAAGAGCTACAAGTTGAGACCCTGTCTCAAAAACAAACAAATGGTGGTGCAGTGGTGGCACACGCCTTTAATCCTTGCACATGGGAGGCAGAGGCAGGAGGATCAAAAGTTCAAAGTCATCCTTGACAATAGTGACACTCTGTCAAGCAAACAAAAGTAAAGGGAAAGGAAGAGACAAAAAGCAAAGAGTACTGTGTTAAAACAAACAAACAAAAACACACATGTGTTTAAACACTCTCTCAAAGGTACACAGGAAACTGACACAGGATTGCCTGAGGAACTGTACTAGAGAACAAGACAGAAGCTGGGAAGAACCTTTGTGTGAAATCACTTTCCTATCGTCTCCTGTGAGCACAATTACCTTTTAAAATATTTTTTACTTTAAAAAAATTATGGACTAGGCCAGACACCATGGTGCACACCTGTAGTCCTAGCACCTGGAGATAAGGCAGGAAGATTGCTTGAGCCCAGGAGTTCAAAACCACCCTGGGTGACACAGGGAAACTATCTTTAAAAAAAAAAAAAAATGATGATGGTGTTATGCTTGATGATCCATCCCGATTCAGGGGGGGAAAAAGCTTCGATTATACAGAAAAGTGGAATTTTCCCCATGGTCTCATCTTATCATACATCCGGACATCTCTCTGAGGGGGAATCACTATAAACTTATACAAGTAAGTAGTACATATTTTAATGTTAAAAATTTAACATTCTCTTATCAACAGCTTCTCACTTACCCACCTGTCATACAATGTTGCATGCAAGCATAAAGAATGGTTCTTTTAATGGCAGAGTCGGAGCAAATACATCATTAAAGAAAAACACTCAGGCTAAGTAAATGGAGTGCTACTCAAGACAACAATTATTTTGCATGTTTTAAAATTTCCCAGTTCTTACAGAATTCAGTTTCTTGGTTAATCCAGCAAATGATTTATTGGTTAAATTATCAATCATGGAGCTCAATGATAACAAAATAAATGGATAATTCACTAGAATCTGGCTTGAAAGTACTGACTTTAATTAATTTGGCAACAAAAATTTAGTTAACAAACATCTAACAATTAGCTCTTTTAACTGCTAGACAGTGAAATCAGCTATCCAAATCCATGTTTTGTTTTCTCTTGACAAGAGATGGTAGAACTCCCAGGAGACGGGTGAGTAAATTCTAATAAAGATTGTATTTGCTAACCTAGCACCATAGTTCCAGGCTCAGGACTCATAAGTAGCTGGATGGAAGTTATAGGAGGAAGGGCAGCTGCCAGAACGTAAGGTAAACCTTTGACTTCTGGCCCCATGTTGGCTTTGAGGCAGCAGGCAGGGTGTGAGGCTGAAGAGGAACACAGCTTTGGGTTGTGGCTATGAAGGAGGCAGGCCCCTCAGGAGGAAACTGATGAGTCCAGAGAGCAGTGCCAGGCAGGCATCAGGAACTAGGAGGTTTCTTCTTGGCTTCCAGGTCCTTTTTAATATCGTCAAGCTTTTTAGTCAGGTTTGGCATCTTTAAAAGAAAAAAAGGAGCATTGTAATTTAGCATCTACCTAACCAATATTCCTTCACGTCTCTTCTATTAATAATGGCTTTGCAAGGTTTTGACTTCCTCTGGAGGAGACCCTCTCAATGGTGGCATTTCTAGCTGCATATAAAAGCCATCAGCGTTAAATTTATGTCCCCCCCCCCGAAAGCCAGGCCCAACACTCAGCCCTTCAACCCAGTGTCAGCTAAAAGATATATACATCTATATGCAACAAATCATAAAGCAATAAAGTCCCTGACTAGAAAACTAAATTCTAGCGATGGGAATCCTTTAATACAGAGGAAAGCACAATCCCTTGTCTTTCTAAAACACCTTTTAGGATTCCCCATCTGGCTGTGACACCCAGTTCTCCACTCCCCCTCCCCCAAACTGCCATCCTTACATGAGCCACACTATAAATCCACATCTACAATTCTCTTGTGATGATGTGGGGACTTAAATGAGTTCAATTATTTTTTCAAACAATAGGAAAACTGTCTATAAAACTAAGAACTCATACTTATGGGCCTTATTTATGCAAGTAGGCAAACCTCACCTGAAGAGAGAAAAATAACTATGAAACAGTTACAGGGAGCCAAGGAAGATGTGAGTATGGCCACTTACGTCATAGTTCTGAGCCAGATACATTCCAACCATGTTGCCCAAAGTAAATCCAAGCTGAAACAAGAGAACAGGAGAGTTACACTGCAGACAGAATCCATCATTGGCCTGCAAGCAGGCAGAACACACGTGCTACATCTTCTCAAGATGCACGGCAGGTGAGTGCGTGCCCAGGTGCTCCGTGTAAGACTGCAGGAGACTTGGAAGTCACATCTTTCTTCTATGAAACAATCACATTCATATGTGCCATGGGCCAGTGTCAGAGATAAACCGGGGCTATGAGCAAGTTTCCCTTATCTCTACAAGCCCCCCTAAAATCCTGAATGGAGGTCTAGAAACGCAGGTGGGGTTCTGATTTTGTTACTGAATGCTACTTGGTCTCCCTTTTTGTTTATTTTATTGTAGGTGCTGTTACTCCTGTCCACAGCTGATAAAGAGTATTCAGTTATAAGCACCCACTGGAGCTGGGCATGGTGGCTCACTCTTGCAATCCCAGCATTCAGGAGACAGAGGCAGGAGGATCCTCCGCAGTAAGAGACCAGTGCGAGTCTCAGCTACAGAGCAAGAGTTCCATCCCACACATACACAGCAAGACTTGGCCTCAAGACGACAAACAAAGGAACAACAACAAAACTCATTTGGATCAAGGAAGTTTAGAAAATAAAGGGGCTCTCAGAGTCTGTCTCTCCATATTTCAGAGGAACGATAGTGGTTTGCCCAGGGTTATTCACAAAAGCAGCACAGGACAACTTGAATTACTCACAAACTAAGATCCACAAGGGCAGAAGAAACAGGAAACTGACACATCACTGAGCCCAGCACAATGCCAAGGAACTAAAGGGCAGGGCACTTAAGGCCTGTGGGGAACTTGGCTCCCACTCAACAACAAAAGGAACAAGAACAACTTTTTGAGAACTGTAAATGTTTATCCTACTGAGTATTTTCCTGAAAATTTAGAGCACTCCCTATACAAAAATGGGATAAGTTCCTCAGCTTTGGGTTTTAATGATGACAATTCTGTTTTCCCCAGTGATTTTTTACTTTTTTTTTTTGGGGGGGGGGTTCAAGACAGGGTTTCTCTGTGGCTTTGGAGGCTGTCCTAGAACTTGCTCTTGTAGACCAGGCTGGTCTCGAACTCAGAAACATCCGCCTGCCTCTGCCTCCCAAGTGCTGGGATTAAAGGTGTGCACCACCACCACCACCCGGCAAGTGACTTACTTACAGAGCTCATAACAGCAGGCTAATTTCTAACTTAATACACTCAAATTGGCATGTAACCTCTCCCCATTACTTTGTTTAAACAGTGTTGCTTCTGCTCCATCTCAACAGGGAAGTTAAAACAGAAATCAAAGCACAGCCCTGACTGTATCATCAATCTCATGTGAGGTGCCTATCAAATCTCCCACCTAGATGCACAAGGGGCAAGGGTACAGATGGGGTCCTGGAGAGAGGGCTCAGGGTTGAAAAGCATGCATTACCACTCTTTCAGAGGACCAGAGCTCAGTTCCCATCACCATGTTAGTTAGCTCACACTGAGTCCAGCTCCAGGGACCCAACACCTCATTCTGCCTTCTGCAGCCGTCTGCACTTCAGTGTGCATACTCCCACCCCAACTAAAAACCATAAAAATAAAGCCTAAAGAGGAAAGCAGCAACAACAACAACAACAACAACAACAAACCCCCCTGGGTCTTTCTATAGTTAACCTTTAAATTCCAGGGCAATTTTAAATTGGATTGCTGTTAGCAAGAACGTAAATGAGGCTATCTGGTTTCTAATCCCTGACCATTTTCTGATGCTTTAAAAAATCATTACCGCTGGATGTTGGTGGTGCACACCTTTAATCCCAGCACTCGGGAGGCAGAGACAGTCGGATCTCTGTGAGTTCGAGGCCAGCCTGGTCTCCAGAGCGAGTGCCAGGACAGCCTCCAAAGCTACACAGAGAAACCCTGTCTCGAAAAAAAAAAAAAAAAAAAACAAAGAAAGAAAATCATTTCCAAAGTGGCACCAAGAAGCAAAATTACTGTTTTTTTCCACTCTAGTCGATCCAAACCACAAGTTCTTGAAATCCAGAAAGATAGTTAAATTTGAGACAAAGTTTATAAGGAAGAGGGAAAAAAGGAAAAGAAAAGAAAAGAAAAGAAAAGACCTGGAGGATACTATCTTCATACAGATCAGAAGGAAACCAGGACTGAGAAGATGTCAAGAAGCAATAGCACTAGAACTCGGGTTGTGAGAGCCATCCATCTATGTGCCTTCAGGTGCACCATTCAACCGGCCCCAGCTTCGCTGAGCTTCCTGGTCTCTTAAAATAGCCTAACACTGAAATGTTCCAGCTCACACTTAAAATTCCTGGTTCTTACTATGTATGTCTCAAAATAAATACAGGCTAACAGATATCTAGTGTGGTTCTGTCTTGGCAACATCACCGAGCACTGGTGCACAAGAGAAGGGAACAGTTATTTTAAAACACAAAACAATGACGCCCTGTTCCAGTTTCAGAGTACTACCAGATTTAACAATAAGACATTTTAAATAGGATATATAGCACAATCTGAGAAGTCACTCACTCAGAGAAATGATACCCAGGAAGTCAGGAAAGCATGCAAGATCTTCAGGAGATGTCAGCAGGCAGGAACAAGCTGGAAACATAAAATCTAAACTTCCCCTCTGGCCTCTACATCCATGTGCACAGGCAAGCAGTGTTAGTGTCCAGGCACCTGTACTGGCCTGTCCTTGGGGTTCTGACAGGATACACCCTCAGCTGCAGCCACTAAGAGGGCACATTCACTATGTCCCCTTTTAAAAGGGGCCCTGCCTACCTCTCAGCCACCTCTCTCCTCCTCTTTCCTTTCTCCTCTCTCCTGCTCTCCTGTCTCCGAGACTGGTCTCCCCACTTCCCTTTCCTCTTTTCATGATCCCTTTCCCTCATTAATAAAAAACCCTTCTGCTTGAACCCTGTCATGTGGTGTCTTTCTCTCATGCGCTGCTTTTCTTGAATTACAAGTAGCCCTGCATGTATTCATGTGTACACACACACATACACCACACACATAAAATAAATAACTATTTTTAAATGTCTGCCTTTCAAATAATACCATCAAAGATAAAGCACAAACCACAAAATGGAATTATTTGTGAATCATGTATCTGTTAGTATTTGTATCCAGAATAAAGATCTTTAACAATTAAATAACAAAGAAATATAATCCAATTTTAAAAAGCTTTGAGTGGATTTCTTCAGAGAAGACACCCAGTCAACAAGCCCCTAAAATGTCTGATGTCAGTTAGTTGTTGGGGAACTGAAAATCAAAACCATGACGAACCATGGCACACCCACTAAGATGGCTTTATTGAAAAAACAAAACAGAAGACACCCAGCCCCTGCCCTGCAGCACGGAATGGCTAGCAGGCACCACTACAATGAACAAATACGAAATGGAGAGATGGGAAAGACAGAGTGGGGGGATGGGGTGGGAGACAAAGGACAGCAGACAGATGTGAGGAGCCTGTGCAGCCACCTGAGGCCATGGTAATGTTCCGCCAGGCTGCTGCTGAGGTCCATTCTGATGTCCAGTGTCTAGGCTGCCACCTGAGGCCACCTGAGGTGGTATCTGCACCAGGGCCATGTCTGGGTCCATGGTCCTATTGCAGCTAGGGTCTGTGTTGATGTCTGTGACCGATGTTAACACCAAAGGCCATGTGGATGTCTGTGGTCTGAGCTGCCACCTGAGGCCATGGTAATGTTCCGCCAGGCTGCTGCTGAGGTCCATTCTGATGTCCAGTGTCTAGGCTGCCACCTGAGGCCACCTGAGGTGGTATCTGCACCAGGGCCATGTCTGGGTCCATGGTCCTATTGCAGCTAGGGTCTGTGTTGATGTCCGTGACCGATGTTAACACCAAAGGCCATGTGGATGTCTGTGGTCTGAGCTGCCACCTGAGGCCATGGTGATATCCAAGGCAGTACTGTCACCAGGTATCATACTTATCTGAGTGGCCTGCACTGTAACCTGAGTTCATGGTGATGTCCAGCCCATGCTGTGGCTAGGGGTTATGTCTGGATCTGAGGCTCAAGTTACCACCTAGGACATTCAGATGTCTGTGGTCTGGGCTCGTGCCTGAAGCCATGTTGATGTCCTACCCTTCACAGGCCACTGCATGGGACAGCTGGTCACAGCATCAGTGTAGACAATGGTGGGACTGTGGGGGAGCTTCTTTCGGGGAGGAAGGCTCAGCAGAGACTTGGGCTAGCCAGCTCAGCTACCACCCAAGCCCAAATCCAGGGCCTTGAGTTGGCCCACCCCAACACCTACCCCATTCAATGAGCAGCTAGGGCACATGAAGGGGCAGGTCTTACAGAACCACAGCTGTAGGATCCCCATGACTGCAGCAACAACAAGATATCCAAGAGGACACAGTGACAGTAAATAAACCAGTGGCTGTCTGGGTTGGAGAGGGGGATAAGAAAAGAATCCTAACATTATACAGTTTCTTTTTTATATAAAACAAGACAGAGTGATAGTTACACTGAGTACACTAAAACCACTGAATTACAGACATTAGATGGGTGGATTTTTGTCTCAATGTGAGAGAGAGAGAGAGAGAGAGAGAGAGAGAGAGAGAGAGAGAGAGAGAGAAAGAGAGAGAGAGAGAGAGAGAGAGAGAGAGAGAGAGCTAAAATTTGATAAAAATAATGTCAGCTACATGGGATGAAATGGAAGAAACCAAAGACAAGTTCATAGCTTCCAAAGTGGACTTTTTCAGAAAGAATGCAATGCCAGAGGAACAAAAAAGCAGTCAAATAAATGGTACAGCCTGCACAGAAGAAATCTAAAAATACTGTGCAAGTACTTTTTTAAACACATGAACAGATCAGTCAACAATACTTTATCCATTAACATTAAAAAGGCACTGACTGTGAAGGGGAACAAAGACTACTCCAAAAAAGAGGCAGCTGGCCTTTGCTCAAGCCCTTTCCCTTCAGAAAGTTGTGTCTGGAGATCGGTAAATACAACTACATTTATCTGGGGACGGCTCCTGGCAAGAACCCAAAGTGGTGACAAGTCCAAACTATGACTCATCAAATTCTATTTTCAAAGATAACATACCCAAGCCCAAGTTACTGACAAGGGTTTAAGAATCTAAAAAGAAGGGTAGAGAGATGGCTCAGTGGCTCAGAGCATGTATTATTCTTGCAGAGATGAGAGTTCAGTTCCTAGCACCCACATCAGGCAGCTCACAAACACCTGTAACTCACCAGAGAACCGAATACCTCTGCCTTCCAGGTGTGTGTGTGTGTGTGTGTGTGTGTGTGTGTGTGTGTGTGTGTGTGTGTGTGTGTGTGTGTGTGTGTGTGTGCAGGCTAGCGCATGTGTGTGCGTGCATGCACACACAAAACACACACACTTAAAATAATAAAAATAAATCTTAAAAAGACTAAGCAAATATAATTACATACTAGAATTGAAAAGGAAGCCTAAAAATATTTGGTCTATGGTGAGAACATCTACAACACAAAACTATACATTAACTAACTAGAATTAATAAAAAGCAAAGTTGGTAACAATATTTTAAGTGTTACTGATTATTATCTGCATGGGTATTTTGCCAACATTTATAATGTACATCACTTTCGTGCAGTACCCACAAAGGCCAAAAGACGACATCAGATTCCCTAGAACTGGAATTACAGATGTTGTGAACCACTGTGTCTGTGAACCACTGTGTCTGTGCAGCAAATCAAACCCACATCCTTTGTAAGAGTGCTCTTTAAAGCTGAGGTATCTCTCTGGCCCTGTTAAGAGTGTTCTTAAATGTTAGACTTAAAAGAAGAAATCAGAAGGCCTTCCAAGGAAGCACACTACCATTTCCGTGTCTTAACTTGGTGTGAACACTATCATAAGATGCTTAATGGCTGCTCCAATTAGTAAAAATGTCTATATTCTGTACATTAAAACAAAACCCTAATAAGGATTAAAAAAAAACAAAACAACCTCTATGCTTCCTAGAAAAGCAGTTTTTAAGAGGTAAGCTATGGCTGGGTGCAGTGGCACACGCCTTTAGTTCCAGCATTCAGGAGGCAGAGGCAGACAGCTCTCTGAGTTCAAGGCCACCTGGTCTACAAAATGAGTTCCAAGACAGCCAGGGCTACACAGAGAAATCCTGTCAAAAAAAAAAGGGGGGGGGCTACGTTTTATATTCAATAATATTGCTTAGAGTATAAACTAAGAAAAACAAAATAAGAAAAATATTAACTCTTAACTGTGCCAATATTCAACAGGGGCACATGAAAATCCTTCTGGGAAGGAAGGGTCTACTGGTTTGCCTGCTCTCAAAGAAGCTGGTGAAAATATTTAACTATCTTATAACCAAAAGCAGTAATGAAGTGAAAAGAAAGACCTAAGGTTAATGAGGGGATCCATGCCAGGGCACGCCTCACACTAACACCTGGAGCTGTTCACACTGGCTCCACAACTGCAGAGAAGCCCACCCACATCCCCCAGCACACTCTAACCCTCTAGATCACTCACAATGCCTACTGCAACGCAAGGCCACAGAGACAGTCAGTCCATCCCTCTGTACTGTTTCAGAATGACAAGGAAAGACTGTACACATGCAGTGCATATATGCAGCTGTTTCCTAGCGTCTTTCGTCCGTGCTTAGTTAAATATGCAGGTGGGCCCAGCAATATGGAGGAAGGACTGCCTGCAAATGAAATCAGTCCCTTGTATGTCCCCGGACTAAAGCCCTCGGCAGTGAAGATAAGCAGCAGCATGTCAGTCAGACATGAGAGCCCTTCCAGCTCACAAGCTGGATTCCACAGGAGGCAGCTGGTGCGGCTGCTCTTCAAGAAGAGTGGGAACGACTCAACCTGCCACACAGTGAGCAGAGCAAGCTTCCGTGGGTCAGTCATGGAGACCTTATGGCCTACATGAAAGGCAGCAGTCTGTTTCCTTGACTCTTGATCCTCACAGCCTTACAGAACCACGATTATTGCCCAGATTTACCCTGGGAAAACTGAAGCACAGAGCAATGAAAGACCCTAGTCAAGACTACACAGTGAATCTGGCCTGGAAAATGGCTCAGCAGGCAAACACCCCTGCCACCAAGCCTGGTAACCTGAGTTCAATCCCCAGAACCCATATGGGGCAAGGAGAAAAGCTGTCCTCTGACCTCTGCATGTGTGCGCCCCCACAGTAGAGACATACAGAGACAGATACATAGACGGATGGATGATAGACAGACAGACAGACAGACAGACAGACAGACGTGATTTAAGAAAAATCTGCTGTATGTAAGATGCACCACTGTATCTCATGATTTTAAGAAAAAATTATGTAAACAAGTGAATACACATGTCAGGCCTATGATATCAACAATGAAGCAGTTTTAAATAAAATGAGGGACTGGAGAGATGGCTCAGGGGTTAAGAGCACTGGCTGCTCTTCCAGAGGTCCTGAGTTCAATTCCCAGCAACCACATGGTGGCTCACAACCAAGTGGGAGTTATGTGTGGGTAAAGCAGGGAGGGACAGTCAATCCAGATGAGCTGGGTCTGGGAGAAAGGCAAATAAGAGATGCTGACAGTTAACAGAGGGAGCTGGAACACACAGAAAAGTTTTGGAAACTGTCAGTGAAGATATGAAAGGTGACAGCTTGATAAAGAACACATTCCCCAAGAGTAAATTTAGAGAGCACAGTGGCTCAAGACCCAGGCTTAAGCCATCCTGGTAACTAAGAGCAGAGGGAAGCAGCCAGTGAAAACAGGAAAGATCTGCTACAACCAGATGCGGTCCACACTTGGAGGGCAGTGACCAGTCACCCTCACGATGCGATTCTGAGTCTTAACACCGCAGAACCTAGGCAGCACAGTACACAGGCCCCCAAAGCTAAAGGAAGATGCGATTTCACAGCCGCTGTGGGCTCAAGAGGAAAGACGGACTGATACTGTGGCAATGCTCACAGTCGGCTCCCCATCCACGTTTTTGAAATAACTACAGCCAAGGTAGGGGCAAGGTGTGGAATGAAAGGAGGATGAGGGGTGGCCATTTTAATCCAAAGGGAAGGGAACACACAAGCAACATAACCAAATGCACAAGTTTTACATTAGTCCCCTGAGCAGCAACTGAGGAAACATTTCCGAGGGTCACAGAGGGACTGAGATCCTCCTCCCATCACTCCCAACCCTCTCCTATCATCTGTCTGTGGGACACAGATACCTCCCATTTCTGATACCTTACAAAAGAGGAGGGGCAGTATGTCTTTAGTAAGTGCCAATATTCAAGTGTTTAATGTATTGGCTCCTTTTGGAAGCTCACAAGTGCAAACTGAAGCACAGAAATTTTAAATAATCTGCCCAACCCCCACATCATGAGAATAATAAGATAGGGGACAAATTCAAGTGTGATTCTGAAGTCTAAACATTTTTGTTTGGGGTTTTTTGTTGTTGTTTTCCAAGACAGGGCTTCTCTGTATAGCCCTGGGTGTCCTAGAACTCGCTCTGTAGACCAGGCTGGCCTCAAACTCACACAGATCCACCAGCCTCTACCTTCTGAGTGCCCTGCAGTGGAGTCTAAACTCTCAAACACTAGGCCATGATGGCCAGTGTTTTCTGGATGACATGGCTAACATAAAGAGCAAGATTTGCTGAAGTTAATAGTGTCTGACTGAGTCTACAACATTTTCATGCCACCTCTGCCCACCTGTATCCATTTTTCCCCAACAAAAGCAATGAAAAGGAGGAAGGCCCAGGTCAAGAGAACACCGGTGGGGGCCAGGTTACTACCTGTGCTAAGAGTCCGAATGGACAGCTTCAGCATCTCTCCTTAAATGTTGAAAAATTTGAATTCCCAAAAGAACTCACATTAGTAGGGAGCAACTTAGTCCCACACCAAATACACTCATTCGGCAAAAGCACGCAAAAATGTTGCGTAAACTGACTTGTTATCAAGGAGATCCAGATGCAGTAGAAGGGCCAGTCATACCTTATACTAGCTGGTTGACACTGCTTTTAAAAGTGACTCCTAACAAGTAAACAACTGTTCATTACCCCTACCTCCTAAGCAAAGGCACAGTTAGGACACTGAAGAAACGCCCAGAAGCAAGAAGAGCAGGGGCCTGTCTTTGTGGGGCAGTTTAGGTCAACAATCGTGTTTGGACCAACTGGACTAATGGCAACTCCTTCCTGGAGCACCAGGTGCCCACTGACCATCTGAAAGAAAGAGGGTAACGCTTTATTAGAATTAGAAGATAAAACGTCAAGTTTGAAAACTTTCGTCTGAAAACTGGACCGGCAAGGTCTCCTGGAAGCCTCAACGGGCCATTTTAGAAATACTTGATTTTTTGCCAGACAACCTGTTAATTCAAAGGGGAGAATGGGATAATTCGCTTTTGATTCTCATTTTTCACTCCCCTCCCAAAAGGGTCTGTGTGTGTGTAGGGGGTGGGGTGGGTGCGGGGTGTCCTATTAAGAGTTCCTGGACTCACTCCCCAAAGCGTGCAAACCATGAAGGTCTGAGGGTGTCCCTTTCCCCGGGTCCCTCGCTCGCTCGCTCCGACCTCGTGAGGCGGCTGGCCAATGCACGGCTTGCGAAAGGCACTGTAGGGGTCTCAGAAAAGCCAATTACGAGGCCGAGTACGGGTCGGGGGTCGGGCTGGGGGCAGAGGGCAAGTCACCGGGGGCCTCTCTGACCAAACTCTCACCCACTGGGAAGACGCAGCGAGCTCGCGAGCTCGCGGTGGGCGGCTCTGAGACGCCTCAAAGTGTCCACAACTTGAACGGCTGCGTCTAAACCCGGGCGAAGGACCCGAGGCCGGAGGGGGACGCGCGAGCTACCCCAAGGGGCGGCGGCCGGCTCGAGCCGCAGCTGCGGAGCGGTGCACCACCGGCCCGGCCCGGCCCGGGGCCCCGATCCTCCGAGGCGCCACTCACCACGAACTGGAGCATGATGTCGGCGGGGAGGGCGCGGAGGGTGTGAACGCCGCCTCGGCTCCAGCTCTGCTCCCGGACTCCTCCTCCCCGGCGCGAGGGCGGAACCCGCCGTCAGGTTCCGGTTTACGCCCGGCCCCGCCCTCTCCATTCCCGGAAGCGACTTGCGGTGCCGCAGCGCCCCCTGTCGGTCATCTCCGGGAGCGAGGTGCAGGCCTGAGCCTCTCTGAACCAGCAGGGGCCTGGGTTGAATAAAGCCCAGGGTTTTACCTGATTTCAATTGTGCAGTCAATTATGATAACACAGTCGGACTTGGCTGAGGGTGAGGTGCCGGGTCCCATGCCAGGTGAGCCTTTGCAGAGCCCACGCCAGTCGCCCCCACAGCGGACTCTCAGGCGGAAAGTGGAAATTTCCCATTTTTCTTTTTTTCATTTTTTTAAATAATTTATTTAACTTTATTTTATGTGCAGTGGTATGATGGTGTCAGATCCCCCGGAACTGTAGATACAGACAGTTACAAGCTGCCATGTGGGTGCTGGGAATTGAACCCAGGTCCTCTGGAAGAGCATCAGTGCTCTTTAACCGCTGAGCCATCTCTCCAGCCCCCATCTTTCTTTTTTTCAAAAGCCCACGATGGTGCCTTGCAGTCCTCGGACCTGTGATAAAGAATGGAGAGAGATCTTCGGAGACTGGCACAGCAGGATCCATGTAGTGATGGCTGGCAGCCACCAGCAACTGCCTGATGATCCATGTGAGGGTCACTAAAGGCCTGTGCAAGTGCTGCTTGCATCAGCCACCATGTAGAAGCCAAAGACCAATGTGGACATGAGCATTCTTGGCCTGTCACACTGCTGACCACCTCCTTCATACACAAACACAAGGAAACAAATACCCTTCTCTCTTCGAATTCAACTTTATCTGCCTAAGTGGAACTCTGGTTTCAAATAACAGAAAAACAAATCATAGCTGGTCTAGCCGTGCACGCCTAGAGTCTCTGTACGGAGGGTCAAAAGCAGAAGGCTTGAGGCACGTTCAAAGTCAGCATGCTTGACATATCGTGTTTTTAGGTGGGTCAGAGCTGGATAGCAAGACTGTGTCTCAGAAAAACAACCAGGAAAACAAATCATATTATCTTAAACCAAATGGGAGTGTGTTATATGGATATAGAAAAAGTATAATGTATATTTCTAAGATATATTAATTTTTTAATTGCTTAGCCTGCATATATGTAGGTGTACCAAGTGTGTGCCCAGAGCCCTTGCAGGTCAGAAGGGGACACTGGATCCCCTGGAACTGGAGTTATGGATGATGGTTATAGATGGTGCTTAGCCACCATAAGGTTGCTGAAAACTGAACCTGGGTATTCTGGGAGGAAAGTGCTCTTAACCCTTCCCTGAGCCATCTCTCCAGCCTGTTATCAGAATTTTCTCTCCATTTCTGCTTTTCTCATCCACCTGTTCATCGCCTGTCACTTTCCCTCCTCCTCTCCCACTCCACTGCCAAACTGACAAAAGATCTGGTTATAGGAAAAAAAATAGATAAAACTTAGAGATCGGGCTGGAGAGATGGCTCAGAGGTTAAGAGCACTGGCTGCTCTTCCATAGGTCCTGAGTACAATTCCCAGCAACCACATGGTGGCTCACAACCATCCGTTATGAGATCTGGTGCCCTCTTCTGGTCTGCAGATATACATGGAAGCAGAATGCTGTATACATAATAAATAAATAAAATAAATAAATAAATAAATCTAAAAAAAAAAAAAAACTTAGAGATCACACACCACCAAGGAGAAGATTGATAGATCTGACATATTAAAATGTGGGGAAAAACTGAGAAAAATAACCTAGTAAACTTCAAGTAAGTATCTGCAGAGAAAATGGGGAAGGTCTGAATTTATTATACAATTGCTTCATACCCATAAAAAAATAGATAACCCAGTGTACTGGCTAGTTTTATGTGCACCTGATAAAAGTTAGAGTCATCAGGGGCCTCAACTGAGAAATTACCTCGATAAGATCCAGCTGTAATGCAGGGTGGTGGTGGCACACGCTTTTAATACCAGCATTCAGGAGACAGAGGCAGGAGGATCTCTGTGAATTTGAGGCCAGACTAAACTACAGAGTTTCAGGACAAGCAAGGCTGTTACACAGAGAAAACCAGTATCGAAAGAAAAAAACAAAAATCCAGCTGTAAGGCTTTTTCTTCATTAGTGATTGATGGAGGAGGGCCCAGCCCAGTGTGGGTGATGATGGTTCTGGCTTCTGTAAGAAGGCAGGCTGAGCAGGCCAATAAGAAGCACCCCTTGGTCAGAGGAAAGGTGGAGCTTTAGGCCCCAAACCTGGGAGCAGTGTCAGAGGGAGGCCCAGGAGCCAGGAGTGATCACCGGGTGAAATGACAGAATGACAGCAGCGGTTTTCCAGCAGTAACTTCCAGGAACTATCACAAAAACTTCCTCTGGGAAAGAGCACCTGTGTCCCAACCAGCACCCATGACACTTCTCGGTTGGAGATACCCCGCTACTACATCCACCGCTGGACCCTCAGTCCCGCCTAGACCTCCAACAGTAGGCGCGTCCACCGGAGCTGTAGCCCCACTTGCACCTGAAGGAAAGACACCTGAGCACTGAGCAAAGGAGGAGCGCTCACAGGAGGCTCTACTCTGCTTGTGCCTGAAGGAGCTGTCAAGGGAGTCACAGCCCCCAGAGAGACCCCCTGAAGCACAAGCTCCACCTAAACCAATTAGGGTAAGTGATGGGTAGACAACAAGGTAAGGATACACTAAACAATACAAAGAGCAATACGGCACCACTAGAAACTAGTGGAGCTAGTGAACATCCCAACACAGATGCAGATGAAGAAAACGACCTACAAAATAACTTTATAGCTGGGCGTTGGTGGCGCACCACTTTAATCCCAGCACTCGGGAGGCAGAGGCAGCCGGATCTCTGTGAGTTCAAGGCCAGCCTGGTCTCCAGAGCAAATGCCAGGATAGGCTCCAAAGCAATACAGAGAAACCTTGTCTCGAAAAAAAAAAAAAAAAATTACTTGATGAGGATGAGGTCCCCAAAGAGGAAATGAATACTTCCTTTAATGAAATGGAGGAAAAGACAAAAAATTGGAAGATATCAACAAATCCCCTAAAAAAAAACCAAGAAAAAGCAATCAAGCAAGTGAAGGAAATTATTCAAGACGTGAAATCTGAAACAGAGGCAATAAAGAAAACACAAACCGAGGGAATTCTGGAAATGGAAAAACTGGGTAAATGATCAGAAACCACAAATGCAAGCATAAACAACAGAATACAAGAGATGGGAGAGAGAATTTCAGGCATTGAAGATATGATAGAGGAATATTCATTTGTCAAAGAAAATTTTAAGCACAACAAATCCTTAACACAAAACAGGCAGGAAATCTAGGACACCATGAAAAGAATAATAGGGATAGAAGAAGTCCAACTCAAAGGCACAGAAAATACATCCAACAAAATCATAGAAGAAAAATTCCCCAACCTAAAGAAAGACACCCCTGTGAAAATACAAGAGGCTTACAGAAACCAAATAGACTAGACTAATAAAATAAAAATAAAAAAGTCCCCTCATCACATAATAATCAAAACAATAAACATATAGAATAAAGAAAGAATATTAAGATCTGCAAAGGAGAAAGGCTAGGTGTCCTATAAAGGCAGACCTATCAGAATTACACCTGACTTCTCAATGGAAACAATGAAAGCCAGAAGGTCCTGGTCAGATGTTATGTATATACTAAGGGACAACGGATGCCAGTCCAGACTACTTTACTCAGAAAAGCTTTCAATAACCATGATGGAGAAAACAAGATATTCCATGATAAAACCAAATTTAAACAATACATGTCCACAAACCCAGCTCTACAGAAAGTACTAGAAGAAAAATGCCAACCCAAGGAAATGACCTATGTCCACAAGAACACAGGAAAGACATGAGCTTATCACAGTAGCAAATCCCAAAAAAGGGAATTGAACACACAATTCCATCACTAACAACAAAAACAAAAATAACAGAAACTAGCAATCACTAGCCATTAATATCCATTAATAAAAATGGTCTCAATTCACCTATAAAAAGACACAGGCTAACAGATTGGATACGAAAACAGAATCCATCCTTCTGCTGCATACAAGAAACACACCTCAACCTCACAGACAGACATTACTTCAGAGTTCCAATCAAATGGACCTAAGAAACAAGCTGGTGTAGTTATCCTAATACCTAACAAATAGACTTCAAACTAAAATCAATCCAAAAAGATAAAGAAGGGCATTTCATATTCATCACAGGAAAAATCCATCAAGAAGAAATCTCAATTCTGAACATCTATGCCCAAATACAAGGGCTCCTGCCTTTGTAAAAGAAACATTACTAAAGCTTAAATTACAAATCAAGCTCCACACACTAATAGTGGGAGACTTCAACACCCCACTCTCACCACTGGACAGATCTGCCAGACATAAGCTTAACAGAGAAATAAGGGAACTAACAGATGTTATGACTCAAATGGACTTAACAAACATCTATAGAACATTCCACCCAAACACAAAAGAATATACTTTCTTTTCAGCACCTCATGGAACCTTCTCAAAAATCAACCACATACTTGGTAACAAAGCAAAATTCAACAGATTTAAAAAAAAAATTGGAATAAACCCCTGTACCCAATCAGATCACAACAGCTTAAAGTTAGAATTCAACAGCAACATTAATTTCAGAAAGTCTACAAATACATGGAAATTGAATAATGATCAACCTAACCACCACTGGGTCAAGTAAGAAACAAAAAATAAATAAATAAAAGACTCCCTAAAATTTAATAAAAATGACCACACAACATACCTAAACTTGCTGAAAGTTCATAGCACTTAATGCCAACATAAAGAAGCTGGAAAAAATCCCACATTAGTGAATTAACAGAACAACTGAAAGTCCTAGAACAAAAAAGAAGCAAACTAAACCAGAAGAAATAGATGGCAACAAATAGTGAAATTGAGGGCTGCAATCAATAAAATAGAAACAAAGAAAACAATGCAAAGAATCAATGAGACAAAGAGTTGGTTCTTCACATAGGCACAGAAGGCCACTTCCTAAATAAAACACCAGTAGCACAGACACTGAGAGCAACAATTAATAAATGGGACCTCCTGAAACTGAGTTTTGTGAGGCAAAGAACATTATCAACAAGACAAAAACGGCTCTCTACAGCAAGATCTAACTCTCTCTCTCTCTCTCTCTCTCTCTCTCTCTCTCACACACACACACACACACACACACACACACATATATACATACACTCACACACATATATATACACACCCACACTCACGCACACTCACACACCCACACCCACATATATATACACCCACACACACACCCCCACACACTCACACACACATATATATACACACACTCACACACACTCACACACACACACACACACACACACACACCAATTAGAGGTGTTATCAATTGTGTGAAAAATACGAGACTTCTCACCCTGCAGGCAAGAGTACATTGGGAAACACTAAGAAAAAGAGCAATGTCTATCAAAAACAGGGCTCTTGCCCTCCCAAGCAGGATTTCCACTTCAGGTTACATAATGTGCAGAAGCCCTCTTACATGGCATACGTCTCGCCAAGGAGATATGTATATAATCAACACCGCAGTTCAAAAATATTGAGACCTAACTGTCTGTTGATGCCATTATAGCACAAGGCATAAACCAGGACGTTTGCACAACAGAAGGTGTTGTGTGTAACTATTCAATAATTACAAGAACACAAAACTACCAGAAAGCAGAAAGCATGCTAATTGAAAAGCAATTTACAAGTTGTTTCACGCAGTATGAAAACAGGTAACTGTATTTTGCTCTGCAAAGTATTACTACTTAATGCCTGTGAACCCACACTCGGAAGTACCAAACGTGGATCGGAAGAAGCAATGATGAATTAAGAAGTGACCTCTGGGAGGGAAGCAAGAAAGTAGGCTCAGTGAGTCATGGGGACCTAATCCTGCCTACCACACTTTTCCCACACAGGACAGAGAGCCAATGAGTCAGTACCCATGACTGTGAGCATGTGTGTCGGTATGTGCCTGCGCCTGTACCCGTGCAGAAGCCAAGAGAACCCTGGGTGTCCTATACTATTTGTTGCTTCTTCCTACTGGGAGCTAGCAAGACCCAGAAAACCTCCTTCCTATCTCTGCCCCCAGAGCACTGGGGTTATTGATTGGCACATATATGCAGCCACGTCCAGCTCTCTATGTCGGTTCCTGAGTCCAGTCTCCATCAGTCCAAGCTTGAATAGCAAGGGCTCTTTCTCCAGCCTGAAACTGTTATTTATTTTAAGGTATAAAATTAGGTGTATGACATCAAAGAGGACTGGCTATCCAGGTTTGTTGTACTCGAAGCATACAGTTTTTAAATATTTTAATGAAATGACTAATTAAATGATTAAAGGTTCTCCTGGGATCAGGATATTCGGTCTGGAAGTATTGCCCCACAAATTAGCTACTCCAATGGGAAATGACCTTTGCATCTCACCAAACGACCACTTAGTGTCTGTCACAGAACACGCTGGCGGGAACTTCCTGATGAGATACGATGATGGAAATCACCTGCCAAGTTGATTCTGGTGGAAACTATTCATGAATCTAATCAAAAGACAAGAATGGATGCTCTTTCTAACCAGCTTAAACCTGTGAACTTCTCACCTCCTTAGAAGAAGGGGAGCAGCAAGGTTTGCAAATACAGATGACTAGAGAGGTAAATATATGTACTATGTGATTCTTTTTTCTTTTTTTTTTTCTTTTTTTTTTTTTAAGGTTTTTTTGAGACAGTTTTCTGTGTGGCCCTTGCTGTCCTGGAACTTGCTCCTAGCTCTGTGCAATTCCTAATTGGTTGTTACGATTTTAAAAAGTTTTAAACTAAGTTTTAAAGACAACTGAGGAAATTTAGATACGGAAGGCATATTACAAGGTTTTGCATTTTATAGTAAAATGTCTAAAACATGGAAATGTTATTGGTTAGGAATCATTTGGGCACAGGTATCAACTGAAGGAAGAAACCAGAATGCACATGCATTAAAAAGAAAGGACATGTGCACACTGTTGACAATAGTGACTAGGTTAAAGGGAGTTGCTCGTCTTCACAGTAACTTGAGGAAAGTTGTGTTTGGAAAGGACTAAATCCATGCCTTTTACAGCACATAAACCAGTTTGTCAAAGCTACAGCAGTAGTGGCAACAAGAACATACTTTTTGAATCACCAGCTCCAATATATTAATTAACTTAGTAAAAATGAATTAGGGGCTGGAGAGATGGCTCAGCGGTTAAGAGCACTCTATGGCTACTCTTCCAGAGGTCCTGAGTTCAATTCCCAGCAACCACATGGTGGCTCATAACCATCCGTTATGAGATCTGGTGCCTTCTTCTGGGCTGCAGACAGAACACTGTGTAATAAATAATTAATTTTTAAAAAAAAGAATTAAAGACCTACATTAACTTAGCCCTTTTTAAGGAATAGTCTTTCCTATAAATGCGAAAACGGTAAATCAAAATATCTTAAACCTGCTTCTCTCCCCTCTTCACTGCAGGGGAACCCATACATGACCCCTCTCTCCAGGCCTCTTGTATGGGAGCCTCGGTCAGGCCTTCCTACTCCTACCCATTACCCTCTGCTGCACGAAGCAGGGATTCTGGTCAGCAGCACTGCTGCGGCTGATGGCATCACCCCCTCCCACACTTTCTCACTGCCCTGCTGATCTCTGAGCCGGCCCTCTGCACTGCTGGAAGAACTGATGAGATTTTAAAAAGATAATGCTTGACAGGTGGTGGTTGCACACCTTTAATCCCAACAGAAGCAGGTGGATCTCTTAAGTTGGAGGCCAGCCTGGTCTACAGAGCAAGTTCCAGGACAGCCAGGACTACACACAAAGAAACCCTGTCTCGAAAAATAAAAAGGAAAAGAAAAAAAAAGATAATGCTGGGCCAGTAAGCGGGCTCTTGCCACCAAGCTCAACAACCTGAAACCCTCACAGTGAAAAGAAAACTGACTCCCCCAAGCCATCTCGGAACCCTGTGCAAGCTATCGTTTCCTTTGGAAGCTTCTCGGGTGTTGAAGGTTGGTAGGTTCACATTTAGTTACTTGTATGTGGTACACTTGTGCCACCATGCACAAACATGCAGAAGCCAGAGGACAACATGCTAGAGTTAGTTCTCTATCTCTACCAAGTAGGTTCCAAAATTCAAATTCAGGCCATCAGACATGGCAGCGAACACCATTATGCACTGGCCATCTTGCTGCTGGTCCAATGCTGTGTTCTTGGGGACACACAATGTGCTGGAGGTAGAGGTCAGTGGCAGAACATTTGCTACCATGAGTGAGGCCCTAGGTTCTCCCAGGATCACAAAAGACTTTAGAAGAGGGCCAGTGCAGCAGCAGGCAGGAGGCTAACATTTTAACATACTGGATCCAGTTATATGCTCACTCATCTCCCCAGGACTTGTGGCTACTATCATGACATTTTCTATTTAAAGGCTGCTTAGCTAGTGGGCAGCCAATTGCTTACAAAATATAACAATGACCAAGCCATTTTAACTACAATGATTAAAAAGCTGGACAAATTTTATTAGAAAATTTAAAACAAAAGCCACCAACTATAATACCATGGACTGACAGCTACACTCTGTGTTCACGTGAGTCAGGATTCAGCCTTCTCGGCATCCTCTTTTGTAGCAGGCTAGAGTTTCTCCTGGAAGGGAAAACATACCACAGGGCAGTGGTGATTATGTAATTTTTTCCTCAGTGGTAACCACATTAGTAAGAAAATAGGTAGATGATTAATTTGAGAATTGTCACAATCCTTTCAAAGAAACCAAGAGAGATTGTACTGCCATTTGAAATGCAGGAAGGAAGGGCAAAGCTACCTTTAGGAGAAGGAGTGGCATTTTTTAGGCATTTCTGTTTTCAGAGCATGAACATGGCTGCAGTTCATTATCTACTCTGCTACAGAGTACCTCAGCATCAAAAGGCATACCACAACAACTGAAAACAAACTGTGCTTTAATTGTGCATTCAGAATCTTTCCAGGGAAAATCAAAACATCTTTATGTTGAGTCTTAATAATTTCAAAAGACTGATTATATATTGTTTTGTTATTTTTTTAAAAAGTATTTTATTGTTCACAAGTGAGGGTGAAATAAGGCAGAGGTTTACAGAAAAGATGTCCAT
Organism: Cricetulus griseus; assembly: GCF_003668045.3. Classification (NCBI taxonomy): domain Eukaryota; kingdom Metazoa; phylum Chordata; class Mammalia; order Rodentia; family Cricetidae; genus Cricetulus; species Cricetulus griseus. The sequence continues at coordinate 192,702,192 of NW_023276806.1, forward strand.
ATATCAAGAAAGAAATAGCAAAATATCTTTTGGTCATAATTTAGAAATAAAGTCATCTATAAAAAGGAGATGGTTTTCCTCAGTTCATCTCTTCCACAGAAGAGTAAAAGCACAATTCTCAACTCCTTGATATCCTCAGCAGGCCACGGATACGTCTGACAAGAGCCTGTATGAAACTATAGCGGGATCGAACTTTTGAATACAACCCTTCAATGTCCAGAAGTTTCTTTTGTAGTGATTCTCCAAAAGCATTGATGGCATCAGACTGAAGCTGGAGGTAACACAGAAAACCTTTTATTATTACATTGTTTTCTCAGGTATCTCATCCTTTGTCTTTTCATTTAAAACACTGTTACACTATTCCAATGTGTTCTTTCTTATATAAAATAAGATGGGCGTATACTTCAGAGGCAGACTGTGTGCCTAGCATGTGCCAGGCCTTGGGCTGGAAACCCAGCACCACCACTACCCCATACCTACCTCACCCACACGTACATTCACAAAAGGCATTTTTCTAAAGTTAAACACTATCAGATTTTGCAATGCGGTACCAAATTAATTAAAAGCTTACATTTCTACCTTAGACTGTCTTGTGGTTTTAATTCCTATACAAATGTGATTAAACTAATGATGTATCTATCTTCAATAGCAACAACTGCTGATGCTGATAAACGAGCAGACACAACAGACAGACAAACCTGGCTCCTCAAGGCCATACCAAGCGTTGTTAAGGGGCTTGGTGGTTAAGAGCAATGGCTACTCAAGGAGATGATGGGACAGACTCAGTAGACTTCCTATGAGAGACCTTACCCTCTCTGAGGAGCAATGGGAGGTGGGGTGGTAGGGATTGGAATGTAAAAAATAAATTAATTCAAAAAGGAGCACCAGCTGCTCTTCAGAGGATCTGGGTTCAATTCCCAGCACTCGAATGGAAGCTTACAACCATGTAAAACTTCAGTTCTAGGAGACCCGATGCCCTTTTCTGACCTCTGTGGGTACCAAAACACATGTTTCGCAGATACACTTTCAGGCAAAACACCCATAAGTAAAATAAAAATCAATGTTTCTTGTTTCTTTAAGTTTCTGTGTGTCAGACTTGTGATAGATAAGTTGCTAAGGGCACTTGGTATTCTCACAAAGAACCAGGATTCAGTTTCCAGCACCCATATCAAGCAGCTCACAGCTGTCTCTGACTCCTGTTCCAGGGTATCTGAAGCCCTCTTCTGACCTAATAAGGTACCAGACACACACATGGTGCACATACATATACACAAACACTTTCATATACACATAAGAATTCTTTAAAAAAAAAAGAAAAAAAGAAAAAAAGTGCCTTTAGGGAATAAAAAGAAACTTTTATTCTCTACTTTTATCAAAAAACCAAGTTTCCCTTTTAAAGAAAAAAGAATATGAGGACAGAATCTTACCTGGTCTATATCGTGTTGGCTCACTAGAGCCAGCCCACTTCTGAAGTCCAGATTGGGTTCTGTGGAAAAGGAATCTAGAGATAAGAGACACAGTGAGCAGCTTTGCTAACATGCGCCTGCGGCACAGCAGAGGCACCTGCCGGCAGCAGCACACAGAACACAGTGATTAGCACCTAAACTCAGCTTTGAGCACTGGAAGCCTGGGACCTATCCCAGTCCAGGATAGGTCTCGCCCTCCCTTTAGGAGTCTAACGAATGCTCACCCACATCAGAACCCCCGGCACAAGAACAATGGCTTCTATCTATTCTTCTGAAAAACCAGCTCTGACATGACTGCAGCTGGAGCAAACTTAACTATAGGAAAACAAAGGACAACAAATAAGCAGGCTCCAGAAAACTTCCCAGGGGCAAGAAGTAAAATACAGAAAAACGGTTGTGTTTACTATTTGGCTCTCCAGCACTCGGCTCACTGAGGAATCTGAAACATGACATTTAAGGTGGCTTGGAATAGTTTGTGGTGTACATCCACAATCCAGCTACTTAGGAGGCTGGATCAATTGAGCCCAGGATTTTAGGGCCTCTCTGGGAAATGAAACAAGACCTTGCTGCAAAAAACAAACAAAAAAAGCTGGCTTTTCAGAGCAGTAAAATGTAGACACTTTCCTGGCTCATTTGTTTTGAGAACAGCTTACCTTGTAGTCTTCTGTTTTTAAAGAAACTCCTACAAGCAAACAAGGAGTCCTGGGAATCTGTTGGCGTGCAATGTAACAAGTAATACTCCAGATGGCGCCAAAGAATAAACAGGCAGGTCTCTATGATAACTGGAGTTCAGATTAAAGAATCTCATCGAGTATTTTTTACAAACCAGTTTCCGAGGAGAAAAAAAAAGAGCCTGTGCTTGATCATGCAACATGAACTTGCTCTAGCAGACAGATGAAGTTCTACTGAACATGCTTCCAGAAAACGCTACAATGTGAGCTATGGGAAGTGAGGCCCACGGGGTATTGTGCCAGCAGCCTCTTGCCCAGACAGTAAGCATCTGCAGACTTTATAGTATCCCTAGCTACTCAAGGAGGTAAGAATAAAAATAAGGAGAAAATACACCAGGTATTTACTGAGCAAAAAAGATAGGTCACTAAACAATAATTATGTCCCTTTCCTTATGGTTTTGGTAGCAAAATGATGTAAGCATTAAGTAAGTGCTGTCTCATTTTAGGGTCTGCACTCTGGGCTGTGGCTGTAGAAGGATACAGGAACAGAGGGACAGCAGCTTGGCACGGTTATTGATCAGCTTCACCAGACGCCGTCTTGCTAAGACACACTTCTGCGCAGTAGAGATTTTATCAACACCAGCAGGCATCACCGACTGGCACAACTAAGGAAAAGAAAAAGTATAAATTGAAACAACTTAAAATAATGTACTATGAACAAGTCATTATAATAAGAACTGTGAAAACACTCAAATGTATTTAGACTGCTTTGTGGACAAGAGTTAATTATCAAAAGATGAGATTTAAAGAAGCAGTCAATTCCCACATGAATGTTTATCTGCTGCCTTTGAAAGTCTCCACTCCTTTGAAAGTCTGGTAGACAGACAGACACTTTCATCCCACAAGTGGCCCACCAGCCCTTGGTGTCCTATTTAATTAAACAAACAGCCCTTTTAAGCAGTAGGTGAAAAAAACCGCGTGAGTTTGTCGAGTAGCTTCAGGCTAAGGTGGGATGGTGGATATGCGTTAGACATAAAGTGATCAGGACTGATATCCCACCCCATCTGTTTGGAAACTTCAGTACAACAAGAAGATGCTGAAGACAGACAACTGCCCAAGTTCTACTGCAAAAACATTTGCAGCAGGAAGCCCCATTTCTCTGCAGCGTTTGAAGAGATTACTGGGAGCTCTTTATTGGGGAGGCCACCCACCCATTTTCTTGAGGAGACACTTGGCTGTTTCTGAAGTCAAGAGGTCCATGCGTATGAGGTATGCGTAAAGGAAAATCAGTGCAGATCCTTTAGTAGCACTGAGTGCCTCATCTTTATCCCCGAGCCCAAGCCTTGTACCTGGGCTCTTGTTGGTGCAGCCAAGACTTTTCCAGTCCCACAGCTCATACAAGGGTCATACCTCTTTTATCTCATCTGGGGGAAGCTGTTCTACATTCTGTAGCTTGTTGACGCTGCGTCGGTGACTGTCATAATAGCTGAAGAAATCGCTGGCACTCTGTTTCAGCAAGTAGACAATAATGCCCAAGCCAGGCAGGCGCCAATATGGAACCATCGGAACCTGGGTATCTAACAGGTAACAAAAAACAGAGTTCTACTTAGACACATTTTCTATCGATTTCATTTGTTTTAAAGAGGAGAACATGAAAGCAGTCCTCTACTACCACACAGATTACACAGTGGAGATTCCTACATTTGGGGAACTCACAGGGGTCAGCAAACCTAGAGTTCCATGGATGAGCCTCACCCTGGGAAAACAACCTTCTGTGAATTTTAGCCATCTGTAAAAATTAGAGATGCTCTATGATTTAGGTCATGTAAGATATGATTAGTAACAATTCAAGACTACATTTGAAAACCACTGCTGGGGCTGGAGAGATGGTTCAGAGCACTGACTGCTCTTCCAGGGGAAGCCAGTTTAATCCCCAGTACTCACATGGTGGCTCACGACTGCCTTCGATGACTCCAGTACCAGAAGATCTGATACCCTCTCCTGGCCTCCAAAGGCACTGTACACAAATAGTGCAAACATGCATGCAGGCAAAACATTCATGCACATGAAATAAAGCGCAATCTCAAAATAAATAAACACTTGTTACCTTAAAACACAAGTGGTTAGGTGCCACTGGAGTCAGATACATATATACAGCTAGAGTCCTTGAGAGAGTAAAGAAATATGGCTACTGGGCACCTTTTATTAGGTGAAGATATAGGCTTGATGAAAAACCACACACCCACCCATATATACTTTTTCGAAGATTTAGGTATGTGAGTGTTTTGCCTTCATGTATGTATGTGTACCATACCATGTCATGCCTATGGATGATGTGAGCTACCATGCTGGTAAATTGAACCTGGTTCCTCTTCAAGAACAGTAAGTGCTCATACCTGCTGAGCCACCACTCTAGTTACACACACACACACACACACACACACACACACACACACACACACACACACACACACTTACTTACTTTTAGGGGTTCTTGACCCAAACTGAAACAACTGGCACCTTATCCAATGGTTACAGTTACATGCATTTATTCTAATTTGCACTGTTCTGGTTGCTAAACTCATAGTTTTAAGTTATTCTTCCAAAGAAATACTTGAAAAATTAGCTGGAATTAATTTTAACCTGTCTCACTACAACAACTTTCTCTGGGAGCAAAACAAAGCAACTTACCTTTTACTTGGCTACATTTCAGTGAGGGTGCAAAAGAACAGTGAGTTTAGGAATAGCCTGAGCTACAAATTTAGTTTAAGATTAGCCTGGGGTACATAGGAAAACAAAGAAGTCACTGGTGGGTGACTTTAAATCAAAATGGGTCTCCGGACAGGGTTCCTAAGCATTCTATACCAACCTAGTTAAGCTACCCAGACTTCGTTGCAGCAAACTTGGAAGATTCCTTGGAAAGTACCAAGTTCCATTACCACTAAACCAGCTTTGTCACAGGGTGGCCATCTGACCTTCACTACTAACTTCTGAAGACACCAGAGGCTAAGTCAGACTACCTAGCACCTAAAAGTTTGCTGTCATGTGACAGAAATGAGGAAGTGTAATACACGAGCCACTCGGGCACTGAATTCAGCATGAACTGATTCAGGGTATGAAGAAGTTAACTCTATGAGCGTCAGACATCTCGCCCAGTTAGCGCTCTCTTCTGTCCTAGAGGCTTTCTTTGGGATCTCTGGTATTATTTAAAACTATATTCCCCCACCTGGCTCTTACAGTTTTAGCCTCAAAAATCCAAAGACTTTCCTTAATCTGTATGCTTCCAGCCTCACACGCTTCCTTTAAAAAGTCATTTTGTTGTTTGTTTTTTGTTTTTTTGTTTTTTTGTTTTTCGAGACAGGGTTTCTCTGTGTAGCTTTGGAGCCAATGCTGGCACTCACTCTGGAGACCAGGCTGGCCTCGAACTCACAGAGATCCGCCTACCTCTGCCTCGGAGTGCTGGGATTAAAGGTGTGAGCCACCAACGCCCAACTTAAAAAGTCATTTTAAAACAGGCAGTGGTGGCGCACGCCTTTAATCCCAGCAGGCAGGAGGCAGAGGCAGGAGGATCTCTGAGTATGAGGCCAGCCTGGTCTACAAAGTGAGTTCCAGGGCAACCAGGGATACACAGAGAAACCCTGTCTTGAAAACTCAAAAAAAAGGGGGAAAAAGTCATTTTAAAGTTTTCCCATTAGTAATTCATCAAGAATAAAACTGCATCTCATTGAAGTCAAGACAGAGAGCTGATCCCATTGCTAACAATGCTGCTCCTCAGATCCAGTGATTAAACCTGGGCTCACCTTGCCGAGGTCCATCTCTGTTCGTGGTCTCTGACAGGCTCGGGGTAAAGAGACACACGGCACTCTGGAAGGCAGGGGAGCTCTGGAGCATGAGTGACTGGCAATACTCCATTACATTGGCACAAATCTGCAAGAGAAGAAAAGCATTAACTAAAATGTTAGCCTAAAAATTCCTCAAAGTCACAGTAATTTAGACTGCAGGAGAACAAGGTCATAAATCAGTTTGTAAAATTACACAACTGTTATTTTTATCAAAATTTCCAAAACCATAAAACTCCAGGCACACAATTTTCACCCCTCTTACCTGCTGCATGGCCAGCTCAACTTCATCTTTCTTGCTCACCCGGTCTCCCTCCACATTGCCATCCTGAAATTTAAACTGCCGCAGTCTGTCGGAGCCACCAAAGCGACTTAGCAGTCCTAAGCACTGGCGCTGCGGAGAAAAGACACATTGTTCACTGCAGGCTGAGGAGTTTAACATTAGTTACCCCATTTTTCTTGAGATAGTAGGGGAAAAAATTCAGCAGGAGTGGAATTATTCTTGAAATCACATGATATCTTATTTACTACTAAGACTACCTCTAAGGTAGGCTTACCAAAATTCACCTTTTTTCAAAGGGATTCCCCACAAAGGATCCCCAATGTTTCTGAAGAAAATTTATGTCCTATATAAAAACATTTAATAATCCTTTGAGACAGTTACAAAAAGAAATACAAGTTAATAAGTAAATGAAAGCTACATCTAAGAAGGCGATTGCAAGACGGCCAGTGACATGTAGTCGTACCAGCACTCAAACTTAAAGGCTGTTAACTCCAGTTTCTGGGGACCCCCTGGAGGAATTAGGAATTCATAGACAGCTAACATGCAAATGCTAGGGCCTGTGGGATGGCTCCTCAGCAGGTAGAGGCTAACCCTGACAATCTGGGGCCTCTATGTAGGAGGACAGCCTCCCATGAGTTACCCTCTGGGTTTCACCCTGGGGCTTCTATGTAGGAGGACAGCCTCCCATGAGTTACCCTCTGACCTCCATGTGTGCACAATGGCACATGTGTGTGCACATACATACATACACAATAAACAAAGGAATAACAAAAAAAAACTAATGTAAATATTTCTAGACTGAAATCTTAAGTAATTCTCCCCAGGTTTGCTCCTTTTACAGATAAAATGGACATATTCCAATATTCCCAGAGGCCACCTAAAACATCTTTTTCTCCCTTTTGATGAAAAAAAGAACAAACAGTGAAAATTTGGGGGGTGCAAATTTGGTGGTGAATGCAAGTCCTTCTGGAAAGATATTTAATAATATGATGTCAAAACATACTATAGGCATATACTTGAACCTACCTATAAAATATATGTAATTAAACCCAACATTTAAAACAGGTACAAGTCAGTAGTAGTCATCTTCCTGCAGGACTAGGGTTTCAAACTCAGTGCCCCGCACATGCTAGGAAAGCACTCTTCTAGTACCCTGACAATTTTCTTTTGAAAACTTGGAAAAACAGATTATGAAAAGGTAACTGGTTAAGAAAATTATTATATTGGGCTGGAGAGATGGCTCAGAGGTTAAGAACACTGACTGTTCTTCCAGAGGTCCTGAGTTCAATTCCCAGCAACCACATGGTGGCTCTCAACCATCCGTTATGAGATCTGGTGCCCTCTTCTGGTGTGCAGATATACATGGAAGCAGAATGTTGTATATATAATAAATAAATAAAATCTTAAAAAAAAAAAGAAAGAAAATTATTATATAAAAAACAGAATGCAATTTTTTTTTTTTTTTTCCCCGAGACAGGGTTTCTCTGTGTAGCTTTGGAGCCTATCCTGGAACTCGCTCTGGAGACCAGGCTGGCCTCAAACTCACGGAGATCCTCCTGCCTCTGCCTTCCTAGTGCTGGGATTAAAGGCGTGCACCACCAACGCCGAGCCACAATGTAAATTCTTATATGTAATTATTTTATAGGTAGAAGAAGTGAAGATGTTTATGTCAAAGCAGACCAGTAGGCTTTTAGGAAGCCTCTGATAAAATATCTAATTGATAAACTAATACATTTAAATATGCTAAAGGATTATAAGCATGAAGAATTTAGGAATAAACTAATAATAATACACAAAAAACAACTTGTAGAAAGGCAAAGTACTTAGTAGATAAAGGTGGGAAGAGCAACAGTTCAAAGGCCAGACTGGCTATGCGAAACCCCGCCTTAGAGAGTCAACAGAGAGCAAGCAGGCAGAGACAGTAGTCAGCTGTAGGAAAAACAAAATGCTGCAGGCGGTGGTACACGCACAGGTATAGATAGTTTCAGCACACTGGAAGCAGAGGAATGAGGACTGCTGCAGGTTCAAGGCCAGCCTAGTCTACCCAGAGTTCCAGGTCAGCCAGGGCTACATTGCAATGCTCCTCTCAAAAAACAAACAAACTAGTAAAATTAGCAGTTGCTCATAGATGACTCAGCAGCAGCATTAACATAGTCATAATAGCTGAACAGTAGTATACTGTGATACAGTTGTGTTAAAGCTTTAGGAGTGTGTGCTAGGAAACACTGGAAGAGCAGGAATAAAGACACTATTACTTCTACTTCTAATCTTCACCAAAGCAGAAAGTCAGAAAGTGATTCTAGGAAAACCAAGCAATCCCAAAAATGGACATCATTCAGCATCATCAAGAACCCATGAAACAGCTGAAAGGAGCTGCGTAAGTCCGGGGCAGCACCTTAAAACCACTATTTCAAGAACAAGTCCGTTACCTGAAATCTTCCAATGTGTCCCTGGAGCTCCATCAAGGATCCTTCATTTACATCAACGTCAAGTTCACTTAGCATACCTGTAAGATGTGGATGTGTGTAAATCAGTTTAATGCTAAAATGAAAACACTGCAACGTAGTAGAGAGTGCTTCTGGCATTTTCTGTCCCTTAATAGCAGGAGCAGACTCCTGCCATCAAAGTTTTGAGATGCAGAATTTTCCAAAGACACGTGCTTCTGGCATTTTCTGTCCCTTAATATCAGGAGCAGACTCCTGCCATCAAAGTTTTGAGATGCAGAATTTTCCAAAGACTGTAAGTACCTTTCCTACATTTAGCAACACAAGCACAAGGGCGCATCACAACTAAAATCCAGGTAGGGACTTTCAAAAGGATTTTTACTTAAAACTTTCAGGAGGAGGGAGAGGAAAATAAATGTGGTTGGTTTGTAAAATAAATGGGAAAAAAATAAACAAAAAACACGTTACAACTGTCAAAATCAGAAACCAAATATTTCTAATAAGTAATGAGAGCTTAGACTTAAGAAGACAAATGAACTTTAGTCCCTCCTCCCCTCACAAAGAGGAGGGGGAGGAGCTAACTTATGCCACAAACACTAAGGAACAGAGCAAGAGAATGAGCTGAGGGACAAGTACTGACTCAGCTCAGGGCTTATCTACTCCCTCGGAAACAGCATGGAGCAAAGAGGATAAACTCACAGAGCCCTGCAGACCCTAACCCACGAGACACACACTGAGCAGTTAAGTGAGGCTGGGAAAGACAGGGGGGGCCCTTACAACACCTCACTGCCTTTGGGGTGTGGCAGAGGCAAGAAACAGGGAGCCTGGAGTCAAACCTGATACTCTACCAGCTGAGAAGAAAGACCCTGGAGTCTCCTCAGAAGCAGCGAGGCTCCAAGTACTCTGACAGGAACTGCACCCAGCCTCTCCCACTTGGGGTCAAATACAGAGACATCCAGAAAGAGGCAAAGTGTTGAAGACAGTAGACCAGGGGTTGCCAAATAGAAATAGAGGAAGTGTAGTTAAGTCCAAAGGCTCAGAAGCCACACTGCCTGGGACTTTGTAGCAGTTCTGGCTGCAGACCCCTCACCTGTGACTATGAACACTAACAGTTGGAACTTTGAGATTCTTGCATAATCCAGGTAACATGCCGGGGGGCAAACAGGACCTGGCACATGATTAGCGCACATGTGTGGAGGGGAGGAAAAGCCCTACAAGCTGTGCTCACTTAAGATCAGTGGCAGCATCAAGACAACCTTAAACAGGAGGGAACCCAGTGAGAGAGAAGAGACCTGCATGGCAAATGTAAAAGGCCAAGAGATAAACCAAAACAAAACTCCTGAGGGGCACAGAGGAGACCCGAGACTGAATGGGATATTACAAACCAGTCTGCAGGTGGAGCGAAGCTTAAAGGGACTCACTGCTTCAGGCCTCACATCTGGGGTGCTGACTTTAGGATTTGCATAGCACAGAAATTATACTGAAGAAAAAAAAAACACGGAAAAAAAATCCACTATTTCCTAGCTTTTTTCTTAGTCATGGAAAACTTTTAATAACTAATATCTCTCTATACTCTTGAAATATTCTAGAATTCAGTAATTCCTCTTATTTTTCTTCAATAAGCCTTTACTCTATTAAACCCATATCCTAAGCCAGCAAGTTGAAAGATAAAGGTCTCATACATCACCTCTGCATGCACTGCAACGTTTGGAAAGCTATTTATCAAATACAGGCAATGAGATTCTGATGCTTTTTAATTATCTCATTGAACTTTTTTATTTTTTGAGTATATGGTTTATATAAATATAAATGTATGATGTAATAAAGGCAGTTAAATGCCACCAGTACCAATTTCAAGTCAATCACGTGCTAACTGTAGAGTAATAAAAACCTCTCTGTCAAGCCACAATCAACTCACCAGGAAGTGCTGCTTTACTTATGATGCCTGTCAGCAGAGCTAATTCCTGCAAGGAGCCCGCACTAACATCCTGACAGCGCAGAATTGCTTGGATGGTGTCGGAATGTGAAATGAGAAACTGCAGCACCTGAGCAGCCCAAGATAGAGGAAGAGGAGAAGAAAACGACATTACTGTATAATTCATCTTTCAGCAAGTAACTGTATGCAATGAACAAGAGAAGCAGCTGCTTTCTCAACTTCAATGGTTTATTTCCTCACAAAGCAAAACATAATCACACCTCATCACAAAGCTAAACTACTTCAAAGTTGGCATATTAACACAGCAGAGCTAGCTGTAGGAGACCATGACTTTGGAAACACTCTGTGAAAACACCTATTTTACTTCATTTACTAATTATTTAATAGGACTCCAGTGATTTCATATGAATGAGTATAAAAGGGTCACTAAGTTCAAGAAGTCACTCTATGTAAGCCTGACTTGGGTGGCAAGCTTCAATCACATGAAAGCTTTTGTTACTTTTTGATATGGTAAGAACAAAAGAGATAGAAATTCTTTGTCCAAACTTCGTTCTGCCTTTGGTATTCTCTGGAGCACTCCTGAGGCACTAAATTCAATTCCCAGCACTGGTGAGGGAGTGGAGGTGTAGGAGTGTGTGGGTAGGAGTGGGGTGAGGAGGACCACTTAATCTAGCAAACAAGCAGACTAGAGAATTAACTCAAAGCCACTCTGAGTGTGAAAGGATGTCCCTTGGGTTGCTGCAGTGTAAATAAGGCATCACTTTAGAAACCACAGCTTCTACTGGTGAGGCAACCCTGACTGCAATGTAGGAAAAACAGACACAATATTCAGAAACCAAAGCATCTCATACTGTTTATATATATATATGAGATCTCTATTTCATACTTTGTTGGAAACAGAGTCTCAGAGTTCAAGAAAGCCTTGGATTAGCCACATAGCCATGGAAGACCTTGAATTCTTAATCCTCCTATCTCTACTTCCTAAATTCTTGGATGATAGGAATGGACAGCCATGTCCAATTTTAGGGGTTTTGTTCTTATTTTTTTGAGACAGAGTTTCACTATATAGGCTATGCTAACTCATGATTGTGTAGGCTCAGCCTCCCTAGTACTGGAATTACAAATATGAGGCTTCGGGCTGGAGAGATGGCTCAGAGGTTAAGAGCACTGCCTGCTCTTCCAGAGGTCCTGAGTTCAATTCCCAGCAACCATGGTAGCTCACAACCATCTGTATGAGATCTGGTGCCCTCTTCTGTCATGCAAGTGTATATGCAGATGGAATCCTGTGTATATGATAAATAAATCTTTTTTTAAAAAATGAGGCTTCTAAAGGTCTTGTGGTGGTTTGAATGAAAACGGCCCCCATATGTTTCAATACTTGGTTCCCACTTGGCGGAAGTGTTTAGAAAAGATTAAGAGGAGTTTCACTGGGATGGGCCTTGAGAACTGAAAAGACTCACACCATTCCCACTGTGCTCTCTCTCTCTCTCTCTCTCTCTCTCTCTCTCTCTCTCTCTCTCTCTCTCTCTCTCTCTCTCTCTGCCTTCTACAAGATATGGGGAGTTCTCAGTTGTTCCTATGGCCCCGCCTTTGTTCTGCCATCATGGACTCTTAATGCCCTGAAACTGTAAGCTCAATTAAACACTCTTTTTAAAGTTGCCTCTTGGCCTTGGTCATGATGTTTGTAATAGCAATAGGAAAGTAACTAAGACATGCCTACTATACCCTCTCTAAATCCCTGGCTAAACTCCATCTTAAATGCCAGCTTATTCCTCTCAGAGTAACTGCTTGCTTTTCTACAGGAACAAATTTCCATCTCTTGCTTCCATCTCAGGATTCTATTAAGGAGCTACAACGTTCCATTCACATAGGAGTACAAAAATTGGCCAGAGTAGCTCATAGTGGAGTATAAGGGACTATGTTCTATACTTTGCTTTGCCACTAATAGCAGGATGGATATGACTTCACTTGGGCTTTCTATCTATAAAATCTCTGCATTTCTCAATGTGGGCTCTACATTAGCGACTTCTATACAAAGTGGTCACCTTACCTGCCCTGCTGCCTGCAAGTGCTGGGCCATACTCGATGTGAGGATGACCTGGCATAGCTGTAGGGCTGGAAGGAGAATCTGCCGATATCGGTCCACAGGCGTTGGTATGAACATTGGGGGATCTCTCATGCCAAACATGCTTGATTTATTTCAAACAACCAAAGAGAAAGCAACACTGCATTTAAGATAGGGTCTTAACAATTCATTATCATTTACATGCTAAACTATAGACATTCATATTTATATAAAATCTCTAGACAAAATAAGATGGGTGCTGTTGAGTGAAATAAAAGCAAAATGGAAAAGTGAGAAGCTTTATACAGACTAGTAATTCTGTGCCAGGATCTCAAAAGTATTTAACTCTACTCTCTTTACATACAGAGAAAATAGTTCATTTTTGTGTTTAAAACTTGTAACAGTATCAAAACAGTCCTTCCCTTCTCCAGAAGTTCTGTGTTAAGCCTAAAAAACTGAGGTATCAATTTAGCAGTGGATTTTGAGTTGAAACAGTAACTAAACCCACCTTCAGTATTTTATTGCTAGGAAGGTACCTGACTGCCTAATGATGCTGCCATCTGCAGAATAAAGAGGAAAAAACCCAGGGCCCATGGGAAGGCTCAGCTAGTAAAAGTGCTTGCTTGCCTTGCACACCTGACAACTTGATCTCAGTCTCTGGATTCCACATTGAAAGGAGAGAAGCAACTCCCAAAAGTTGTTCTCAGACCTCCACACACACTGTAGTGCCTGCAAGCCACAGCCCCCCCCAAAATAAATGAAATTAAATTTAAAAAATCAAGCGGAATGTTCCATATCCAAATTGAACTGACATCTGCTGAAAAACTTGAAACTTGAGGCTGGGCAGTGGTGGTGCACACCTTTAATCCCAGCACTTGGGAAGCAGAGGCAGGTGGACCTCTGTGAGTTCGACACCAGAGTAGTCTACAAAGGGAGTTCAAGACACCTAGAACTATTATACAGAGAAACCCTGTCTTGGAAAACAAATCAAACAAACAAACAAACAAAAACCCCTGAAACTTGAAAATCATTTCAAACTAGTCAGCAGTGACTAAAACACTAAAACCGGGCTGGAGAGATGGCTCAGAGGTTAAGAGTGCCGACTGCTCTTCCAGAGGTCCTGAGTTCAATTCCCAGCAACCACATGGTGGCTCTCAACCATCCGTTATGAGATCTGGTGCCCTCTTCTGGTGTGCAGATATACAGGGAAGCAGAATGTTGTATATATAATAAGTACATAAACTCTTAAAAAATAAAATAAAATAAAAAAATAAATAAAACACTAAAACCAGAAGAAGAAAAAAAGAATTCTGAAATTCTGTCTAAATTATTCGGCTCAGAAATATGTAAAAAATTAGTTCTTTTTTTCCTTCTCCTTGATCTTGTGTGTTATATAGCCCAGGCTAGCTCAAATTACAATCTTCCCGCCTCAGTCTCTGAAGTGCTGGACTTAGAGGCAGATGTGCACTACCACACCAACCAACAAGGTTTAACTGTAAAAGACCCCTGACTACAAACAAGTATCCATGGAACTCATAAAATAAGGCCAACTAACAGAATTCTCACCCTTCTCTCACATATTGTGCCACTTTCCTGAAAGGGAAAGAATTAGGCCCCACCCACTTTTACTATCTTACCAACTTACACTTAGTAGTAAATGACAAAGTGACACAACACTCCCTACTCCTCAGGAATATCATCTTTGGGATTTCCACTATTGCGTCACAATCCTTTGCTAAGAGCGTAAGCAAGCTGGTTCACGTGGACACTTACCCATGTGGGTCCATCTCTGGGCGCATGTCATATACCTGGCACTGTGCTAGCCTCACAACCACCCCAGACCTTAGCAGCTCCAATGCTCCTTGCTGTAACTTAGCCACTCTTGTGAGAAATGCCTGCAAAGTTACAAAAGGAAGCTGAAATCATGTCCCAGGGCCTCACAGGAGCACAAGACACTCATCCACATTCCTTATTAATCACTCATGAGGTGCCTACAGAGACATATTATACCTCCTTTCTCATAAGATTTTTTATGGGAACTCGGGTAAATATTGTACATTTATATTATTGTACATATTATTGTACATTGTGCATTATTATTATTGTGAATTATCCATCAGGTATCTATCAGGCATTTAGTAAACACCTTTGAAACAATGAACGAATAGATGAAGACTCTGAGACTCCACTACCGTGACACCTGTGAGAACTGAACATGGAGACCCTGCAACAGGTCTGAGGGAGATGACAAACCGACACTGTGTTTAAGCTGCTGCTCCCTTCCCACCAACTCTGGCTTCCGTGCCACTCTCAGCAGCATCCTGAGTGACAGCCAGGCCACGGGACATTACTCTCAGACCTTCTCAGGATGGTTCCATCACATCTTCACACTCAGAAGATGCATTTCCAGCACAAATCCCCAGAGATAAAGCTCTTAAAATAACAACGGCTTTTATAATAAAAATATCCAGGGTGCACCAGTGGCCTAGTGGTTAGCACCGAAGCCTTCCAATACACATCTCCACGCCCTAAAGAAGACTACTGACCTATGCCAGTGTCCACCAAGCCTTACCATTTTGGACTCATAGGTATAAAGGGCTTTTAAGAGAGGAGGCTGTGGGGTCAGTAAGCTCTGCAGAGTGCGGTCATCTTCCACCAAGCTATCCACAAGGACCTTCAGATAACCACTGTTGGAAAGGTACAGGAGCCACTGTTGCTGCTTGTCCACAGAGACAATCCGGTCAAGGAGAGCCAGGGCCAGCATCTGAAGAAAGAATGAATCATACTCAAAGCCCCATCATGTGGACGGCTACCAAACCACATACAACCACTGACTGTACTTGGGGCACCGAGAACGTTTTCTTATAAGAACACCTACAGTGAAATTTCACTGTTTTGGGAAAACTAATTTTTTGAAGATGTACACGTGCGTGCCTGTGTGAGATTACATGCATCACGAAGAGCAGAGAGGTACTGGATTCTGTGGAACTGGAATTACAGACATTGTGAGCTGCCCGATGCAGGTGCTGGGAAGGATCTGAACTCAGATCCTCTCCAAGAACAGTAAGCACTCTTAACTGCTGAGCCACCTCTCCAACTCCATGTTTTCTTTTAACTATTGCTTTTAATTCTAAATTTGTATGTGTTATTTAGAGGAATCTTAGAAAAGTATTAAAAATAGATGTAATATAACAAACACAGTCAAATCCATTTTGGTCTACTTCCTCCCAGAAGTTGTTCTATGTATAAAAGTACTTTAAAATTTTTAAGCATAATTTAGGGTTTGCTCTCTAGTTTGTATTTTTATCCTATTTCTTAATTTTTTTTTTCCCATGGCCTTGAAATAAATGATCTTCCCCTGGGAGGAACTCCTCTTCAACGTGTCAGCAGGGTGCCACGATGTTTTTTACTAAAGGGGAAATGCAATTCCACCTCCATCATAAGGTTCACACAAAACACATTCAGTAAGGAGTAACTCTCCACCAGTAGACAGACCAAAGATCTATCAGGCAGGATTTCTGTTGTTTCTACCCATGTTGTTCTACCTGCAAACATCAAGCTTAGCAAAGGTAATTTTAAGGAGAAATTCTGAGTTAAGATTCCACAAAACTAAACAAAACACAGTAACAAAACATGTTACATTCATAGCAGATGAGCAAACTCAATTTAAAATAATATAGAAAATAATTATCTACATGCAACATATGTTTTAAATGCTGATTCATTATAGACTTTCATAAATGCAGAATACTTATTCAATAGCAGTTCTAAACAACTGTTATTTTACCCTTCCAATCTCATGACCATCGCAAGCGTCTCGACAGACCACTTCCATGAGGGCAGCACCATAACTTTCAATGATAGCCATGTTTTCTCTTTGTAATTTACTGAACACATCTTCAGGGGCTGTAAGCCTTTCCCACATCGTTTTCTTAGCTACAAGGGTTAAAAAAGGGGAAAAAAATATCCAATAAAAAACAGTTTAACAACTAATAGTATCTCATATCCAACAACAAAAGGAACCCATTACTATGTGCATACAAAAGACCAGATCAATGAGTCCAGACAAATGAACTTTAAGAGCATATGTCATGCATGTACACTAATAACACTTATAATGTATGACTCTTTCAGAAGACAACTTTAATTATGGACCCTACAAGAACTGATAAGTTGATTTACCCTGCTAATCAATTTGCTTTTACATTTTTCTGCCTCTTGGAGAATTTGGCTAAGAGGAGACAGATACAATATAGATAAAAATCTTCCTCAAAAAGGAAAAGCAGAAAGTTTTAATCTTTGGGGTTTTAAAACTTAAAGTATTAAATTATCATTTAAAGGTAATTTAAATATATTATCATTAGTAATGTGAACATACATTTCATTAAAAGTCACGAAAACCTTATAAAACATTCATAACCAAATAAAGCAACAGTTTTGGCTTCAAATTAATTTCATTATTTTCCTCCTTAGTTTCTGAACTACCATTTTTTGTTGTTGCTGCTGTTTTTCAAGCAGGGTTTCTGTGTTGAAAAACTCACTTTGTAGGCCAGGCAGGCCTCTAACTCATATTCACCTGCCTCCAGAGTACTGGGATTAACAGCATATGCCACCATGCCTGGCTCTGAACTACCATCTTGAGTCAGGCACACAACACATACTTGTGATCACAGCACAAGATCCTGAGTTTGCAACTAGCCTGGGCTATAGAGATCCAATCTGCATAGAAATAAATTGTTGACTTGATGACTGTTCTAAGTGTGTTGTAGATCTCCACCTAGTGGTTAACTATTGTTTGCCACTTTCACTAAAAGAATACAAAAAATACTTTTAAGAGAAAATATGGGAGTTATTGGGAATGAATGGTACCAATTAGTATTATTTTTTAAAAAAGAGTTTGTTTAAAAAGGTTCTATAAACTATTTTTCTTGACCTTAAAAATACCTGAACACGGGGGCTATAAAGATGGTTCAGGGTTAAGAGCACTGAACGCTCTTACAGAGGGCTTGGGTTGACTCCCAGCATCTATATGGTAGCTCATAACAGTATGTAACTCTACTTCCAAGGGCTCTGGCCTAAGACACGCCTCACACAGATGATATACATACAGGCAAAACACCCAAACACATGAAATAAAAAAATAAAGAACTCACACAGATGATATACATACAGGCAAAACACCCAAACACATGAAATAAAAAATAAAGAGTCGGGCGGTGGTGGAGCACACCTTTAATCCCAGCACTCGGGATCTCTGTGAGTTCGAGACCTGCCTCCAAAGTCACAGAGAAACCCTGTCTGGGGGGGGGGGGGACATATGTGTTGGGAGATGCCCTTATGTATTCCCCCAGAGCTGGAGCTATGGGTTTCAAGTTACCATGTGGGTGCTAGGATATAAACTCATATACTCTGAAAGAACAACAAGTGTTCTTAATTGCTACCTCTGTGACCCTGCCTTCCCTTAAATCAGTGGTTTTCAACCTGTGAGTCACACCCCTTTGGCAAACCTATTAATTCCCAGCAACCACATGGTGGCTCACAACCATCTGTTATGATGCCCTCTTCTGGTGTGCAGATATACATGGAAGCAGAATGTTGTATACAGAATAAATAATTAAAATCTTTAAAAAACAAAAAACTAAACATGCACCCTCCCTTTACAGCGTCTAATGATTATGTCAAGACATACTAACTGTGGTTGTGGGGATTCCAAAGATAGAGAAGTGACTGAGGCTTCACAAGTTACCATCGTTAAAAACAGAAAAGACTAGACTAGAAATCAATCTAACTTTACCAGCTTCTAATGTGTCTGGTTCATCTGGTCTCTGGGCAATCTGTAAGTAATAAAGCAGAGAACCGTACAGGTGAGTCCTTACACGCTGGAAACCACCACCTAGGAAGACAAAAACATGCAGTCAAGTGAGAACTTTCTCAATCAAAGGAAGAACAAAGTTGTAATGTTGAGAAAACACAGATGGAAAAACCTGTCTTCAAAATGAAGTCTAGCAGTTTCTTCAATATGATGTGAAGTGAAGAATCTCCAATAGAGGCAAACCCCACAGGCCGGCTCTCTGCTGCAGGAGGTGAGGTGAAAGAACTATCAAGCATGAAAGCGTAATGGGCCTCGCCAGGCCCCGAGACCAGCGGCTGCTTCTGTTCTGTGCGTACAGCCTGGCTTAGGTGAGCGGTCAGGGTGAACACAGCTCCAGCAACCACTGGCATTAACTCCTGCGCGGCTTCATCATCCAGTACCTTAAAGTATATAAAGGGATTAGAGTCAGACCTAGCTTCCATCAAAACTGTGAACAAGTCTCTTACACACTAGGCTTTTCAACTACCTTAAGAATGTAAGAACTAAGCCAGGTGCATGCCTTTATTCCCAGCACTTGGGAGACAAGAGACAGGCTTGAGGCCAGCCTGGTCTGCAGAGCAAGTTCCAGGACAGCCAAAGCAACACCACGAAACCCTATCTCATAAAACAAGACAAAACCAAACAAATAAACCAAAAAAAAAAAACAAAAAAAAACAAAAAAGAACCCAAAACCAAAATCCAAACCAAAACAAAAAGAATGTAAAAACTGTTCAAAAGAAAAATATTAAACAAGTGTGTATAACTAATTCTTATGGGAATTCCATGCAGATGTTTTTGTTTTGAAACACACATAGGTGGTCTTCATCACTTGGATCATACTCAGTAGTTATGAGGTGGGATCTGCCATGACTATTTTTACAGAGCCCCCTAGAGAATTCTGAAACACTCTAGCTCATAGCTCCTACAGTACAGACTGACTTTACCTTTCTCATGGAATGTTTTCACATCAGCATTATAAACTCTATTTTGCTTCTAATCTAAAAACTGAAAGAATGATACCTGCTTAAAGGCAAATGCATATACCTATACAAGTCTTTAGCCATATAAAGAAACAACTCACCTTATCATGCACATCTTGTAAAAGGTCACGAATAATCAGCTGCCGGTCTTCTGCCTGGATGAGCTCCTGCGGACAAGCAGTCAGTATAATCTCTACCAGTTGCCGCCACGACTCCAGCGCGTGCCGCTTTGCATGAAGACACTGCAGCAACTTGTTTCTTCCCACAACATACTGAAGAATAGTGCTGATTTCCTAAAATCATAAGTATTGACACCGTTAACTCTCAGGGAAATGGTACCTGTGCTAAACAATTTTCTATGTTTAATACTGTCATTTATTCTGAAAACTCACTCAAGTTACATTTATTTATTATGGGACTAAAAATTCAGTATTAGAAAAATTATAAAATCACAAAAGTAATTCAAACAGCTGAAAGTGTCGAACTAACACAGAGCTTACCTCCATCAGCAGAGGCCTCTGTCCTATGGCTGCCATACCCTGAAGAGCATTGACTTCAGCTACGAGGACCCTATGAAGAAGCTAAGTAATTAGTGAAAAAGAGAAAAAGAGTATCATCAGATGTCAGTAGGATAATACATAGCAATTACCAAAAACCACCCTTACTGGAAAGGTCCAGGTATCTCTGCACACAGTGTAACAATGGCACTGTCCAATGTGCACACAAAAATATTAGCCATCCCCCTCCTTCCAGAGAGTAGTACCAAAGGGACTCAGGCAGTAATTTAATGTTGGGTGCCTCAACATCTTTCTCATTTTGCTGAGGATGTTACTATGCACCTGGTAGAGAACTAAACAGTGAAAAACACTCTGTAGTCTTAGCTGGGTGGGAAAATACCTAAAGGAAAGTTGATGGAAAAACTCTTTTTAAAAAATAGGGGTATTTATTGAGTTTTATTGCCTTGCCATTAGACAAAACAACCCAATAAGCTAATAACAGAAATCAGTAACATAGAAAGTATGTATGTAAAATGGTCGCTTTTCTGATAGCTCCATGTCTGAAGCATTTCTTGTTAGTTCGTTTTGGTTTTTGGGTTTAGGCTATCCTGGAACTCGCTCTGTAGAACAGGCTAGCTTTAAACTCTCAGAGATCTGCCTGGCTCTGCCTCTTGAATGCTGGGATTAAAGGTGTGCACCACCGCCTGGCCCCTGCAGGTTCTTTAAATGAACCCTCACCTTGACATTGCAGATTGTCTGCCCCCGTAAATTCTTGTGCTCACAGTTGGCAATGACTTGCTCAATCTGAGCACGGTCAAAAAAATCCAGCTGCAAAGGCTCAGGAATCTCTTGACTGAAGTCAATCGAATCAAGAATACTCAGAATTTTTCGACGTACTAGAAACAAGAAGTAAATAAGTATACTTGAGGTGCTGAAGCAAACAATAAACCACATACTTAGCTCATTTTCAACATGCTATTCTCTAAAACCAAAGATCTTGCTGAAATCCAAATCTGACTTATTTCTGATATGGTCACGCACTAAGATATTTTCCCTCTGTTCTGTAAACCCTTAGCTACTGACAACAAATAATCCTTTACAGAGCTTTTCTATGTAGGCCCAGAATCTACAGATATGTGTAAACTATCCTGCAGTTTTAAGCAGTATACTATATCTATAACGTACAACAATTCCAAGGGCTTCACCTTTTGTAGCAGTGTCAAAATGAAGGAATCCAGAGACAGACCTATTTTCATCTTCCATTCCTCCTTCACCATCTGTTGGAGCACCAATAACAATAGATCAGAAAAGGAAAAACACTCTTTGAAATTACATTTACTTGGAAATGGCAAACATAATGAATTTTACTTCTGGGTCAAAGATCCTTTTGTAAATGGATAATTAAGATGCAACTATGATAAGCAATGTGCATCTAACTCTTTTCATCCCTATGGGACTCATTCATAATTCTAAAGAGGATAATTAGAATTTCATAACTGGCAAGACCTCATCATCCTAAGGAAATGATTAAAAAGAAGCTTATGTTTCATTTGCATGTATAATACATATTGAAATACCTCAGGCCATACTGGCTCAGTGAGACAAACTTCATTACTTTGTATAAAATATGACTACTGCAGATGCATTAAAGGGAAAATAAAACAACATCCAAGGACAACTTTAGGGTTTTATTGTTTGTTTGCTTGTTTTCTTTTTAAACAGTGTCTCTCTACACAGCCCCGTGTGTCCTAGAACTCACTATATAGAGCAGCCTGGCCTCAAACGCACAGAGATCTACCTGCCTCTGCTTCACAAGTGTTGGACAATTTTTGTGTTATAAGGATAAGCAGGAAAGAACCAGTTTTGTCTAAAGTGTCATCCTAAGCCTAAGACGTGCACCTGTCAAGGGCGGTCAACACACCATACGCCGAGTGTCTGTCAGCGCTCACCTGAGTACGGCTTCACTGGCATGTCATCCAGGAGGAGGTGCAGAAGCCTCTGTGTATGTGACCGCTGGCGATTCAGAGAAGTCACTCGCAGTTCTATTGAGGCAGTCTTCATGAGCCACGACATTTGATTGAGCATAGAGATTTCATACTCTAGAATTTAAACAAATAAAATTTTATCTCCCATAGCTGTAATGCAAGATCTGAAAGTCCACAAATCATCAAATACTTCCTCATGAAACAGTAATCATCTCAGCAATGCATGATCAAAACATAAAATTATGAAAGAAAAAAGGAAACAAAGGAAAAAGAAGTTATCCTATATCCATGAAAGATGAAAAGAACAATAAAATTTCTATTAGTGCCAGAGTTGTATATGCCTTTAATTCCAGCACCAGGCTAGCCAAAGATATATAGTGAGATACTGTCTCTAAAAAAAAGTTTATTATCAGAGTAATTTCACAAAGATCTTATATAAGTATGCCATAATTTAACATTAATGCTACTTTATATGTTGTCTTTAAAAGTAATTTTAGAGTATGTAACAATCCATAAAAACAATCATAATTTTCACTCCATAAAACATACCTAAATTCATATTACATAATTAGGTATATGATAAGATAGCTGGTAGAGCTCTTGCCTTCACCTATAATTAGGGCTATAAGTTCCATATATTAAAGAAAGTTAAAGGGGTTGGAGAGATGGCTCCATAGTTAAGAGAACTTCCTACTCTTGCAGAGGACCCTGGATTAATCCCTGGCACCCACGTGGCAGCTCACAACTGCCTATAACTAAAGTTCAAAGGAATCTGACACTTCTCTTCTGGCCTTCATGGGCTGCTGAAAACACATGGTGCATGGAGACACAAAGGTAAATGTACACATATAAAATTTAAAAACAAATCCTTCAAAAAAGAAGATCTCAAATTCAGTATTATTTTGATTTGAGATAGTCTTGCAATATAACCAAGGCAGGTCTCAAACACAGTCCACCTGCTTCAGCCTCCCAATGCTGGGATTACAGGCATGAGTGATCATTCCTAGCTCAGTACTGTTTGTATGCTTGGTGGGTCCAATGCTTTGAAGTCCTAAATGTTGACAATGTAAACATAATTGACCGAGTAATAGTATTAACAAATGTCAGTCTATCCTGGTTTATCTTTGTGCCAACTAGACACAGGTAAGAGTTATCCAAGAAGGAACCACAATTGAGAAAATGTCTTTATAAGATCAGGCTGGACCGGGTGGTGGTGGCGCACGCCTTTAATCCCAGCACTCAAGAGACAGAAGCAGGCAGATCTCTGTGAGTTTGAGACCAGATTGGTCTACAAGAGCTAGTTCCAGGACAGCCTCCAAAGCTACAGAGAAACCCTGTCTCGAAAAACCAAAATAAATAAATAAATTAAAAAAAAAAAAAGCTGTAGGCAAGCCTGTGAGGCATTTTCTTAACTAGAGATTGATGTGGGAGGGCCTGGCCCGCTGTGGTTGATGCCACCCCTGGGCTCCTGGTCTGGATAATCTAAGAAAGTAGGATGAGCAAGCCAGTAAGCAGTGCCCCTCAAGGTTTCTGCTTCAGTTCCTGCCTCCAAACTCCTACCTTGAGTTCCTGCCCTGACTTCTCTCAGTGACCTGACACTAGTACAATAAAATAAACCCTGTCCTTTCCCAAGTTGCTTTTGGTCATGATGTTTATCACAGCAACAGATGTCATAAGACACAGGTCAAGCTGAGTCTTAATCTTTACAATACATATAACATAAACCAGACAGTAACTATTCTTTTGGACTTACCCATGTATAAAATTTTAAAGTTTCTATAATGTTTTTATATAAACAAAATCTCATAACTAAAACTGTGAATATTACGAAAATATAGAGGACTGTTTTGTCAATTAGATAATTCCCAATGATGTTACAGTTTTCTAATTGGTAAGTTAGAAATCTGACAATTACTAGTAAGAGAAATGTATTACTAGGATGTGTGGACCTTAATTTCAAAATTATGATGACATAAGGTAAGCTTCAGCCTGTATGACAGTGCAGGCTTGTGGGTCTAGTTACTCAGGAGGGTGAGGCAGTGGAGAATAGTCTGAGCTCACAATTCAACATGGCTCAGCAGATAAGGGCACCTGCACCAGGCCCGACTAAGTTGAGACTGAACCCTGGGACCCATGTAGGTAAAAGGAGAGAACCACCTCCTGAAAGTTGTCTTTCAATGTCTACAGGCATGCAGTTGTGCAAAACGTAATAAAAAAAAATAGTAAGTTCTACTGCATATGTGAGAAATTAACCCAAACAAGTGTAGAAAAAGAATTTGTAAATAATTAATCAAAAGAAAATAAAGAACTGGGTGGTGGTGCACACCTTTAATGCCAGCACTCAGGCAGCAGAGGCAGGTGGATTTCTGAGTTCAAGGCCAGCCTACTCTACAAAGAGAGTGCCAGAACAGCCAGGGCTACACATGAAAACCCTGTCTCTAAACATACAAGTGCATGCACGCTTGCGTGCACACACTAAGCAAACATAAATATATTTATTTATAGTAAGAGACTGGGGAGATAGACTTCTGGCCTTGGTGAACACCAAGCACACATGTGGTGCACAGGTATACACGCAGGGAAAATGAAAACATTTTTTAAAATGTATGTTTTATTATTTTGAAAAGGAAACACAATATTGATAAAACTAAAATTAGGCTAGAACAGTTCTCAATCATGTCAACAAACTAGATTTATAATTTTCTCTAAAATTACTTTGCAAAGTTTTATTTCAAGACTACTTGGCTGGCTTCAAATACATATAACACAAATTTAAATCAGAAATTTTTCTAAGAAATTTTCATTCACAATCAAGCAAGATGTTTCAGCAGGTAAAAGCACTTGCCACACTAACTTGATGATCTGGGTTCCATCCCTACAACTCATGTAAAGTGAAAGGAGAGAAAAGTTGTTCTCTGACATCCAGATGTACACACACACACACACACAGAGAGAGAGAGAGAGAGAGAGAGAGAGAGAGAGAGAGAGAGAGAGAGAGAGAGAGAGAGAGAACACAAGATATCTAATGTCAGTGATTTTCTTATCCCTCCAACACAACCTTTTAAGTTTTGTTAGTGAAGAACCAATTCCCTCACTCTGAATATACTTGTGTAATTTTACACTTGAAGTGAAAACAGGAAGCTTCTCAAGTAGAAATTACAAAAGCATTTAAAGTAACAGTAACAAAGGAAGAAATGAGAGGTCTACAATACCTGCTGCTCTAATATGTGTCTAAATAAAAACCAAGCAACAACAGTATATATACTCTGGTTACACAATTTGGCCAATTCTAAGCTGAAAACAGAAAACCCACACTTACCAAACACCAAGATTTGTAAGTGCCCACATAATACCACAGTGTAACACTCCACATCTGATCTCACATGACAGGTTGCAGACAAAATGAAGGCACACTAAAAATATGGGATAAAATGAACTTCAGGCTACTCCTATTAGGCTTACATACACACATGAACTTTGTGTTTAGAATTGGGTATGGTCCCCAAGACACCTCATACGGAAGAAATACTCATAATCAAAAGGGGTTGGAATGGGTGTGGTGGTATATACCTATAATCCCAGCTGAGGAAGAGTACCTCAAATCCCAAGCCTAGGTCCAGAGAAAGACCTATCAACCA
Organism: Cricetulus griseus; assembly: GCF_003668045.3. Taxonomy (NCBI): domain Eukaryota; kingdom Metazoa; phylum Chordata; class Mammalia; order Rodentia; family Cricetidae; genus Cricetulus; species Cricetulus griseus. Next base: position 192,727,847 of record NW_023276806.1, read on the forward strand.
ACCAATCATTCAAATACTCAAATTCTGAAGCACTTCTTATACCGAGCCTTTCAGGTAAGGTTCTCATCTTACAGCAGTAAAGCAATACAATGTCCTACCTTTGTTAGAGAAAGGAAGATGCTGCAACTGAGAAAACAAGAAATCTTGGCTGGTTCTCAGGTACCTCATAGTAGGACCTGATGTATCAGAGCACGCGCATAACTGATATATCACCTAATGAAACAGAAGAAAATCTCTGAATCAGTTAATTCTGTACTGATTTTAAGATCACAAAATGTTGAGTAAAAAATTAAGATTGATCAATAACCCAAGCAAATGGCTAATCACATGTATAAAATAAATATCAGCTTAGATTTTTTTAAAATAAAGATTTATGTATTTTATGTTTATGCGTGCTTTTTCCATATGTACACATGCACGCCAGAACAGGGCATCAGATCTCATTATAGGTGGTTGTGAGCCACCATGTGGTTGCTGAGAATTGAACTCAAGACCTCTGGAGGAACAGTCAGTGCTCCTAACTGCTGAGCCACCTCTCCAGGCCCTTAAGCTTAGATTTCTAAATCCAGGTCTTTGGTGTGCCAGTTCAAGAAAACACACTGAAACTCGGTTCAGAGTACAGACACTGCCAGACACACCTTATAATCCCAGAGCTGAGGAGGCGGAAGTAAGATTATCAATAGTTCATTCAAGGCCAGCCTAGGTTACACAGCAAGGCCCTGCATTCAAAATAAAAATGAAGTTTTACATGAAAGGACTAAATCTTGAAATCGCTCTAAACAAATTTATTTATACATACACAAAACTAAGTTTTATATTTTAATTAGTAGTAGTATTACAGGTGGTCACTTCTGAAAATCATAATTATTTTATCTTAACTTCAAAAAAATTAGTAAAACAGTAAAATTGAAACAATCACTATTTAAAAAACTACAAAGATTTGCAAACTTCACTATGTGACAAACATAAATTTTAAATACAACTTTAACAAAGACAGTAAATTTGAGGAGCAAGCATTTATATCAATTCAAGAAAAATGAGATCTGATAAATGTACAAAGATCTCCATTATGTACATGATTATCATAAATATCTAAACAGAAAAAATGGCATGAAAATGAAAATCACTCACAATGAACCAAGAGTCCACCTGTTTTCAATAACAGACAATAATTAAGTGAACTGTGGTGACCAAGTACCCAATCCCAGCTCTTTGGAAAGCTGGAGAAGACAGATAGCTTGAGCCTACTAGTCTGAAGCTAGGCTGGCATACAAAGCAAGAAGTGAATATGTCTCTTAAAAATACATAAATAAGCTGGGCAGTGGTGGTTATGTATTATGTAAAAATACATAAATAAGTGGAGGCAGAAACAGGCAGATCTCTGTGAGTTCGAGACCAGCCTGGTCTACTGAGTAAATTCCAGGACAGCCTCCAAAGCTACAGAGAAACACTGTCTCAAAAAAACAAAACAAAAAAAAAAATCAAAAACATAAATCAAGCTAGGTGGTGGTGGCACACGCCTTTAATCCCAGCACTCAGGAGGCAGAGGCAGGCAAATCACTGAGTGTGAGACCAGCCTGGTCTACACAGTTCCTGTCCTGAGTTCCAAGATAGCCAGGGCTACACAGAGAAACCCTATGTTGAAAAACAGGAATAAAAAAAATAATAAAATCAAGCAGCAAAGCAGGTGTCATACAACATCTTGTAAGTCTAACTGCAAAATGTAAATTTCAGTATTTGCAAAGCAACCATAGTAATTTTCATTCATGAATCATCCATTTTGTAAGGACTTACTAATCACTTTCAATATACTGGGCTCTTTAAGCATCACTCTCTCAGTACATTAATACTTGTTACAATTGTTATGATTATTTGAATGAAAAATCTAGCCAGACAATTCTTCATCCCTTTGGAGTTGACATAACCAATACTCTCTACAAATTCCATAGGTGCCAACTTGCCTATAAGGTAAAATTGACCATAACTCTTAAACCAATGCTCAAACTCTTGTGCAGCAGTGGAAAGATTCAGCTGCCTGACTTATCCACGCACAAACAAAGCAGCACGCTGCCTTGTCTTCCAACTCTCACATTAGACACAAAGGTCCATTTCACAGTCTAGCTAGTGTCATACTTATATCACTTTGGTTCTTTTACTTTTACTTAAATGAGGGCTGGAGAGACAGTTCAATGCATAAAGGCATCTGTCACAAGCCTGACAGCCTGAGTTCATCCACCACCAGGACTCAACATGGTGAAAGGAGGAGCTGACTCCCAAATGTCCTCTGACCTCCATCCTAGTGTGGTAGTGTGCGTGCTTCCACACTCATGCAAATAAACAAAGCAAAACAGGACCAAGCATAGTTCTGCAGCACTATTTAGTTCTAAAGCCCAAGAAAGCTGTGAGGTAAACTGCCTTTCAGAGAAACTATTTGTTAGTGAACTCCATACAGCCCAGATTACGATGCCACTGCTCCGGAACTGAACACCAGTGGAGCATCAATACATAGCATATAAGAGCCTTGTAACAGAAATGCATTTATATAAGGTCATAGGTTTACCAGTTAACAAGAATGGTGGTGACCGGGAACTGTAGGAATCCAACTGAATTTTCACTAGTAGCAACAGTCCAGGACTTGCCAGTTCATTATTCAGGGGCTTTACAGAACATGCCACAGCTAGGGAGAAATAACTGTAAATCCCTGCCTCGAAATAATTTTGGGTGTGGGTAAGTGTGGAAGTAGAGGTCAGAGAACAACTTTATGCAGTTGACAACCTCCTTCCACCATGGGTTTCAGAGACTGAACTCAGTTGTCAGGTTTTGGGAAAGCACTTTTACCAGCTAAGCTATCTTGCTGGCCCTAGAGATGTATTCTTAAGAAATTCAAAACAGCCGGGCGTTGGTAGCGCACGCCTTTAATCCCAGCACTCAGGAGGCAGAGGCAGGCGGATCTCTGTGAGTTCGAGACCAGCCTGGTCTACAAGAGCTAGTTCCAGGACAGCCTCCAAAGCCACAGAGAAACCCTGCCTCGGGGAAAAAAAAAAAAAAAAAGAAATTCAAAACAATAACATGCTCACTAGAGAAGAGTAGGAAAATGTACATGTAAATTATACTTTGACAGCACAGAAAATATATCCAAAGGGACTACAGAAAAGTGTACAGAGGGGTTTAAAGGAACACAGGAACATCTGTGTGTGCTGAACGCAACAACATAAACAATAGGTACACATAGGAAGAGAACACAAAATTAAAAAGCAAACATTTCTGCTGCAGATGGATGGATGCCCATCTTCAAACAGCTTTGGTATTCAATCAGCTAAACAAAACACAAATCAGTTAAATGATCAGAGAGTACCCTCATCTCCTCTTCTTATTTCAAACCTGGCTTCACTCAGCCTCACCTACCCTGGACCTGATAAAGCTTTTCAATTGCTTCTGCATATATATCAGATTCTGTAACCCTGGGCTTCTATTATCTCAGATCTCTCATTAAGGAAGATTTAATTCAGATTCAAAGAAGTATGAATGTTTGGAATAGCCGGAGAACAAAAGTGAATACTGAAAAGTCACAAGCATACGCACAAGAATAACAGAGACGTCTCCATTACTGAGGCTGAGAGAACAGCCCTACATGTTAAGCCATGAAATGAACGAGAATCACAGCGCTCTCATGCTGAGCGATCAGTCACAAATAATGAAGTCGAGTTCTCAGAACACTGGTAAAACGAGTGAAACAAGACACAAACACAAGGGCATGTTCTCTAGTCAGATCCTGACATCTATCTCCACAGCTGCAAGACTTCCTTCTTTTCATGCTTCTTCAAAGGCACTGCCTTGTACTGCCACTGACTGCCTCCCGCAGCAATCCATTTCTCAGACAGAAAACGCAACACCAGAGAAGCCACAAAGCAAGCCCAAGCTAGCTCAGCCTGCCAGGGGACACAGATGGCAACCAGGGATCTTTCGACCCACACCCACTCTAGACCCCCAAAGAGCTACTTTCAATACACTGATAAAATCCATCAAAACACCTAATAGTTCTTGTTTCTCACAGTGTCAGGATCTTCAGATCTACAGGATTTTAGTGTTTGTGCCTCATGGATTTTATCCATAAATGAAGACTGGAGAAACTGTTAAATGAACTTGTTTTATCCTAAGTGCTATTCTTTCATCTATGAACTCAGCTGCTCAAGTTTCTGCTCAGTCCCTCAAGGTGCTATCTACTACGTACCTGGTAGCACAGCTCAGCCAGCTGAGGGTACTCCTGCACAGCCACAGGGCCAGTTCTCCCTTCTGTCCCTTTCTCCAGGATGTTGAGGATGGCATGCAGGCAGGTCCGAGGGCAGCCTAACACTCCTACACGAAACCAAAAGAAAATCCAAGTTTTCTCAGGGACTCTGCATCACAAACCTGAGACTCCACTTACCAAAGTCAAATTTTAGAAACACATGCTCAAGTGTGAACATGCTACAGGAAATACTTACAAATCTCAATCCTCTAAATCTGTTTAGACAGCTTTGGTCCTAAAGTCTGACCTACAATACCTTGTACATGTCACTTATTTTCTACGTGAATCACACTGTGAACCCAATATTTAGTAAAAGACTGCTTACATCAACAAAGATGTAAGAAATGATGCCCATATGCAGTACAGCCATACCTGGGTCTTGTAGATTTGTAGTACTGACGGGTTTCTTTAATTCAAAGCCCAACAAGTAGAGAGCAAGATTTGGTGGGTTGCGTTCTAGAGATGTGATGAGAAGATTCAAGATGTGGATTCTGGTTTCGTGGCGGATTGCAGCTACCTTCTTTTCAGACTCTGAACCTGAATACAGAAACCACAGAACAAAATCACAAATCAATGTAAGCTAAGCACACCAAACCTTAAAATAGCACATATCAGCTGGGCAGTGGTGGCACACACCTTTAGTCCCAGCACTTGGGAGGCAGAGGCAGTCGGATCTCTGTGAGTTCGAGACCAGCCTGGTCTACAAGAGAGTTCCAGGACAGGCTCCAAAGCTACACAGAGAAAACCCTGTCTTAGGGACCAAAAAAACAAACAAACAAACAAACAAACAAACAAACCCAGCATGTATTCAAAACCTCACATCTACTTAATTCTTGACTGACCACTACAATGCTTTGATTTAAACAATCTTAAATTCTAGCAAATTTTCAATTTCTCTTACATCAGCACCAGACAATTAAGTGTTCAAGTTTTTCTCTTTCTACTACATAATGTATATAAAATAAAAGACATGGGTCATCAGAGCCATACCCTCTTCTACACGCACAAATTCTTCTGCGTCTTCACTATCCAAGCACTCTACAAATCCAGCCATCAGCTTCTGGCTCACACTCTGAAGTCATAGACAGAAAAATGACAAATTAATAAAAACTTTACATATTAGACAACCAACAATAGACAGCACATCAACAGACATTCTCCTGTGAAAACAAAGGCAAATCTGGCCCAGTGTTTAGATTTTAGGCTTGCTTTGTTTTGAATTTTATGTGTGTGGGTATTTGGCCTACATGTATGTCTGTGCACCAAGTGCATGCCTGGTGTTCAAGAAACCCAGGAGAGTCACCAGATCCCCAAAACTGGAGTCACAAACAGCTGCGAGCCACCATGTAGATCCTGAGACTTAAACACAGATCTTCTGAAAAAAACAATCAATGCTCTTAACTACTAATATGTACGTACGTACGTCTCTCTGTCACCCTTAGATTTTAGTTGTTTTTATTTTATTTTTTTAAAGATTTATTTATGATGTATACAGTGTTCTGCCTACATACCAGAAAAGGGCACCAGGTCTCATTATAGACGGTTGTGAGCCACCATGTGGTTGCTGGGAATTGAACTCAGGGCCTCTAAAAGAGCAGCCAGTGCTCTTAACCTGAGCCATCTCTCCAGCCCAGATTTTAGTTGTTTTTAATTAAAAGAAAATTTAGCTATTTAGATTGCTACACATAAACTTATTCCAAAAATAATTAAAGCAGGCACAGTGCCATGCAGCTGTAATCCAAGCACTCCAGAAGCTGAGGTACGATGATCTAAGTTTGAAGTAAGCCTGCTCTGAATAAAGAAAGCAGACCAAGGGTGATACACACACCTTCAATCTCAGCTCTTGGCAGGCAGAGGCAGACAGGTCTAAGTTGAAGACTTGCCTGGGCTACATACTGAGTTCCAGGCCAATCAAGGTTACTTAATGAGATCCTGCCTCAACAAAAAAAGAAAAGGGAAGGAGAGAAACCAAAAAGAAACCTGTCAGGAAACAGTATGCTCCGATTAGTGGCGCTAACTTGTATTTAAAGCTCAGCATGGTGGGGCTCGCACCTGAAACCCAGCACTTGGGAGGGAGAGGACAAAGAAGGATCATAGCTTCTAATCCAGTGTGGCACACACAGTCAGACCCATCCTCAAAAGGAGAAGAAAGGGCAAATTCCAAAGCCACCTGTGCACTTACAGTGGCTCCCAGCCTTGGTGGTGCCGTGACCCCAAGGACAAAGGGCACTCACGAAGATGTGAGGTCACTCTGATTTGCCAGAATTAGAGCTTACTACTAACACAGAGGCAGGGAACCCAGCATCATGACAAAAGGCCATCAAGTGCATGGCTAGTTCCTCACCTATCCCTTATGAATGCACATACTCTTTTGAGGATTATTCCACAAACAAAAATTCAATACATCCAGGCATTGTGACCACTAGAATGCATCAATAGCAGAATCAGTTACCTGGTCATGTGTGAAATCGCCAACCAGTTTGATCTGTATGTTGGAATTGCAAGAGATACAGCAGAGGATCTTGGCACTTTCAAAGGCTAATTCAGGATTACTGTTCCCATGATAGAGATACCTTCAGAAGAACAATGTGGAACAGTGTGATCAAGCTTGGCTGTTCACTGCTCTCGATACAGAAAATGAAAGGGCGCATGGTTAAGAGCATTTGCAGAGGACCTGGTTTGACTCCCAGCACCTCCATCTGCTTGCAACTGCTTCACACTCCAGCTCTACAGGCTCCAACCTCCACAGGCACAACATGTACGCAGGTGATGCCGCAGTCAGGTAGGCGCACACAAGTACATAAATCAAGTACTGAGAAGGTGGCTAAAGAGGATGGCGCTGGGCTACCTTTATGTCAACCTGACACAAGCCAGAATCATTTTGGAAGAGGAAGAAACCTCAACTAAGAAGATGTCTCCACCAGACTGGGACATGGGCAAGCCAGTGATTTTTCCTGATTGATGGTTTTTGTGGGAGGGCCCAGCTCGCTATGGGCGGTACCACCCCAGGGTGCTAGAAGAAGGGTCCTGGGTGCTAGAAGAAGCTGAATTCTTCCATGGCTTCTGATTAAGGTACTGCCTCCAGATTTTTGCCTTGAGTTCCTCCCTGACTTCATCAGTGATGGGAATGTGAGCTGAGAGCTACAAAATGAAACTCTTCTCAAATTGCTTTTGGTCACATTGTTTTATCACAGCAATGGGAAACATAACTAAAACAAGGGTACAACAAGACTGTGTCCTCACCAAAGGATATATGGACAGAAGCACTTCCACAGAACATCATATGAAGGTGAGGGATTGATTCCACAAGCTACACAACACCAAACCATCAGAATGTTAGCAAATATACATGTGTGTACATCAACACATGTATGTGACTGGGGGTGGCTCTCTATCCCCACACCAGCCCCAAACACTCAGTTTCCCTACAGAAAACAAACATTATTCATTTTGGACATAAAACTTATAGGACATAGAATGACCTATGAAGAGAAAGAAGAAAAGACATGGTAAGACTGAGTGATTAAAATCAAAGGGGTGAAATTAGATAGTATGAAAACAGGCCAAAACCAATAATCTGTGATGTTTTAAAATGCAACAAAAAAGAGAGAGAATCAAAGCTAGAATGCCCCTATCATTCTCTTGCTCTACTGACAAATGGAACTTACCTGGCAATGTTAACCACATTGTCTGCTTTCTTAGTTCTGGGATTAATTCCCTGCAAAAGCTGTTCCAAAGGTGAGACAATGAGAGCCAGCTGACTTTCTCTCAGAAGGTCCATAAAAAGGTTCTCCTTTTGCAGAGTGAGATTGAGAAGTGCAAGGCAATGCTGAACTGCTTTTTCCAGGTGTTTCTTTCCTGTCAACCCAAGTGAAGTTAGAATCCAAATGAATCTTGGAAACATACAGTACTTAAGAGAAAACCACCTAAAAGGCAAGTTTTAATATCAAAAAGCTCTTGTTTTTACAAACTTTTCAACAGCACCTTCACAATAGCTTTCCCTACATAAACGCAATTATTTCTGTGACCCAGGCTATTCAGATGTTAGCGTCTCTCTAGTCTTGCCCTTGATCCTCTAGAGCAGTGGTTCTCAACCTTCCTAACACAGTTCCTCATGTTTTGGTGACCCCCCAACCATAAAACTATTTACAACTTCATAACTGTAATTTTGCTGCTGTCATGAATTGCAATGTAAATATTTGGTATGCAGGATATCTACTACGTGATCCGAAAGGGGTCGTGACTCACAGGTTGAGAACCACCATTTGGCACGATGGCTCTCTGAATGGGGTGATGTGTGTCCAATGAACATCTGACAACACCTGTAAACACTCTTACTTGTCCTAACGAGGAAGTACAACTGGAAGCCAGTAGACAGAGCATACAGCACACAGTACAGCACCCACAACACAGAACCATCAGCTAAATTGTCAACTGTGCTGAGAGTAAGACACTTACTTCAACTAAGATATAACAATTGTAAAAAATAAATAAAGGCGCTTGCAAGCTCAAGAGAGGACCCAGTGGCTAAAAGCACTTGGCTCTTGCAGAGAACCTGGGTTCTGTTCCAGAATCTACATGGTAACTCACAACCAACTGTAACTCCAATTCCAGGGAAGCTGACATCCTCTTCTGGCCTCCACAGGCATAAGGCATACACACAGTACATGTAAATTCACACAGACAAAATGTTCACGCACAGAAAATAAAAATAACCCTTCCAAAACTCTTTACAGGAACTAAAAAGCAGAAAATATATCAAGGATCACTTGCTGGGATAACTCTTTCTACAGTTTCTTACCTATGAATTATATAATTACAGCCCCATGTTTAGAATCTGACTTTCCTATTTCAGACCACTGCCACAAGAAAGACAACACACCACAACAGCATGAAGATGGGCCCTGGGGCCTGACTGCCTAGGATCAAATCCCAGCTCTCAGTTTAACTTTTTTGTACATCATTTTGTTAAATATAAATGAGATCTGCCACATAAGACTTCTCTGCAGATTAAAACATACGCTATGCTTTTAAGAGCCAACTGCATAGAAAGCAGTCAACAAATAGTCGTGCCCATGAAAGTAAGTAACATTTACTGGACACTATGAACCAGACCACAGTACGTGTTTCTGTAGGTATCATGAGTTAAGGATGTTAAAGATGTGAAAGCAATAGAAAGATCACTTTAGTAACCTGCAGAAGACCCTACAATGACCATGAACGAGATGAGATAGTCACAGTGAGAGAGTCAGTACTACAGTCTATTTTCACTCATAGTGACTCACTGAAAACACCACCATTAGATGAGATACTCTTCCAGTACAGAAGATGACGGTGTCACAGAGACCTTCAGGCACATACCAGGGAAAGGTGCGTAGGTATCCAGCTGCTTAACTCCTTCTTCCAGTAAACTGAGAGCAAGTTCCAACATCGGTGACTCATTCAGAAGATGATACATCAAACTGAAGCCAGGCGGCTTATAAGCTATGATTTCTTCTCCTAAATAAGACAGTCCAAAAGATGGAGAGTCAGCACTGGCTTAACATGTGCTTGTGCGTGTATGTGCGCTGTGTGTGAGACAGTGTGTGTGTCTGTGTGTGTTCAGAGCACAGCCTGCAGGAGTCAGTTTTCTCCCATCGTAAATCCCAGGATTTGAATGGAGGTCGTGCAGGTGCCATTACCTATAAAGAATCAGTTAGTGGCCATCTCACTGGCCCCTCAATTGCAATTTTTGTTAGACCCTCTGCTTTTGTGAAATGTATGACACTGTAACTTAAATCAACACAGGTGAAGGCGAGCCTCAAGCCTCGCTCACTCGAGACAGTGACACAAACTGTTAACAGGAGCAATTAATTCCACAGAGGAATAACTAACATGCACATGGGAACCAGTGCCCACTATCAACAAGTGAACTCATGGAAGCAACTATAGCCTGAGTACTTAATCTTCCACTCAGTAAAGTCTTATGTTCTCTCTTGAACAGAACATGATTAAAACAGTAAGGCAAAGGTTAAGTTCTAATCTAAATCATATGTACATCATCATTAGATCATAAATACTTTACCTTGTAGCTCCACAAACTGATCTACAAAATCTTCAAGCTGAGGCTCATAATCTCTCAGGAGCTTATAAAACACTTCCAAGACAACTTCAGCAACTTCCCACTACAGAAAAAAACAAATATTTCAGTAATAATGAACAGTACAAGGTGGGAATTGTCAAACTTTTCATTCCCTCCACTCTCCTCTCCAGGAAAGAGATGAAGCCCCTTGTCAACTTTATTCATCTATGAAAACATTCTTAATCCATGTTGTCATTTGTTAAAGGATAACAGGTTGACCTTTTTCCAGACAGAACATTTTCTAATATTAAGTGTCTTCAGGTGAAGTTTGAGCTCTTTTATAAGCTTAAGGTATTTAGCACCTGGCCATGTTCACTTTCTAAGTACTCAATACCAGGTTTCTCTAAAGTAACCGAATCCCTCAGACCACATGCTCAGATGAGGGTTCACTCACTCCCAACAACCAGTCAAAACTCCCCAAATGATCCCAGGACCATCTCACTTTAAAGATGGACTTAAGATACTTTACATGGAAGGACATGTGTGTACAGCTATATAGCCAGCAGAATTTAAAGTTTGCTTTAAAATCCTTTGCACAGAATATTTTATTGCATAATTTACCGCAAAAGCAGTACTGGAGACTGAACCCAGATTGCACATGCAAGGCCACTGCTCTAGTGCAGCACACCTGCAGCCCCCTGGTAATACTGCCTATTTTTAATGACTATCTTAAAGCCATTAAACTATTTAATTTTATCAGCTGAGTTTTAGAATGGGACTACACTGTGGCCTTTTTGAATTTTCAAACAAAGGCATTCTCTCACACCACAGATTGTTAAATCTAACACTGTAGCATTAATCTCAACCCAAAGCACTGTTGTCATTACAATTCATTGTCTTAATATATAGTTACTTAAGTTAAACTAAAGAAAGCTTCAAGTAAAAAACGTTCTAAAGCCTGACAAAAATTTTTCAGGGAAAATAAGTGGCAGCAAAAAAAGCAGCAATGTTTGAGGGGTAGCTTCACATAGGCAGAAATGATCTGGAAGCAATGTGGCTGACCAGAACCTGCAAGCACTATGGTCATAATGACCTTGTGTCAGAACATTCTGCTGAAGAGACTGTAATGATCATGCATGCTCATCTGAAATGACCTTTAATGAAGCAGGGTTTCTATTAATATATCATCGGATCAGGAAATTTATGTTAACAAGGTAGTTCTAGAGATCAAATAAAATGTACCCCCTTATATTTATCATCACACACACAAAAAAATTATACAGCAAAGAGAACTTTAGTTTCTGTGACTAAATATTAGCATGACCCCTGGTGATAAAAATGCAATGCATCAGGCTAGGCCAGGTGTAGATATAAGGAATGGATACAATGCAGCCATCTAAAAGCCATTTTTTAAGTGAATCTTCATAATTACTTAAAACCTCTATGATACTAAATTACGAAGATACAAAGTAATGTAAGGTATTCTTTCTAGTGTTACTTAAATGTGTACAACAAAAAAAGAACAAGAAATTATTATTTTTCCTTTGATAACAAGTCTAGTGGTGATAAAACTGATTATGTTCTGAACTGTCCAATATTAGCACGTACCGAGTTCTTGCTATAATCATTACTACAGGAAAATATCCATCAGGCTATGGGAACAACAAACTAATAAATTATATCCAAGGACATTCTGTGAGAAGATAAATAGTATTATACACTAAAGGTGAACTACATAAGAACCTGGAAGGGTCTCTTACATAGCTTAGTGGTTATGAGCTTGGATCTGAAGACAGAGTCCTATGTTCAAATGCTGGTCCTGGACCTTAGGCAAGATCCTTAACTTTGCTAAGCCTCCATCTGAAAAATTGGAACATTAATAGTACCTGCCTTGAGATAATACTGGAATTACATAAAATGATACATACAATGAGCCAGCTCGGTAGTGTCTAAGAGCAGAGCCAAGACGTACATAAACACCACTGCCCTCAGCATTCACCCACGGTAGCTAAGTCCACCGGGTCATAACACAGATTCCTTCTGGTGACTAACCTGAAACCGAGAACTGCTGCTAATAGACCTAGCAAGTCAGCTGCAATTGATACAATTCCTAATCTAAAGCACCCATGTGTTTCCAGCAAGGGTGGAAAGATTTTAGTTCAATTGTAGTTAAAACTTGCTCAATGACACGTGGTGAAATTTTATCTCAAAAAAAGTGTTCACGCCAGGCATTGGTGGCACACAACTTTAATCCCAGCACTCGGGAGGCAGAGACAGGCAGATCTCTGTGAGTTCCAGGATAGGTTCCAAAGCTACACAGAGAAACCCTGTCTCAAAAACCCAACAAAAAAAGTGTTCAGCTCAGGACTGACTGTCATGTCAGAAAACTGTCACTGATCATTAAAATGTGTCCATTTTACTTTCCAAATTTATTTGTAAAACACATGAATTAACCCAAGTAGGGATTACAGAATTAGAACTATAAATTTTACTAACTTCCAAAGGCGGAACTGAATTTACAGCCCCTTACACAATGGATGAACGAAGTGACAATAAGTCAAAAGGGGAGAAATGGTTTACTCTGAACATAACCTTTTCAGCTGCTCTCCGGTAAGCTCTTGTACGGAATCGGAGAAACACAGAATCTCTGAGGAACTGCAAATAAGGATCAAAGCCAGGGGGGCGCAGGCCAGCACCCAGATTGGAAGGGAATGAGCTCTCCACCAGGGTACTGATCAATTGGCAAAAGGCCCGAGTCAAGGGGTATTCTTCACAACGGGACTCTATTTCATTGAGTTCAACCTTCAAAGAAAAACATAGAAAATTAGCAATACAAAGTCAGTAACTATGAAATACAAATCATTTTGCTGATACTAACTCACTAACAATGATATATCACCGCACAAAAAAGTAACAAATAGTACTTCCTACTTAGCCAGAAAAGATACCAAAGTATATCACTCTAATGAGTCAGAAGAATTTCAAATTTTCATGTTATCTCAATCTTGAATAAAAAAGATTTTTTACATGCTTCTTTTAAAAATACGGGAAGTGCACATCAACTGATTACACATACGGGTGACATTATAAAGACTGAGCAGATTATATTTATGAATATGTGTATATATGCATACATGCATGTAATATCACTTAATAAAAAACAAGCCATGATTTTGAAAAGAGCAAAGAGGAGTATATGGGAGGGTTTGGACAGAGGAAGGAAACAGAGAAACAATATAATTTTAATCTCAAAAGTAAAAGAAAAAGATGGCTCAGCAGGTAAAGGTGCTTGCTACCAAGTCTGAGGATATGAATTTGATCCCCTGAATCTACATTTCAAGGGAGAATTGACAACTAAAAAATTTTCTCTGGAGACTGGAGAGATGGCTCAGAGGTTAAGAGCATCAGCTGCTCTTCCTGAGTTCAATTCCCAGCAACCATATGGTGGCTCACAACCATCTGTAATGAGATCTGGTGCCTCTTCTGACCTGTAGGCATACATGCAGGCAGAACATTGTTTTCATAATAAATAAATAAATAAATAAATAAATAAATAAATCTTAGGGAAAAAAATTCCAGTCAAGACTTTCCACTCTGATGGCTGCCATGGGACATCCTTTTTCCAACTCTGAATATACTAGTTTCTTTCATTGACTGTTTCATTTCATAATTAACAAGATGGCACAGCAGATAAAGATGCTTGCCTCCAAGCCTGACAACCTGAGTGTGATCGCCAGGATCCCAATAGGGAAGAAGAGAACTGACTCCCCAAGTCTGTCCTCTGACCTCCACACACACGTGTGTCTAGGCATGCACATGACCATACTGCAAATAAATAAAGTAATGATAAAAAGTTTTGTTTCTAGTTCAGCACTGTTAAGAAAACCCTCCAATGGTTGGAGAGATGGCTCAGAGGTTAAGAGCACTGACTGCTCTTCCCAAGGTCCTGAGTTCAATTCCCAGAAACAACATAGTGGCTCCCAACCATCTGTAATGAAATCTGGTGCCCTATTCTGGCATGTAGGCAGAACACTGTATACATAATAAATAAATCTTAAAGAAAAGAAAACCCTCCAAAAGCCAATATATTAAATATAAAAATTACAGAAACATGCCGGGCGTGGGTGGCGCACGCCTTTAATTCCAGCACTCGGGAGGCAGAGGCAGGCGGATCTCTGTGAGTTTGAGACTAGCCTGGTCTATAAGAGCTAGTTCCAGGACAGCCTCCAAAGTCACAGAGAAACCCTGTCTCAAAAAACAAAACAAAACAAAAGAAAAGATTACGGAAACTTTAATGTACAAATAACTTCTCACAATCTTATTTTGGCATTACTGTATGAATAAATATAGTGTTGAAACTAAAAAGGAAAACCTCACCTCAATACCAATAGCTTGCCTCTGGCTTGGAACCCTGACAGTCTGCAGTATCTAGAAGGAAGAAGAAACATATGTCAAGAGCATCCTGTCCATTAATGAGCAGAAATGGCATCGCACAATTACACATCTCACCCACCACTCCCACAAGCTTCACTGTATCTGTCACAAGAGATCTGTCCCTGATGAACTCTCAGCAGCAGTTCTGGCAGACAGAATTATAACACAGAAAACTGGTAAGTTCTAAGAGCACACAATTTCCTTTTACTCGTCTTGGATATTCTGAAATTTGCTCTTGAAAAGGATTTTACAGGGTAGAACTTGACTCATGTTCAAAACACTCTGCTGACAACCAGTCATACATAACTAAGAAATTGTGTGAGAACAGGTAAGTCTTAGATAAGCTCTTTCTGACTGTGCCACAGCCCTTCAGGGCTCTACAGTAGAATATACCACAGTTATTCAAAATACTTCACTCTCCTGAAAGTTAAGAAGACACTACTACTATATAGATTAAAAACAACAACAAACAGTAGTGCTGCTCTAGAGACAAAACACCCAGTCACACAAAGCAGTAAGCACACAGGACACTGCTCAGTACTGGATTACTATGAACGGAGGAGGGGGGTGATCAATCTCAGTCTGCCAGCACACAGCAACTCTATTAATAACTGTTTAATAGTTATTATTCTAATCTTCAGGGCACATGTTTGGAAAAATCCAAAAGCCTCTGTTATTGGAAAGTGGTTGTTGGTGTGAATAATTACCAAGCATCACAGGCCCCCTTATGCTGTATTACCTCTGAGACAGATGTATATTCCACCTAAGCATCTCCCCAGAGGTGTTTCTATAAAAATGGTTCTCAACCTCTGGGTCACGAGCCCTTTGAGGGTCAATGACCTTTTCACAGGGACCATGTATCAGATATCCTGCATATCAGATATTGACATTGTTATTGTTAGGGGGTTACAACTATATAAAAGGATCAGAGCACTGGGGAGGTTGAGAACCACTGATACAAAACATGTTCTTTCTACTTAGAGAATCTCAGAGGAAACAATACTTAATGGAAAGATTCCACCAGAGCTGGCTTCTGGAAAAAGAAAAATCATTCACTGAGTTGTCAAATACCACACAACCCTTAAACTTACTCTTCTGTGATGGTGTAAACGGACAGAAGTCAAAAAAGTTCCTGCTATCACACTCCACTGATGCCCAATATGAGCCTTTATGTCCACCAGTGAAAAGTCATCCAGCTGCTCTGAAAATGTCTGCAAAGCTTGTCAAACAACTGGGTGCCCATTTATAGCTAAAGCCAGGAAAACAGAAAGCTACCTAGTAACTTAACTCTCCTGTTTGGGGCAGGAAGAGCACAGGGGAAAGGGATCAGTACAGAAACACGAATATCTACTTCCTGAATTTAATGAGTAGAGCTATGTCTGAAGACTTACATTAATTAGTCTGGTCTCAAAGACAACTGTGGCAACCTAGCACACTGATCTTGGGAAGCAAGATCTTCAGTTACTGGAAGAACCTATCTTTGGTAACCCAGGAGGAAAGCCAGGAGGAAAATAACCCAGACTATCCATTTCTAATACTATGCTTGGCTCCCAAATTCTAACTTCCTACAAGGGAATCCCCTGGAATACTCTGTTTCAACCAGATGCTCTTGCTTCTCCAGTACCATCTTTCTACAAATTATACTAATAAGACGGTGCATGGCATTACCTGAGTGTACTCCAATGACTGCCAAAGTGAAGCAGCAATTTCAGGAGACTTTCCAAAAGCTGCGAGTGTCTTCAGTAGCTCGGCTTTGAGAACTGGGGGGATACTGCACTGCAGAAGCCCCAGAATCACCACAACAGGTGTCCACTGAGGATGCTCACAAAGGGCCAAGCGAGCATTTTCACTCTGAGATTTGAAGACAAAAACAAATTTATTATATTTTATTTATTAACCTAGGACTTTGTTTTGTTTATGAGAATGACTTGCTATCGATATGTTATCTATAATGGTCTCCAACTCCATTAACTCAAGCCATTCTCCTAACGTGGCCTTCTCAACATGTGAATCCAAGCACCCACTACCAACTCTGGCTTTCTGTTTTTGACAGCTAAGAAAATCAATCAGCAATACACTGTGTCAGCTATATACATTTAATACACACTAAAACAAAGAAAGACTACATCATTTAGCTTGAGGCCTATCGGTAGATTAAATCAGATTACTAGTTTGGCTATGGAAGGAATGGAAGATAAATTTCAAAGAACTTCTTTGTCAGACCCAGGAACAGAAAATACTACTACAAGCAAATGAGTAGTCAATCTATAGGGTGACAAACCTCAGGCACTTTTAAGTCCTTTCTACAACAACACAGTATTACTACACTAAAATATATCTAATTCATGAATGTCAACAAATACCTTTTCTTTTTGAGGGAAAAAATGAAAAATATTTTATATAGGATAACTTCATTTTATTTCAATAAGATGTTAAAATAAGGGGCTGGAGAGATGGCTCAGCAGTTACGAGCACTAGCTGTTCTTCCAGAGGTTCTGAGTTCGATTCCCAGCAACCACATGGTGGCTCACAACCTCTGTGATGAGATCTGGTGCCCTCTTCTGGCATGCAGGCTTACATGCAAACAGAACATTGTATACATAATAAATAAATAAATCTTAAAAAAAGATGTTACAATAAATTTGATGTTTTAATACATAATAATACCAAAGATGATTAGAAAAATCAAAAACCTAAAAAATACGTATCTATACTCCAGACAAAATGTTAACCTGAGCAGTTCATTTTGCTCTAGTGCTCAACTAGGATTTCTAATTGGTGAAAAAAATGTACACACACACACTTTTGGGGGGGCAGGGCAGGAGGAAGGTACAAGGGGACTTGGTATCACAGTAAAGTCTTTGGATGGATCTGCTTTCCATGATGTGGCAGAACAGACATAGGCTTCCTTTCGGCTTAAGGAAATTGAAGAAAGCCATCACATGTGACCCACAGTTCAAGTGGGTGTAACCACCCCACCATAGAGAGAATGACGAGGCATGTCTCACTGCTCAGAAAGCAGAGCCTGGAGAGACTGCCTGGCTGGAACCCAGTTCTGTCATCTATCAGAACATGCACTCTTCAAGGTCACCTGTGTGGCCCTCATGTTCAGAGGCTCAAGAGAGGAAAGATTTACAAATAGGACAACCAGAGGGACTCTAGATCAAAGGCTGACTCCTGGGCGTCAGCTTGGGGATCCTCAAAATCCACCCCACCAGGTGTCCAGTCCCCACCTCACTTGGCAGAAGTAGCCAAAAATGATTTGATAAGAGCTGTAACTTGCTGGAGGGGATGACACACGCCTTTAATCCCAGCACTTGGGAGAGAGGCAAAAGGATCTCTGTGAGTTCAAGGCCAGCCTGGTCTACAGAGGGAGTTCCAGGACAACCAGAGTTGTTACACAGAGAAACCCTGTCTGTAAAAAGCAAAACAAAACAAAACAAAAAACCCTGTAACTTTCTTTTTAATGAAAACTATTCCTGTTGTACACATACACATCAACATGTGTGTCTACCTCAGAATTACCCCTCTAGAACAATGGTTCTCAACCTTCCTAATGCCAAACACTTTAATATAACTCCTCATGTTGTGGTGATCCCCAACTATAAAATTATTTTCATCACTACTTCATAATCATAATTTTGCTACTGTTAAATGTAAATATATCTATGTTTTCCGATAGTCCTAGGTGACCCCTGTGAGGTCTCGACCTGTTTTAGAAGGATGCACACACAGCAGACTCTTACTTTCCTCTCTTGATTTCTTTCTTAGATGTTCAGGGTATTATTTTCAAATTAAGATTGTGCTAGTGAACAGAATTAGCAAAAAAATATATCCTCCAGAGGCTGGGAAACAAGAGCATAAGGTTGAATGCTATGTATGTGCTAAATATATCATTCATAAACACTAATCACTAAAGGCAAATACTTGGTCACCACATAAATCCAGTCATGCTGTGGGTGGGGTTACCTACCCAAGTTATGATCGTAGACGTCAGCTGCAGAAAAGCAATCAGTCCATCTTGCTCCTTCTGGGTGATGCCACGTGAAGGAAGGTGACGGTACTGGACACTATCTGCACTTGGCAGGTCCTTTCGGAGATGTTCATGGTAAAGCAATAAGGAGTGAAAGAAATGCTCCCAGGATACAGGACTGCCACCCGCTCCCTGAATGTTTTCAACTGAAAAGAAAAGCAACACAGAGTTTTCTTTCAAAAACTGCCTATTCGTGGCTCAAAGGTAGAATACCACCTACCCACATGAAAGGCACTAGGACCAAGCACTAGCCCCACAACAACAAAAGGTCTTGGAGTCTAAAAATAATTTATAATGACGTTAGTTTGCCTTTGTCTAAGCAGATAGGCAATCTGTCCTAAATGAGCACTGTTGTTTTGCCCGGATAAGAAGTATGCTGAACATGGTCAGAATCCCTGTGGAGTCACTCGTGTTCAGACCTAAGGAGGGTGATGCCCATATAAAGTGCCATTTTTCGGGCTGGAGAGATGGCTCAGCCGTTAAAGGCTAGGCTCATAACCAAAAATATAAAGTGACTTGGCCTGCTATTTACCTGCTTCCTACCCAGAAGTCTGTGATGCCACATGACAAAATGGTTACTTTTCCCCACCACATAATTGACAAGAGTTGAGCTTGAACTCCCATAAATGACAGCTACAGTGTAGAGCCACAAATTATAATATTCATTATATAACAAGCACTGTGGGGCCGAGCATCACAACTAAGACAAGGAGGCACTGGCAGAGTAGCCAATATGCTGGCGTGGCAGCCGGACACATCTGTTTTAATTGAGGCTTCCCCCAACCTGTGACCATGGCTGTATTAAAACTTGTCCAAACCTCATTTTCTTCACATACAAAAGTGAAAATAACAAAGCAGATACTTAGTTTCTTTTCCCTTTTAGCAGTGTATCTGGCTTAAGGAGACCTGAGTCTGAAAATTAGAAATAAGAAACCAAGTACTATGAAGACAAATTATAGAAATCAAATTAGCTATGCATGGTGGCTTACACCTGTAACTCTAGTACTGTGGAGGCTGAGGCAGGAAGATAGTGACAAGTTTAGAGCCATCCTGGGCTTTAGAGTGATTCTAAGACAGCTTAGGCTATAGAGTGAGACCCCATCTCAAAACAAAGTAAAACAAAACAAAACAAAACCTCCACTGCAAGGAAATACACTAGGTCTTATGAACCAAATGTGTTCTTAGAAAACTACATATATTGCTTCAGACTTGTTACACTTAACTGTATTTAACAAGACAAATGGCAAATCCCCAATCTCTGAGACCATAATCAAAGCATTACCATGCATGAAAATCACCAGTGTAACTCTGTCCCTCAATTATAAATACAAATTATACCTGCGGTAGAATCTACCCAACAGTACATGAACACAGTAGTGTGAAGACAAATTTGACATGCAGACTGCCCTTACCGTGACTACTACCATTGACTTTGAGCAGGCTAAAACAGTAGTGGGCACACTGAGGCCCATTGGCCAAGCCCTGGAGCATTTTTAAATAAGGAATATAAATAGTTGGCGGCAACAGGTCACCCATTTGTCTAACAAATTTTGACAAGACAACCTGAAATTAAGAAAAAAAAAATTTAGAAAAAATATATTAGGTAATTTGGACTAACTAATAAAAACCATATAAAAAAAAAGAAAACAAATTCAGTACTATGTATGATTTATTGCTTAGTATTAAAAAAAATCAAAAGTAACTGCTATTTTGTTATGAAAAACTGTTAAAGTTGTTATTATCAATGTAAGACAATTAGAGAATATCATAATGAACATTCAACACATTTTCTCCCAATGTCCAATCTCCACCTCAGTGTCACAACATATAAGACTACCAGTAATTTTAAAGATTTATTTTTATTTTTGTACACATGTATGTCTGTGTCCGTATATATGTACAGGTGCACAGAGACATCAGATCTCTGGATCTGCAGTTGTGAGCCATCTGACATAGGTGCAGGGAACTGAACTCTGGTGCTCCGGAAGAGCAGAAAGCTAAGCCATCACTTCTGCCCCCAACTACTCATATTTTTTAACTATGCAAAACTAAAAACTAGCTGCGTTTTCAGATACCTGGAAATTATTGTGAAGTGTTAGGTATAAAATAGTTTTATATACTGTAAGAAAAAGTATCCTTATTTCTAAGAAAAATATTTAACCATTGAGGGGTAAACACCTTGCTGTAAATTGTTTACTTTAAAACATCCCTCAAGATACAAGTATAGTTGTAGATGAAGCAAATATGGCAATATATCAACTTGAAATGTGAAATTAGGACACTGGAAATCCATTACAATTATTCTAGTTTTCATATTGGCCTTTGGAAAGCTTTAATATATCCTTCGATAGAATAAATTTTTCTACATGGGGTTAAAGGCAAAACAATAAACCTAAGAAATATAGTAAAATAAAAGGGAGGCATACAGTCTAGACACCAGGGAGGGGATAATGAATGTTCACCATGAAAGCTTCTAAAAGTGAAATCCCAAATGATGAATTCTCTTTTTTCTTTTAAGATTTTATTTATTATGTATACAATCTATACAGTGCCAGCAGAGGGCACCAGATCTCATAAGAGATGGTTGTGAGCCACCATGTGGTTGCTGTGAATTGAACTCAGGACCTCTGTAAAAACAGTCAGTGCTCTTAACCCCTGAGCCATCTCTCCAGCCCCTAAATGATGAATTCTGACAACCTTTTTATTTATTTCTATACATTATATTACAGAGAATACAAGACAGAAAATGGTACTTGTCTACATATATGAAGACTCCCAGGTGTGAGGTCATCAATGATGACTTCTAAGTCTTCTACAATGCTTACACCTCATCTTCCTTAACCTGGTCACATGTCTAGAATGAAAGAAAGGACTGACTATATAAAACTCAAGATGATATGAACTAAAATGATGGATTCAAATTTTCTTCAAGAAAAGTGGGAGGAGAGGATGGAGGGGGAACTGGGATTGGAATGTAAAAAGTAAATTAATAAAAAAAAAAAAAAAAACTCAGGCTAAAGAGATGGCTCAGAGGTTAAGAGCACTGGCTGCTCTTCCAGAGGTCCTGAGTTCAATTCCCAGCAACCACATGGTGGCTCACAACCATCCGTTATGAGATATGGTGCCCTCTTCTGGTGTGCAGATATACATGGAAGCGGAATGTTGTATACATAATAAATAAATAAAATCTTTAAAAAAAAAAAAAAAACTCAAATAAATAAATAAATAAGCTGTAAAACTCACCTGGCGCTGAGGGGGTCGCTGATGAGCCACTCCCAGGTAAGAGCCCATGATCGTGGGAGTCTGTAGAGGCTCTGAGGGACACCAGTATTCTAGAGCAAGTTCCAAATGAAAAGGATTTTTTTTATAAAGTTCTCCAATCTGCAGAGAATAAGCAAAAGCATTAGTATTGAATTTTTTTGCTAAAATTTTTCAAGGTTCAAGAAAAATAATGGAGAAGAGATTTAAAAAAGAACCCTTTCCAGCAGAATGACTTACCAGGAGCATCAAGTGTTCCAGGTCCCTCCTAAGTGACATGGGGGGCTCGTTACCCATCTGGATGCTCATGTGAATCATTCGAGCGTCTTCATCAGCCCGGTTCTTCAGCTGCTTCACCTTTGTATGTATTAGACAACGTTTAATGCAAGTATCTATCTTATGCACTGGTTAATAACAAAATCAAGAAATTAGGTAACCAAGAGTAACATTACATTAGAAAACATCACTTAAACACCTGTACATTTTAGCAACATGAAAAACACACTAGGAATTTCACTGAAATACTAAGATTATAGTATCTTAAGGATCACAGGGAGCCAGGGAGATAGTGCAATAGGTAAAGACACCTGCACCAACCCTGCTAACCTCAAGATGGGGGAAGAACAACTCCTATAGGCTGCCCCAATTTCCACTCTACCCTGCCTACCATGGCAGGCACATATACATACACAACACAATAGATAAATAATAAAGTGTGCAAAATAAAAAAGTAATCAGAGTTTCCCACTGCACAGAAGTTGAGACTAGTTTGTGTTTCTGAATGGAGACATCACTAACATTTGAGGCAGGCCATCTCTACTTATGGACTATCCTAAATACTGCATGAAACTTCACATTCCTGGAACTACTAAGAACACATTACAGCAGTATAACAAGCAAAACTCATTGCCCAGCATGCTGTGAAGAACATTACACCTCAACATTAAAGCAACATGGTAAAGTATATATTCTCTGACTACAAAGGATTAGACTAGAAACTAGTGAAAGAGAAATAATTAGGAAGTCTAAGAATTTAAAAATTAAACAACACACTTCTACATATTCCGGTGACCAAAGTCAATTCAGGGAAAATGCAAAACTATATTAAACCAAACAAAAAACTGAAAATACATAGCATTAAAGGACTTATCCTACGAAGAAAGTTTCAAACCAATAATCTAGAGAACTAAAATGAAGGACCTGGATGTGGCTCAGTGAGAAACCCTTGTATGATTGTGGCCTATGTCTCACCTTTGCACTACCAAAAGCAGTTAGGGGAGGGGTGTGCAAGACAGCTCAGTGGGTAGATGCTTGCTGCAAAACCTGATAACCCGAGTCTGACCCCAGAGCCACACGGTGAAGAAAAGAAAAACCCACATATTCAGTGGCAGACACAAATTACTAAAGCTCATTTAAAAAACAAAAACCAAAAAACAAAACCCTTGTCATCCTATTATCTATTAAGTAAATTCTAGTATTCAAGAATTGTGTGATTAAACTCGTTGTCTCCCTTTCCCAAGACACTTCGGGCTCTTCTGCCGAAATTTCCTCAACTTCATCTTTTCAGACAGCTGTTATCTCTCCATAATCAAATACTCTTGAAAGATATTAATCAGAAGAACTACTTCAAACCTTAACCTTTCTAAAGGTCCCTTTCCCCAGACACAAAATGAAAGCACAGGTAGGCTTCTTCCTGTTTTGCTCATCTTTGTCTTTAGAAGTGCTGGAGCCTCCACTTACCAGTTCACCCTGACTACTCTAGTCCTTCACGGAGCTAACCCTAGTCTAAAGAAACCCACTGTCATTAATGCCTGTCTCTGTGAGGAGGGGCTACTGCAATCTACATTTTTCTTTATATACAACCTATCTGTCCAACTGCACTATAAAGTATGCTATAAGGAAGACAGTGTCCTACTCATTTGGCTTCTAATATGTCTTTTCTTTGTCCTTTTCTCCTTAGAGAAGAGGGGCTTAGGGGATCTAGCACTGCTGTACCAGCCCTAACTGCTTCACACCCAGCACAGTACATGGACCACAAGGAATGGGGCTGAGATCACCGGCCTGCGCAACCCCACCTGGCGCAGGGGTCACCTTACAGGCATGCTGAGGTTCATCTGCGCACCACAAAGAAAAAGTCTACCATTTCCCAAAAGTCTAAACTATCTATAAAAGGAGATTTTCCCACCATGTCTCTTCCAAATCAAAATTCAGTAATCCCTTGAAATCCACACCATAGTATACCAAAAACTCTATGGACACTCATGTCCCTTATGCAAAAAAACAAGGTAGTTAAATACATCCGACAGACATCTTCCCACCTTACTCTTTAAGCCATCTCTAGATGACTTACAATAACTAATGCAAATAATACATATATTGTTATTCTGTATTGTTTAGGAAATAGGAAATAATGAAAAAAGTCTATACAGTTTCAGGTTTTTTGGTTTTTGTTTTGTTTTGTTTTTCAACACAGGGTTTCTCTGTGTAACAGCCCTGGTTGTCCTGGAACTCAATCTACAGACAAGGCTGGCCTCAAAATCCACCTGTCTCTGCTTCCCAAGTGTTAAGATTAAAGGTGTACGCCACCACACCTGACTCACACACAATTTTTAAAGCCTGAATATTTCAAGTCAAAGCTGGTGGATTCTGACGACATAGAACACATGGAATACAGAACCAAGAGCATTAACAAGGCACCCTCAGCACTAGGTTACCTGCTGTCCAAGGCACCAGGAAATTAACAGTAATCACCTACCACAGAGAGATTTTCATTAACCCACTACTTTTTGAAAAACCCATTACTTCTGCGTTCTCAGCGTCCAATGTTTCTTCTGGAAGACATCTTTCCAGTTAGTAAGGTTTATATTATTTCACCTCACCATGCAAACTGTGCTTGTAAATCATGACTGTCAGATCTTAGTCTGTACTGACTTTATTAGTTGCCAAACATAAAGCTAGTTAAAAGTTTTAAACTGTCTTAAAATGCTCATTCTACCCTGCCACACTTACTTTCATTGGCATAAATGCAAGGAAGTCTGTGATGAGATTATGGGTTCTGCGGATGTAAAATTCTTCCTGACAGAAGTTTTCGGACAGCACAACAGACTCGGTGAGGAACAGAAAGACATTATCAGCAATGGCGAGTTCGGCAATTGCTTCATCTGCTTCCGTGAACTCAGCCAGGGCTAGAAAGATTTAGAACATAAAAAAACAAACTGAGAAAGTCTTTAACTCAAGTTCTATCTCATGACTGAATACTAGTGGCTCATATTCAGACATTTTTCCAGCCTCCTAGCAGGTGCTATGTACAAAATGTGATTAGCTATAATTGTAATGGACTCACAAACTCCAAAAACTACTGAAGAGTCCATCTGAAACACATGAAGGTGGGTATGGTGGTGCATGCCTTTAGTACCAGCACTCAGCAGGCAGAGGTGGGTGGATCTCTATGAGTTTCAGGCCAGCCTGGTCTACATAGCAAGCTGCAGGCCAGCCAGGACTACATGAGATGAGACCTTGTCTCAAAACAAACAAACAAACAAACAAAAAAAAAAACAAAAACCCACATGCTCTTCCTATGAGTGACCTGATAATTAAGAGATGGCTAATGCACCAGGCGTTGGTGGCACACGCCTTTAATCCCAGCACTCAGGAGGCAGAGGCAGGCAGATCTCTGTGAATTTGAGGCCAGCCTGGTCTCCAGAGCGAGTGCTAGGATAGGTTCCAAAGCTACACAGAGAAACCCTGTCTCAACCCCCCTCCCCCAAAAAAGGGGGGGATGGCTAATGCAAACATTAACATTCGAAAACAATTCAAGGGCTTTAATTCCACTGAAATCTCCTGGGTCATACAAGAACAATGTTAAAGACATAAGTGAAGACCAAGACATGAACGTGACTGCTGAAGTTACTCCACTAATATGGTAATCTACAAACTGTAATTTAAAGACACATGCTAGTCTACTTGGGATGTTTTAAACATTGGGAATTTCCAAGCTGTTCATACACAGACAATGAGCCTCACCATGGCCATCATCTCATTTCTAACATTGTCTCTTCATTTCAACTACACTGCCAAACTTCCACATATACTAAATTGCAGAAATTCCAATTTAACACTTTACCTTTAAGTGTTTAATATGCAACTCGGTTACTTTAAAAAAAAAAAAAAAAAAAAAAAAAAAAAAAAGGCCAGGTGGTGGTGATGCACACCTTTAATCCCAGCACTCAGGAACTAGAGGCAGGCAGATCTCTGTGAGCTCAAGGCTAACATGGTCTACAAAGTTACACAGAGAAACCCTGTCTGAAAAAAACAAATTATATACAAAAAATACAATTATCCTATCTTTAAAAATAATTCTTCAGTTTCAAATATGTGGTGATCAAACATAGCTGTGTCATTCAGACTATGAAATGTCTTGATTTTGTTTGGAGTTTAGTGATTTTTGTTTGGGCTTTGTAGTTTTTGTACAGACTGTTTGAACTGGGAACTATATACAGTCTACAAACTGCAGTTAACTAATACACGGTAGCCTCCGGATGTCTCTCTAATTTTTGTTTCATCCTTTACTTGCTATAGTTTTCCACAATGTGCCCTGTGCTGCATCCAGTGAGTGGTACATGTCACCTTGCCCACTGTGGAAATGCTACAACATGGTAGTTTTTTAGAGATGTTCGTCAGATGTAAAAATTTTTGTTAAGAACACTTCATGGGTAGTGCTGCATCCTTCATCAGAAAACACTGCTGGGTTAGGGAATACTGAGTTGATAAAGCATTTGCCAAGTGTATCCCTTGCATTCAGTGGTCATCCAACCTAGTCCCATTAGTGAGCATCTGGCCAATGAGAAACCTTATCTCAAAGGAAGCAGACACTGAATGTCCTCCAGCCTACACTCGTATACATTGACACCTGCAGTTATAGAGGACACACACACCCCACAGTTCAAAAAAAAAGAAAACTCAAGGCCAGACAGTATTGGCGCACGCCTTTAACCCCAGCACTCAGGAGGCAGAGGCAGGCGTATCTCTTTGAGTTCGAGGCCAGCCTGGTCTACAGAGTGAGTGCCAGGACAGCCAGAGCTACATAGAAAAAAAACCCTCTCACACTGATGATCACTTTGAAACTTTAATATAAAACTGCTAGATAATTTTATGACAATCAAAAACTGGGGGAAATGTGCTTATAGCTTATTCTGTCCCAAGGTCCTAGAGACCAAATACATGGTTTGCTGCTAAAAGGCTATTTTTGGTACCCTCAGTAAGGTTACAAATATATAAGTGAAGAAAATCTCAGTAAAGAGGAAAACAAATGAGCTGGTTTTCTTTCTTACAAGTTCTGTGTAGCTTAGGCTAGCTTGAGACATGCAATCCTTCTGCCTCAGCCTCTGCCCAACAAGTTGTGCATACAAGGGTAGTTGTGCATAAAAGACTAGTTAGGTTTTGGGATTTTTTTTCCTGTTTCCTTTAAGATTTGTATTTTATTTTCGACTCTGTGTGGAGGGCTAGGCAACTCTTTATCCACCCAGAGCATATGAACTAGTAAACTAAGTGTACCATTGTTGAGCTGAAGTTAGCATTAAAAGTACTGGGGATTCAGTACTGCATTTTCTCAGATGCATCAATACACTTTGCTCATGTTTACCCCCATTTAACTACTCCTGTACACCCCCTGCACCTCTACTGTTGCTTCCTGTCCGCCCTTACTCCAACATGAATTCCACTCACTACCTATGCCGTTGCCTTTACGATTTTTCTGCCTTCATTGTTTCTTCTACTCTCAACACACACACTCATACGAACACATACACACCTCTACATTTTTCCATGAGAGAAAATAGTATTTACCTGAGTCTGTGGTATTTTACATTCATAATAATGGTCAGTTCTATCCATTTTCCTGCAAATGTCATATTTTTCTTTATAGCAGAAAAAATTCCATGGTCTATGCACCACATTTTAGAAGACAATATTCTTAAATCTTTATTATAACTAATAGTGGTACTAATATTTTTAAAAAATTAGTGGTTAAGAGAACTGGTTGCTTAGCCGGGCAGTGGTGTCGCATGCCTTTAGTCCCAGCACTCGGGAGGCAGAGGCAGAGGCAGGGGGATCTCTGTGAGTTCAAGACCAGCCTGGTCTACAAAAGCTAGTTCCAGGACAATCTCGAAAGCCACAGAGAAACCCTGCCTCGAACCCTCCTCCCAAAAAGAGAGAGAGAGAACTAGCCGCTCTTCCAGAGTACCCAAGTTCAATTTTCAGCATCAGGGGATTGGCACCTGTACACAGACAGACATGCAGGCAAAGCATCAGTGCACATAAAAAAGAGAAAACCAAAAAACTCTCATAGTTTAAAAATGGTTAGGACTGGGATGAAGCTGAGTAGAAGAGCACATGCTAAACGTGCCTGAAGCCTTGGGTTCAGTCCCGAGCACCAAACAGAAAGCCCTAGCAGCACTGACTGTTAAAGCTTGTAAGAGCATGAACAGGAAAAACAAATGAGGGTTAAGTAGGCCAAGACCTGGGACTAGAAACTAGGACCATAGTTTTTAGTCTTACAAATTATTCCAGGGCATATTCTATTGTGCCTCTTGGGTTCGGGGATGAAAAGCTAGAGAGATGCCTCAATGGTAAAGAGCACTTGCTGCTCTTTCAGAGGGCTGAAGTTCAATTCCCAGTAACAAGTCAGATAGCACCCAACAGCTTGTAACTCCAGTTCCAGGGGACCCAACATCCTCTTCTGGTCTCTGCACACATACACATAGACATATACACATATGCATAAATAAATAAAAAAGATTAGGCAAGAAAAATTACGGTATAGATTTGATTATCATGGTTGGCAAGATGGGTCAGCAGGTGAAGTCACCTGCTGCCAAGCCTGATGACCTAAGTTTGATCCCTGAGACTCAAAAAGTGGAGAAATGAATCCTACAAGTTGTCCTTTGCCATTGTGTGTATACACACACACACACACACACACACACACACACACTCATACACATGTACACACACAAATAATTTTTTCATAAAAAAAATCTGATTATAGCCGGGCATTGGTGGCACATGCCTTTAATCCCAGCACTCGGGAGGCAGAGGTAGGCGGATCTCTGTGAGTTCGAGACCAGCCTGGTCTACAAGAGCTAGTTCCAGGACAGCCTCCAAAGCCACAGAGAAACCCTGTGTCGAAAAAACAAAAAACAAAAAAACAACAAAAAAAAATCTGATTATCACATACCTACTTAAAGTTGGGTAATTTCATGTCATAAAAGTACTGAACCAAAGACTTGGAAATGAAAAAGAAAAAAAATCTGTAGACGAATATAAAAATCTAATTAGCTATCTACTCACTGTAATTTTTTAAAATAAACTACAAAGAAAAGATTCCTAACAGCAATGACTGTTTCTGTGAACCCCCTGAAACAGCATCAATACTGATGGACAAAATGTTGTAAAACAATAAGAGTGCTGGGTACTGACAGCTGCTATCTCAGGAAAAGGAGATGCCGAGCCCAGGAGATGTGCCCTGGCACACTCAAACCAGGCACTGGGCTCACCCAACCGCCATCATCAGGACTGGAAAACACTGACATGGGTACAAAAGGTCAACCCGGTTGGACCTGGAATCAGTGGAGAGAGACAACTCTGGGCATGTTTTTGGAGGACCTTTCCAGAGAGGTTTTCTTTTTGATGTTTTGATTTGGTTTGGGTTTGGCTTCTTGAGACATCATCTCAACTACAGCCCTGGCTGGCCTGGAACTCACTTTGTAGATTAGGCTGGTCTTGAAGTCAGAGATCACCTGCCTATGCTTCCCAAACACTGGGACTAAAGGTATGAGGCACCCTGCCTTGCCTTCCAGAGATTTACCTGAGGAAATACACACATTGAATGTGGTAAGTATCATACCATAGGCTAGGAAGAAAAGAAAGCAAAATAGCAGAGTGCCACATTATCTCTGCTTCCGGGATGCAGGCATGACAGCAGCTCTTCACTCCCGCAGCCACGCAGCATCCACCACAACTGTACCCTCACAAGCAGGAAGTAAAAGAAACTCTTCTTCCCTTAAACTGCATCTTATCCAGTAACCAGTGCACAGATGGCACCAATTAGTCACAGAAGTGACAATTTTTGTATTTCAAATCACAATGAAAGTATAGCTTGCACTTGACAAGGCAAACCATGTAAGCATTCTAATTTCACAAACATAGACAGTAAAACAGGATGTCCTATATAATAATACAGTTTAAGTCAACTCCCCTATCTATGCTTGACTGATCCAAATGTCTCCTTTCTAACACACTGAATTAAAAAAATAAAAACACTAAATCTTTAGTTTGATACAATGTAGAAAAGCTTGTGAACAAAATCAAGAATGAAAATCGAAAAAAAAAAAAAAAACACTTTTTTTTTTTTAAACAGTAATAATTGGCTGGTTGTGGTAGTACACATTTAATAATCCCAGAACTTTGGAGGTAGAGGCAGGGGGATCAGTAGTTAAAGCACACCCTCAGCTACATGGTTTAGGGCCGCCTGGGATACATGAGACTCTGTTTAAAAAGGAAAGAACTGGGAATATAACTTAGTGGCAGAACCCTCCCTCACCTAACACATGCAGAAGGTTCCAAATTCAATCATCAGCATCCCAAAAAAGAAACAAAATCAGTGTGACTCTGCCTGTTGGAATTTTCAACTTTTAACTCTTACTCTGAAGGTTAAAGAGCTCTGTCACTAGATCCAAGAAAGGGAAATAACCTATGAAGTTCTTCTCTGAGACAGCAAAAAATAGTGCATCTCAGAACTACTTTATAAGGTTTTTGTTTTGTTTGTTTTGTTTGGGGGGTGGGGGTGCGGTGTTGTTTTTGAGATAGTCTGTGTAGTCCTGGCAGGCCTGGAACTTACTCTATAGACCAGACTGGCCTCGAACTCACAGAGATCCACCTGCCTCTGCCTCCTGAGTGCTGGATTAAAGTGCTAGCATACGACACTGTTCCTGGCTTACAAATTCTTATCAAACAGAAATTGTATTTTCTCACTCTCATATTTATATATCCTCTCCCTGATTTAAAATCTGACATTTGAATATAAATGCACTTGGGGCCTGAGAGATTGCTCAGTGGTTAAGAGCTGCTCTTCCAGAAAACCCAGGCTCCATTCCCAGCTCACATGATAGCTAGAAACCATTCCTAACTCCATGGGATTCTTGGGTCTCAGGAAACACAAGGCACACATGTGGTATATAGACATATTTGCAGGTAAAACATTTATACACAAAAATCTAAAAATAATTTTAAAGGAGGAAAATAAAAATGTTGCTATGTGTGACAGCTCAAGTCAGTTATCTCAAACTTTCATTAGGGGCTGATACATCCTTTCTCATAACAAGAACACCTACAATTTACCTGATACATCAGGGAGCTGGGATATTCCCCTCAACGCCAGTGCCCAGGCAAGTCTAACAGTGGCCTGCAGCCCAGGGAGCTTCCAAGGCTGCGAGTCCTGGAGCCGAGAGTGAATTGTTGCAATGTACTGTCTCTCTGTCAACAGTGGAAGCTGATGAATCATATCTGGAAACGCAAGAATAGATTACTTCACCAAAAAAGAACAGAAGTAAATTCTCACTTTTAATACACAGGAATATATAAAAGTAAAAAACAACATTTCCAAGAGGAATTATGACTAATTAATACTAATTATTTGATATATCAAAAATCCATGAGCTGGGGGTTGGTGGCGCACGCCTTTAATCCCAGCACTCGGGAGGCAGAGGCAGGCGGATCTCTTCTGTGAGTTTGAGGCCAGCCTGGTCTACAGAGCTAGTGCCAGGATAGGCTCCAAAGCCACACAGAGAAACCCTGTCTCGAAAAACCAAAAAAAAAAAAAAAATCCAAAGCATGATATAAACAAAAACTAAAAAGTAAAGATAATGCTAAATTTTAAGTTAACAACTTTCAATTATTTTCATAAACATAGCAGAAATTAGAAAAGAGGCTCTCACTTTTTGCCATATATAAGATTTCCAAAATATAAATAAATGCTCTCTAAAGATAGCATTACATACACACACACACACAATGTCAAATATGAAATAGATTCCGTGTTTTCATGTAAGTTTTAAAAATGTGAACATGGTACAAAACAGTGAAGTTAGGCATGTTTACTCATGAATACATTGTTATCTATCATGTAAGACAACCATTTCAAATCTCAAAAGAAACGAACTGCATAGGAACAAAGCCGAGCATGATGGCACACACATTTAAGCCCTTAAGCCCAGCAAGAGGATCTCTCTGAATTCAAGGCCAATCTGGCCTACAAAGAATTCCAAAACAGCCAGGGGTTGATCATAATCTCAAAAAAAAACAAAAAAACAAAAAAACAAAAACAAAAACAAAAACAAAAAACAACTACCACTAAGGCTCTTTAGGGAACAAACTCAGCGCTTCACACATGCTAAGCAATCCCTCTATAACTCAGTTCTCACCTCAGCCTTAAAATGTGCTGTCACATGCCAGGTGGTGGTGGCACACACCTTTAAGCCTAGCACTTAGAGGACAGAGGCAGGTAGATCTCTGTGAGTTTGAGGCCAGTCTGGTCTACAAAGAGAGTTCCAGGACAGGCTCCAAAGCTACAGAGAAGCCCTGTTTCAAAATGCAAAACAACAAAAAAATGTAATCATACATTTAAAATGTTTCAAACATGCCTGAGTTACACAGACAGAAACAAAGAGGAAAATTTAAATTGTGGAAGTTAAAATATTGTCCTCCTTGAATGTTCTCTTACCAATTTGAAATTTGATTGTGAAAATAGATGTATTGGTGGGTGTGGCAGCACAAGCTTATAATTGCTGTGTGTGGTAACTCATGCCTATAATCCCAGCACTCAGAAGGCTAGAGCGGGAAGATCAAGAGTTCAACACAAGATGGCTCAGTGGGGTGACTGTGCTTGCTGCCAAACCTGGCAACCTAAGTTTACCTCCTGGACTCACGGTGAAAGGAGAGAAACAATTAACGCCTGAAAGTAGTCTACACACACACACACACTGAACCACCCTGAACCACACAGTGAGACTCTAGGAAAAAGGCAGCATTAAAAGGTATAAATATAAGACGCAATACCGTCCCGCTCCTCTGTGCTTTGCTCCATAAAGCTGGTATCGAAACAGTAAAGAAGCGCCATGAGGAGAGCCAGGTTCACAGCATCCAGGGAGCCATTAGCCTCAACTGTCACTCTTTCCAAATGTCCAATAAGGAGGAGGGTATCATCTTTGCCTAATGGTGACTGGCAAGCCCAGGCAAAAAGACTTTCTGCCAGAGATTGCCTGCACTCCTTGATGAGATCAGAAACCTACAAGTAGAAACATGATTGTGACATAAATTTTAGGCAAGTCTGGTATTACAAAATGTAGACTATCTTCCATAAAGGTTAACAAAATCAGCTAATTTGAATCCATGAGTGATCTGAAAATTGTTGAAATTCTAAACAAATTTTAGGGTTTAGACCTCTCTTTTCAATTCCTTAAGAAACTGTACTGATGAATTCCTTTCAGAAAGAACTAGATGAAACATAAACACTGACACACAACTGCAAATCAATGCCATGAGCAGAGCAGTCTATACATTAAAATGCAGTTTCTACAGAGGTAGTTGTTCATGCCTTGAATCCCACACACAGGTGGATCTCTGAGTTGGAGGCTAGCCTGGTCTACATAGTAAGTACAAACCAGTCAAATACTATATAGTGAGACCCTGTCTCACCAAAAAAAAAAAAACCAGCAGGGGGCAGGGGAGGCAATGGTGGCCCATGCCTTTAATCCCAGCATTTGGAAGGCAGAGGCAGGTAGATATCAGTGAGTTCCAAGCCAGCCTGGTCTACAGAGTGTGTTCCAGGAGAGCCAGAGAAACCCTATTTCAAAAAAAAAAAAAAAAAACAAAACCAAAATAAGAATTTCTGTTTTATGGGGCTGGAGAGATGGCTCAGCAGTTAAGAGCACTGGCTGCTTTTCCAAAGGACCTGGGTTTGAGTCTCAGAACCACAGAGGCTCACAACTTTCTATAACTACAGTTTTAGGGGATCCTCTGCTCTTCTGTGATCTCTGTAGCTACTGCAAACACACGGTACACAGACATACATGCAGGCTAAACAGACCAACAGATACACACTCATGCCAGTGTGCATGCGTTCAAGAATAAATAAATGGGGGACGGGGAGAGGACTGGAAAGATATCTCAGTGGTTGAGAGTGCTGGCGACTGTTCCAGAGGACCCAGGTTCAATTCCCAGCACCCACATGGTGGCACACAACTATCTGCAACTTCAGTTCCAGGGGATCTGGCATCCTCACAGAAATATACATGTAGGCAAATGATCAACACACAAACAATAAAACAGATGAACCAATAAAAGCTAATGATGATGATGATGATGATAAGATGCAGTGTTTGCTTCTGCCTAAGTGAAGCGAATATTGCAACTGTCACAACTCCTGTCCCAGATTTCACAAAGACTCCTGTGAACGTATCCTATGGAACCCTTGCCTCTTTGCGGTGCTTCTCACTGCCCAAACCTCTCTCTCTCTGTAGTTTCTCAAACTCATTATTCACATCAATCTGTGACACCAAAGTAAGGACTTTGTAAGTCAATCCTTGCTCCATCAGCTCATCCGTAAAGCGTGTTGTTATGGAAACCAGCTCTGGACTGTAATGAAAAGAAATAAACAATATATGAACTAAAATACTGTTTTGACAGCAGCCTATTACTACTAACAACCAGGATGAATTATAGTTTGTTCTTTGTATCCTTTCTCAGTGACTGGAGTTAAATAATCCTTTTAGTGATTTTCCACTTGCAAACAAGGAGATTTAAACTAACTTACCACTCTGGAAAGAGTAGTGCAGTATATTACTGACCTGAGATCATAGTTTTCTGAAACTGTATATACTAATGGGAAATTGTTATTTCCAAAATTCAAATTCAAGTAATTTTACATTAACCCCTTAAGCCCCAAGAGGCAAACAGACCTGAGTTCTAATGTCCATGTCTTCCCTCGCCTAGACTGTATCAGGGTTTTGAGAGAGTTTGCAATGCACCGCTTTCCATCCCAGTATAACAGGACAGCTACTAATCCCCTGGTGAGGCCAGGGAAATGTGGCTGCTGATGTTCTCCTAGAAAAGGAATTGATTGTTTAGTAATAAAGCTCAAATGTGTTTGAAATGAGACACAAATCCTTACAACAAGATTGAATCAAATAAGCAGAGTCTCAGAATTAAGGGGACTCTGAGGACCTCTGCTCCCTGAATTATTCCTGGCATAGCAGACTTACAGGGCCACCCACCATATGCTTGAACAAACCCCAGCAATAAGAAAAAGAAATCACCACTTTCCAAACTCTCTTTCATCTGATTTCCTGTGTAGTACCCACTTTTCTTCACTCATATGAACTCTTGAAAATATTTGAGTTTCCTCCTTTCAAGGCCACTCTACTCTGCACTGCCTCCTACCAAAACCTCCCTACCTCTTCCCTAAACCATGAGACTGTGCTCCTTTACACTAAATGAGGCTTTATGCACCTACATTTTACACAAGTCTTCCCACAGTAGACAGTGGGAATGTGTGTTAAATCAGCCTTCTGGTTCTATCTCCAGCACTGACAGGAAAAAAGCTCAAAGTTCTGAAATAAATTTAAAATCCAAGTATGTCAAGTTGCATCGCCTCACACAAGGGAAAACTACCTTCCTCATTTTCATTCATTAATTTTCTTCAGTCAGAAAGGGTTTTAGTTAAACAACAAGCTAAATTACGGTTCAACTAAGATGTCTGTATTTTCTTTACCTGGCTCTGGGCGATCATTAATGAACTGTGTATTTTATGGAAATAGTGATCTTTACATAGCAGTCACAAATTGAATTATTTGGGGTTACATTTCATATGCTTGTGCTAACCCTCCAGTAATATCTTACTACTTCAATGAGAATAAAATCTAAACATCTGCACTGTCCTGCACCCTCCCCTATTCACCAGGCCCCAGGCTCAGGAGGCTTCTTCCCTTACACATGCATTTACTCAGACCTCTACCAGCCTTCCCCAAGAAATCTGGGTGGCTGGCATCTGCACATGACTGAGGCCTCAGGTCAAATGTCCTCACCTCGGAGGAGCCTTGACTAAGCCCACTAATCAGAACTATCTGAATCAACCCTGATGCCTCTATGGCCCGATGCCCAGTTTACTTTCTTCCTAGTATTGCTATTAAAATTATATGATTTTCCACCTAGTCATTCATTATTTAAAAAGCCCCTTCCAGAAGACAC
Organism: Cricetulus griseus; assembly: GCF_003668045.3. NCBI lineage: Eukaryota > Metazoa > Chordata > Mammalia > Rodentia > Cricetidae > Cricetulus > Cricetulus griseus. The sequence goes on from NW_023276806.1 coordinate 192,764,222, forward strand.
TCCAAAAAAGCAGTAAATGTTGCCTTCCTACTCACTGCACGGCAGGACTTGCCTTGAGCCATGCAATTCTAGAGATGCAACTTAATCTTTGCTAGTAAATTACTAGGTGGAGACCAAGCTCAAGGCAGCTCATCAACAACTAGGATCACCCAACTTGCCCTTTAATCCAAGACAGATGAAATATTCTCAATCATCCTGTCAAATAAATTATATCTTTAAAAACAACCCAAGAGGGGGCTAGACAGAAGGCTCAGCAGTTAAGAGTACTTCCTAGCACCACAAAGTGGCTCACAACCACCAGTAACTCTAGTTCCCGGTACCTAATGCCCTCTTCTGACCTCCCAGAGCTCCTGGATGTGTATGATGGACATACATACACACATGCATGAAATAAGTAAACATTTTAAACCCATTTGTTAAATAAAAATTCTAAGTTAGTTGTGTATACCTTCATGATTCCATACTACATACAAATTAGAGTTTCGGTCAAATGTTAACTTACCAGCAAGGAGAAGCTCAACAGCTGACAATTCCCCAATATCAAAAAGGTCACTGATGATGAAAGCTTCTTTAATGAGCTGCTCAGGGAGAAGTCTGGTTCCTTGTTGCCCCTGGATGGCGACACCCTCCGTACTGGCTTTCTGAATCTTCTCATGTTGTTGAACATTTTTTGGCTAGAATGGTAAGATTATAATCAAGTAATGAAAAGAGTATATTGGAGGCAAGGTCCCACAAGTACTCTAGCAGAAGACTGGCTTACCATGGTAGCACAAGCCTCTCTAATTCTAACGCCTAGAGCCAGGCAAGCAGAGTCAAGACCAGGCTGAGTGAAAACAAAAACAATGAAGCCTGGTAGCATGACAAACAAAGGTGTTTCTTATCAGGCAATCTAAAACTGGAGAGTAAGAGGCAACACTGGTACCACCTTCAACTCTTTAATCCAGTACTACCGTCTCAAAACTTTCTACTCAACTAAAAAACCCAGAGAAAACACAAACATACCGTTCTGTTTTCTACATGTCTAAGTGACTTTTCCAGTTACATATCAGTAATTCAAATGGACATATGACTGTATTAAGTAACAAGCTATAGTATTACTTTGTAGAGCGAATCATAGATTAATAAAATATGATTTTATTTCCTATAGTCTTTTGTGTGTGGTGGTAGAGCTGTAACCCACAGAAAGACAGACATTAGGCAAGTGCTCTAGTACCCAGCTATCTCATTAGCTCCCCCTAAAGACTCCTTGTCTGATATATTCACACAAGACACAGAGAAGTCTCTGACAGGCAACAAACTGTCAAAGTTTAGATCCTGAAGAACTCCCTGGATGGTTTAGTCCAGCTCCTCTCCCAGAGGGAAATGTCACCGAGGTAAGCTAAGTAACTTGTTTGAGATCAAGGGGGAGAGCCAAGACAGGAGATTCAGCTTCACTGGTTCCCAGCTCCAAGCCAGGGCTCCTTCTACTAAGGAAAATCACAACAAAGTCAGGCCTGGTGGAACAGGACCCCATCCCAGCTACTCAGGATCATAGGTTCAAGACCAGCCTGGGCAAGTTGGCAAGACTGTTTCAAACATAGAAAGTACACATGCACACACAAACGCACGCACTTGCGTGCAAGCAAAAACAAAAAACTAAAAAGCAAACTGACAAACTAGTTAGATGGATTAGTGCATTACAGGACTTGCTGCCAAGCCTAAAGACCTGAGTTCAGTCCCTAGAACCCACAGTGAAAAGAGCAGAATCAGTGATCAGAAGTTAAGAAGTTACCTCCTGACCTCACTCATGCACTATGCATTCACACACAAAGATAGTATGTTTTAAAGCAGTAAGTCACTTCTTGTAACACAATGCTGCAAATCTTAGATGATCACACTAGTACATTTACAAAAAAAACCTGTCAGACATACATGACTGCTCATGTCATGTGTATAATCCCTGCATTCCAGAAGCTAAGGCAGGAGGATAAAAGCCAGCCTCAGCTACACAGAGTTCCAGGCTAGCCTTAGAAACAGAGACAGCTGAGTGAGACACCACCTCAAAAACAAAAACAAAAACAAAAACAAAAAAAAAAAAAAAAACGCAGAAAATTGCCCAAGAGCAAGGGAAGGAGTTTGCTAACTTGAATCCCTCTACTCCAGTCCCTTCCTACTTGAGAAGGTTTCAAGATACACTGACTAATGATGTTTTCACTAAGAAATACTAGTTCAGCTAACATAATTTACATTACACTACAGAGATTTAAAACTCAGAAGTGTATCTGGAAATACGTAATCAATGAAGGCTACAAATTTGTAAGACAATCAGCATTTGTGAGTTGTACTGCATTTCCTAACTCATCTTCAGATATTACACTTACCACTTAGCTGGATATAAATTCAATAGTTAGTTCTATGAAAAAGAAAAAAAAAAAAATGGGAAAGCGGCATTTTTAAAAAGCTTGAACTAGTTCCAGGACAGCCTCCAAAGCCACAGAGAAACCCTGTCTTGAAGAACCAAAAAAAAAAAAGGTTGAACTACCAGCAGAGTTCAAGGACATGTTTACACACTGAGCACTGAGATTTCACTTGTCTTTTATTCTTTAAAAATCAAACAAAACAGTGTTGGTGAGATGATTCAGCAGCAAAGTCTCCTGTCACCCTGCCTGGGGGTCTGACGTCAAACCCTGGGTCCCTGCACTGAAAGGAACGAGAACTCCCTCCTACAAGTTGTCCTCTTACCTCAGCACGTGTACCACGGCATGCTCATGCCCACACACCACAAACAAAAAAACGTGACTAAAAAGATCTAAAAACAAAAAAGCAAATCTAATAAGCAAAGAAGAAAATTTCCTACTGGGTTTTTGAACAGTGAGATGAAGTCAGGTTTGTGTTTCTTCAAAATCATGTCAAGAAGGTGGACAGCTTCAGGTTGTCTTCTCCAAAGGGCATTTCCAACTGTATGCCAAATGTCTTTGTAGGGTCCCCATAAACTGGCAGCTTAAAGGAAAAATAAAACCAGTGTGAAATAATCATGTCATCTACATGTTAGTCACACTCTTGTCTACATTTTAGCACACAATTACAAAAGGAAGTATTAATGTCCATTCTTAATATAAAAAGTTATATACACCAGCCAAAAATAACAGTATAGTTTATTAGAATTCTTTGGCAACAATATAAACTTGCTTACAAGATTAAAAGAAAAAAAATCAGCCCGAAACTTCAGTTGAACACCGGCTGAACTTGGTTTCAGCACTTTGTACCCTCTGTAAGCTAGCTTCCTTTTTAGTTAGTTGGTTTTCCAGACAGGGTTTCTCTGTGGCTTTTGGAGGCTGTTCTGGAACTTGTTCTGTAGACCAGGCTGGCCTCGAACTCACAGAGATCCACCTGACCCTCCCTCTTAAGAAAGCCACCCCACCCCACCCCTGGCTTTTAGTTTCCTTTTATACAAAGCAGGAGACAGGCAAGGTGGTGCACAATATAATCCCAGCACATGGGCACAGGCAGGCAGAGCTCAATAAACTCAAGACTAGCCTGATCTACATAGCTAGTTCCAGGCCAGACAAGACTACTTAGCGAGGCCTTGTCTCAAAAAAACAAAAGACAACCTAATGAACAAAAGAGCTGGCTCAGTGGTATACAGCATGAGATGTTCTTGCAGAGGACCCGTGTTCAGTTGCCAACACCAACAGGGTGGCTCACAAACTCCTCTTCTGACCTCGGAGGGCTCCGGTATGATAGATAGGGTACACACACACAATTAAATTAAAAATTAGGAAAAAAACAGAATTATCTACTCATAAGGCTTATAGTTCTTTTAGTGTGTGTGTGTGTGTGTGTGTGTGCGTGTACTTTTGGGGTTTTTGTTTTGTTTCTTGAGGTAGTTTGTACAGCTCAGGCTAGTCTGAAATCACCCGTTGCTCCCAAGTGCTGGGATTACAGGCTTGTGCACCACACTCGGCAGTTTACAAGTTTTGAAAAGAAACAACTAAATAAAACACACAGCATCATGCATCCATATAATAGGCACTCAATAAGAGTGCTTTTTCTTCTCCCTAACTCCCAGGTGAATAGCAGATTTTGTGAAAACATTTTGTTTGTTAAGGAAATAGAAACACATACTATTTTAGCTGGGACATTTGGCTTTTTTAAAAAGCAAAGAAACATTAAAGACTCTTAAGAAATCATCATAATAGATAATCCTTATTGAGCTTTCACTGTGCACCTAAGCACAGAATGACTGTCTTTTGTTGTTGTTATTAGAGACAGGGTTTCTCTGTGTAACAGCCCTGGCTGTCTTGGAGCTCACTCTGTAGACTAGGCTGGCCTCGAACTCCTAGAGATCGGCCTGACTTTGCCTCAGAAGTGCCAGTACTAAATGCATGCACCGACACCACCTGGCTGCATGATGTATCTTACAAAATCTGAGTTCAGCACTGTATCTTCCTCTGTTCTGCAAATACAAAAACTAGCACTCAGCCATCCACACCAGAGTAGTGGATCTGCCCCTGGCCAATCCATTCCCTAACCACTGGGTTACACCATCTCTGTACATACTTAGCAAGTTGGAGTTTTAGAAGATGAATTAGGGATGTCAGAAATATGTAGCAAATACCGTAGTAAGTAAGGGAGTTAGGATTGATCTGCCCTGCCTGAAGCAAATGAGACTGTTTATTCAAAACTCACAGAAAGTGAAACTACAGGCAATAAGAAAGTGAGGACAGAGAGTGAGCTCACGGGGAAAAAAGCAGGCCACACTATCAAATACCTAAAAAGATCGAGACAACAGGAGTACAGCAAATGGATCTGACGAGGTAGGCAATTGTCACCCTGTACAGGATGTTCGGGATTCTGGTCTTTACCCTGAAAGCTCACTGATGACAGTTTAAAACATCTGCTAAATTTGAGGCTGCAGGGATGGGTCAGTGGCTAAGAGTGCTGCTCTTACAAAGAGTCCAAGTTAGGTTTCCAGCACCCATATCAGGCTCACAACTACCTGGAGCTCCAGCTCCAGTGACTCTAATGCCCTTTTCTGGACTCTACACACAATATAAAACATCTGCTAAACTTGGTGAACTACAGAACACAGAACCCTAACTAGAGCTGTTTAGGAGGATAAGAACAGACTAAATGCTGGCAACACTAGGAAGTGTGGAAAGGGAGCCAGTGAATGCATACTGACAATCCCCTACAAGGTTTGACAATGAAGAAAAGCAAGAGCATGGTAAATAAGTGAACATGAGATGAAAGCAAAGACAGGTTGCTGGGAAAATGGAGCAGGAGGAAGCCACATGAAACAGAGAGTAACAGAGGAAGGGCATAAAGGGTGAGATTTACCACTGGCAAGGTCGCAGGAGGAAGCGATGTGCAGAAGTATCTAGATTTTCAGACACGAGAGTGAAAAGATAGATGCTGCTCGCTTTTTCTTTCTCTAGGTCCATTGGAGGGTAGAGGTTTGAGAAGTGGAAAGGGTATGAAATAGTCCCCACTGTGAATTAAGCAGGGGTGGCCAGGTTGTCTAGCAGTGTCACTAGCTGCTTACAAGCTTAGGAATGTAACTACTTGGTGGGCATGATAGGTCACAACAGTGTAAGCCAGTTATACCCAACAGGTATAAAAAAACTCTATAGTCATCAACCCTCCTTTTCTCCTTCCACACCACTTAAGTTGTTGTGACTACAGAAATAATAGAAAACATGGCAAACAATAGCTACTTAACTATTCTTGTGAACAGCAGCATTAAGCATATTCACACAGGTGTTACAACCAACACAGTGTTACCTTTTTAATCTTGCAAAAGTGAAATGCCAAGGCAGGCCTGGAGGTGCATGCCTGTAACTACCAACCACGCAGCACATGAGAGGCTGAGGGAGGGATGTGATGCTCTAAGGCTATTCTGAGCTGCCCAGGCTACATCATAAGAGTACCCCCCAACACACACACTTTTTTTTTTATCTGAAACTTTCTATTCCTTAAATATCACTATCATCTCTCACTTTTCTAGCCGCTGGCAACTGCCGTTCTAATTCTACTTTTTTGTTGTTGTTTTTACAGTAGCTACACTTGGTAAGTGTAGTTGTTTTGTTGTTGTTGTGTATGTGTTGTATTTCACTTAAAGTCCTCAAAGGTCTTCCGTGTATCACGTGACAAGATTTTCTTTTTAATACTGAAGTTAGTCCTTTGTGTGCACATCATGTTTCGTTTATCCATCCATTCATCTATAAATGCTTAAGCTCTTCCCAAAGATGACAAATAAAAAGAAAATAACTCTCTTGGCTCCTGGCTTTTTTAAATGCTTGCTTTTCTTGCTGCCAATTAAAGCTCTCTTGTACAATGTGTACTCCTGGGAGTACTGACAACGGCTTCTTTCCCTCAATGGTTCAGTTTAACATAGGGATATTATATGCCAAAAGTGCATGTAACACAGCTACAACACGGAAGCCAAGGCTCTAAAAAGTTTTAGTGGTATATTATGTATCTACTTGTGGGGGGCAAGCATGATATGATGTCACAAATCAATGCAGTGCACACGGGAGCACACACACACACAAAGGGTACACCCACACATATGATGTCACAAATCAATGAAGTGTACACATACACACACACACACACACACACACAAAGGGTACACCCACACATATGATGTCACAAATCAATGAAGTGTACACACACACACACACACACACACACACAGGGTACACCCACACATATGATGTCACAAATCAATGAAGTGTACACACACACACACACACACAGAGACACACGCACAAACTCGCACGCACACGAAGGGTAGGCCCACGCATATGAGGCCCACGCATATAATGTTACAAATCAATGAAGTGTACACACACACACACACACACACACACACAAAGGGTACACCCACACATATGATGTCACAAATCAATGAAGTGTACACACACACACACACACACACACACACACACACAGAGACACACGCACAAACGCGAACACACACGAAGGGTAGGCCCACGCATATGAGGCCCACGCATATAATGTTACAAATCAATGAAGTGTACACACACACACACACACACACAGAAACACACACAGGTATACACACGCACACACAGACACACACGCACACAGACACACACACGCACAAACGCGCGCGCACACACACACGAAGGGTAGGCCCACGCATGAGGCCCACGCATATGAAGCCCACGCATATGATGTCACAAATCAATGAAGTGTACACATACACACACACACGCGCGCGCACACACAGAAACACACACAGGTACACAAACGCACACACTCACACTCACAGAGACACACACACAGACACACACGCACACACAGACACACGCACACACACAGACACACGCACACTCGCAGGGTGCCAGGCGGGAAGAAGGAGCCGGCCCGGGCCGCGCGCCCCACACACTCTCGCACGCACGCACACACTCACCCCGGCCCCGCCGCGCCGCCTCCGCTCGGAAAGCGCTGCTCCAGGGCCGGGCCGCAGCCGCGCCTTCGCGCGCCATTCAAACCGCGGAGACGCGGGGCCGCGGGCCGGGCGCGAGCCGGCAGGCGTGGCGCTCGCACTCGGAAGAGCCTCGCCGCGCGGCCTCCCTCCCCCGCCCCACGCCCGAACAGGCCCCGCCCCGCCCCGCGGCCCCTGCGGGTCTCCCGTGGACACCCCACGGCCGCCCAGGCGCGCTCACCAGAATTGACCGCCAATAGCGCCGCCATCTTGGAGGAGGACTGCGGAGCCCTCCCTCGGCGGGGAGGACCCCGGGCCGCAGGGCCTGCCCGCGGTGGCGCCTGAACAGAAAGGCGCCCCGAGGTCGCCTGAGCACCGCGCGCGACGCTCGGGCGGGTGGACGCAGGACTCCAGACTCTGCTCCGACCCACGGCCGCAGATTCTCGCGGCGACCATTCTCGTTCAAAGGAGGCGAGGGCCACCGGCTCGGAGATGGACCGTGCAGTGCATCCTGGGACCTGTAGTTTATTTCCAGGGAGACCTGAAGTTGACTGGTGTGGAAAACGTACATCAGTGGAATAGTAAGAAAAAAAAAAGTTCTTCAAGAGACACCCACTTATGGTTTCATAAAATTCCTAAAGACAAACAATTACCTTCATTTCGACTTAAATGTTATTTGAATATCTCCCTTACCTTGAGGGAGTAGAAGTTATTACAGCATTTCTATTTAGTAAGTATATTGTGTAGACGTTGCATTTTATGAAACGTTCAGACATCCACAAAATATGAACACTATCTACCCGATTTCAAAAATGTCACCCGTTTGCTTCCTCGCCCCCAACATTATTTTGAAGCAAATTCCAGACACAATTTCATAAACACCAAGTGTTTTTCTACCTAAGCAACCAAAATCACTAAACGCACTTGCTAAATTTTAGTTTGCTAACTTCTATGTTTTCACAGGAGTTTATTTATTTTTACGGTACCAAGGACTGGACCTAGGACTAGCTCATGTTAATCAAGTACTCTGACACTGAGATATTATTCAAAACCTTTTTTTTTTTTTTTCCTTTCGAGACAGGATTTCTCTGTGTAGCTTTATAGACCAGGCTGGCCTCGAACTCACAGAGATTCCCTTGTCTCTGACTCCCGAGTGCTGGGATTAAAGGTGTGTGCCACCACTGTCCCACTCTAATTGAACTCTAAATGACCCTGCAGTCATTTTTAGCCAGGCTACAGGAGGAGCACTCTTCCTGGTGTTGGCTCATCGGAGGATTTGTGATTGGTACCGATCATAATTACTTATATGCATAAAGTATTGTGCCATGATTGGTGCAAAACCCCTACTGTATACCCTTTCTGGTTATACAAGCCCGCTGTTTGGCTCTCTTTTGAAGTCATCTGGGAAACACCCTTTTTGTACTGCCCCTTGTTGTTGTATCCTTAAGACCATTAAAGGGCTTCTCTCAAAAATAAAATCTATTTTTTAATCTGTAAGATTAAAATGACATGCTGGGCTGGTAACAGGAGAGTTGAGGTGACAGCAGACCCGTGAAAGAAGCAAAGGTGACAGGGAACGGCAGTAGTGGTCACAGCAACAGATTCAGCAACCAAGATCCCACAGGGTGACGAGGTACTGAAACCATAAGAATTGACAGAGGCAAGAATGGATGGTGGAAATGTAAAAAAGTCAAGAGAGGGCAGATAGCCAAAGCTAAAGATAAAAAGACATGAAGAACAGGAGGGGATGGAAACTGTGGGCTTTTGTTGCTGGAAATGAGAGGTCTTAGGAGCTGCTAAACCTTCAGGGCCTATGGTCCTGAGACTCCGGGCCTGAGAGCTGAAATACATTGTCAAAGACTACTATGGTTCTGACGCCTAGGCCCGAGAGCTGTGGCACTCATAGACACTGCTTACTGCTGCCTACCAAGTTGTGCAGAGTAAAACTTCTATTTGCAAATCAACTCATAGGATCAAAAGGAGTCTGGAGTAGAAGCTTCGGAGATGACTTGGCAGTGGCCCAGAGCACTGACTACTCTTGCAGAGTACTTGTGGGGTTTGATTCCCAGCACAGGCATCGTGGCTGACAACCTGCTGCTCACTACTAGACAAGAACTGCAATAATCACTGAGTGTGGGAAGCATGCATAGTCTGTGTTAGGATTGGTATTAATTGTCAACTAGACAGAATCTAGACTCGCCTGTTGAAAGACCCCCAGACCCCTAAGGGCCTCAGGATCCCAAGGAGCCTCCAAGACTCAGAAACCAGACCAAGAGCTGCAAAAGCAAGAGGTTTATTGAACGAATGCGCATTCGGGTGTCAGCAATATTGGGAAAGCTGCACACCCCAGCATGGGGTGAAAGCTCCTTATATAGGAAAAAACCACAGATCAGCATACAGGCAAGGGACACAAAGTGATTGATTATAAAGTATGATCTCATGTTAGAGTGGTCACCCAGGGTGTGATCTGCTTTTTTACAAAGGAAAAACCACAGAACGTATCCTGGAAAGTCCTTGATTGTCTGTTGGCCAGCCAGGTGTGACCCAAAGAGGGTTATCTTGGCGATTGCCCTCGTCTAAACCATAGGATGTGCCCAGGGTTTAAAACTTTTTCTCTCGGCAAACTAAAATCTTTCATTCCCCAATTTTTTTGTGAGGTTTTAATCCTAAAACCCATGGTCCTTCTTATTGCCTGAGAGCCTGATATTGCTGATTAAGAACTAGGGGGAGGGCTGGAGAGATGGCTTAGCAGTTAAGAGCACTGACTGTTCTTCCAGAGATCCTGAGTTCGGTTCCCGGCAACCACATGGTGGCTCACAACCACCTTGAATGAGATCTAGTGCCTTCTGTTGGCATGCAGGCAGACAGCTGTATACATAATAAATAAATAAGTCTTTAAGAAAAAAAAAGAACTAGGGGAGATTAGGATAGTGAGCCAAGGGGAGCTGTTAAATCATCCTTTTAGCAAGCTTGGTTGAGACTCCCCTTCCTCTCGCTGCTGGTTGAGTCTTGAGCTTGGCCATGGAATCCCTAATAACTCCAGAATGGTTAACATAGAAACAGCACTCACTCCTCTTTTAGGGCAGCACAGAGTCCTCCTTCCTTAAGGAAAAGGAGATCAAGTCCCCTACGATTCTGTAGGGCAACTTCCACTAGGGAAACCAAAGACTTTTCTAATTTAGTGATGGATCCTTTTATGGCTTTAATATCCTCATCTATGGCTGTTTTTAGCTCATTATAGTGGTGGGATCCCTGGACCAGTGCTGTGGTTCCGGTGCTGACCCCAGCCATCATCTCCGCATCCCCAACAGGGAGTGAGAGATATTGTCATTTCCCCATGAAAGGGAGTTCCTTTCGACTTAGCATTTCAACCAGGGAAAATGGGTGACGTATTCTTTTCCATTCTACTTCCTACTGACTTTGGGACGAAGTAAGGACCCAAGAAAGCTGAAATGCTAGTCAAAAGCAAAAAAAGGGAATTTAGGCAATGGGGAATCCATCAGGAGTTTCTGTTTGGCAGACTCTGCTGCAGAGATGGGCGTGTCCGTATTAGCTGGCCTGGTTCACATCCATAGCAAGTCTAGGGCTTGCAGTCTTTAGGAGCAGGCTGTAGTCAGCAACTGATTTTCGTCTGCCAGAGGGGGAATCTGTTGAGGCATGTTTAAACTGGGAACAGAAGTTAAAACTTATATATCTTATTGGAACTCTTAGGCCCATATTTTTAGTGGTCAAGAAGGACAGGAGTTCCAAGACAAGGGAAAAAATCCCATCCTCAGGAACAAATAGATGGGATAACAAAAGTTGTACTTATCTGGAGTCCTTTTTACCTATGAGAAGTGGATCCAAGTTTTATGACTTTTGATCCTCTGAAGCCAATATGAACTTTATTATATAATAGGACATAGAAGTTTTAGACATTTTATTATTATTAATCTGTATTGAAATCTAAATTGCAGAAAAAAGCAAATATTGGGTATCTGTAGAACGGCAGAAACATATTTATATCTTTGAGTTCTAGCAAAAACTACAGATTTGGGTTAGAAGCTTGTACATTTTTTCTTCTGTCCAGAGAGTCAGGTATAGATTGGACAGAGGTGCCTTTGGCCTGATGAAAAGCCCTTTAAGTTTATATTTAGATGACAACTAAAATAAATCTAAAAACCTTGAGCTTGTGACTGAACAGCAGGTAGTTGGTTTTATCAGCTTATCAGAACTTTATTAAATGAGCTATTAAGCTGACTATAGTTTAACCATTAATACTATCAGAGATCTGAGAAGGATAAATTTTATACAGTTTCTGAATCTATTAAAAATGACAGGGTCCAGTCCATATAAAGTTAGCCATACCCAAGTCTCAATAGTGTTGGGGGCAGAAGTAAATCTTTGCCAGGTCCATAAAGTCAGAGTTTTTTCTCTCTGTGGAATAGGGACATGGAAAAGACTGACCTACGCAAAGGTGGTGCAGTCAATTCTCCAGTGTCCTGTAGCCTATCCACAGACTGGGCCCAGTTCTGCCTGGCAGCAGGTGTAGCATCTGAGCATCATGCTCACTGGTCAGCGTTGTCACAACCTATGGAACCCCATAATCTTTTTTTAGAGACCTTGGGTCATTGTCAGGATCTGGAATTTTCTGTCTGATATTATAACCTTTTTAGTTACATTTTAAATGCCATATTCTGCAGATCTCTGCAGTATTAGAAGTCTGCCTAAGTAAGTCTGGCAACTTGTTCATTTATAAGAATGGCTAGTACCTTGTATTTTTTAAATATCTTATAATAGGTTAGCAAATTTTATAAAACTAAGACTTTATATTGTCAGGTTTACCTTTAATCAATGTAAACATCTGACATACAGGTGGTCTTAGGCTACCCTTATAAAAGAGTTTTGTTTTTAAAAGTCTAAAGAATTGAGACCCATGGGCTTAGAAGTTATTTTAAGCCCCTTGTTAAATTTAGGTCATTGTCTTACTGTACCATAAGAAATAACTAGCTTAATTTTTTAACATATGGAACTTATGGCTGTGATCTTAAATTTTAGCTCTTTTGATTTAAGCACAAATATTAACAATATAGCAGAAGCATAAATATCTTATAACCTTATAAATTTGAACATTTAAACATCTTTTAATGTCTTTTTGTAAGAATATCAAAAATCAAGTATCCTTGATGTGTTTAAAATTATTATCATCTGGATGACTATTAAATTTATGTTGTCAATTCCCAGGGTTACTAGTTTTAACTTTTTTACAGATTTAACCATAAAACAGTTTTAATATCTTTATTAAAAGAGATATCTGAATTCCTGATAACCCAAATTTAATGACTAGAGCTCAGAGATAAATTCTGAGCTATGTCCATAAATGACTGGCTGTTGTTAGCATTAGACAGCAAAAGTATTTAAATTATTTTTGTTTTGGCTTTTGGCTTATAATAAAATTTATGTTTATACCAGAAAACACAGATAGAACCTTTTAACAAGTATACAGAATTAACTTTTAAGATTTTTAAACAGAATTAACCTGGTGTGGTCAAAATTTTTAACCCATATTATTATTATAAATAGATATGAGAGCCCATAGTAAACAGTTTAGATTTTTTTTCTCTGACATTTTTATAGACATCCTCATCTTAGACAAACCTGGTTGGGGTGTCCGTGGGGTCCAGAATTGAACATCTTTTCTTTTACCTATAAAGTAATCTTAAGATTAAAAGAACCGTCCCAAGGCCAGCCAACATTAAATGTTGGCCATTCGGAACTGTAGAAAGTTTGCCATTTTTTTCTTTTTGATGTCCAGGGACTGGTTGTTAGCTTGGTCCCGAACGTCTCCCCAATAGTCTAGAGTCAAACTTAAGGGGGTTGTTAGTTGTCCCATGGTGGTCAGATGGTGAAAAAAAAAAAAAAAAAAAAGACAAAGAGACAAACATTGAGACAGACAGTCAGGCCAAACAACAGAGACCGAGTGGCTACAGATCGGCGCCAAGTCGAAACCAAAGATTCAGACGGGCAAGAGACTTTCATTGACTGCTCCCAGGGACCAGGGTTGCCTGCTCGCCCTCTCCCATTCATATCACCCGTAGAGCGTCCTCCAGGGTCAGACTCAGAGGGGAACGACTCGTCAGTCTACCTCATGAGTCTCTACAGAGCCTGCATAGCCTATACAGGGCTTCCGGATGGACAGACAAACATAGAGCATGAACATAAATGTGCCGGCCGGACTTACCAACTCTCAGGTGTGGTAATGAGTCTGGGGTCTCCTCAAATTCCCAGCTCCTGGCTGGCTCGACAAATGAAAGACCCCCAGACCCCTAAGGGCCTCAGGATCCCAAGGAGCCTCCAAGACTCAGAAACCAGACCAAGAGTTGCAAAAGCAAGAGGGTTTATTGAACGAATGCGCATTCGGGTATCAGCAATATCGGGAAAGCTGCACACCCCAGCATGGGGTGTAAGCTCCTTATATAGGAAAAAACCGCAGATCAGCATACAGGCAAGGGGCACAAAGTGATTGATTACAAAGTATGATCTCATGTTAGAGTGCTCACCCAGGTGTGACCTGCTTTTTTACAAAGGAAAAACCACAGAACGTACCCTGGAAGGTCCTTGGTTGTCTGTTGGCCAGCCAGGTGTGACCCAAAGAGGGTTGTCTTGGCGATTGCCCCCGTCTAAACCATAGGATGCGCCCGGGGTTGGGGCCAACTTCCTTGTAAAGGGCCAAGGCCTGTGGGAAACTTTTTCTCTCTGTGAACTAAAATCTTTCAAAACTTTTTCTTTCTCTCAGCAAGCTAAAATCTTTCACTGTGAGACAGACTTCCTGAGAATGCCTGTGGATGATTATTTTGATTGTGTTTATAGAGGAGGGAAGAAAGGGCCACTGTGGGCAGCGCCATTCCCTGGCTAGGATCCTGACCTCATGAGTGGGGAGAAGGAGCTGAGCAGCAGCATGCATGGCTTCCTCCCTCTCTGCTTCCTGATGATGGGTGTGATGTAACCAGCTGCTTTGGGCTCCTGCTGTCTAGACTTCCCAGCCAGGATAGGTTGTACCCTTGCACTACGAGCAGAAATAAATTCTTTCTCTATGGAGTAGTGTTTGCCAGAGTATTTTTATCACAGCAACTGGCAAACAAACTGAGACAGAGGGGAAAGGACAGAGCCATAAATCTTGCACCAGAGTACTTTGAATAAGTCCCTAACTTCAAAAGTCTGGAGCAATAGGCCCCTAATTCCAGGGCTTGGAGCTGTAAGCCTTTGGATCTTCCACTTTTAATCCTAGGCCTTGGGTCCTCCAGGGCCGCACATTGTCATACTGAAAGAACTTTTCCTTGCCCACTTGTGATTTCTATCTGGGAACAACAAGACTGTTGCCCAGGTGTAATATCATCCTTAACCACAAAAATTCCATAGTTGGAAACATGAGAGTCATTCTGTAAGTTTCCTTCAGTTGATCATTTTACCTTACAAACATTTCGGGAGCCCTCTTTCTCTTTGCTCCTATCTATGCCATTCTTCTCCGCAGGTCCTATCTTAAACTTGATATCTTGCAACATTTGAAGTAGTCTTCCTGATTTCCATCTCATTCCCCCTCACAGATTCCCAAAGTACTTTCCAAATCCATGGAATGTCATGTTTTGTCCTCACTAGTATTTTATTACTTGGTAGTGTCATTTGAAAGCGTCTTAGCAAGTCTGTGACAAGTGTGTACAAGCTCCTTCTTCACCCTCCCACCTACTTTCTTCCTCTAGTGTCTTCTACTCTGAGCGTTCTGGACTTTCATCCTCTCAGGATAACATAATCTATTGAGTCATGTACCAAAGCCTTTGCAACAGTTCTATTGTCTGAATCACCCTCTGAATTCTTTCCCTCTGAGAAGCGCCCACTAACTTTTCCTCCAGTTACAGCTCTTCTCCAAGTCAAAGGGACTAGTGGAAATGGCAAGATGTCATCCTCAATTCCTCCCTGCTGCCAAAGCTGACTTGGGGGCTTCTCTCCTGATATCCCCATCACCCTATTTTACCTATCTATGTGATAGTCCCATGTCCCATGACACTTGTCCTCTCACTGAAACTATTAGTGTATTGTAGTCAATGGTATTAAAAGGCTCCCACTGAGACATACTTGCCCTGGAATACTGGCAGTCTTATGATGGAGAAGGAAGTACATTCACCTTAGATACCCCACCCCAGGGACTGACAATCACTATGTAGCAAATGGGTCTTGTGAAAAGGCAACTTTCCATAAGCTGTACCCTCAGAACCCATCCATATGTCCCTAGTCAGTCCTACTTCTGGACAATTCATCTTCCATACTGTAACCAGCCTCCTCCTAAAACTCTTCATCTTCTTATTGCCACACCTTCTTTCTCTCTGAATGTTTGTTGATTGGGTCTTTGTAGAGCATCCCTCCTTCATCTTGTTACTCTTCTTTGGCCTTGAAGCCTCAACTAAGTTATTCTCTACCCTCACCCCATTCCTAGCCCAGGCTGGGTTAAAATCCCCTGCTGTGCTCTCCTACAATGTGCTCTTCTTCCTTCTGGACAGAAGTATACAGATAGAGGAGTGCTCAGTAAATAATGAATAAAAGTTTTTGTCAGATGAGTCAGACTGAGCAAAGAAAGCTGCTATCTTATCTTTCACCTAGTTATCATTGGGTCTCTCTATATAGCCTTGGCTGTTCTGGAACTCACTATGTAAACCAGGCCAACCTAGAACTCATGAAGATCCAACTGCCTCTGCCTCTGAGTGCTGGGACTAAAGGCGTGTACCATCCTTCCTGGTCTCATCCCCCAAAGCTCATGTGTTGACAACTTGTTCCCCAGTGCAGGAGCATTCAGAAGTGGGGCCTTTGGGAGTGATTCGCTAGTGAGGGCTCTGACTTCATGGATGAATTACTTCATTAGTGATTCGCTAGTGAGGGCTCTGACTTCATGGATGAGTTACTTCATTTATGGATTTGTGGCTTAGTATGTTTAGGAGGCAAAATTTTGTTAAAAAGGCAAGCCCCCTCTGCTTCCTGGACACCATGAGGTGAGCAGCCATGCTCCACTCCACGCTCCCCACCGTGATGTTTTGCCTCCCCACAGGCCCAAAGCAAAGAAGCCACATAACCATGGACTAAAAAACTCTTAAGCTAAAGTAAATCTTCTCACTAATTTTATTGCCTTGGGCATTTTGTCACAGTGACAGAAAGCTAACATACATGCATTGCCAGAGTGGACCTTGGGCTTTGGAAGAAAAGTTTGTAAGCAGGGGGCCCTCTCCCTCCCTCCCTTCCTCTCTCCTTCCATCCTCTTCTTCCCCCACCTCTCTCTTTCTTGGTTTTGGTTTTTTTGAGACACAGCCTTACCCTGTGTAGCCCTTGCTGTACTGGAACTCGATCTGTAGACCAGACTGGCCTCTGACTTGGAGTTTTGCCTACCTCTGCCTCCTGAGTGCTGGGATTAAAGGTGTGTGCCACCACACCTGGCTGTTAAAATATTCTCTTGAGAGTATCAGAAAACTCTGGGATTAGGAGGATGAATTCCTTTCTTGATACCAGATTGTCCAGTGTGGATATGAAAAAGGTGGGTCCCGCCATATTTCCTCCTGTGCCAAATCTCTGACCCTGACAAGGGTATGAACCATAATTACTTAGCCTAAACCAAAACACCAAGTTATGCAGAGTAAAACTTCTATTTGCAGATCAATCCATATGATCAAAAAGAGTTGGGATTGGAAGCCACAGGGATGGCTCGGCAGTGGCTCAGAGCAAATTAGCTGCTCTTGCAGAGAACTTGGGTTTGAGTCCCAGCACTTGCATGGTAGCTGACAACCTGCTGTAATTCCAGTTTCAGGGAATCACATGCCATCTTCTGGCCCCTGTGGGCACTACACACGTGTGGTGCATATACATATGTGCAGGCAAAATACATACACATTAAATAAATAAGTTCCTTTTACACTCTTTCTGGGTGCTCAGGATGTTGAATCAAGGACATGCTGGGTACTCCAGAGTGAAATTTTGGACTTCTGAGTCTTCCAGTAGGAGCTATTATCAACTATGCTGGCAATACCGTGTCTGTGAAGGGAGTCAAGGACAGCTGGACAGACTTCCTGCTGCTGATTGATGACACGGTGATGGCCACAGTTAAAAAATGCAAACCATTGGGGAGTGGTGGGTGGATGGGGTGGGGGATAGGTTGGGGTGGGGGAGGAGGAATGGGGGTGAGGGGAGGGAGAGGGAGAAGGGACTTACATGTGAAACAAGCTTGTTCCCTAACTAGAACTAATAAATAAATAAATAAAATGCAAACCAGAGTCAGGTGTGGTGGCACATGCTTTTAACCCCACCACCAAGGAGGCAGAGGCAGGTAGATCTCTATGAGTTCAAGGTCAGCCCGGTCTACACATCGAGTTCCAGGACAGCCAGGGCTGTTACACAGAGAAACCCTGACTCCAAAACAAAACAAAACAAAAAACAAAAAGGCAAACCAGAGCTCAGAAAAGGGTCTAGCCAGCTATGCTAATTTGACAAAGAAAGTCATATTGAAGGAAAAATAGGGTGTTTCTTTATTTTGAAGACAATGCAGAAGTAAACAAAAGGAAGATGAAAGGTTTTGCCATCACAGATCAGTTACAAAGGAATGTACAGACTTCTGGCCCAGAATTGCATCCAATGAAGGCAGCACTGCGTGGTTCTCCAGTGCCTTTGTAAAATATAATAGCCATTAAAGAGCCTTTGCTCCAAAGCCTGGACTGTGCTGTGGGAGTAGCGTGACTGTGTGGCTCTGGCCCTGGACAGGCAGAGATGGGGGAGGTGGGGGCCCTGAACAGGCAGAGTTGGGGGAGATGGGGCTTCGATCTGTAGGTAAGGAAAGAGCTGAGCATTTATCCACTCAGAAGAATGCTCCAGGGACAAGAAAGCCCCAGCTCAAATAAACTGCTGAACCACCTAGGACATGATGGAAACTCAAAAACAAGGAACAAGAGAAAGAAAAAACATAAAGTAAGTCAGAGAAAGACAATACTAGACTAAAACGACACTGTCCTTTCTTCACTTCCCTTGGTTTTCAATGACTCTTTGCCAATGTATTTTTAGTGCCTTCTCTTCCCATTTCCCAAAGTGTTGAGATGTCAGGGAGGGGAGGAGAAACAGAGGAAGCCCTGGGGTGCTGGTGGAGTTGCGGAGACACTCCCTAAACAAATTGCTCTGACCCTAGCTCCTAATTCAACAGTGATTTGCCATATGATAGAGAGCAAGTTTTTTTTACGCCACAAGCCTTATGTAATGACCAGTCACGAACTCTAAGTTTCGTGGACCACAAGCTTTCTGTGGAGTCAGGAATGTCAGGAGTGTGTCCCCCTCCACACAGTATGAATAAAAATAGTTACAGAGTGACCAGGGTCACCTAAGAGTTCTAGGATGTCTGAAGAGAAGTCTTCCAAAGCCAGTGTACTTTGTCTGGAATGCTGGTGACTTGAGCAAAGCCTCCTGAAACACAACTCAGGAAGTAGCTGAGGCAGCAGTATTCCTGGCATCTGAAGGATAATTTCTTCACAGTGTCTATGAAGTGCTCAAACCAGCTAGGACTCTGGTGACAGTCAAGCTGGTTGCAAAAGGGGGATTGGTTTGTTGATAGCTTCCTGCTCTCGGTAGCCGAGGCACTTTAATGTTCTCTGGCGTAGGAGCTATGGTGGTGGAGTGCCTAAACCCCTTATGCCCTGCCATAGGTTCCAGCACCAAAAAAACCCACAGATCTGTGAACTATTCGGATTGTAACTTAGACACCTGTACTCTCAGCTTTGAGTTTACAGAGTAGTTCCTGTCTTAGTCTTTTGTTGTTGCTTTCTTTTCTTGTTTTTCCAAGACAAGGTTTCTCTGTAGCTTTGGAGCCTGTCCTGGAACTCACCCTGTCGATGGCCTCGAACTCACAGAGATCTGCTTGCCTCTGTCTCCCTAGTGCTGGTATTAAAGGTGTGTGCCACCACCATGCCCTGCTTGTTTTAGTCTTTGTAAGTAAGGATTTCACAGCAGGGCCTGGAGAGAAAGCTTAGTGGTCAAGAACAGTCACTGATCTATCTTGAAAACTAGAGTTGGATTCCCAACACTGACATCAAATCACTCACAACAGCCTGTACCTACAGCTTTAGGGGATGCGATATCCTTTCCTGGCCTACACTGGCATTAGCATGCTTGTTTGCAAGCATATTTGGACACTCACATACTCATAAAGTGCAATTAAATTTTCTCCATAAAGGACTTTCAAAAATATAAGCCAAAAATGGGGCAAAGTTTAATACTGATAAGTACTTTAAATCAAAACTGGTTTAAAAAAAAAAAAAAAAAACAGTCAGGACAAGCAATTGCTGTCCTTATATGCTATCTTGATTTCTTGGCGCAAGAAAGAATTTCCAGGTATTAATTTCAAAAAATCTGGATTAATAAAAAGATTTCTGCAAGTTTTGCTACCATATTATATGCCACTGAGCTAACTGTGACTGTGGTTAAACAGGAAAGGAAGTGTGGTCCAGACAAACACATCCAAAAGGCCGAAAATATTCAGACATTTCCCCGGTGGTGTTTTGTAGTTCTTTCTATATTGCATTTTTTCCCTCTTAACAAAGACCCTAGTCTGCAGCCGGCACTATTTCACCCCCTCAAAAGTCTCTGAACAAAACCGTCTGGATTCAGATCTCTATTTTTAACCCCCGTGAAAACCCCCTTGAGTAAATCACTTGATCTAAGTCTGTGAAATGTGCTCTGAGCTCAGAACAGCTGCAATTATATTATAGTCTCTCCAGGTAAATTCAATCCAATTATTAAGACCCCACTAACGAAAACAAACGGAAAGAAGAAAGAGGTCCAGGACTAGGGATAGATGCATCCCCACATAACCACACACCTGTGTCTTTGTGAAATGCTAGCATAGAAAGCAAGCATCATAGGGAGCTGGAGAGAAGGCTCAGCAGGTAACCGCATGGGCTGCTCCATTGTAAGGCCTGGAGCCTGGATTTCTGCAACCACAAATGTCTGTAACTCCAGTTCCAAGAGGTCTGATGTCCTCTTCTGGCCTCCGTGAGCACCTACACATACATATGCACATATGGACACACACACACACACACACACACACACACACACACACACACACACACAGGTTAAAGAGTAAATGAATAAAATAAAGCACCGTGGAAATTTAGATAAGAGGATGGGAATAAAACTCCTTGTGTCTCTTTTTCTCATTGAATGAGTAGATGAAGGGTTTTCAAAAAGTGAAGGGGAGAGGGGAGAAAGAAAATGGGGTAAAAAAAGAAACAAAAAGAAATCCTTCAGGGTTTTTTCCTCATATCCACAAACCCACCCCTACCCAAGATTTTTTTTTAAGATTTTATTTATTTATTATGTATACAACATTCTGCTTCCATGTATATCTAAACATCAGAAGAGGGCACCAGATCTCATTACAGATGGTTATGAGCCACCATGTGGTTGCTGGGAATTGAACTCAGGACCTCTGGAAGAGCAGTCAGTACTCTTAACCTCTGAGCCATTTCTCCAGCCCCAATTTATTTATTTATTTATTTATTTATTAAAGATTTTATTTATTTATTATGTATACAACATTCTGCTTCCATGTATATCTGTACACCAGAAGAGGGCACCAGATCTCAAAGAATTTAAACTCTAGGTAGGCTTCTTGATTGATGTGGAATTAAAGTAAGGAGCCAAAAGTTTTGGGACAGGTAGCTTAGAATTCATGGGGCAATATGAATAGCTACTGGAAGTGGCCATACAAAAGTAGACCAGGAAACACAACAGACAAATGTGTGTGGCTGCATTTCCACATAGATAGGTCTTTACAGGATCATTCTGCATATATCGTCTCATTTTTCCTCATAAAGGTTCAATAATGACCATTTTACAGGTGGGTAAACTGAAGGTCAGATAAGTCAATTGACCTGTCTAAGATCATCCGGGAAGTATCACAGCTAGACAGAGCCTACAAGATCCAACTGTAAGGTCCCTCTAGAAGAAGAAAGCTGTAATCTTTTATAAGTGATGCTGGTGTGATCTGGGCATTTAAGAAGCTCTAGAGTCTAGACTGCACTTTCATATTTCTACAAAGGTCTCTTTTAAATCTTCTACTAAAGGCTAGACTGAAGGGGAATAAAGAGAGTGGTTGCAGCACTGACTTGCACAAAAGAGGCAAGAAAATTACCATGCTCAAGATACAGCTAGGGGTGTGGCTCATTGGTAGAGGTTACCTGGCATGCATAAGTCCCTAAATTCAGTCTCCAGTAAGCACCTCCACAAGGCTCCCAAATGTATATTGTTCTAAAACATTTACCTTTCTCACAAAAGGTAAAAGACGAGGTGGCCTTTCTACTTAAAGAAGACAGACAAAATTGATAGCATCAACATTATGGAGTTATTATCCAATTATCACAGGAATTAGTACTTATTCTTGCTTAGTAATATCTAATACTCATCACATGAGTGGGGGTTTCATTTCATTTCCTATACATAGTTCTGTCTGAGAAATGCAAGCTCATTTAATCTTTACTCCTTAAGAGTTTATTAAGTGATGCAGCTAGCATCACGCAGTGGTACTCATGCAGAAGGCTGGGCTTCCCAGAATCACTTAACTATAGACTACACCTCCTTAGGTGCCTGCCAAATTCCTTCTGAGAACAAGACCTCCATGTGACCTTTGTTAGAAGGATCTCCTGTACTGTGTTCTCATAACACCTTTCTCTCCCTCCATCCAGACAGCCCACGTTTTATTCAGTCATGCAGTCGCATCTTAAATGGCCTGTCTCTAGAGGCTCAAAGTTATGGGAAGAGATTATGTGACCATCTCATTCACCATCATATTCCAAGCACCTGGCTCAATGCATGGAGCATAGTTCTCAATGTGTAATTTATTAAGCTAATTAACAGACTGATCTAAGAAACACCGCTAGTATTGTCTACCATGTGCCTGGTACTGTTTCAAAGAACAAATATTAAACAACTCTAGGTGGTATTACAATTCTACAGTTGAAAAAAAAAAAAACAGAAAACCGAGCACACAGTGGTTGAGTAATTTGATCAAGGTCACAGTAGTAATAGGCAGCAAAGTCAGGCTTAAAACCCAGGCAGTCTCTGGCTCCAGAGTCTATGTCCACAACTCATGGATGGATGGATGGATGGATGGATGGATGGATGGATGGATGGATGGATGGATGGGAAGGGAGAAAGCAAGCAAGTAGGAATACACTCCAACAGACATGGATCTTCCTGATGACTCTTGATGGCTTCCTTTGAGGTTCAGGTTGGTCATTTTTCACTGGCCTTCCCTACTGGAAAGCTAATGAGCATTAGAATTGAGACTCCACTGGGCTAAGCACCACACACCTCTCTGTCTTACTTGCTTTACTGTTTTGTTTAGAGAGACAAATGGCTCAAGTTGGAAATGGTTGTCTAAATCTTTAGAAAAGAACTGAAGCCTGGGGCTGGAGAGATGGCTCAGTGGGTAAGAGCTCTGGCTGCTCTTCCAGAGCTCCTGAGTTCAATTCTCAGCAACCGCACGACCATGCATCATGGAATCTGACTCATACATATAAAATACATAAATAAATCTTTTTGGGGGGTTTTCTATTTGGGGGGGTTCGAGACAGGGTTTATCTGTGGCTTTGGAGGCTGACCTGGAACTAGCTCTTGTAGACCAGGCTGGCCTCAAACCTACAGAGATCCTCCTGCCTCTGCCTCCCGAGTGCTGGGATTAAAGGTGTGCGCCACCAATACCCGGCTATAAATAAGTCTTTAAAAACATTGATCCCCACAGCATGGCTAGATGTCAGCAGAGTGCCAGCAGAGGGCAGGGGCGAAAAGCATTATTTTATTTACAAATCTGCAACATCATTTTACTGAGGTCCCTAACACCCTAAGTAAATTGGGAAAAGTATTCAAACAGAACTGTGCATATTTAAAGCTCACAGAAACTGCTGTTATGGCATCTGTGCAGACTGTTTGTCTTATTCTACAAAAGCTTGTATGTGAGAATAAGAACTGTAGAGTCTGGGGTACAGCTCAGTGGTGGAACAGTCACCAAAGAGGCTTGGGTTCAGTTCCAACTGCAACTGCAGGACAAACAAATTTTTTTCTTAAAACAACTTTTTCCAATTTCTGGACTATTGAGAGGAATGAAAAGAAAGCACAGTTTGAAAATAGATGGGGCTGATAGCTGGGAAACTAGCATAGGACTGATTCAGACCCCCTGAGCGAGGAGGTCAGTTTGGAGGTCTGGGCAATCTATAGGGCCTCTGGTAGTGGATCAGTATTTATCCCTAGTACATGAATGGACTTTGGGAGCCCTCTCCACATAGAGGGATACTCTCTCATCCTAGATACATGGGGGAGGATCTAGGCCCTGCTCCAAATGATATCACAGGCTTTCAAAAAAAATCCCCCATGAAAGGCCTCACCCTCCCTGGGGAGCAGAAAGGGGTTGGGATGCGGGGTTGGGGGAAGGGGAGGAGGGGAGGGAGAGGGAACTGAGATTGACATGTAAAAGAAGCTTGTTTCTAATAAAAACATAATCACACATATAGTAATAAATTACCAATACGGAGTCAGGTAGAAATATAAGGGTATTTAATAGGGAAAAGCCTTACTTACAGAGCGAACCAGCCAGCCGGTGGTAGTCTGTACAGCAAGAAGCAAAGAGAAACCGAAACGCAGTCCCCCTACTCACTCTGACCACGCCCTCACAAGCCCTCAGGTACTCCTGTAGCCAGCCCCTAAGAAGGCGTGGCTACAGCTTCCCCTACACACACACATTAAAGAAAAAAAAATGGGGCTATGTTGATGTCCCTGGCCTGTGTAGCTGCCGAGGTCTGCAATAGTTAGTGTCTGTGGTACTTCAGCAGAGGGCAATGTTGATGTCTGTGGTGTGTACTGCGTGCTGGATGCTGAGGTTTGTGGCACTTACTGACACCAAAGACCATGTGGGTGTTCATGATCCATGCTCCCACCAACTATAAAGGGCAAGGAAGCTACTTATGTAGTGGCATTGATGATTGCAGAATCACAGTTGAGAAAGAGGGACATAGAAGGCTCCTGTCATAACCCATACTCCTACCCCCTAAAAAGTAACAGGCTAGACAGGAAAACATTAAAGAGAACTCTAAGAAATTGTGAGAAGGGCTAGGCAGTGGTGGCAAAGGCAGAGGCAAGCAGATTTCTCTGTGAGTTCAAGGCCGGTCTGGTCTACAGATCTAGTTCCAGGACAGCCAAGGCTGTTATATAGAGAAACCCTGTCTTAAAAAAACAAAGAAAAGAAAAGAAAAAGTTGTGATAAGCATGCCTGAAGTGTAGCTCTCCACAATTGATGGCTTCTGGCAGGAGTGGGGTGGGGAATGGCTCAGTTTTCTTTAAGGGGCTGGCTACTGGGAGTTTGACCATGCTCCAATGAGTATATGAGCAACATAAATTGGACTTGGGTGTTTCTTTTTCTTCTTTTTGGGAGAGTGGGGGGGTGGGGGAGTCACAAAGGTGGGGGCAGACCTGGGATTACTGAGAAGCAAATGTGAGGAGTGTGTGTTGGTTTGAAAGAAAATGCCCTCCAAAGGGAGAGGCACTATTAGGGGGTGTGGCCTTGTTGGAGGAAGTGTGTCACTGTGGGGATGGGCTTTGAGGACTTTTCTCAAGCTTCATTCAGTATGGCAATTTGACTTCTGATTTCCTGTTGCCTGTAAGATGTAAGGACTCTCAGCTCCAGCGCCGTGTCTGCCTGCATGCCGCCATGCTCCCTGCTATGATGATAAAGTACTGAACCTCTGGAACTGTAAGCCAGCCACCCCAATTAAATGTTTTCTTTATAAGAGTTTCCATGGTCCGGGCGTTGGTGGTGCACGCCTTTAATCACAGCACTCGGGAGGCAGAGGCAGGCGGATCTCTTTGAGTTCGAGACCAGCCTGGTCTACAGAGCGAGTTCCAGGACAGCCTCCAAAGCCACAGAGAAAACCTGTCTCGAAAAACCAAAACAAACAAACAAACAAAAAAAAACAAAAAAAAAGAGTTTCCATGGTCATGGTGTCTCTTCAAAGCAATAAAAACCCTAAGACAAAGGTGCATGATGTTGAAGAACCAGCTCCCCATTTTGGCAGCCATAACAGCCGGACACGTGCTTTTCTGACCTTGCCTTAATCACTAGAGGTTAGGCGCCTGCCTTGTGACAAGGAACCAATCAGAAGTTACTTGGTCGAGCTATGCTTTACCACTCTGGGTGTACTTTACGGACAAGCCACAGCAATGACGCACAGAGCATAGCAACCACCCTGGGAGGGCCTATGGGCCATAATAACCAGGGCCAATCAACACAGGGCAAGCCCTCCAAGCCTGGAGGCACACCAATCCTGAGCCTGTGCGTACCGCTAAACACTCCCCTTACGATGCCCTATAAGATCTCTATGTAGACACTTCGCAGTGTCTTTGCTAGCTATCCACCATGGCGGGTGGATGAAAGACCCAAGCTAACATGGGGTTAGCTCGTTAAAAAAACAATAAAGCCTCATGCAGTTTGCAGCAAGCTTTTGAATCTGCCTGGTGATTGGGGTGACTGTGGTCATGGGCTGAGACCCCGGAGGCCTGATTTTTCCGGGGGTCTAACAATGTGAACTCAAATGATCAATAAAAGTACTATTGTACTTTTATTTACTTGTACATATAGAGGCAGACCTATTAGAATTACACCTGACTTCTCGGCCACGTGTTGGTGGCACATGCCTTTAATCCCAGCACTTGGGAGGCAGAGGCAGGCAGATCTCTGTGAGTTTGAGGCCAGCCTGGTCTACAGAGCGAGTGCCAGGACAGCAAAGGATATACAAAGAAACCCTGTCTCAAAACAAAACAAAACAAAACAAAAAACAAGAAACAAAACAAAACAAAACAACAACAACAAGAAAACAGCTATACCACTGCTGGCATATACCGAAAGAATGCTCCATTCTATCACAAAAACACTTGCTCAGCTATGTTCATAGCAACTTTATTTGTAATAGCCAGAAACTGGAAACAACCTAGATGTCCCTCAACTAAAGAATGGATAAAGAAAATGTGGTACATTTACACCATGGAGTATTACTCAGCAGTGTAAAAAAAAAAAATGACATCATGAAATTTACAGGCAAATGGATAGAACTAGAAAAAAATCATCCTGAATGAGGTAGCCCAGACCCAGAAAAACAAACATGGTATGTTCTCACTTATAAGCAGATATAAGCTGTAAGTAAAGGATAATTATGCTACACTCCACAGACCCAGAGAGGCTAAGTAACAAGGAGGCCTCAAGGGGGGTTGCATGGATCTCCCTGGGAAGAGGAAACAGAACGATTTTGGGGGGTGTACTAGGGGTGGTGGAGGGTGTCAACAGCAGGGATCAGGAGGGGCAGAGAGAAATGGAGGGAAGGAGTACTGAGAGAGATGACTGGAATTGGGGGGAACTTTGGGGATGAGGTAGAAACCTAATATAATGGAAACTCCCTGGAATCTATGAGGGTGACCTTAGTGAGGACTGCTCGTCATGGGTGGACACAGAGCCTGAACCAGCCATCTTCTGTAACCAGGCAAGGCTTCCAGCTAGTGGGGGTGGGGCACCAACCCAGCCACAAAACCTTCAACCTACAATCTGTCCTGCCTGCAAGATGTGCTAGGACAATGGCGGTGCAGAACTTGTGTGAGGGGCCAGTCATTGGACTGGTCCAACTTGAGGCCCATGCCTCGAGAGAAAGCCCATGCATGACAATGCCTGGATGGCCAGGGCCCAGAGTCTGGATAGCCGGGAGACCTAGGATAGAACCAAACATGACTGGCAAAAAAAAAAAAAAAACCCCAAAAATGATGACATGATTCCTAATGATATTCTGCTGTACTGGTAGGCTGGTGCCTAGCCCAACTGTCATCAGAGAGGCTTCATCCAGCAACTGACGAGAGCAGATGGCAGAGACCCAAAGCCAAACATTAGGCTGAGATCAGGGAATCCCAAGGAAGAGGAAGAAAGGAAAGACTATAGGAGCCAGAGGATACAAGAACATGACCCACACAATTAACTAACCAGGGCTCCTAGGGGCTCACAGAGACTGAAGAGACAATCAGGGGCCCTTTATGGATCAGAGCTAGGACCGCTACATGTATGTTATGGTTGTGAAACTTGGTGTTCCTGTTGGACTCCTAACAGTAGGAGTGGAGTATTGTAGAATATTAGTTGAAGATATGTTACATTTATTTATGCTGTGGAATATTTGTTTAACGATGCAGAGAGGTTTGGATTCTTTTGTTACATTTGTTTAACTCTATGAAACTGTTACTTTGCCTGTCTAAGACACCCGATCAGTCTAACAAAGAGCTGAACAGCCAATAGCAAGGGAGGAGAAAGGATTGGTGGAGCTGGCATGCAGGGAGAATAAACAGGAGGAGAAATTTGGGAGGAGAGGGTCGAGGAACGAGAAAAGGAGGAGAGGTGGACATCAGGGACAGGGCCACCCAGTTACACAGCAAGCCACACAGAAAGAAATAAAGAAAGGTATATAGAACAGATGAAGATAAAGTCCAGAGGCAACAGGTAGACAGGATAATTTAAGTAAGAAAAACTGGCTAGAAATAAGCCAAGCTAAGGCCAGGCATTTATAAATAAGAATAAATGCCATGTATATATTTGGAAGCTGGGTGGTGGCCTCCCCAAGAGCAAAGAGTAAAAAAGAACCAACTACAGCGGGCACTGTCTCTGACTCTTTTGCCTGCACATGGGACCCATTTTCTCCTACTGGCTTGACTCATCCAACCTTGATATGAAGTTTGTTCCTAGACTTTGTTTGTTTGTTTGGTTTTTTTGTTGTTGTTGTTGTTGTTTTTTGTTTTTTCGAGACAGGGTTTCTCTGTGTAGCTTTGGAGCCTATCCTGGCACTCGCTCTGGAGACCAGGCTGGCCTCGAACTCACAGAGATCCGCCTGCCTCTGCCTCCTGAGTGCTGGGATTAATGGTGTGCACCACCAACGCCGGGCCTGTGTCTAGTCTTATTAAACTTCTTATTCCATGTTCAGTTGCTATCCCTGAAAGGCCTGCTCTTTTCTGAAGAGGAGGGGTGGATTTGGGTGAAAGGGAAGGTAGGGGGAGGGGTTGGGAGGAAAGTAGGGAGGGGAACTAAGGTCAGGATATAGTATGCCAGAGAAGAATAAATATCAACAAATAAATGTAGGGTTGGTAACATTTAAAAATACTGAAAAAGAAAGCTTTCTAAAACCTTAGCTGGATTTACTTCTAATTTTTTGAAAACCACATGGTAATTTAGGGAAACAGTAAAATGTAATGGAGATTAGACATTTGCCTTATGCAAAGAATAATAGATTTGGGTGAATAAATAGATTTACTTACAAGTACAATAGTTGAAGAAGGATGTACAGTGTTTGGAAAGCAGAATGAGATTGCTGAAGACCAGATTGGCTTCAGCACAGAGTTTTTTTTTCCAGATTCAAACAGCCCTAAGCCCAGAAAAGTTATAGAATACAAAGATGTTCCTCATGAAAACAGGTTCTAATAGTATTGCAGAGAAAACCGGTGAAGGTAAACAATGGCAAGAAAGTGACAAAGAAACCAAGGCAATTCATGGTGAAAAAGAAATAAAGTGTGTGTGTGTGTGTGTGTGTGTGTGTGTTGCAGAGGATTGCCACACTGTGATGGTTCCAAATGGAGGTCATTATAAATCCATGTAAGACCCCTTTGCAAATATGGCTTTGCACATTCTGATGGTTAATGTAAATTGTCAACTTGATGAGCTCTAGAATCACTGGAGAGAAGAAACATTGGGCATGCACATGAAGGATTAATTTGTTAAGGTTAATTGACGTGGGAAGAGCCGTTTGCTGCGGGTGGGATCATGGGTGAGCCGGGATATCAGACTGTTTAAAAATAGAGAAAGAGGCCGGGCAGTGGTGGCCCAGGCATGCCTTTAATTCCAGCACTTGGGGGGCAGAGACAGGAGGATCTCTGTGAGTTTGAGGCCAGCCTGGTCTATAGAGCGAGTTCCAGGACAGCCTTCAAAGACACAGAGAAACTGTTTCAAAAAACCAAAATAAATAAATAAATAAAATTTAAAAAATAGAGAAAGTTAGCTGAGTGGAGTATTACTGTTCTTGGCTTCCTGACCATGTATGTGAGGTGACCATCTGCTTCCTCAAGCTCCTGCTACTGTGATTTCCCTGCCATGATGGACTGTAACCTTGGACTGTGAGCCAACATAAACTGCCTAAATTGCTTTAGTTGTTTTTTTTTTTTTTTTTTTTTTTTGATCACAGAAACTGAAAAGTAACTAAGGCACACCTTAATCCAAAGTCAACCTTGGTCCTTCCATCTCCTCAAGCAGAAGATTTTGAGGAGGATCAGCCTGGGGAAGCTGGGGTCGAGGAAATAAAATATGTTCCAAGGCCCTGCTGGCCAGAAATTGCATCCTACTCTACGCCTGGCAACATGAAGGGCTCCTTCCCCAGAGAGGGTTCCTACTCTTTACCTGCCCTTGTTTGGAGAATGTCTCTAGGCCCAGATTCCTGACTTATCTCAAGCTTGACCCTTGACATCGTTCCCTGCAAACACACTTCCCTTGTGGACCACATGGTAATTAAGTAACACGCTCTAGCTTTTTCATAGTGCCATGCCCCCACTAACCAGCTTTATGATAGGATCGTGCCACTTGATGCAAATTAGGGTTTGTCCCCAGGTTTCCCAATCCCATATATTTCCTGTACTCTGGAATAAAGTTGAGCTGCCTCACTCACTGAAGTCATCTCCCGGAGGGCTATCTCCATAGTATCCACAGCCTTCCGAACCCTGTTCCCCAGATCTGTTCCCTCTACCCCCAGGGCCTGGTGGCCAGCCGTCCTGAGGAAGAAGAGAACGCCCAACATGTGATGTGTGTGCACGCAGTCCCAGCTGCTCAGGAGGCTGAGGCGGAAGGATCACTTGAGCCTATGGATTCAAGATCATCCCAAGCAACATTGCAAAACCCTATCTCAAAACAAATAAGAACAATCATGATCTACACTTCGCAATCAGATATCCTTTCTAAAACTCAGAATGAATGATTCAAGGAGGAAGAGATGGCCACATTTTGCTTGTAGGGAAGGAACAGTTACAACAGTGCTCTTGGAGCCACTGAACAATGGTGATGGATGTTATTGATGCCAGGGATATCTGTCCTGCTATGCAGATCTACGAGCTGCCAGCCTTTTGGTTCCTGCATGTTTTTTAATGCTGGTTCTCCATTCCTCAGCCAATTTTTTTTTTTTGCGTCAGACAGTGTCTCTCTAATAAATTTATTTTCACCTTGTGTTTGTCAAGGTTCTTTGTTGTCCTTGGTATCAATACAGTGAACACAAAGGCAAGAGGGCAACCGTGATGAGACCTAGCCTCTTTCAGCAACATCCAAAAGCAAGGATGTGCAGAGAAACCTTACCGAAGCACCGCTAGTTGGTAAGCTAATTAAAAATAGACTTTATGAAAAAAAAAAAAAGAATTTGTCCCAGCACAATGAAGGAAGAGGCAGATGGACTTGCAAGTTCAAGGCCAGCCTGGTCTACAGAGTGAGTTCTAGGACAGCCAGGGCTACACAAAGAACCCTGTGTCAAAATAAATAAATTTTTTTTTAAAAAAAAAGGAGCTTGAATGAGCTTTGGAGCTTTGCTTCCAGAAGATGTAGGTAAATGACAATATCATTGGCAGGCACAGATTTCCTCTCTATGATTTATTGGTCACAGAGGCCCAATATAGGCTATTACTATCGTTTGTGGTTGCCCATCATAATTAGATGTTAAAACACTATTTTCTGAAGACAACACACAGTGGCTTCAGGATACATAAACATCAGTCTGAAATGACCAGGAAACCTATGTTCTCATAGCTTTGGAAGGTGCTATGCAGGATGGAAGAGTAGAAAACACATAAACAGTCTTATCATGCACTGGTGCCTACAGGCTACACCGCTGATCTGACAGGCAAGACATGCAACACTGTTCATAGGAGTAACCAAACTGCGCTTCTGATTGTATCTGAGGTTTGCTCCACAGGCAGGGATTCATGCGTAGTCCTGTAAACCTGGTTAAAAACAGTAGCCAGGGAAACCATAGGCCCCACGTCAAAACCTTTTGATGTCGTTCTTCTAAACTGTCATGTCGTCAAGCTGCCTTCTATATATTTATGTTCGTATCTGTAGATCTGTGCTGCTCCAACAGGAGAGGCTTCTTATTGTAGTGGCCAACGCAGAGATGCATTTCTGTTCAAGGTACTAAAAATCAATGACAGCCGATGCTCAGCCAGTGATGCGACATCTATATCAAACCAACCCGGAGGCTCTGGGACCATTGGGATGGTGGGCAGAATGTAAGAGCTGAAGGATGAGGGGAAGAACTGTGAAATGCTGCCCTCTGGACATGACACGGCCATTGTATATATGAACTCACAGCAGCTGCAGTCACTTACCTAAGACTTGTGCAAGATCAAGCCAGTTAAAAGTTCCAGCACGATGCCAGGTGTGGTGGTATACATGCCTTTAATCCCACACTTGGGGAGCAGATGTAGGTGGACCTCTGTGTGTTTGAGGCCAGCCTAGCATACATAACACATTCTAAGTCCAACCAGTGAGGGTTACATCATGAGATTCTGCTTTTAAAAAAATCAAAACCAAAGCAAAACAGAAATCCCAGCATAGAGGAGAGGTTCCTAAGGCCTCACTCACTCTTGGTTGAGGAGCTACTGGCAATTTGATGGCTGCTGAGAGAGAATCAGTTTTCTTTAGGAGTGTGGCTGATGGCTGGTTCCCAGTATCCAGTAGATGCCCCCATCCCATGCATATATTGAATTCACTGGGTTAAAAATAATAAATAGAAATGCAAACCGAGGTTTCTCTGTCCCACCCTGTTTCGTAGCTATTTCCAAATAATCACTCAGAGGCTTATATTAATTATTAATGCTCAACCAACATCTCAGGTTTATTACTAGCTAACTCTTACATTTAAATTAACCCTTATTTCTATCTATGTTTTGCCATGTAGCCCAAGGCTGTTTTCCTCATTTTCTACATGTTCTGCTTGTTTATCCTGGCTGGCATCTCCTTTGACTCTGCCCTCCTTCTTCCCATCATTCCTACTTTGGCTTTTCCCCCTAACCTTATCCTGCCTGGCTATTGGTCGGTCAGCTTCTTTATTAAACCAATCAGAGCATAATTTACACAGTGCACAGGAAACATAGTTGGCTATCTTGTTACAGAGCTTCTTACTGGGGATAATAGTGATCTCCTCAAGCACACACACTTGTTAGTGTAGAAGTCATTACCCAGGCATTTGTAGTACTTCTCAATGATGACCCTAGCCACCTTCTTCACAGTCTTGGTGTGAATGTCACCCATGTTGACAGGTCCCGGTAAAAGAGTGGTAAAGATACTTTTAAAACTCATCTTCTGTTGTTGTAGGACTAGGGATTAAAGCTAGACCTTCATGCCTGTAGATTGGGTATAGTGGACAGTGAAAGGATATACATAAATTCGACTAGAGTAACAAAGTTTATTTAGTACTTCCCAAGGAAACAGCCCATAAGGTAATAACAAAATTGCCTGCAGCAACACAATGATTGTAGCAGTGTTTTGGGTGAAGCTTCCTCCTCGTGGTTGGAATTTCCGTCATGCAATTCCCGCCAAGCAAATTGCCTAGTCCTGATTGGTAGTTGTTTGATTCTGGACAGGGACTGGATTTTTAGGGTGCCAGCTCTGTTGACCCTGATGGAAGAAGCTAAGTTTGATTTGCTGCAGTCAATCATGTGATTCCATGTGAGTCACTAGAGCCAGTTCCTTTATTAGAGACTGTTCTCAAACCTTCCATTGTGGCAATTCTCTGACGATTCTTCCAACAACACCTTTTCCCCTACATGAAGAATATGTTCTACCTCTGAATCTTTGGACATAATTCTTTTTCTTTTTAAAAACTATTTATTTATTTATTTATTTATTTATTTAATTTTTGGGGTTTTTTTTGTTGTTGTTTTGTTTTGTTTTGTTTGTTTGTTTCTTTCAAGACAGGGTTTCTCCGTGTTACAGCTCTGACTGTCCTGGAACTTGCTCTGTAGACCAGACTAGCCTGGAAAGCAGATATCAGCCATGGAATTATTCCTTTATATTGTGTGAATATAAGCCACTGTGATTGGTTTAATAAAGGAGTTGACTGGCCAATAGCTGGGTCGGTAGGAGTTAGGGGGACTGACAGACAAAACATGTGAGAAGAAGAAGAGCCTCAGGAGCTTTGAGAAGATGCAGAGGGAGCAGGAGATGAACTTGCCATACTGAGAAAAGGAACCGGGCCACATGGCAGAGTGTAGAAAAGGAATATGGGCTAATTTAAGTTATAAGAGCTAGTTAGTGATAAACCGAGCTATCAACTGAACCTTTGTAATTAATAATAACTCTCTGTGTGGTGATTTGCTGGCAAGACACAAAAGTCTGCCTACATCTGTCTGTCTTTGTCTCCCAAGTGCTGGGATTACAGGTATGTGCCACCACCACCAGGGTAAAAGATTTATTTTTTATTTTTAAATTATGTGTGTGTGTTTGAGAGCAGATACCCCTGGAGCTGGAGCTATAGGTGGTTGTGAATGTTATAGTAAAGGTGCTGGGAATCAAACTTGGTTCCTCAGGAGGAGCCCAAGAGCTCTTAAATGCTGTACCATCTCTTCACTCCCAAGAAATTCTTATATTGTAATGAAATAGTATAATATTAAAGGTAGACCATGATATATTAAAGATGTGTTAAAGATATAAAGCCTAGGGCAGTCACCAAACAAAAGGA
Organism: Cricetulus griseus; assembly: GCF_003668045.3. Taxonomy (NCBI): domain Eukaryota; kingdom Metazoa; phylum Chordata; class Mammalia; order Rodentia; family Cricetidae; genus Cricetulus; species Cricetulus griseus. Next base: position 192,798,488 of record NW_023276806.1, read on the forward strand.
GGTATGAATCTAAGAGGCCAGACCTGGAGATGAAATGTATAATAAAATATATTCAATACAAAACAAAGCTAGAAAAGAGGATCAAGTGGGAGGGGGGGGACAGGGAGGGAGAGGGACAGGGAGGGAGAGGGAGAGGGAGGGAGAGAAAAAGACCAGGAGAAGAGGAGAGAAAGAAAAAGAGAGTGACAGAAGGAAAGAGGGAGAGAAGCAAACAGATTATTAAAATGGTAGATTGAAATCCAACAATGACTAACCCTAAATGTAGAGGGTTTTGGCAGTCCAATTTTTAAAAGATAGTGATCATCACATCAGATTAAAAAGATGGACTCAACATATGTGGTTATAACACTCACTGCTGTCCCTTCAACCAGGGCTCCAGGATAAATCCATATGGCTCTATTATTTCTCTTTTACCTTTTTGGGGTAGCTTATTAGGCATCTTGACTCAGTAAAAAAATCAAGGTCTTTCATTAGTTCTGCGATGTTCCCAGACATAATATCCAAATGTTGTCTCAATCCCACTCTGTCTCTGCTCCTGTAGTTATAAAAATTATATTAGGATATCTTAATGAAAAATATGTATCTCTTATTCTGTTTTATATTTTACTTCATTTTGTTTCTATGAGCCTCACTATGGATCAATCTTCTACTATCTAGTTCAGTAATTTCCTTCCAGCAATGCCTAGTCTGTAAAACTCATACTGAAGTCTTATTCTTGGTGACTCTATCAGCTTTAAAATTTCCAGTCATGGTTAGAGAAACTTAGCTCAAAAGTTAAGAATGTTTACTGCTCTTACAGAGGACCAGGGTTCTCAGCACCCAATGGAGGTTTGCAACTATCTTTAATTCCAGTTTTAGGGACTCTACTGCCATCTGTTGGCCTCTGTGGGCTCCTGCACATATAAGGTACACAAACTGATGGGGTTCAGATACATATACATGAACAGAAATAAATAAGTAAATCTCAGAAACATTCTAGCTGGATGTTTTTCAACTGTGATGCTGCTATTTTTTTTATTTTATTTGTGTTTGTGTATGTCTCTATGTGTATATGCACCCATGCACGTGGGTACCCGTGGAGGTCAGGTAGATTCTCTGGCCCTGGTTGTGAGCCACGTGACATAGGTGCTAGGAGTGAAACTACCGTCATCTGCAAGAGCACCAAGCGCTCTTAACTGCTGAGCTATTTCTCCAGCCATATGTGATACCACTTAAAATATTATTCATTTGGGCTGGACGGGGTTGGTGCATGCCTTTAATCCTAGCTCTTGGGGGGCAGAGTCAGGCAGATCCTTGGCTGTCCTGGCATTCGCTCTGTAGGCCAGGCTAGCCTCCAACTCACAGAGATCCTCCTGCCTCTGCCTCCCGAGTGCTGGGATTAAAGGCGTGCGCCACCACCGCCCGGCTACTAAGACATTTTCTAATGGTTAGATGGTGTTGGGATTGCTTAGTTGACCCCCTGGAATTGAGTTCCTCCCTCTACTTTCAAAAGTGGCACATTTCAGTTTCTCCGTGAAGGTGAGAAACTCTCCAGCCCCAGCATTACGTTGAATCAGTGTCTGTTCCCTTAGTCTCAGGTGACTTTGAAGCTACTTCGTTTTACAGCTATTCCCCTTATATTAGCAACTGACCCCCCACAGCAGAAGCAGTGATCTTTTAGCACATACAGTAAGAAGGGCACCCTCTGTCGTGACTCTTTATGTTCGGCCTCTGGCCAAAGACAGCTTTGTTTTGTTTTGCTTGTTTGTTTGTTTTGTTTTGTTTTGCTTGCTTGTTTGTTTGTTTGTTTGAGATCAAATGCTCCTTGGTGAGAAATGGATTCAAGTCACCTCTTTAAACTCCAACTCGTCAGCTCAAAGCCTACTATATTTTTGTCTTTTATGATTTTTTTAGTAAATGCTTCCAGGATTCATCCAACTTCCTTTCAGTTGTTTGCAGTGAAAGGATAAAAGGAAATCTGCCTTGAGTCTCCGGTAAGGAGAAAGTAGAGTGGACAGAGACAAATGTGTATAGGTTTTGATATTGACTCTTTCCCTTCATTACTTGATAAATAATTCTTCAGCAAATAGTCACTCATCCAGCCTTCATGAGAAGACTCTACTTCCCAGGGATTCTGATGTTGAACATGCTTTGATTATTGAATTATTGCTAAGTGTGATAAAAGGAAAGGCTTGACATGCACTTGCATATCTGGGCCTGCTCTCCTGCGCTTCTGCCTCTGCCATCAGAAAAACCTCCCTCATACACATGCAGCCTCTTCACACATACAAAGAGATGCTGGGTGGCTAAGCCCAGCCATGTTGTTAGTACTGTCAGAGCATGGGCCCGGACAACCCTGACAATCTGGGTTTGGACAATCTTCCTCAACAGGCTAAAACACAACAGAGGTTCCAGGTGTGGTGGTGGTAGGCCAGGAGATCTCTGTGTGTTCCAGGCCATTCTGGTCTGGTCTACACAGAGTGAGTTCCAGGACAACCAGAGCTGCATAGTAGAGAAATCATGTCTCAAAATACAGAGAGCAAAATAACAACAAAAAATGAAATGAAACCAAACCAACAAACCAAACACACACACACACACACACACACCAATGGAAAGCAGAAAAAGAATATTTCTTCAGTGTGGCCACATTGGGAAGAACAAAGAGGTCCAGGCCATCTTGCAGGTCCTAACATGAGATTTAGGTTTGAAGAGAAGACAAATGGTATAAAGAACTAGGCAGTCCATGTCAAGGTGTGGTTCTGCCCTTCACCATTACTCTGACCCCAGATTCTCTTGTAATTGGTCTTACTAGTTGTTGGCATGGTGTGAAATCTCTTCCCGGGAAACAAACTCCCCTCTGTGGCTGACACCGGGGCTTTTCTTTCTCTCAGTATCAGGCTCCTGGGAAAATCCCAATTTCTTAGGGTTCACTATTCAACAGTCTTGTAATTAAAGGGAAGCACAGGGGTGTCTCTGTGGAATCTCTTCATTCCTGGAGTTGTGGAGATAGCTCTGTGGTTAAGAACACTGGCTGCTCTTCCAGAGAACCTGTGCACAAGTGATGCACAGACGTACATGTAGGCAAAATACCCATTCACATTAAAAAAAGAAGAGTATCCTCATACTTTCCAGGATGGTTACAGCAGCTTGAAGCACAACCACCCAAACCGACCTAGCTTAGACCCATTGATTCCTGGCCCTGAAGACCAATAGTTGCATGGCAGAGAGTAAATGACTATTGCTGTGAGCCAATGCGCAGGGTTGGATAGTTTGTTACACCATACATGTAGTCTCCCAAGAAGCTGGCTCAATAGAAAAAAAAAATTAAAAAGGCTCAGCGCATGAGTTCTAGAAGCTTCTCTTTTCTAAGAGCCATTTCTTTAACCAGAATGTTCTGGTTATTACATAATTCTCAGGTACTTTCTACTTTCCATTCTCTACATGCAGTTAAAATAGTTCAGTAAGTGAGCAGGAGTGTGAGCCTTTGCAGTAGGTACGAGCACCTGCCTCGTATGTACCAGGCTGTGTCCGATCTCTGACACCACTCAATAAAAATTACTATATACTCAATCATGTGCACCTGTAGGGCAATGAAGACTAACGAACGCCTTGCTGCAACTATGCCTGTACTTTTACTCCTCCATGCGAAATCTTGTGTTAGTTTTGTGAGGAAAAGGGTCTTACTTTGTAACCCAGGCAGGCTGGTTATATATATAACCAGGCTGGCCTCAGCCTAGCAGTGATCCTTCTGTCTTAGCTGGGATTCTAGACATGAGCCACCAAGCCCTGATCCCCACTATATCTATTTTTACATTTGTACTATGCAGCACTGGGGGTGGGGCGGACAAGGCTCTACCTCTTGTGCATGTTAAAGGAGAAGACGGGTCAGAATGAACTTAGTAATGTTTCTGAAAGCCTGAGATTTCAGTGACTTCATTAACATCTACTAGCAAGCCAAGTTTGGTGGCACAGGACTATAATCCTAGCATCAGAAGGCTGAGGCAGAGTTTAAGGCCAGCCTGGGCTACAAAGTAAGGACTTATCAGAAAAATCTATTAGGATTTAACAAATGACACTATTTTGTCACCTGTATCTTTTTTGTGTATGACTCAGGAGATGAAACCCTAGCTTTGTGCATGACAGGCAAGCACTGAGCACACCCCTATGCACTTTTTTGCATTATTATATATCATTGACCACATAGGGACACTACTGATTTATGGGAATTTTGTTTGTTTTTATCGCATTGGATCTAATCCAGGGCTTAGCATGTGTTAGGCAAACGTACTGTTTTTTTGTTTGGTTGTTTGTTTTGTTTTGTGTTTTTTGTTTGCTTTTGTCTTTTTTTTTTTTTTTGAGACAAGGTCTCACACAGCTCCGGACTGGCTTCAGATTCAATATGTAGCTGAAGAGGACTGTAAACTCCTTGGTCTCCTAGCTCTACTTCCCAAATACTGAGATTCCGGTCACACACCACCACACCTGACAAATCATACTATTCCTTTCTTTGTTTTCTTCTGTGCTGGGATTGAACATGGCAGGTTAAGTCTTCCAACTGAGCTACACTCTTACTCTGATGTTTTACATATTGATGCTATATCTAACAATCTTGCTTAAATCTACATTATTAGTTCTTTAAGAGTTTTATAGATTTGAGTTTTGGCCATATTCACTCCCTTCACCAATTCCTCCCTGACCCATGTCCTCTTCCCTAGCAACCTAAGCTTGTGTCCACATTTTTTTTTTCCGTATCAAGCCCAATTTGTGCTGCTCATATATTCACATAAACAGGGGCTATTGTAATGAGATGTCTTTCTCTGTCCCACCAGCCAGTTCCCAAATAATGACACAGAGACTTCTTTGTTTTTTTAAGATTTTATTTATTATGTATACAACATTATGCTTCCATGTATATCTGCACACCAGAAAAGGGCACCAGATCTCATTACAGATGGTTGTCAGCCACCATGTGATTGCTGGGAATTGAACTCAGGACCTATGGAAGAGCAGTCGGTGCTCTTAACCTCTGAGCCATCTCTCCAGCCCAACACAGAGACTTCCTATTAATATGAACTCTCAGCCTATAGCTTAGGCTTGTTCCTAACTAGATTTTATAACTTAAATTAACCAGTTTATATTAATCTACATTCTATCACGTGACATTACGTCTCTTTTATCTTGTACCTCCAGTTCCCTCTCCCTGTCTCCTGTGAGCCTAGATTCTCCTCCTCTTCCTGGAAATCCTGCCTATATATCCTGCCTCGCTATTGGCCATTTAGCAAATATATCTTCACACAGTGTATAGCTTCACAAATATTCCACAACAGGCTTCTCTCTCTCTCTCTCTCTCTCTCTCTCTCTCCATATCTCTCTTTCTCTGTCTGGGTTTTCAAGAAGGGTTTCTTTGTGTAGCCTTGGCTGTACTGGAACTCTCTCTGTGGACCAGGCTGGTCTCGAATTTACAGAGATCCAGTTGCCCTGCCTCCTGAGTGCCGGGATTAAAGGCATGTGCCACCACCACCCAGCTAGGAGCTGTACTCTTTTTTTTTTTTTTTTCTTTCAAGACAGGGCTTCTCTGTATAGCTTTAAGAGTCTGTCCTGGAACTTGCTCTGTAGACCACCAGGCTGGCCTGGAACTCACAGAGATTCACCTGCCTCTGCCTCCCCGAGTGCTGGGACTAAAGGCGTGTGCCACCACTGGCATGGTGGTGCATGGCGGCAGAGGCAGAGGCAGAGGGATAGCTCTATGAGTTCCAGGACAGCTTGGTCTAGAGGGTGAGTTCCAGGACAGCCAGACCCTCTCTCAAAACAAGACAAACAAACAACAACAAAACACCGCCCCCCAAATGATTCTCCTCCATTAAGCCACTACCAGTTGCTCACAGCTCCTTGGCTAGGGGTAGGACTTCATGTTTATCGTCCCTTTCCATGCTGAGCTCTGGTCTGGATTGAGCTTGTACAGGGCTTTTGCATGCTGTCACAACTTCGTGGGGGTTCATATGTGCAGCGGCCCTATTATGTCAGAGAGACAGTGTTTCCTTGTCCCTCACGGCTTCTGGCTCTCACAGTCTCTCTGTCCCCTCTTCCACAATGATCCCAGAGCCTTGAGGAGAGTGGGTGCTACGTACAGATGTTTTTCATTCAGGGCTCGTCATTGTGCAGTTTCTTATTCTCTGTATTCTCAACAGTGTGGGCCTCTGTGTTGATTACCACCGACTGCAAATAGAAGCTTCCTATACGATTTTATGTATGTACAGTATTTTCTACCCTCTCTTTCACTGTTTTTTTTTTTTTTTTTTTTTTTGAGACAGGGTCTCATGTAGCTCAAGTTGGTATTGAACTTGCCACACACTGATGGATAACCTTGAGTTCCTGACCCTCCTTTTTCCACCTTTCAAGTGCTGGGTTACACACATGCACCACTGTGGCCAACCACATGTCATTTTATAAACATCTTTTTACTTTGGCTGATGCCTTCACTATGATGTCGCATAGTACCCATGGTAATAGTGAGGACACTGGGAATTTTTTTTTCAAAAAGATTTATTTATTTATTTATTTATTATATATACAATGTTCTGCCTGCATGTACGCCTGCACTCTAGAAGAGGGCACCAAATCTTACTATAGATGGTTGAGAACCACTATGTGGTTGCCAGGAATTGAACTCAGATCCTCTGGAAGAGCAGCCAAGGCTCTTAATCTCTGAGCTATCTCTCCAGCCTCACGGCTGGTATGTTTTAAACAGAATGTTTTTTTTTTTTAATTCCCCTACTAAGTATAATATTTGCTATGACATGCTAGAAGGCTAATGAAGCCCACTAAAGTCCTTTATTCCAACTTTGTAAAAAATCGTATTTTAAGAATGGACTTGTACTGAAAGCTTTTTCTTTAACTGTTAGAAGTACATGTACTTTTCCCTTCCATCTATTGAAACAGTAAATTATACTACATTAATCTCCATAATGAGAAAGGAAGTTGAACAAGAGAAGGGGTATGAAAATGAGAGAGAGGATTATGCATTTCTTAAATGACTGGTAAAAAGTAGATGGCAAGGGTCTGGCAAGATGGCTGGGTTGTTAAGGACACATACTGCTTTTGTAGAGGATGAGAGTTTAGTTTCCAGCACTCGCAGGGCAGCTCCCACGGCTGTAACTGCAGCTCCAGAGGGATCCACACCTCTAGCCTCTGGGGGCACCTATACTAGGACGCACATATGCCCCTCCCCAAATACACATAATTTTTAAAAATCTTTTTCCTCCCCTTTTTCAAGACAGGGTTTCATTATGTAGCCCTGGCTGTCCTGAACTAGCTTTGTAGACCAGTCTGGCCTGGAACTCACAGAGATCCGCCTGCCTCTGCCTCCCGAGTGCTGGGATTAAAGGTGTGCGCCCTTACTGCCCAGCTTTTTTCTCTTCCACAGTTGCCAACCATCTCAGATCCATCCCCCACATAACATGCATGTGTGTCTATGTATACATATACACGTATAATGTATAAGTTGCTTTTTTTTTTTGAGACATGGTCTCACTGTGTAGTCTTGGCAGTCTGTGTAACCCAGGTTGGCTTTGAATTCACAAAGATCCACTGGCTTCTGCCTCTACTGCTGGGATTAAAGACACGTGTCACCCTCCACCCTTTCACACAGTAAACACACACACACACACACACACACACACACACACACACACACACACCACACACACACGCACACACGGAACACCCGTGTGGTCAAGCAATATTTTGATAAGATAAACAGAGTCAAGTCAGTCTTCCACGCTATTGCTCTATTGCCTCCTATGCCATTGGGAATAAATCTAAACTTCATCCAAATCTGAATCTTTTCTGGCTTCCTTCTGCTATGCCTCTGCATCCATTTGGTTGGTTAACTTTCCATTCCTGGAATATTCTAAAGATATCCCTACAAGGTCTTTGCATGGGTCATTTTTTTTAAAAAATGGCATCAGTGTTTCTAAACCTTTAAATCTCAGATTAAAGTAATCACTTTAGAAAAGCTTTCCCTTTTAACAAAATCCAGCCCAGGAGTTTTTAGCTTATACTTTATTCTTTTTCCCTATAAGTTAAGAATTCTCTAGTTATTTTATTTGTTGCCTCTCTCTCTTTTTGCTTTCAAATCCTAAAATAACCTTGCATACCAAAACCTATATCACAACCTTCAACACTCAAATACTGATTAAATGATCGAGACTAAAAATAGCAAGTAACGCCGGGCGTTGGTGGCGCATGCCTTTAATCCCAGCACTCGGAAGGCAGAGGCATGCGGATCTCTGTGAGGTCGAGGCCAGCCTGGTCTCCAGAGCGAGTGCTAGGATAGGCTCCAAAGCTACACAGAGAAACCCTGTCTCGAAAAACAAAAAAAAAAAAAAAAAAAAAAAAGCAAGTAACAATAAAAGACACAGTTAGTAGGGTTTGGGGAAAATTAAGATTCACAAATAATGTGACATTAGTGTTTATTAATATTGAAGTAATCTGATTTTTTGTTCAGTACTAGGGACCAAATTCAGCACCTTGAGAATGCTGAGAGATCAACACCACTGAGCTGCATTTCCCATTCTAGAACAATCATTTCTTAGCATGTAGTAAGGTTCATATCTGAAATTAAATCCCAAGAATGTGACTTGAAACATTGATTTATTTCAAATATCCACACGAGTAATTTACCAAAGTGCACACCACCATTCACAAACATGCACACACATACACAGTAAAAATTTAAAAACAAATTTACCAGGTTCCAGTGGGCAATCACTATGCCTCTGAAGTCCTTCAGCTTTCTTTTCACCTGAACTTGCCCTTCATCTCAGTCATCATCACCATCCCTTTCTTTCTCTCTTCATTCCTTTCTTTCTTTTTTTAACTTCATAAATAATTTTTTATTTTTTTGCAGATTTTTTTTATTTGAATTAGAAACAAGATTGTTTTGCATGACAATCCCAGTTCCCTCTCACATGTCCTTTCTGTTTCCCCTGGATGGTGAGGCCTTCCATAGGGTGTCATCAATGAGTCTATCATATCCTTTGGGATAGGGCCTAGGCCCATCCCCGTGTGTCTTGGCTCAGGGAGTATTCCTCTATGTGGAATGGGCTCCCAGCATTTCTGTTTTTTAAAAAAAGATTTGTTATGTATACAGTGTTCTGCCTGCATGCCTGAAGAGGGCACCAGATCTCATTACAGATGGTCGTGAGCCACCATGTGGTTGCTGGGAATTGAACGCAAGAGTAGTAGTAGCCAGTGCTTTTAACCTCTGAGCCACCTCTCCAGCCCCATTTCTTTCTTTCTTCTTCTTTCTCTCTCTCTCTCTCTTTCCCTCCCCTTCCTCGCTCCCCCCTTTTTCCTTCCTTCCTTCCCAAGGAGCCCCATCAATAAGGCCATTTAGTCCAGAAAAATCTGACGCATTGACGAGCATTCCTTCTTTTCCAGGTTATCAGTCTTGTTATTTCAATCTCAGAAAAAAAAAATATATATATATATATATCTTGAATTTGTTACCTTTTTTCTGTCTTTTTTTGCCACTACAATCAGAGTAACCATCTGGATGACTGAAATATTCTCTTAATTAGTTGTTTCAGTTCCATTTCGTGTCTTTCCCCAATCCATTCTCAAGACAGCAGAGTGATCTATTTTTGAAAATGTATAAACTGATTCATATACAGAATCATAAATCAATGCAGCAATTTCTGAAGAAAGATATGTTTCTCCCTCCCCCCCAGTCACAATCCTCTTAAGTAACTAACTACATAGTACATATTTGGTGTGTGAGGTTGTTTGAATGTAACTGGTCCACATGAGCTCATAGGGAGTGTCAGTATTAGGAGGTGTGGCTTTGTTGGAGTGGGTATGGTCTTGTTAGAGGTGTTAGTGAGGTTTCCTATGCTCAAGATACTGCCCAACATTTCGACTGACTTTCTGATCAAGATGTAGCCAGCAGTAAGTCTGCCTGCATACTGCCATGCTCCCCACCACGATGATAACGGACTGATAATGAACTGTAAGCCACCACGGCAATTAAATGTTTTCCTTTATAGGAATTGCTGTGGGCTGGGCGTTGGTGGCACACACCTTTAATCCCAGCATTCAGGAGGCAGAGGCAGGCGGATTGCTGTGAGTTCAAGGCCAGCCTGGTCTACAAAGCAAGTTCCAGGACAGCCAAGGCTACACAGAGAAACCCTGTCTCAAAATAACAACAGAAGAGCCCAAACCAACCAAACAAACAAAAGAGTTGCAGTGATCATAGTGTCTCTTCACAGCAGTAGAAACCCCAACTAAGACAATGTGTATGGATCCTGAGATCATCTTTAGAACAATCATGTTTATGGAAATATTGATAATTTTATTATATATTACTTTTTATATATTATACATATTACTTTTTGTTATATATTACTATATATAACTTTTTTATACTTTACCATTTAGCTAAGTCCCCAGACTTTAACTTTGATTTTTACTTTGAGACAAGCTCTCATAGCACTATGCCCAAAAGTGTGATTCTTTTTAATGTTTTAATTTTTATTTTTTAGATTATTTTTTTTTTTGATTCTTTTAAATTTTTTAACTTTTTTTTTTTTTTAAGCAATTTCATATGCCTATAACATAAGTTTGGGTCATTTTCATCTGCCCATTAACCTCTTTCATCTCTCTTGTACACTAACTGAAAGCCCTTCTGCCCCCTGCCTTTTTTTTTTTCTAATTATTTTTGACACAAGGTCTCATTCACAATGTAATCCTGGCTGGCTTGGAACTTGCTCCAAGTCCAGGCTGGCTTTGAACTCACAGAGCCCACAGAGATCAGCTTGCCTCTGCCTTCTGAGTGCAGGGCTTAAAGGTGTGAGCTACAACAACTAACCTTAGATCTCTTCTTTCTCCAAAGAAGTGACCCTGGGCTTGGCACAGGCAGGTGATTCTCACGATATGTCCTTATTGTGAACAGTTCTTGCCAAGTCTAACTTTCTTTTCTTTTCTTTCTTTTTTTTTAAAAGAGTTTATCTATTTATTATGTATACAACATTCTGCTTCCATGTATACCTGCACGCCAGAAGAGGGCACCAGATCTTATAACAGATGGTTGTGAGTCACCATGTGGTTGCTGGGAATTGAACTCAGGACCTCTGGAAGAACAGTCAGTGTTCTTAACCTCTGAGCCATCTCTCCAGCTGGAGTCTAACTTTCAATAACGGAAAAACTTGGTGGGGCATGGCAGCACATGCCTGCAATTCAAGTATTCAGGAGGCTGATGCAGGAAAATAATCTTTAAGTTTACGGTCAGCCTGAGTTACATGAGGAGATACTGTCTAAAGTTAAATAAACAAAACAAAACACAAAAAACCTTATTTGTTCATCTTGCTATTTTGCTTATCCAGTGTAGAATTATATATATATCATTATGTATAAATGATCAGATTTAAAAAAAATATGAAAAAAAAAGAAAAATGTGTCACATATATGGAATATTTAGAGATTTAAGTACCCGAAGATGAATGCAAATTGTTTTCCAAAGTTATTTTCAGGTAATCATTTTATATGATTTTTGTAACTTCAATTCAATTAAGTGTGAGTTTATTACCACTGATTCTTCACTAAAATTATTGACTCTACCTTGAGTGAAAGTGGAACCATAGAAAAATAATTAAAAAAAAAGTGAAATGAGAAAAATGATTTAAAAAAAGTGAAATGAGGGCTTTTTCACTAAGGGATCTCAGATTTTAAAACGTGAGTTTCTTTCCCTACTCTTCCCTTTTCCGTTTTTAATCCTCCCCTCGCGCCTTTTGCTTTCGGGCCTCAAGTGTGCCAGACCGCACTACCACTGTGGTACACCCTACACAGGTATTTTAATGCTGGATTCGAAATTTTGTTTCCTTCCACTTCTCCAAACCCCAGCACGTGCACAGGCGCCGGGACGGGGACGGGAGATCGGTGGCCCTGCTCACTGCAGTTCCCAGCCTGCGGCCCAGGGCTGGGTGCCGAGGAGGTGTCAGCATTTGTAGGACTGGGTGAAGAAGAATATACTCGCCATAAACAGAACCGACCGCCCCGGGACAGGCAGCCAGGCGAGCGCAGCCAAGCGCGGGCCTTGGCTGTTTAGGATCTGCTACTCCGGCGCCGGATCGGGCTGAGGTTTTGCATCGGGCTCTCCGGGCGGCGTGTGTTCGTGCACGGCTGGGCGGGCTGGGCCAGCCGCTCGCACCGGCGGCACGCGCTGTCCCCGCGCACCTGGCACTCCGGGGGATCTCCTCCCTGGAGGTCTTGCCGTAAGGACGAGCTGCAAAGACCGGGAGACCGAGGACGCTCACTCTTCCCCGGGAGCATCCAAGCCTCTGTGCGGTTCAAATCCCGCGCCCTCGCAACCCTCGACCCCATTCCTCCTCCCCCTCCCCAGCGCCCCGGCCCGATGCTACCTCTCTGCGAAGGGCGGGGCGGATAACACCCATCCCCGCTCCCCGCAAACCCTCAGCTAAGTGTCTCGGAGCTCTGGCTTGCTTCCTGCATCTCAGCAAACGCTAATGAAAACCGCCGACCACATGACACAGCAGCCGCACACGAGGGCAGAGGAGGAAGCAAAACAAGAAGAAAGCCGGCGCTCCAGCAGCCACGTGAGGCGAGGAACTCCCGAGCGCCCGCTCCACGGATGACTTCAATTCCCGGCCTGCCTCGGGGCGGCCGTCCTCCGGGGACTACAACTCCCAGGGTGCAGCGGACCAGCCCGCCGCAACCTCCCACTCGGCCGCCTGCCGCTCGTCCCGCCCCTCCCCCGCCCCGCCCAGCCCGCTCGGCATGCGCCTGCGCACCGGAGGCCGGAGGAGTCTTACCCTAATGTAAGATGGTGGCCCGTCTAGCTGTGGAACCCACCGAAAGCTGAGAGTCTCTCTCAGCCGTAAAGGTCGGACTCGCTGAAGCAGTCAGGCCCGCTTCTGAAGAGTTATTTCGCCGGCTCTCGTTCATTGGTCTCCTGTGAGGACGCGGCAGCGCGTGGAGTCGGCGAAGGGAAAAGCGAGGCAAGGCAGGCGGGTGAGTGTCTGCGGGGCTGGGCTTAGGGGAAGCCCGGGGCTGACCGGCTACGAGAGAGCGGAGGCTTCGCCGGGACTGTGCAGGCCGCACCCCCCTTTCTCCCCATCCCCCGCCTCGTCTTCACCCTCCTCCTCCTCCTCCACCTCCTCCTCCTCCTCCTCCCCCGGCTCCCTCCTCCTCCTCCTCCTCTTCCTCCCTCTCCCCTCTACGCCACAGCAGTTACCACCAGGAAAAGGCTGCCGGGCTGGAGGCAGCGCGGCGGCGAGCGCCGGCTCTCTCCTCAGAGAATTTCTTCAATTGGGGAGCCAAGAGGGCTTCTTATCGCCAGCTTTGCCCCGCATTTTTTCCGGCAACAGTACCCTTAGGTCTCAGTCCTCCTTGTTTCTCCAGTCCCCTTTCCCCTCTGACGTGCTTTCCAGCTGGCCCTGGTCTCCGAAGCCAGAACCATCCTCACTTCTACTCCGACCGGTGCTGCTGTTGCTTATTGCCCACCCGCCCTCTTTGGTGCTTGGGGTTTTTTGCCCCCCCTTTTTTTCTTTTGCCCCTCTCCACTGCCTCTGCCCTCCTCCAGTGCTTGCAGTCATGCAGTCAGCCCCCGGTCTGTCTGCCAGACCCGGCTGATTCCGAGGTGCAATCAGTCTCCTTTAGCCACATCAGTCATCCAAAAGCCTCCCCGTGAGTATCTAAATTATGTTGCTGCCCGGTTGCTTCGGTGTAACCCACCTGTTTCTCAGCCTTCTTGAGTAGAGTCGATTCCTTTCCTCTTTCCAATACAGATTCTTTCAACACACACTTCCAGAAAAGGGGAGATGCCTCTTGTTGTTCCTTGAAAAGTAGAGGAAGTTGGGAAGTGAATGAAGTGAGGTGAGGTAGGGTACTGGATCTTTCTTCAGGCTACCCAGGAATTTTTTTTTTTGCATCGTGTGATCTTTTTGTTGCTCATTCACTCTGTTGGACCATGGCTTTTTACTCTCTCTCTCTCTCTCTCTCTCTCTCTCTCTCTCTCTCTCTCTCTCTCTCTCTCTCTCTCTCTTATTTTCGACCTTCTCCATGCCACTCAGCATTCTCCTGAATTGCCTTTCCTCAGGACACTTGATTTGGACGCTGATTATACCCATAAAGAACAGCTTAGCATTTCAAAACAAGATGAATCTGGCTCTCACGAGCGAGAGCAAACACACACACACACACACTCTATGCAAATACAAATGGTATTTTGATCATATGTGTGTTACGGATTCCTTTTATATTGAGAATAGATTATTAGCCACATCATAATGATGTTTAGGTTAATTGATAACATTTATTTGTGATTTGGGTGGAGATTTCCTGGCTAGTGTAAGATTGACCTTTTTTTTTTTTCTCTTTTGATCTGGGAAGTTCCCTCTTTTGACATTTTTAGGATAGGAGTTATCTGAATAAGTTGTGTGGAAAAATATATTGGGTATGTATGCAAAAGAGAAGTTGATATTTTGGGGTAAACTTAAATTCATTTTTTTCCCCATAGAAAAGAAGGGGCTGAGAGAAGTCAAAAAGCTGTGCATATACAGTGGCACTTAGCTGTTGTCACCTATAGTAAGAACTAGAAACCCAAGGGCATGGTTTAGTGAAAGCACAATTGAAATGTACTTGTTTTCATAAAGAAAAGTCAGAGCCATTGCTATAATGCACCCCAGTGAAATAAAGAATTGCCAGAAAAGCAAATAGGGTTATGTAGGTCAGATACACACATGTCAAATTTGAACATAACACATATATATTATATATACATTAATATATATGCAATCTAGATAGTGGTGACGCACACCTTTAATCCCAGCACCCAGGAGGCAGAAGCAGGTGGATCTCTGTGAGTTCAAGGTCAGCTTGTTCTACAGAGCAAGTTCCAGAACAGCCAGGCCTACACAGAAACGTTGTGTAGAAAAAGTGTTTGTTTTGCAAACATATATGTTTGTTTTGTATGTGTATGTATATATATATATATATATATATATAATATATATATATATATATATTATATATATATAAAATATTTAAAGTCACAGTAACAGCCTTGATGCAGTTTGTCTCTTATTGGGAAAACAGTAAAAAACACTTTACATGTAAATACAAAAGTGTCCTCTAGACACTTTTGCACATTACCAGGTTATTGCTTTACATATTTTACCTATAACATTTGAGTATTCTTGTATTTGATATTACATTCTGTTATTGTGAAACAGTCTTTAAAAATGTAAACTAAGGTTAGAAAAGCTGTTCCTAAAGCTTACTTCTTTCAGCCGGGCAGTGGTGGCTCATGCCTTTAATCGAAGCACTGGGGAGGCAGAGGCAGGCCGATTTCTGTGAGTTCAAGGCCAGCCTGGTCTACAGAACTACACAGAGAAATCCCGTCTGGAAAAACAAAAAGCTTGCTCCTTTCTTCTCTCTCTCTCTCTCTCTTTTTTTTTTTTTTCCTCCTTTTCATTTTTAGGCATGGTCTTTGTGTAGCTCTGACCTGGAATAAGCAATATAGATCAGGCTGGTCTTGAACTTGTATTGATCTTCCTGCCTCTTCCTCCTGAGTGCTAGGTGTGCCCTCCTATGCCTGGCCTACCCCCCCCCCCTTTAGCCATTTAAGCCCCTATTTGGCAAAATTGAATAAATCCCTATTCTTCTGAGAATTGGAAGCAATTTTATATAGCAAACCTTGTCTTTCCTTGAAGTTAAAAAAGAAAACTTTTCATTTAGTTTATCAATAACTTGTCTTCAACTCCAAGTAAAAAATAGATGCTGGTAGAAAGCTTCCACTTTGAACAATCTTGTCTAGATACTCTTGGCAGTCATACTTGGCTGAATTGTAAGCAGTATGTTCTGAGGAGAGGACTGTTTGTCTGATAGAAGGGGTGAGTGAGTTTTTAATACATCTTTTCTTTTGTAAGGTATTTGGCTCACTCAGTTTCTTAAGTCATTTTTGTCTCCTCTGAGGTTATCAAATTCTTGCTTCTAGCCTTTTGAAATAAAAGTGAATTTATTTGAGATCTTTAGGATGTCTAGAGAAGATGTAAAAGTTCTTTGACAAATTGATAGGAAGTAAGTTGAATTTTATAAATATTCTTGTGTTTTTATTTGTAACATTTTCAGCATGGCAGTTTTATACTTAATGATTTCCTTTGATAGTTTTGAATTCTTTCTGCCAAGTTGAATAGTTGAAGTCTTCAAATGAATAGTTTGTTTGTATAAGATTTTTAAACGTGAGTTACTTAAAGTTGGCTTACTGTATAATTTTTCAGAAAGTTGCATAGATAAACCTTTAATTTGATTGGGATGAAAGATACAATCAAACAGCAAAATACAAAATAGAATTCTTTTGTGACATTTGTTGACTTCATTTAAATGGAAATGCTAGAGATAACTTGCACCCCATTACTTTGTTTTTGTTGTTCTGAAATGAGGTTTTAATGGTGTCGCTCAGGCTGTCCTGGAGCTGACTATGTAGGCTAAGCTGCCTTCAGGAGAACCATCCTGCTTCAGCTTCCTTAGACTGGAAATAGAGGTGTGAGCTACCCATGTAACCAGTCCTGGGTGAGCACAGAGCATTTTGTGGCACTAGGCTGGAATGTGGAGCCTCCTGCATGCTAGACAGTAGCTTTCAGGGGGGTTTATTGTAAAAAGGGTTTTTTTTTTTTTGTCTTTTTGTCGTCCGTCCCCCCCCTCCCCCCCAGACAGGGGGTTTCTCTGTGGCTTTAGAGCCTATCCTGGAACTAGCTGTTGTAGACCAGGCTGGTCTCGAACTCACATAGATCCGCCTGCCTCTGCCTCCCGAGTGCTGGGATTAAAGGCGTGTGCCACCACCACCCGGCTGACTTTGTGTCTTAAGAGAATGAAAAACAGTTTATTTAAGCAGTTTGATTTTAGAAGCTTTTTTTTCCTTCCTCTTTACTCCCTGTTTTAAGATGAAGCTGCACTCTTCATTTTAATGATTTTTCTATGTGACTGCAAGTAATACTTGATTGAACTGTTACTGTTTTTGTAGAATGTGAGATAGGTTTAATTTTTGAAAGCTTCAGTCTCTGCTGAAAATTCAAATAGTTCTG
The DNA here is from genome assembly GCF_003668045.3 of Cricetulus griseus. Classification (NCBI taxonomy): domain Eukaryota; kingdom Metazoa; phylum Chordata; class Mammalia; order Rodentia; family Cricetidae; genus Cricetulus; species Cricetulus griseus. The sequence continues at coordinate 192,815,569 of NW_023276806.1, forward strand.
TCACTACCTATATTATTGCCTTGACGTTTTGTGAAGGAAGTTATAGTGAACTAAGTTGGTTTTGAAACAAAAACAGTAGGGAAATAGGTTATACAGGTTTTTGCCGATCTAGAAACAGAATAACTAGAATGTACTACATACATTTCCCAAAGGATTTCTTAATCTAAATGGAACTTGTAAATGGTTTTCATCCCACCGGAATAGCATGTATCAGATGAAACTTAGTAACACATTCTAAGATTTTATAAACTTTCTGTTCCCTCAGAGTTATTAGGAAAAGTCTACAAATACCCATTCTTGAAAAGAAAGTTGTTGTAATCCTGGCAACTTAAAGACATAATGTATTTTTTTCTTCAAAAATTGAGACTGCATGAATTAATGATAGTGTAATCTACTTCTTTGATCAAGTTGTGGGTATTTACACATTTTATTTCAAAATATTAATCTCATTTTTTTAACTTTAAAGTTTTTAAAAAAATTTTTTTTTTTTTGAAACAGGGTTTCTCTGTGTAACAGCTCTGGCTGTCCTACAACTCATTCAGTATACCAGACTGGTCTCAAACTGACAGAGATTCACCTGCCTTTGCCTCAAGAGTGTTGGGGTTAAAGGCTTTCACCATTAAAGGCCCCACCCATTTTGTAGACTTCTTTAGTTGAAAGATTGTGTGATAAAATGCCAGCTTTCCCAAATGTAGTAATCTAATGGGGTCTCCCACATTATTCTTTCATAATAAAAAAAATGGCTGTCTTTCTGTGTGTGCATTTGTCTGTTCACACAGATTCATGTGTGTAGGTATGCCAACAGCTTCATGTGTCAACTTTAGGAATGGGAACAGAGTTTCTCATTGACCTGAAACTCACCAAATAGGCTAGATTGGCTGGCTTCCAACTCACAGAGATCCGCCTGCCTCTGCTTCCACCTCCGGAGTGCTGGGATTAAAGGCATTGCATGTTTTTTTTTTTTTTTTTTTTTTTTTTTTTTTTTTTTTTTTTTTTTTTTTTGTCAGAAGAGGAAAGCCTAAAATAAAAGATATATGAGTATAAGGCAGTCTGAAATGATTTTCTTTTTTGTCTCAGTGTATTTGTGAGGATGGCTCCTTTATTAAGCTGTTTATATAGGAAGATTTCTCTCTCTCAAGGTTTACTTGTACTAAATGATAGATAGGTAGTTGATGTACTTACTATTACTAGGTGTGCCTTACTATTTGAATAGCATATGTATTAGATATCTCTTCAGAAACATATTGTTTGATATGGTCACTAAATATCTCATCTATTAAGTTAAGCAGTTATGGAATAGAATTAGGAATCAAAATGGTCAAGTTGACTGTGCGCAAAACCAGTGTGTATAAACAAAGCTCAAATATCCAGTGTAGTGGTACATACCTTTAGTCCCAGAATTTGGGAGGCAGAGAAGCAGGCAGACCTCTGAGTTTGAGACCAGCCTGGTCTACATAGTGAGTTCCAGGACAGCCAACACAGTGAGACCCTGTTTCAAAACAAAGCAAAGCAAAGCAACAGCAACAACAAACAGGTGGAGGGGGGAAAAACCCCAAACCAAACTTCAGAAACCCAATGTAACTGGAGCAAAGAATACCATTACTTAAAAATAGTAGGTGTTGTATTACTGTTTGTAGAAGGGATTAGCAAGTGATGTAGAAAAAACAGTGATTGAATCTGAATGGTAGCTATATATTGACATATCCAAGGGGTGGAAAATTCTTAAACAGTAGCAGATACATTGTCACTAAGCCACATATCTGGAAATTCTTAAGCATGTTTTTCTGTCTCTCAATAAGATGTTATTTTCTGATAATGGAGGAACCTATTTAGTTGGTTCCCTGTTTGGACATCAGATGTGTTTAGATTGTGAACTTAGTGAGTTGACATTGGCTGTCTTAGGTTATTGAACCTTGGTTGCAACAGCTTTTTCTCCATTTAAAAAAATTTAAAACTGCTGATTTCTGTATTTTACTTGATGTTCTGATTTTTTTCATCAGTTGTTTAGACCACTTGTGGATTGGCCAACATTGATAAAAATGTGTAATATAGATAGTAATGCATTGGTGGTAAGTTTAATTTTGCTTTTCATGGAAATTTCTTATATTTTGATGGCATATCCCCCCAATTTACTTTCAGTAACTTGCAGAAAAGAATATAGATGCTGCAAGTTCCCTGTCAGATTGGATCTTTCCAGAAACCTTTCTTTTACTGTCAGTGGAGATCTAGATATTTGTTGGGTAAAGAAGTTAATTACAATGTAGGCCTAGTGGTACAGGTCTGTAATCCTAGCTACTTTGGAGTGAGGTAGTTTGATCATGAATTCACACACACACACACACACACACACACACACACACCAGTAATTATGGCTTGGCATGGTTGTATAGACCTCTAATGTTAATACTTGGAGACTGATTTGGGCTTGTATAGTGAGACCTTGTTTCAAAAAACAAAACAAAACCTTTTTTTTTTTTTGTCCCAGGTTAATATTGATGCACCAATGATCCACAATAACAGTACCCACCCAAGAAAAGATATTATTATGTGTTTTGTGTATCTTATTTAAAATGATGTTACAGACAGTGTTGTTATTTTTTTAATGGGAGGTGGGGAGCTGGAATTTGAATTTAGAGCTTATATGTGCTAGGGAAGCATTCTAACACTCAGCTATATTCCCAGCCCAAATCCTTTTTAAAATAAAAAAATGAAATTTTGTGAAAAAATTTCAACAAATAGGAAGTAATAAATGAGCTCTGATGTAGCTGTCCCTGAGCCTCAAAGATAATCAGCTCTCAGTTTGTTTCCATCTCTCAAAGATGATCAGCTCAGTTTGGTTCCGTCTCTGCCCCACTTGATTTACCCTGCTCCCTAGTCCTCTTCACACTGCACCACCTTGAGTCAACTCCTAGTTGTCACATTATTTTCTTTTGTACTAGAACTCTTTTTACATAATGAAATACTTTGAATTTGGTTTGGTTTATCTTGACAAGAATACTTTGTAATAGTATAACCAGCCCTGTCCAGAGCAGTATTCAAATAATGTATATCATACATAAATTTAAGTCCATTGTCTTCACTTCAGTGTTGTAGGAGTGAGGCTTCATGAAGAAAGTAGGACTTAAGAATATGAACTCTGTGTGTTTTCAGAGCATCTCCAAAAGAACGTTCCATACATTCCATGTGGGGACTAGCATGATGGGGGGGGAACGCAAGAAGTCTGATTTTTCTGAAAGAAAAGGTTAACTTGGTTTGTAACAGATTATTTTATGTAAGTAAGGTAGAGTTGGTTTATGAAGTACATGTTTAGAATCAGGAAGAATTCAATCTGCAAAGCAGTTAAGCACCCCTTCCCCCCTGAAAAAGGTAAGGATCAGGAGTTACATGGTAGTATTTTTTAGAAAGATGGATTGATTGTTCTTTCAGTACTGTGCAGAATAGTTTGGGGTTAACGGCTGAATTTTGTTTGAAGTATTAAAACCAGTGGGAAAGCTGTTCTGAGAAACATTAAAGCAGGAAGGTGGAAATTGTACAGGATTCAGCAGTGAATTAAGTCTTTTTTTTTCTTTTTAAGATTTATCATTATGTGTATTTGTGTGTGTCTGTGTGTATATGCTAAGTGTGTATGGGTGCCCAGAAGAGGGAGTTGGATCTCTTGGAACTGGAGTCATGGCCTCCTGGTGTAGATATTGGGAACTGAGTTCAGGTCCTCAGCAAGGGCAGTATGCCTGCTTAACAGATAAGCCATCCCTCCTATTCCTGAGTCTCTTTTCTTCGGCCCCTTAAACCCCAAAGTGACACCATGTTTAGATTGGAACATAGGACTAAAGAAATGTGTTGTAGTTGTCTTTTATAGTAAACTGCAATTTTTTATACAAGGCTACTCCCTTACCTGCTCCTAGTAGAGTCTCATGTTATCTAGGCTGATGTGCAGCTCAGACTCAAGTCATCTGTTTGCATCACCTCTCTGAGTAGCTGGGACTATAGGCCAACATACTTGTGGTTAATACAGAAGCAGATTTTTAGTAAGGAAGTGATACATGATTATGCAAATAGCCTAAAAAAGAAATTCAGTTTTTAACAATTTAGATACTGGGTTCACTGGGTAATAGTGAGGAAAACAGAAACATTAAGATAGTAAAAAGTAAAAATTTTTTTCCTGACTTTAAGAGAGTCTTGCTTTGTAGAGCTGCAAAGTGTACTGAGTTTAGGATGATCCTTCTACCTGGGCCTCCTATAGTGTTGGAGTTACAAGTGTGTGCCACAGTGCCTGCTCCTTTTTACAACAAGAAATTTTATCTCATCTGCTTCTGTGTGTTTATTATTATAGATAAGATATGAGACTGCTTATATTTGGATAATTACACTCAGGAAATATTACTGGGTTTCTTTAAAGTTTAATGATGGCTTCATGAGGTAGAAAGAATGGCAGAAAATTCTGATGAATAGGGGCGTTAAATATTGAAAACTCCCAACTTCTCTTAAGGATGAATAGGATTTTAAGGTCAGCAGGACAGAGTATAAGGACATTGTGAAATGAAAGTTTATTCTTTGATTTACTTTGATATGCTTGGTTTTATAAAAGTACTTTTGGAGGCTGGGGAGGTGGCCCAGTTGGTAAAGGGCTTGCTGAATAAGCATTAGGACCTTAGTATGGATCTTCAGCAGCAACTACTTGCAAAACAAAACAAAACAAAACAAAAAACAACCAATGAGAACACCTGTAATCCTTTCTTGAGTAGGCAGAGAAAGGAGCATCCTTGGAGTTTGCTGAGTCCCTGAGCTTCATTCACATTGAGTGAAAAAGTGTCTCCGAGGGTAAGTTAGGGAGTGACTGCAGAAGATGCAAGTGTCCACCTGTGGCTTCCACATGTACATGCACACATGTGCACATACACATGAACACAGGCCAGTGCATACAGATTTTAAAACATCTGGTTAAACATCAACCATCTGTGTGTGTGTGTGTGTGTGTGTGTGTGTGTGTGTGTGTGTGTGTGTGTGTGTTGCTGTTTTGAGACCCTTAAAGGTATTTTATTTAGTTTGTTGACCCTCATTAAGCTTACTTCCTTCACATATTGTCTATTTCTAGACAGCGGGCTTCACTTTGTGAAGAAAATTTTCCCATTTTCCCAGTTCTTTCCCTTCCATCCTCTCCGTAGGCCTTGCTTTGCTCATGCTAACAAGTGCTGTACTATTTAACTACATCCCCAGTTCTTTCTGTAGCTTAGGCTAGTCTGAAAGTCACGCTGATTTTTTTTTTTTTTTTAGCTCTTTATTTATTTATCCTGTACTTGTCTGAACGTGTGCATTCCATGGGGTGCATGTGGAGTTTAAAGAACAGCTTTTGGGAGTCGTTTCTTCTACCATTTGACCTCCAGAGGTCAAATTTACTGCATCAGGTTTGGTAGCAAGTACTTCTACCTACTGAACCCTCTTGCCAGCCCCTGAAAAGCTACTTTGTAGCGGAGGATAATGCTGGATCTCCTAAATTAAACTCCCAAGTTATGAGCTGAAGGTATGTGCCACTCGTCCCAGTTCACTTTGTGTTCTTTCTTTTTAAATTTTATATCTTTACTTATTGTATAAATGTTTTGCCTTGCATGTATGTCTATTTGATAAGTGTGTGCCTGGTCCCTGTGGAGGTCAGAATAGGGTATTAGATCCCCTTGAACAGGTGGGTGAGATCTACTGTGTGGGTGCTGGGAATTGAACCCCAATCCTCTACAAGAGCAGCCAGTACTCTTTAACTGCTGAGCTATTTTTCCAGACCCTTTCCTTTGTGTTTTAAAGTGTGTATATGGGGGGTTCTTTTAGCTTTGTAAATGGTAGATGAATAATTTATTTATTTATACATCTTGCTTCCTTCCATATCTAACATATTTTTATGCTGTATTTAACTTGAAATCTCAAAGATTCTTGTAGTCAAGGATAAAACGTCTGGAGCCCAAAGTGCTTAGAATTTTAAATTTACACTTTTACCAGTCGTTTTCTTTCTTGTGTTATAAAAATGTTAGGATCTACCTAATGCCATGGGTGTTGTAGCTTTTGTGTAATATTAATAATAATAAAAATATGTAATGTACATTATTGGGAAAAATAAGTTGATTATCCCTAACTTCAAGTTCCAAAATGCTCCCAAATCTGAAACTGGAACACTAACATGATAGCCTTAGTGGAAAGTTCCATACCTGCTCTCAATGAAAGATCACAGTCAAAAAGCTAAACTATAACTAGAAGATTTTCTTATGATACCAAGTTTGTAAGTAAGTTAATGTGTATATGAAAAATAAATGAATTTCATGTTTTTATAGTTGTGTGTTAATCTCATTTTTGTACCTGTCTTATTTTACATATATATATATATATATATATATATATATCCATATACTCTAGAATCTCCCCACACTCTGAACTCTAAAACACATCTTCAAGCATTTAAGGGATAAGCAGCCTATAATCTGCTCGACATGACCCCTATCCTTAGAGCTCCTTCATTTTTTATAATGTGCCAGAGCTAACTATCTTATCATTGTTTTCAGTTTCACTTTTTTTTCCAACAGGGTCTTGCTGTATGGCCCAGGCTGGATTCAGAGATACTGTTTCAGACTCTGTAGTGCTGGGATTATAGGCATGTGCTACCATGTCTAGCTGGCAGAGCTTTTTTTTTTTTTTTTTTTTAACTTATTTACGTGGTTATGGTTCTTAAACACAAACACCATTTGCCTTCTCTTTGGGGATTTTTTTAGCATATTTTATGTATTAATTTTTGATTTTTAAGATTGAATTTGTACAAGAGAACCTTTTTATTTGTGTGTGTGTGTGTGTGTGTGTGTGTATGTATGTATGATATGTGAGTGTCTGCATAGGCCAGAGAGGACATGGATGTCTTAGAGCTGGAGTTAGAGATGGTTGTGAGATACTTGACATGAGTGTTGGAAGCCAAACTTGGGTCCTCTGACAGAATAAAAGGAAGTACTCAGCTACTGAGCCATCTCTAGCCCCGTGATTTGTCTGTTATTTTCAAGTATATAGGTGTCGGGAAAATTGTTAAAGCCGGACATTTTGCAAGATTGCAAAAGCAGGTTGTTTTAGGGAAAACCTTTCTCTGTTAAAAAGTGTCTCACGGGGGCTGGAGAGATGGCTCAGCGGTTAAGAGCACCGAATGCTCTTCCAGAGGTCCTGAGTTCAATTCCCAGCAACCACATGGTGGCTCACAACCATCCGTTATGAGATCTGGTGCCCTCTTCTGGTGTGCAGATATATATGGAAGCAAAATCATAATAAAGTAAATAAATCTTTAAAAAAAAAGTCCACTAAAAAGTGTCTCACGTTAGCAATGAGGACTCAGACATCATTATTCTTTCTTACTAATAATTTTAAGGCAAGGAGAGCTTCTTGAGGATTATTATTGTGTTCCTTTTTTTTTTTTTTTCTTTTTGATACTGGGGATTCCATACATGCACCACTCCCCAGCCCTGTTCTGTTCTTCTATTATGTATTACTGAATCTAGAGAAAGGAGTGGTAGGTCATGCTTGTTGTAATCCAGCCAGTAGGAGGCAGAGGCAGGAGGAATGTCACAAGTTTGAGGCCAGCCTAATCTGAGTTTCAAGGCTATAGAGTGAGACCTTGTTTAAAAAAAGAAAGAAAAAAGTAATTTTGAAACTTGGAATGTAGGCCCAGAGAGATGGCTCAGCGGATAGAAACAGTTCCTGCTCTTCCAAAGGAGCTGTTAGGTTTTCAGTACCTGCATCAGATGGCTTACAACTGCCTGTAACTTCTGGATTAACCCCACCCCCCCACCCCCTAAACACACACAAACACACACTTATAAGTAAAAAGAAAATGTTTAAAAAATTTCAAACACCTTTGTCATGATACTAGAGAAAATACTATTTTTAAGTTTTTAAGTATTTGATATAAAGGATAAAGGACTAACTTAGATGATTTTTATTAGTTTTTGTTTTGTTTTTAAGCAAGGTTATCATTATCTAGCCCTGGCTAGCTTGGTATTCACTATATAGATCAGGTTAGTCTTGAACTTGCAGAGATCCACCTGCCTCTGCCTCCCAGTGTTGGAAATAAAAGTGTGTACCACCATGTCTTACATGATATGTGGGTGTTTGCCTATATGTACATCTTTGTATACTGTGCATGCAGTGCCTATAACGGCCAGAAGAGGCATAAGATTCCCTGAGACTGGAGTCTCAGGGAAAAGTGGTTTGCAAATGTTTTATCTCAGTTTCTAATACCTCTTCATTCTCATTAGTGTTATTCACAGAGCAAAGGTTTATTTCTTTGGTTTTGTTTTGTTATTTTGAGGTGCAGGGTCTCACCATTTAGTCCCAAATGTCCTGGAACTCATTATATAGACTGGGCTGGCCTTGAGCTCCGCCTGCCTCTGCCTCTCAAGTGCTGGGATTAAAGTGTGAGCCACCACATCCAGCAGAAGTTTCCTTCCTTCCTTCCTTCCTTCCTTCCTTCCTTCCTTCCTTCCTTCCTCCCTCCCTCCCTCCCTCCCTCCCTCTCCCTCCCTCCTTCTCTCTCTCTTTTTTGGGAAAGTAAAATATCAACAACCCTTTTTGAAGAGCAAGTAAACACTGTATACTATGTACAGGTGGTACAGAAAGTTTCTTTTTAATGTGGTAGTGGTGATTAAACCCAGGACTTGGAACATCTTGGCAAATATGGGGTATTAATACCCAGCTCTAGTATACACTTTAAGTCTGAACTGATGGTTTAGCCCTGCTCAGTGGTGGAATGCTTGGGTATCACTACACTGATTTTTAATTTTTTTTTTTTCATGAAAATTTTATGCTTTGATGTGGTCTAAATCTTCCTTTTGTAGATAAGACTTTTATGGGGGCTGGAGAGATGGCTCAGAGGTTAAGAGCAGTGGCTGCTCTTCCAGAGGTCCTGAGTTCAATTCCCAGCAACCACATGGTGGCTCACAACCATCTGTTATGAGATCTGGTGCCCTCTTCTGGTGTGCAGATATACATGGAAGCAGAATGTTGTATACATAATAAATAAATAAATAAATAAAATCTTTAAAAAAAAGACTTTTATGTCCTTTATCTAATGCTGAGTTTTGAAAAATTTTCAAGTTAGAGAGGGTTAGAAGGGCTAGAGGTGGAGATTTATTTGTTTTGTTTGTGGTGGTGGTAAGGGTGATGCTGTTTTGAGACAGTCTTACTGTGTAACACATTCTGCCCTTGAACTTCCAGTCTTCTGCTGCAGCTTCCTAAGTATTAAGATTATAGGCATGTATCACCACCATACTTTATGTTTAAATGTGCAGTCCATTTCACATTGATTTAATTTAACATTTCCTGAGTAGTAAGATTTCACAGCGTAGCATCATTGCTTCAGCATCATTTGTTATAAAGGCATTCTTTCCTCCATTGAAATGCTTAGGTAAAGTTGTGAAAAGTCAGTTGGACATACTTGAGCACATTTTTCTGGGGTTTCTACTCTGTTTAATGAGTCTGTGCATCTCTCCATCAGTACACCGATGTGTTGTAAATTGTAACGTTGGGAAGAGTAATTCTTCCCAATGGATTGTTTTTACAAAAATGCGTTAGGTATTTTAGGACTTTCCCCTTCCCTTATAAATTTTATAAGCCCCATTCATATCTGCAAACCCTTTTTGCTTTTAACTAAGGACCTCAGAGGTACTGGGCATGCATTATTATACCATTGAGCCATTATACCATTGAAACTTTTTTTGCTTTTTTTTTTTTTTTTTTTTTAAACTTGCTTTCAAGATAGGCTTCTCATAGGATGTGCAGATATCCTCATAGGATGTGCCTTGAATTTGTGATGCTCTTACCTCAGCCTTCCCAAATAGCTAGGACTGCAAATCTGTACCACACTAGGCATACTGGTTACCTTTGATCTAATTCCTAACTCCAGGAAAGAAGGGCTAACTCACAGTTTGAGGGGATGTAGTTGATGATACAGAGAAGGCGAGGTAGCAGGAGCATGATGTGGCTGACTATATTGTGTCCAGATAGGAAGCAAAGTGATGAATGCTGGCACTCAATTTGCTTTCCTTTCCCTCTTTTATGGTATTGCTTACATGCAGGGTTGGTCTTCCTTCGTGGAAAAACCGTCATAGATACAACCAGGCTGTGTCTCCTAAGTGATTACAAATTCAGTCATGTTTGCAGTGAAGAATAACCATTGCATAGACTAGTTTCTTTGAGCAATATAAAAACATTTCTTTTTGGTTTGTAGATCATATAGAAATGTGCTTGTTTTTGTTTATTGATCTTGAATCTTGTGATCTCCCTGAACTTACTTAGATAATAGAATTTCTTTTTCTTAATTTCTAAGTAAATAGTTATACCATCTGCAAATAAGGACTGTGGAAAAGCTTTCCCAGTCTGGTTTGCTTTTCATTTTCTGTTCTTTACTGTCAAATTTTCCATTACTGTTGACTGAAACTGGTGAGAACTGCTGTCTTTGCTTTGGACCTGCACTTAGGAGGAAAGATACTGTTTTTACCACTAAGCATGATGTTAGCTTGTTGGCTGTGGCTGTTTTTTTTTTTTTTTTTTTTTTTTTTTTTAAGCTGTTTTTTGCCAAGTTGTTGAAGTTACCCTTTTGTTACTGGTTTGTTCAGAAGTACCTCCCACCCCAAATCAAATCTGGGCCTCAGGTATGCTAGGCAAGTGCTCTTTACTACTGACCTGTGTGCCCTAGGCCCTGTTGAGATTTATTACCAGGAATTAAACATTATTTTCAAGATTTTTTTTAAACATTATTTTTGTTTTAGTGTGAGTCTGCATGCCACATGTGTACAGTGTTTCTGGAGGCCAGAAGACAGTATCTGATCACCTGGAGCAGCAGTTGTGAGCTGTTCTACATGAGTCCTGAGAACCAAATTCAGATCCCTGGAAGAGCAGCAAATACTTTTAACCAGTTGGTATATTTCTCTAGATCCACATGTTTTTTTTTTTTTTCCTACCAATAGTTGAGGCAGGACTGGAGAGATGGCTTAGTGATTAAGAGAACTTGCTGCTTTTCCAGAGAACCTAGGTTTGATTCCCAGCACCCTTGTAGCACCTTACACCTGTCTAGTTCCAGGGGACTCAACTCAACATCCTCTTCTGGCTCAAAGCACCAGGCATACACTTGGTACACAGACATGCAGCCAAAACACCCATGCACAAACAATTTCTAAAAGTTAAAAAAAAAAAAAAAGAGGGCGTTGGTGGCACACGCCTTTAATCCCAGCACTTGGGAGGCAGAGGCAGGTGGATCTCTGTGAGTTCAAAGCCATCCTGGTCTCCAGAGTGAGTTCGAGGATAGGCTCCAAAGCTACACAGAGAAACCCTGTCTCGAAAAAACAAAAAAACAAAAAAACCAAAAAAACAAACAAACAAAAAAGTCGAGCCTCTTGCATAGCTGGAACAAATTCCATTTTGTTGTGGTTTACAATCTTCCTTATGCATTCCTGAGTTTTAATCTGATACTCTTTTATTCAAGATTTCTGTGTCTAAGTTCATGAGGGATGTTGATTCGAAGTTCTCTCCCTCCCTGTTTCTGTTTGCAGTGCTTTGTCATTATCGTTGTTATTATTATTATTATTACTATTATTATTTTGAGACGGGGACTGACTATATAGCCTTGATTGGCTTGGAACTTGCTGTGTAGACCAGGCTGGCTTCAAACTTATAGAGATCCACCCGCTCTGTCTCCCAAATATTAAAGGAATGCACTTCCACATCTGGCATGAAGTACATATCAAGCATATATTGGGAAATGAATGAGAGAGAAATCTGTGTCCCTAAGGCATTTCGTGTGAGTGTAAAACAACAGACACCAGAGCCACAGTGGAGAGGGAGCACTGTTGGAATAGGATTAATTTGTTTAGAGTTGTGAAAGATAATACTGGAATGAGTGGTAAGGAAGGTTTAAGCGAACCCAAGGAACACGCATCTACATACAACTACTGAGCCAAAGTGAACATGTATGGCCAGAAGTCAGTGTCAGGACATTTTTTTTTTTTTTGGTCAGGACATTTTTTGAGGCAGTAGAATTAGGCAGTATAAGGAAGATACTTTCCTAAACCCCAAGAAAGAATTTAAATCTGAGCAGAATAAAGTACTAGTTTAAAGGTTCCTAACCTCCCCCCCCATTTATTATTTTTATGTGTGTGGGTGTTTTGTCTGCATGTATAGCTGTGCATTATCTGTGTACTTGGTACCAACAAAGGGCAGAAGTACAATGGATCCCCTAGGACTGGAATTACAGTATTTGGGAGGCTCTATTTGGGTGCTGAGAATTGAACCCTGGTCCTCTTAATTGCAGAATCATTTCTTTATCCCTCAGTTTAAAGGATCTATTTATTTATTTATTTATTTATTTATTTTTATTCTTTTGGTATTTTGAGACAGGGTTTCTCCGTGTTAACAGGCTGTCCTGGAACTTGCTTTGTAGACCAGGTTAGCCTTGAACTCACAGAGATCTACCTGCCTTTGCCTCCTGAGTGCTGGGATTAAAGGCATGTGCCACCACTGCCCAGCAAAGATTCTTAATCTAAGAGTAACTTGAATGTAGTTTAAAGTATGGGCACCACCTCAAAAGCCTGGATGGTATAAAGAGCTGTGATTTTTTTTTTTTTTTTTTTTAATTCTTACGCTACTAGAACTTTTTATAATAGAAAAGTCAGCATAAAAACAACTCTGGAGAAAATCTCAAAAAAATGAAAAAAGAATTCTTACAATTCAAAAGCCCTAAAATAAATATCCATTTATTTTTTTCATATTATCTTGCTTTTTAAAAAATATGTGAATTTGTTTTTAAGTCATTCTTAGTAAAGACAGTTTTTGTACTTTGACATTTGTTGTGTAAATATCTTTCATATTTCTTTGTAATTTATTTTGAAGGAATTTCCCCACTGTAAAGTATATCACTCTCAAATTGTAAATATTCAAACATTTAAAATTATTACAATGCTTACATGATAAGACTATAAAGATTAAATTGGCTTTATTGAGAATGTAGATTGCTATAGTTTTTTATTTAATATCTGATATTTCCCAAGCTATTTGAATATTCTTTTTTTTAAGATTTTATTTATTGATTATGTATACAACATTCTGCTTCCATGTATATCTGCACATCAGAAGAGGGCATTAGATCTCATTACAGATAGTTGTGAGCCACCATGTGGTTGCTGGGAATTGAACTCAGGACTTCTGGAAGAGCAGTCGGTTCTCCTAACCTTTGAGCCATCTTTCCAGCCCGTATTTGCATATTCTTGATGAAACAGTTTAATGCCTAGGAATTGATTCCTTAGATACTTTAGCTTTGTGTCAGTTAATCCACAGACCAATTGGTCAGATTTGTTGGTATTTTCAGGAAAATATATTTCTAATAAATTTGGCCATTTTGTATGAGAAATTTTTAGTTTGTTTCTAATTCTTTAAAAGGTTACTTTATATTTTCCTCCAAGTATTTTTATTATTAGGATTCTTCTCTCAGTTTCAAAGTCTATAAAATGGGCCGGTGAGATTGCTCTGTGGATAAAGGCTGAGTGAATCCCTGGGACTTACATGGCAGAAGGAGAAAATTTGTTCTGAAAGTTGTCCTCTGACCTCCATGAGTATACAGTGGCAATTGCAAACAGACAGACACACAAACAAATGTAATTTGAAAGTTTAAAAAAAAAGTAGGGGCTTGAGAGGTGGCTCAGTAGTTAAGAACATTGGTGCTCTAGCAAATTTAGTTCAAACTGTCTGTAACTCTAGTTTCTAGTGACACGGTGTCTTCTTCTGACCTCTGAGGGCCCCTCAGGAACATACACATAAAAATAAAATAAGCTAATTAAAGTAAAGCCAAACAAAATACACATACTAAATTTGCTTTTTGACTAAATTTAGCCTTTTATATCTGATGGAATGCTCTTATTAGCTGTTGAAGATTATCAAAGAAATTTTGTTGGCAATTCATATATATATATATATATATATATATATATATATATATATATATATATATATATATATTAATTCACAGGGCCTGGGGGAATGGCTCTGTACATAAAATGCTTGCCATGCAAGATGTGAGGTTGGGAGTTGGATCCTCAGCATGCAGGCTCCAAAAATCTGGGTGTGGTGGCATAAACCTAAAATTTCAGTGCTGGGGAGGTGGGCATGAGAAGATTCTTGGGTTTCCTAGCCAGCTAGTTTTGCTGAAAGGGTTAGTAAGAGATGTTATATCAAAAAGTAAGCGTTAGAAGATATGTGATGTCAGCCTCTGGCCTCTGCATACACATGCACAAACACATGTATATATCATACATAAAATTTCACAATCAATAAAGTTTTCCCTAACAATCTAACATACAGGGCTGGAGAGATGGCTCAGCAGTTAAGCACTAGCTGTTCTTCCCAAGGACTCAGGTTCAGTTCTCAGCACCTACTATCTAAAGCACTCCGTAGTACATGCAGTCGAAACAGTCAAATAAAATAAAATTAAAAGGACGAAACGCTAACATACATGTATGATGAAAATTTTGCACAGTAACCATATCAGTAAGAAATGCTACTGTATTAAAGTTGGAAGTTTTTAGTTGACACACTGGAGAATAATATTATTCAATTACTGGAATGATAAAATAATTCACTCAAATATGAATATATGTAAGTTGGACATCGTGGCACATTGTAACCGTAGTGGCATGCACACTTGTAATCCTAGCATTTAGAAGCTAAGTTAGGAAGATCAGAAGATTAGAGGCCAGCCACCATATCTCAAAAAGATAGCAAGGGGCCAGTGAGATGGCTGAATAGGTATTGTCATTTTCTGTCAAGCCTGGTGATCTGAGTGTGATTTCTTGAACCCGTGTGGTAGAATTCAATAACCGGCTTTCCACAAGCTGTCCTCTGGTTTCTATACCCACATAGACCGCTGTGCATGCATGCGTATACACACACACACACACACACACACACACACACACACACACACTTTTAAAATTTAGATTTATTTATTTTATTCTATGTGTATGGGTATTTTGCCTGCATGGGTGTCTGTGTACCATGTGTGTGCCTGGGACCTACAGAGGTCAGAAGAAGGCATTGGATACCCTGAAACTGTAGTTAGGGGTGTTTGTGAGCTGCCATGTGCTGAGAACTGAACCCTGGGTCCTCCACAAGAATAGTAAGTGCTGGTAGGTGCCCAGCTATCTTTCCAGCTCCATGTAAACAAATTAAAAAACAAAAACAAAGAATATGAAAACATTCAATAAGTTTTTTAGGAGCTGAAGACATGGCTCAGAGGTTAAGAGCACTTTGGCAGGAGTAGAGAGAATTTGGTTTCTGGCATCCATGTGGGATGGCTCACAACTATCTGAAACTCTAATGCTAGGAGATCGTTTTGGGCTCCTTGGGTATCTGCAGACACATGGACAAACACACATACCCTAATCGAAATCTCACTGTGAAAAGTAAATGTTAAGGGCTGGCAAGATTGTTCAGCAGGTAAAGGCTTGCTGCCAAGCCTTCCAACCTTAGTTTAATTGCTGGAACCCACGTGGTACAAGGAGAGATTGACCAAGCATGAATGTTTCCACAAATAAAATAATTAAAAAAACTTTTTAAAGTTAAAGATGCTAGCTAACTGTGTTAAATCATAGTTGTACTCCAGCACTTTGCAGCTGCAGGCAGGAGGATTTGGAGGTTGAGGTTGGCTTATGTTACAAAGTAAGTAGGCCAATATGAGCTGCATAATTAGACCCTGTCTCAAATAAAAAATTATAACGACTAGAGAAAATATTAACAAATATGTTTGTTAGTATATTAGTAAATGCAAACATGTTTGTAGGGGAATGTTTATATCACATCTATTAGTAAATATTCACACATTAGTATAGACATCTGAAATTATTATAAATACATGTAATTTTAGTATATCAAAATAACATACTGATGTAAGATATCAGGCTCTCGTTTCTGCTTTCTTTAGGTAAACATGTAAGTTTGGTAATTTCAGTGATTTTATTGTTTAGTAAAATAAGTTTTAGGGAATATATGAATATATGTGTTAGAGGTTATGAGACAAATGATTGAAAGCAGGATCAGTAATAAAAGGTTGTTGAATTCTGTGTGGCCATGTAATGGGATATTTTATGCTAACACAAGAATGAAGTAGGAGTGTCTCTCTCTCAAGATGGAAGAGCTTGCAGTGTATGCTATGTATAAAAGTCCAGCATGAGAACAGTGTACCAGTCCTTAACATTTTTTTGTTTAAAGTTCATTTTGTTGTTTTCTCATTTTGCGGGTAATTGTTTCTATTGTTTGAGACATGCTCTGAATAATGAGCTCTGGCTGGCCTTATCCCTCCTCAGACTACAGATGTAGGCCACCACCACTGGCTGCCTTTTTAAAGCATTAGCCTTGCAAAGTTACCATAGCATTAGTATTTTCTAATACTAATACATACTGTATTACATACTTTGAAAAATGGAGGATATAAGATAAATCTACAAGCAGAATTTTTAGCAGCCACTTAATACTCTTTGTAATTGTGACGGGGAGGCAAACTGGTTATGTATATTCCCCTTTTTGTTGCCTGGTCTGATGGCTGATTTGTGGGTTTCCTGGTGACATCTTCCCTTTGCAAAGTTAATGCTTATCTTCCAGATTTCTATAGCTATAGAGCTCGATGACAGCCTACTGTGTACGGAAACCTTCCTCCACTGAACTTTGTTTTAAGACATGTCCCCCATTGAGATTCTTTTCAATCATTTTTCTCTCTTCCTCTTCCCCCACCTCTGAATAGACTTTATGAATAGATTATCTTATGTGTAAAGTTACTTTAAACTAATTTATTTGTCAAGATAGCAACACTAAGATTTTCAAGTTTTTTATTTTTAGATTTATTTTTCATTATGTGTATGAGTGTTTTGCTTTGCATGTATGTAAGTGCACCATGTGCCTGGTGCCCACAGAACATGGAACTGAGAAAGTTAGAGGTGGTCATGAGACCCACGCCATGTGAGTGCTGGGAATTGAACCTAGGTCCTCAGCAAGAGCAACAAATACACTTTATCTCTGAGCCCTCTCTTCTAGCTTCTCCTTTTTTTTTAAAAAAAAGATTTTCTTTATGTCATGTGTATATATGTGTGGCTGAATATGTATGTGCACTGTATAGATGCAATGTCCTCAGATGTCAGAAAAGGGCATCATCTGGTGGTTGGAGTTGCCCATTGTGGATGGGAGAATAACCTGTGCTTTGGGCAAGCACAGCACATGTTCTTAACTGCTTAGCCATCTCTGGTTCCTCTTCCCCATTCTTTTTTGTTTGTTTGTTTTTGTTTTTGAGACAGGGTTTCTCTATGCAGCTTTGGCTGTCCTAGAACTCAGTCTGTAGACCAGGCTGACCTCAAACTCAGTGATCCACCTCTCAAGGGCTGGGATTAAAGGTGTGTGTCAATACGGCCTGGCCTTCCCCATTCAGATTAATCAGTTTTGTTGGCATTATTGTTTTTATACTATAAAATGAATGTTTAATCTGTTCCTTCAGTTTTTAAACATCTTTTAATCTTTCTTAAT
This sequence comes from Cricetulus griseus, assembly GCF_003668045.3. NCBI lineage: Eukaryota > Metazoa > Chordata > Mammalia > Rodentia > Cricetidae > Cricetulus > Cricetulus griseus. Next base: position 192,833,137 of record NW_023276806.1, read on the forward strand.
TTCCTACACACGAAATGTATTTTGATGACACCTCCCCCCCACCCCATTATCCTCTCATATCCCCCTCCACCCACAGAACATTTTATTCCCAGGTCTCCCTTATACTTTAATGTGTGCCACCCTATGTGTATGTGTGCCTGTGCCCACCCCATGGGATTTAATTAGGGCTGCTTTCATGAGGATGGGTAGGGGATTTAATTAAGCGAAGTTTAGCAGTTGTTACACCAAGGAACATGACTTCCCTCCCCACAGCACAGCCATTGACTAACTAACTGTCTATCCCTCTTCTGGGAAGGGTAAGCTGCTGTTTGTGATGGAGTGTTGATGGGCTCAGTCTTCTGAAGGTCTTGTGCAGGTCTCATGTAGGTAACCACGGATACTGAGAGTTCATTGATGCAACAGCCATGTTATGTCCTGAGAACAACAGTTTACAACATTCCTTGCCATCCTTTGACACTGATATTCTTGTTTTTTTCCATTTTTTCTTCAGCAGTATTCCTGAACTTTGAAAGAGGAGGTGGTGGGTGACACAAATATCCCGTTCTGGCTGAACACTGAGCAGTCCATTACTTATTCTCAGCACTCTGACCAGTTAGGAGTCCAGTAAGCAGCTCCCGTTGCAAACTGGAGCTTCTCAGCTCCCCTCCTTCCTGAGAGCCTTTTTTTTTTTTCCCTCCCACTTATTGTTTTTGCAGACAGGTTTTCAGTAAGTAACCTACATGCTACTTAGACCAGGCTGGTCTCAAACCTTCCTGCCTCTCTCCCCCAAGTTTTGGGATTACAGGCCTCAACCACTGTGACTGGTCTGTGTGTTAACCTTTCTTTTATAAAGATATAGCTGGAATCACAGGCATGTGCCATGTGTCTGACATTAGTATGTTAGTTTTGAACTATGAAATTCTTTTTCCTACCTCAAATATCACACACCAAAATTTTATCAATGTTTGATTCTTTCATTTTAGACAGCCATATTTTTTGCCCTGTATAGTTTGTGTCATGATCTGCTAATTTTAATTTCCCATTTGTAATCTTTGTGAATCATGAAAGACTGAGGCTTTATTCCTTAGGTATTCTTTTTTTTTTTTTTTTAAGATTTATTTATTATGTATATAACGTTCTGTCTACATGTATGCTTGCACACCAGAAGAGGCACCAGATCTCATTACAGATGGCTGTGAGCCACCATGTGGTTGCTGGGAATTGACTCAGGACCTCTGGAAGAACAGCCAGTGCTCTTAACCTCTGCGCCATCTCTCCAGCCCTTCCTTAGGTATTCTATAAACAGATTGCAAGGCATTTCTCTTTGCTGTTGTGGGACTGCTAATTTCAGCAAACTCCAGAATTCTTCCCAGCCATTTACATTTTGATGTTTCTTTTCCCTGAGAGTCCTAGAGATGTTGGTGTCTTTGTTTTGAAACTTTCCAGTGATGAGATTCCTTTTTTTTTTTTTTTTTGAGACAGAGTCTCTTCATTATCGATGATGAGACTTTAAAATATGAAATTGCTTGCTTTTGACTTTCCCTTGGCTTTGCAAAAGCTTAATTTTATATATTCCATTGATTTTTTTTTTTTTTTTAAATCACCCAGAAAGCATCTGGGGAATATAGCAGATCAGTTTGGATGCTCTAAATTCAGAACTTGGTACTGGCTTAACCCAGATTTTAAATTGACTATGTGAATGTAGTAACTGCCCTCTAAACTGCTAGGCAAAATTGAAAGAACCATCATTTCTTTTAATTAAACTATTAACTTAGGCTAAATATCCAGATGTAAAGTTACTTGATTGAAGGATTTTATAATTGATGTAGATTTTTGTATTGTATTGATTTTCAGACACTTATGATGCCATTGGTGGTATATATCCACTTCAATTTTAGTACTTTCTTTAGAATTATATATCACTTTTTATTTTATTTTATTTTATTTTGGTTTTCCTAGACAGGGTTTCTCTGTGTAGCTTTGGAGCCTATCCTGGCACTCGCTCTGGAGACCAGGCTGGCCTCGAACTCACAGAGATCCGCCTGCCTCTGCCTCCTGAGTGCTGGGATTAAAGGCATGTGCCACCAACGCCCGGCTGAATTATATATCACTTTTAAAATGTTTTAGAGTAGCAGTTTCTTAGAAAATTTGAAATGAAAGTTGCTTATATTTATGTTTTAGTATATTTTAGGAATTTAATAGGAGTAAGATTTCCCCCTTGTGGTTCTAGGAATGGAACTCAGGTTCTTGGGCATGTTAGGCAGGTACTTTAACACTGAGTTGTAGCTCCTGGGTTGAGACAAGTTGATTCTTAACCAGAGCATTTATTAATAATACAGCCTTCTGTGCTATGCATTAATGTGTTGAGTCAGAACCAATTTAAAAAATTATGATTGGCTATTAGCATAATGAAATAGAGTGTTCTTGGAAGGAAAGCCTTGAAGAGTATTACTATCCTACTCTTAGAACAGAAGACATTGTTCTTTTGTCTTATGCCCTTCTAGAATCTGAATAGAATGATAGACTATTTTTATCTGCAGTTTCACACATTGCTTAAAACTGTGTTTGATTGAGACGGTTTAAAAAATTGCTTTTAATTCTTTGCCAAGTTAGAAATATATTTTCTGGGAAGTAAATAGAAAAAAGGCATTTTTGTTCTGCTTGTTAGTTTTTATTTAGCCAAGAATATTAGTAGATGTATATTACCTAATTGTTATCTTAAAATTTTATTCTTATCTTTAATTATTTGTATATGTGTGTGTCTGTGTGGGTATATGCACATGAGTGCAAGTGTCAGGTCTCCTGGAGCTGGATTTATAGGTGGTTGTGAGCTGCCTCGTGTGGGTGCTGGGAACTGAACTCAGGGTCTCTACAAGAACAGTATACATGTCCTTAATCACTGAGCGTCTTTACAGTCCTTCTCATTGGTGTGTGTGTGTGTGTGTGTGTGTGTGTGTGTGTGTGTGTGTGTGTGTGTGTGTGTGTGTGTCTGCATGTGTTATGGGAGGCTAGCGAACAACTTTGGAGTTGCTTTTCTCTTTCCATCTTAATGTCGATTCTGAAAATTGGTCTCAGGCTGCCAGGCTTGCATGCAAGGCAAGCCGTCTCTCTGGACCTTCCTTATTGCTTTTTAAATATGGCTTTTGACTGTGAGAGTTAAAAAATACCCTTTATTATTAAGTGAAGCATATCACTAGCTCATTTATCAGAAGAAACACCTAAATAAGACACTAAATAATATTTTTATTTTCCTATTTATAACACCTTTAGGATTTGTATTCAAACTTCCAAGTCAATCTATTTTATTGAAACTTGATTCTATAGAAGGCTAATTATCTCTTTTTCATGTCCAAAAGAAAATAAATTGTCAGGCATGATGGTGTGTGTCTGTTTGATCCAAGCATTGAGGTGACCAGTGTGGTCTATCTAGTGCGTTCCAGGCCAGTAAGAGGTACACATTGAGACCTGTCTAGAAAAGAATTGTGCTGGGTAGCGGTGGCACATGCCTTTAATCACCACAGGCAGGCAGATCTCTGTGAGTTCCATGCCAGTCTGGTCTACAGAGCAAGTTCTAGGACAGTCAGGGGTACACAGAGAAACCCTGTCTCAAAATAAATTGCATTCATTTTTTTAGTATGCTTATTAACTTTTTCAATTGTTTTCATAATTCATCAATTGTATATTTAAGGTTTTTTATATGTATTATTATATAATATATTTATTATCATAGTATATATTTAATATGATATAATATACATAATACATAATATATAGTATGTGTAATATATACTATTAATAGGATTAGTTTGAAAGGGTTCAGTATTTTGGGATGCTTTCTGCCATGATTTGTTTGTACTTCACTGGAGATGTTTTACATACATAGTCTCCTTTGGCTAGGTATAGAGAAACTCATACTCACAGAGATCCTCCTGTCTCTGCCTTCCAAGTGCTGGAACTAAAGGTGTGTCCCACTGCCCAGCTTAAAAGCATTTTTGATTACATTTATTTATATGTATCTGAGTGCATGTGTGCCATGGTGTGCATGTAGAAGCCAAAAAGACAGTTTGTGGGAGTGGATACTTCTGCCATGTGACCGGGTTCCCCATTAGGCATGGCAGGGAGCTCCTCGTCTCCTAAGCCATCTCGTAACACTGCTTTTTTCAGTCAACTGGAATCCCTTCTGGGTTTCCGCATCTTATTCTTTACTGACTTTTGAGTAGCTGTGTAAAACCCTGATGTAAATGTTTGGGCTTGTAGTTGTAGGGCATGTCCCCAGAGACTGTTCCCCTCCCTTGGTGTTTGAGTTTCTTTCAGGTCTCTATGACTGAATAGAGGTTTCAGTTCTCACTCATCCGATTTCTAATGGAGTAGGCTTAAGCCTGTAGAGATTTTGTAGCTTAGTTTTATTTAAATTTGAGGTCTTATGTACAGTGAAACAAGTTTTGTTAAATATGTGTGACAGATATGTACAACTGTGTAGCCCACACCTCTGTCAAGATTGACAACATTTATGTCTCCTAGGATGCTCCTCATACTGCTTCCCACTCAGTACTTATCACCCAGACTGTTTCTGTCATCAGAGGTTAGTTTTGCCTGTTAATGTAAAAGGGTTCATTTTGTGGTAGGTTTCTTGTACTGAACATAATACATTTCATATTTGTTAGTTCTTTGTTTATTATGTTTTGTTTTTTTCTGAGCAGTTTTTTTGTATTCTATTGAAAGATTTGCTTATTCATTTATATGTAATTTTTTCCTTGCCCACTTTTGCTACTATGCAAAATGTGTCTGTGGACATTTGTTGTATATAAGCCCTTTGTGAATCTATTTTCATGTTTCTTGGGCTAATATCTATAATTAGTATTATAGGTCGTGTGTTAGAAGTATGTTTAGAAACTTTTTGTAAAGCTAGTGTGTGGACATAGTGATAGAGGTGTGTGGGAATGAGAGATGAATCAGAAGGCTGCCATAGGCTCAGGAGATGGATTACTTGGTAAGAATGCTTGTTGAATAAACATGTGGACCCGAGTTCAAATCCTCAGCATCTACATAAAAAGCTGAGCATGACACCCTGTGTGTACCTATAGCCTCAGCCACTTTGCAGGGCAGCGACAGGAGGATTACTGGGACTTGGGCTCCAGGTTCTGTGGAAGACCCTGGCTTAAGTGACTAAGGCAGAGAGTCATAGACCCAGGGCACCTAACTAACCTTCTCTGGTCTCTGTATGTACATGGACCATATGCCTACAAATTTCATGTATGTACACACACACACACACACACACACACACACACACACACACACACACACTCATTTTAAGCAAGGCTGTTTTTCGTAAGTACCACATAAATAATTTTATCACAAGTACCCATTAAATTCATGGGAAATTTAAGATAGGAAAGTAAAATCACATTTTTACTCTCATTACTTCTTAAAGAATCTATTAAAGATCCAGTGAAGAGACTTGTCACTTAGGACTGTATAAATGACAGAAGACATGGTCTAAACTAGTTTAGACAACAATGAGAAAGTCTGGGCAGTGTCATTCATTCTCAAAGCTTTAAAATACTGTGTATGTTTGACTCACATTAATGCTTTATCAGCTCTTACATCTCTTGTGAACTCTGTATTCATTTAGCTGAGTTGAAAGTATCCTTGAATAAATGAAAATCCATAGTATAGCTGGATTTGTTGTTGTTGTTTAACCTTTCTCCATTATGTGGTCTGTCCTCCCATGGGAGTAGTTTTCAAACTTACCCACTTTTTTTCTGTCTCCTTGTAATGATACTGCTGATTTCTCTCTATGTTTTTTGAGTATCATTTACAATTTATGCTTCCTTTTCCATTGCAGTCACTGAAAGTTTGGAATTACTTCATCTGTGGTTCTTAGCTTAACCTGCCTAGGTTTAAAAATCAAAGATGCTGATAGATACAATATTAGGAGTAAGTCTTCCCACTCCTTTGTTGTGATTTCAAACCCAGAGCCCCACACATGTTAGGCAAATGCTCTAATATTAATTTATACTCTTACCCTAGGCATGGGATTTTAAAATGACATTATTGCAATATACAGTAACACCATGCTAATTTGCTTTGAGGAAAATTAGAAAATTGCTTTTTTCTATAAGCCAAAGGAATAGATATATGAAAATTAAGGCAAATTTCTAGTCATGTTCATTATGGTTTGAGAGTGGGGAAATGTTTATTCCTTTGTCCCAGAGTCTACAGATTGCTTGCAAATATGAAGAAATACATCAAGCCTTAGTTACCATTCTATTGCTGTGAAGGCACCATGATCAAAACATTTTAAAGAGACAGGTTGATCTCTGTGAATTCAAGGCCAGCCTGCTTGCTCTATAGAGAGAGTTCCAGGACAGTCAGGGTGGTTACACAGAGATACTATGTCTTGAACACCCCTCCCACTCCCCCACCACTGTCAAAAACAAAAACAGAACAAAACAAAAAAACTGGGATTGTAGGGACTATGGCGTCAGGCAGGCAGATTTGTGGTGCTGAGAGCTCACATCTGATTCCCAGGTTGGAGGCAGAGAGAACTAGACTGGGCCTGATGCAACCCAAACTTTTGAAACCTCAAAGCCCATTCCATGTAAGACTTTCTCCAACAAGGCCACACCTCCTAATCCTTCCTAAAACTGTCCCACCAACAAGTAATGTAGCACTCAAATAATGAGCTTATTGAAGTGCTAGTCTAATTCATCCTTATCAATAAAGAAATCGGGAGTCAAATATTGAGGTAAGAACCTGAAAGATCAGAGAAGCAGGGCAGCAGCCACCAGTGACTTTCTACCTCTTCTGTTCCTCCTTGTAAAACAGAGATCCTGTCAGCCCCGCCTTACCACTTCCTGTCTATTCTCTCTATAGTCATCCAAACCTTTATGGTCATCTAGTAGCTAGCTCTGCCCTCTTGACTCCAAGCAAGCTTTATTTGTCAGAACACATTCAAAATACCACACAGCAGCTTATTGGGGGGGGGGGGGCTAGTCTCATTCAAACCACCACAGTTATCATTTAGTCTGTCTGTCCAGGATTTTTGTTTTTGTTTTTATTTGTGTGTGTGTGTGTGTGTGTGTGTGTGTGTGTGTGTGTGTGTGTGTGTGTGTGTGTGTGTGTGTGTGTGTGTGTGTGTGTGTAGAGGCAGTTTTGAGCACTCAATTGGATGCTGAGAACTGAACTCAGTCCTCTGCAAGAGTAAGAAGCTTTCTTGCCTGATGAGATGTATTTTCAGAGTTGTATTTTCTTTTTCTTTTTTTCTGTTTCCCTAAAATTCTCTTATTTTTATTTAAAGTAGAAACAAGCTTGCTTCACACATCAATCCCAGTTCCCTCTCCCTCCCCTCCTCCCCCGCTCCCCCAACCTCCCACTTTATCCTCCTCTGCTCCCCAGGGAGGGTAAGGCCCTCCATGGGGGAATCTCCAAAGTCTGTCATATCATCCTGGGCAGGGCCTAGGCCCTCCCCCATGTGAGAGAGCATCCCTCCATGTGGAATGGGCTCCCAAAGTCCATTCGTATAACAGGTATAAATACTCATCTACTACCCGAGGCCCCATAGAATGCTGAGGCCTCCTCACTGACACCCACATTCAGGAGGTCTGGCTTAGTCCCATGCTGGCCTCTCAGCCATCAGTCTGGGAGTCATGAACTCCCCTTTGTTCAGGTCAGCTGATTAAGTGGCTTTTCTTTTTCAGATTGTTTATATATGGTGGATTATATTGATGGATTTTCGTATGTTGAACCATCCCTGCATCCCTGGGATGAAGTCTACTTCATTATGGTTTATGATTTTTCTGATATGTTCTTGGATTCCATTTGCCAGTGTTTTACTAAGTATTTTTGCATGGATGTTCATGAGGGAGTTTGGTCTGTAGTTCTCTATCTTAGTTGTGTCTTTGTGTGGTTTGGGTACCAAGGTCATTGTAGTCTCATAAAAAGAGTTTGGCAATGATCCTTCTGTTTCTGTTGTGTGGAACAATTTGGAGAGTATTGGTATTAGCTCTTCTTTGAATTTCTGGTAGAATTCTGTGCTGAAACCATCTGGTCCTGAACTGTTTTTGGTTGGAAGACTTTTGATGACTGCTTCAATTTCGTTAAGGGTTATAGGCCTATTTAAATTGTTTATCTGTTCTTGACTTAATTTTGGTAAGTGATATCCAGAAAATCGTTCATTTCCTTTAAATTTTCCAACTTTGTGGAGTACAGGTTTTCAAAGTATGACCTGATGATTCTCTGGATTTCCTCAGTGTCTGTTGTTATGTATCCCTTTTCATTTCTGATTTTGTTAATTTACATTGTTCTCTCTCTGCCTTTTGGTTAGGTTGGATAAAGGTTTGTCTATCTTGTTGATTTTCTCAAAGAGCCAACTCTTTTTTTTTTCCATCGATTCTTTGTATTGTTTTCTTTGTTTTTTATGTTATTGATTTCATCTTTCAATTTGATTATTTCCTGGTATCTACTCCTCGTGAGTGAGTTTGCTTCTTTTTGTTCTAGAGCTTTCAAGTATTCTGTTAATTCTCTAGTGTGGCTGTTCTCCAGTTTCTTCATGTGTGCTATGAACTTTCCTCTTAGAACTGCTTTCAGAGTGTCCCATACTTTTGGGTATGTTGTACCTTCATTTTCATTGAATTCTAGGAAGTCTCTGATTTCTTTCTTTATTTCTTCCTCTACCCGGGAGTGATGCAATTGAGCATTGTTCATTTTCTGTGAATTTGTGGGGTTTCTGCAATTTGTGTTGTTTTTGAATTTTAATTTTAAGCCATGGTTTCCATTAAGATACAGGGGTTTATCCCAATTTTCTTGTATCTATTTAGGTTTGCTTTATTGACAAATATGTGGTCGATTTTAGAGAAGATTCTATTTGGTGCTGAGAAGAAGGTGTATTCTTTTGTGTTTGGATGGCATGTTGTATAGATCGTCTTTTAAACCCAATTGTGTCATAACTTCTGTTAGTTCCTTTGTTTCTTTGTTAGGTTTCTGTTTGGTAGTCCTGTCCAGTGGTGAGAGTTTGGTGTTGAAGTCTCCCACTATAAGTGATTAGAGTTTTAGTAATGTTTCTTTTATGAATGTGGGTGCCTTTGTATTTGGGGCATAGATGTTCAGAATTGAGACTTCATCCTGATGGATTTTTCCTGTGATGAGTATGAAATTACCTTCTTCATCTCTTGATTACTTTTAGTTTTAAGTCTGATTTGTTAGATATTAGGATAGCTACAGCTGCTTGCTTCTTAGGACCATTTGATTGAAAAATCTTTTCCCAACCCTTACCTCTGAGTTAATGCCTGTCTTTGAAGGTGAGTTGTGTTTCTTGTATGCAGCAAAAGGATGGATTCTGTGTTTGTATCCATTCTGTAGCCTGTGTCTTTTTATAGGTGAGTTAAGACCATTGATATTGAGGGATATTAATGACCATGTTAATTCTTGTTTGTTTTGGATTAGTTTTTGGTGGTGGTATTATGTGTGAGTTTTCCCCCTATTTCTGACTTTTGGTAAAGTGAGATTATTGCCTATGTTTTTGCGAGTGTAGTTGACTTCCTTGGGTTGGAGTTTTCTGTAGTGCTGGATTTGTGGATATACATTGTGTAAATCTGGTTTTGTCATGGAGGATCTTGTTTTCTTCATCTGTAGTGATTGAGAGTTTGGCTGGGTATAGTAGTCTGGGCTGGAATCTGTGGTCTCTTAGTGTTTGTAGAACATATATCCAGGACCTTCTGGCTTTCAAAATTTCCATGGAGAATTCAGGTGTAATTCTGATAGGTCCTCCTTTATATGTTACTTGGCCTTTTTCCTTTGTGCTCTTAATATTCTTTCTTTATTCTGTATGTTTGGTGTTTTGATTATTGTCTGGCGAGGGGACTTTATTTTTGGTCCAGTCTATTTGGTGTTCTGTAGGCTTCTTGTGCTTTCATTGGCATGTCCTTCTTCAGGTTGGGAAAGTTTTCTTCTATGATTTTGTTGAATACATTTTCTGCACTTTTGAGCTAGGCTTCTTCGCCTTCTTCTATACCTATTATTCTTAGGTTTGGTCTTTTCATGGTGTCCCATATTTCCTGGACATTTTGTGTTAAGGATTTGTTGGATTTAAGATTTTCTTTGGTTGATGAATCTATTTCCTCTAGTTTATCTTCAGCTCCTGAGACTCTCTCTTCCATCTCTCTCTCTCTCTCTTTTTTTAAAGATTTATTATGTATACAATGTTCTGTCTGCATGTGTCCCTGCAGCCCAGAAGAGGGCACCAGATCTCATTACAGATGGTTGTGAGCCACCATGTGGTTGCTGGGAATTGAACTCAGGACCTTTGGAAGAGCAGTCAGTGCTCTTGACCTGAGCATCTCTCCAGCTCCCTCTCTTCCATCTCTTGTATTCTGTTGGTTATGCTTGCATCTGTAGTTCCTGATCGTTTACTCAGCTTTTCTATTTCCAGCATTCCTTCAGTTTTTGTTTTCTTTATTGTCTCTATTTCAGTTTTCAGGTCTTCAACTGTTTGATTGGTCTCATCTGTATGATTGTTTTTTTCTCGGCTTTCCTTGCTTTCTTTAAGAGGTTTGTTGATTTCTTCCATTTCTCGCTTTGTTTTTCTTTAAAGGATTTTCTCATATCCTCTTTTAGGGCCCCTATCATTTTCATGATGTTGTTTTTTTTTTTAAATATATCAAAAGGCATTTATTTTATTTATTTTCTGATGAATGGAGGCATATGTCCATGAGGTTGTTTTTAAGGTCATTCTCTTCTGTTTCATCTATGTTGGTCTTGCTGGTGTAGAGTCCCTAGAATCTGGTGGTGTCATGTTAGTCTTTCTGTTGTGTTTATTCTTACATTGTCGTCTTCGCATCTCTTCTTCCAGTGGGTACAGGTGGGGTCTTTCCCTCTCCTGGTGGGTATAGGTTCAAGGCTCTATTCTGCTGCCCTTTCTCTCCCTCCTTCTCTCTCTACCAGAGGGTGGAGGGGCAAGACCGGAATGGGGGCAGATGATGCTGGCTGCTTTGTTCTGCCTCCAGGTCCCTCTGCAGGATTCGGTGGGTCTGTCCGCTGCAGGTCAGGGAACTCAAAGAGGGGGAGGTGGGCTAGAAGAGCCGCTGGACTCACATATCTACTGGAGGGTAGAAGGACAAGCTGTATTTTATTTTTCTAAGCTAACAGGTGACTTTAAATTTTGACAAGAAAGTGGAAAAAAGTATTGCATAATTTATCTAAAGCATCAACATTTTCTCCCTTCTCTGCATTCTTAAAAATCCCACCTTGTGTTTTCCTGTGATGTTTAGCTTTTCTAAAGATACTAATTTTTACAATCTCGGCTGTTGACTCAGTGTGATGTAAAACTAGTGGCAGCATGGAGTAGATAGAGTCCACTGTAGTTTGCATAGCTATGTTTAGCTTATGATGGCTAAGGTTTTAAATCTCAAAGTACCTGAAATTTGCCTGTGTAAATAGAATGAGGGCCATTGAGGATACAGTCAATTTATTAATGATTAATATTCTCAGACATTGTTGTCATTGTCATAAATGATTGGTACTGTTTCTGATACAGTGGATATCTATAGGATTAGCTGTTTTATTTATTTTTGTTTTTACTTTAAGGTGTTTTGAGATAAGCTCTCTTTTATCCCAGTCTGACTTTGAACAAACTGTGTAGCCAAGGTTAGCCTTAAATTCCTTGTTTTCTACTTTAGCTTTCCAAGTGCTGGGGTTATAGACATATGTCACCATACCTAGCTTGCACTTAGCTACTTTAAAAATGATGAACTTCAGTTCTCTAGAAAATTCAAAGGTGAAGGAAAGTACAAGTAGATGCTTAGGTGATGGCTCCATTTGTACATTACTTGTTAGACCCTGAGTTTGATTCCAGCACCATGTGAAAACAAACCAAGCATAGTGTTGCACAATTGAAACCCTAACCCTGGGGAAGTGAAGAAGCTGGGTCCCTGTGTTTCACTCTCCAGCCAATCTAGCCTGTTTTTGAGTACTATGCGAGTGAGAGACCCTGTCTGCAAAAATGGTGGATGGCTGTTGAGGATCAACACCTGGGGAAAATACACCTTCTGAAACATTGCATCTCTTAATATCTAAGGCATAATAACAAACTCATTCATATCATGGAGTAGCATGTAAATCATATAGATTTTTACATTGGGTCTTAATTCTCCATACTTCTTCCTTCTGTCATTGGATAGAAATTATAGGAAAGACTGAAATGTTTATACATTTTATAAACTTCTTATCTTTCTTTAGCATAACTGAAATACAGATATATAGGAGTGTGATACATACTTGTAAAATTTAGTATTTTTCATTTACTTTATTTTAAAAGCACGGTGTACTGACACTTTAAGCAATTTAATGAGACTGAATATATTTAGAGACAGTGTTCTTTTCCAAGTATTCTGAATGCTTTGTGCATTTGCTCTTGTAAAGTATGTACACATGTATACTGCTAACATAGATAGCATGTATTTTCATTATAAGAAGCTGCATAATATAATTTCCTTTTAATAAAATGGTGGTGGTTTAATGGTAGAATGGGAGTAGATAAATCCCCCAGTTCTATTTCTCTTTAAAATCCACAGTTTGTTTTTATGCAATTATATAAGGGATCAGGAGTATTAGTTTAGTGGGAGAGCACCTGTTGACAATAGCTTTTTATTTTGAAGGTATATCAGTGTGAGTAGTTTAAAGAGTAATAGAACCTATGTATTGATTATTACTTTGTAGATTGGAAGCATAACTTTTGAGTTGGTTGAATAGGTTTACATTGCCATGGATTTAAAGCTCCCCTCCCTGCTTCTTTTATTTTTGGGATGGGTGATGTTGGATAAATGTGTTTCATGATTAGAATCCATATAATTTCTTATGTAAGTAGCTCTTTATGTTTTATTATATATAATGTGTTTGCCATGGTATGCTTGGGTAAAACCCAGGGCGTTTGGTATGCTAGGTAAACCCTGAACCACTGTGCAGTCGCCTTAGTGTTTTGTTTCTGAGACTGCCTTGCTGTGTGTAGCCTTGTCTGTCCTCTTCCTTTCAGGTACTGGCGTTACAGGAGTGCACACAACTCCTGGCTATTACTTTTAGGGAAAATGTTTCTTTTGGTGTTTTGAGACTTTATTATACTGTAGCCCAGGGAGGTCTCCATGTTTCAACACTTCTTCTGCTTTCACCTCTTGAGTACTGTGAACGCAGATATTGAAAACATTCTGATTTTTGTATGTGAATATTAGTTTGGAGAAACCCTCCCTCCTCTCTTCTCTCTCCTCCTCTTCTCTCTCCTCCTCTCTCCTCTCTCCTCTCTCCTCCTCTCTCCTCTCTCCTCCTCTCCTTTCCTCTCCTCTCTTCTCCCCCCCATCTCCCCTCTCTCCTGGTTTTTCTGTGTAGCCTTGGCTGTCCCAGAACTCGCTCTGTAGTCTAGCCTGGCCTCAACCTCACAGAGATCCGCCTGCCACCCAAGTGCTGGGATTAAAAGTGTGCACAACCACCACCTGGCATGGTGGACCACTTTTACTGGCAGTACAATGAATTATTTGTGCATAGAATAGAAGATTTTTGGCAGTGCTATTTTAGTTTAATGGTGTTAAACTGTTAACAACATTCTAGAATTGAGTTACAATAGAAAGATTAGGAAAATAAAAAGCAGGATTTTCCTTATTTTTAAAGGATTAATAGTTTTTCTGTGTTTTAGGCCCCTTAAATATCTAATTATTTCATTTTATCCTGAATGGCTGCATAACAACATACCCAGAAAATCTAATAAAACTGAACATCCCATCAAATTTTTATATGTAACTTGATCTGAATGTCTGTTTAACAGATTCTATTTTATAAATTTGGTCTCAAGATTATGTTTCTTCATTCCCCCTTACTGTGCTCCACTCAGCCAAAACAGTTGAAAAGGCAGACTTCCCTATGAAGCAGTGGGGTCAGGAAGTTGACTATAATAAGAGATGGATGAATCTACAGTGGTTGCTTGGTAAAAAGGAGAGTGATTGATTGGCAGTATATCCTTCTTACCCCAGTCTGGTAAAAAGGAGTGTCCTTGTGCTTTAGCCTCTGGAAGGCTTCTAGGTGTGTGCCTAAAAGGCTTACAGGTCTGGGTTCTCCCCTCTATTCCTGACAACCCCTATCCTTCCTATTGCTTTACTGGTTCCTTAGGTTTTCAAGTATTTGTGACTACAGGCATGTGCCCTATTTAGCATTCTTGAATTAATATTTTCTATTGTGTCCATCGCTACTGATACATTGTAAATTGATATGAGAAATAATACAGTAAGGACAAATTTGTAAGTCCAGACTAAGTAAGGAAAAAACTTGGGATACCTGGATAAATTTATTTGAAGTACAGGGTTGGGTTCATCCTTAGACTTTTAAACAGGTGTGTCCTCCTGTCAGATTGTTTGCCTGAAATCCACGTTTTTTTTTTTTTTTTTTTTTTTTTTTTTTTTTTTTTTTTTTTTTTTTTTTCAGAATTGAAAATAACTGATAGAAGCAACTCTCTCTCTTAGTTTGCACAATTGTGGTAGAGAATAGTTACGTACCACACTTTACTAGTCTTGCTTTGATTCTATGCAGATTTGATTTTATCTTATTATGCTACTTTCATCAGGCATAGCCTTTAATTTTTAAAGTCCTAGCACTTTTAAGAGAACATTAATAGGGAGCATGTTGATGTTGGTTGTCAATTATATGTTAGTGTTTTCTTTTTGTCTTGTCAATCATTTTATTGTTGTTTGTTAGTTTTAATTTAGTGTTTATTTTTCTATTAGGAAAGCAAGTATTCATTTCTAAAAGTTCAAAAATAGAGGAACATTTAAAAAGGAAGCAAATTATCTCTGACCCTATTATTAAATGACAGATACTATTTGTATACATTTCTCCTGAGTCACTCTTTTAGGATTCTAATTCCTTCATGCACAGTTTTAGGAAGCTATAATTTGCAGTATGTGTCTGTAGTACAATATAGAACAAAATAGACACATTCTTTAAATGCAAAAGGTTGAAAGTTTAATTGTAGTGATTATTTCTAATTTATTAAAGCTTGACTGAGGATTCAGAAAAGCAAAGTCAGCCTCAAGCTATAGAGATCAGGCAGTGGTGATACACACCTTTAATCTCAGCAGCCAGAAGCTAGGAGGTGGTGGCACACACCTGTAATCCTAGGACTCAGGATTAAGATGTAAACAGAGCCGGGCTGTGGTGGTGCACACCTTTAATCCCAGCACTGGGGAGGCAGAGGCAGGTGGATCTCTGTGAGTTCCTAGACCAGCCTGGTCTACAAGAGCTAGTTCCAAGACAGCCTCCAAAGCCCAGAGAAACCCTCTCGAAAGGGAAAAAAAAAGTAGATCTCTCCAAGTCCAAGGCCACCCAGATCTATACAAGAGTGAATCAGTCTAAAAGAGAACTATAGCTCACACCTTTAACCCCAACAATAGGGAAGTATATAAGACAGAAGCAAAGTCTCAAGAGAGGCATTCATTCTTCAGTCAGACTGGAGAGGTTACAGTCTGAGACTTGGATGAGAGCTCGTGGAGACAGGATCAGCCCATTCAGTCTGAGGTAGAGGTAAGAAGCTAGTGGTCAGCTGTTTTGCTTTTATAACATTCAGCTTGAAGTTCAAACTGGGTCATTTTATTATTTAATGTCTTTTAAAAAGTTAAAAAATTTTGCTGGAATACTGAATCAGGAAAGGGTGTCTTGGGTCAGCATACATTCGGGTGTGTGTGTGTGTGTGTGTGTGTGTGTGTGTGTGTGTGTGTGTGTGTGTGAGCTATTTTATCTCCTACAGCACAAAGCATACTAAATGGTAATTTGGAATCTCAGTTGTGCATTTGTGTCTGGAATATTTTCAGTTATAGCTGGCCTCAAGTTTCTAATAGAACAGTTACCTAAAAACCCCACTTCTCTTTCTGTCCTTACCCTTCCAGAACTGTAACATTTCTGGTCATGGCAGTCCATTTTCCTAACGGTTGTGATAATGCCCTGTGAAAGATGGAAATTTTGAGTATGTGCTGTATGTGTCATAAAGTTGTAAGTCAGTGAGATCAAGGATTATGTGCATTTGATGGTTATGTGGGGTTTTGGGGAAAACTTGCCAGGTTTGAGGATGGACCATCCCTGGAATGGGTTCAAAGCTCTTTTGGGTGTGTGACCACAATATATGACTCTTCACAGGGCTGGTGCATGTTTGTTTTTCAAGACAGAGTTTTTGTTGTAACTGCTAATATTTATCAGTTTATATTTTTCCCCATGAATTCATTATATAATTATGTAGAATTTTTGTTTTGTTTAATTTATTTTGAGATAGGGTTTCTCTGTGTCTCCCTGGCTGTCCTAGAACTCACTCTGTAGATTGGCCATCTAGGAACTCAGAGATTCACCTGCCTCTGCTTCCCAAGTGCTGGGGATTTGAGAAACATTTTAAATATAACACTTGTTATTCAGTATTTCCAGCTAGCCTTTTTATTCAGTTTTGATGTATATAGATTCATCTTTGTCCTTTTTTATTGTCAGTCTTGTTCAAGTTCAAGCTTTATTAAAATTTTGTAAACTTTTAATTAGCATTGTTAGCATCAATTAGCATTAGGTTTCCTCCTGTTGTTTTCATGCAGTCTCAGTTTTAGCTGATCACCTGCCAGTTTGTTCCACTTAGCTGTCTCCTTGCCTGTATTCCTTCTGCTTTCATTATCTCATGTATCCTATTAACCCTTTCCACTCATCTCCCTCAAAGCACCCCCTGCATGTGTCTCTTTGTAGTTTTCTGACCCGTGTCCTTATTCAGTTCCAGAAGTACGTTCATATATAAATTAGTTAGGATCTACGTATGAGAGACAATATGGTGTTTCTCTACTTTCCACTTCCTGCTCAGGCTGGACTGGAGCTTGGAGCAACCTCCTGTTACAATTCCTAAGTGCCATCTTAGTCCTTACAATACAGTTTAATTAACCTAACAAAACCTACCATTTCCCATTGATGGACATTTAGCCAATTATTTGCTGTAGCAAAACAGTGTTCCAGAAGCTTATCCCTGACTCTTCATACAGATGGTCACCTGTTTTTCTAAAGTAGCTAGAGGGCATGGAATTAGTAATTACAAAGTGTTATGTGGTTGCCCTTTAAATTTTACCATCTTTGCAGTTGGTCTTCCAAGTGTATTAGCTTATTTTACTCTTTTCCTACCTATATGTTATTTCCAACTTTTTAAAATTATTCTTAAGTCTAACAAGTTAGATGCTAATACTTTATATGTGATTCTTTTTATTTTTACTTTTACTAGGTTCTTTCCTCATTGTCCCTTTTTGAATTTTTGACTCTCTTTCTGGGATATTGTCTTCCTTTGACAGAAAAACTTTTAAAATAATTTTAAAAAGATTAAATTTCTCTGTGTATTTTTACTCTGTGTGTTTGCTTGCATGTGCTGGAAATTCTTGCAGAACTTTGTTCACCTCTTCTACTGCATGGCTTCCAGGGATCAAATTCAGTTCTTTAGACTTTTGTTAGT
Source organism: Cricetulus griseus (assembly GCF_003668045.3). NCBI lineage: Eukaryota > Metazoa > Chordata > Mammalia > Rodentia > Cricetidae > Cricetulus > Cricetulus griseus. The sequence continues at coordinate 192,850,610 of NW_023276806.1, forward strand.
ATTCAGGCATCTATACTGGTCTGCCTTTGCGGTTCTGACAGGATGTACCCTCAGCTGCAGCCACTAAGAGCACCACCTGTGCACATTCACTACGTTCCTTTTAAAAGGACTCTGCCCACCTCCTATCTCTTTCTTTCCCTCCCTTTCCCTCTCTTTCTCTTCCACTCTCTTGTCCCTAGGTACTGAACTCTGCCCCATCTCTCTCTCCTTCCAATAACCTCCTGTGTGAGTCCTTTTGTATGGCATGACTTCACCTCGAGGTGTTCCCCTCCCTTCACTCCCCATCATCTTTACTCTCTGAGCTACCTCAGGCCCTATTTGCAGTTTTTGAGGTAAGTAAATCAAGCCCTGGAACTTTGCACTGTGTTACCCAAGATCATATATCTACTTAGTGGAAGAGATGAGGTGGAAATGAGCACTTTTTCTTCAAATGCCACTTTATCCACATATATTTTACCACTCTTGGATAACATTTGATGACCTGCTTCTGTGGAATCTCTCCATAATGCCGAAAGTATTCAGATGAAGATACTTTTGTATTATTAACTCTCTTATGATACCTCTTGCTCCTTCCTTCCTTCCTTCCCTCCCTCTCTCCCTTCCTTCCTTCCTTCCTTCCTTCCTTCCTTCCTTCCTTCCTTCCTTCTGTGAATATACAGTCTTACAAACCTTTAAAAATTAAAAACATAATTTTAAAAGCCTGAAAATGTTATTCAATATTTCTTTTATTTATAGTAGTACATTTTCTAGAAAGATTTGGTATTCCTAAGCCTCAATATTTGTTTCCTTCTCAGCATTCAATAGATTACTTCACTAAAATGCTAATGATGTGTAGTTAAAAAAAAAAAAAAGTCTTTCAGTTGGGCATGGTAGCACATGCCTTTAGTAACCAGCACTCAAGAGGCAGAGACAGGCAGACTTTGAGGACAGCCTGGTTTAGGAAGTGAGTTGCAAGAAGCCAGGGCTCCATAGAGAGACCCTGCCCTTCCTCCTGCATCCCCCTCCCGCCCAAAAGGAGAGAAAAGAAGAAGAAAACATCTTAAAGCCACAAATATTAGAAATATAGATAGCAGACCTTAATTTCAGTTCAGTTTCCTGTTGGTAGAAGCTGTTTGGAGCCTGTTTTCTACAGTTTTGGATGCTCAAATTACTCAGCAGAAATCTATTCTGCACCCCTGGTTTTAATATGGAGAAAATGGCTAATTCAGTTTTATAAACTAGATATGTTGGATTGCTTATAAATATACATGCATTTTTTCTTTTAACTTTAAATTTGAAATAACATTATAGATTCATAGGATGATATTCCAGGAACACAGCTAATTTACAGCTGATTCTAGCTTGGCTGCCCCATTCTTAGTGTATGGTAGAAAACAGAAGACACTGTTTTAGCATCTCCCATCTAATCATTAAAGTCAGACATTTTCTCTAGAAAATGAAAACAACCCACCCGATGGTTTGTCCACTTGATTTTAAAAATAACATTTTTATATCTATTCAGATAGTAACAGATCTTGTCTAACAAAAGATGTCTACTTTTATTTTTTTGCTATGTCAGCATCCTTGTCTTATTTTCTTAGTGAAATTATGTATGGGTTGTTATATAAAGAATTAGATAGTAGTTCTCCAGCTTGTTCTTCTTTTTAAAGTCTTAGTAAAGAATAGATCTCTTTATGAGTCAACTTACACAAATTTACTAAATTGCTATCTCTCTGTCTCTAAAGCCAGAGATTCATACTGTAGCACTAGATGGCCTACTGTAGCATAGACTCGCAGCATTCTTGTATCTTCATGTCTCCACTTCATTGGTGTTGGGTATAAGCATTCCCAGCTATATTGCTGTGTCTTAACTATTAATGATTTCCCTGCTCATGGATGTTATGTTGGCAGTTTCTGTTCTTTGATATAATGATTATTGAACATAACACACTGCTTGGTTCACGGGTGTATTTATATGGAGGAGCTTCTTGCTTAGGCAGTATATTGAATAAAAAACACAGGATTTTGTTTCTTTATCCATTATCTACCTGTCTGTGAATCTTTGTCTGGCTATTTATTTTTAAAGATTTCATGTGTGCCCATAAAGGTCAGAAGAGGGTATTGGATCCTCTAGCACTGGAGTTATGGATGTTTAACAGCCACCATGTGGGTACTGTGAATTGAACCTACGTTATATTCTTTTAATTTTGTTTTCTTCTTTTCATGTTAGTGAATTCTATTCGTTTATTTTGGCTTTTGGAGACATGGTTTCTCCACGTAGCTCTGGCTGTCCTGGAACTCTGTGTAGAACAGCCTGGCCTTAAACTTGGAGACCCAAGTGCTGAGATTAAAGGCCTCTGTGCCACCACCCCACTGGGTGTAATTATAGTGTAACTTAGATATGTAGCAGTGTTTTTCATTATTTATAAAATGGTCCATCCCTACCAAGAACACTATCTGTTTCTTACTATTTATAAAATGGTGGCACTGTGTTTATTATCCCAGCACTGGGGAGGCAGAGTCAGGTGGATTTCTGTGAGTTCCAGGACAGCCTGGCTGTTACAGAGAAACCTTGTCTAAAAAAAAAAAAAAAGAAAAAAAAAGTGTGTGTGTGTGTGTGTGTGGGGGGGGTCCTTCCCATCTATATTGATTTGTAGTGTGATTTCTATTAAAAATTAAATGAAATTTTATTATTTATTTCCATCTCTGAGTTTTCTTAGTTTTTTTTTTTGTTTGTTTTTTTTTTGTTTTTGTTGTTTTTTTCTCTGCTTTCCTGAAGTAAGAAGTCACAGCTTCATAGAAAGCCAGTTGAGTGTCTGATAGGGCTAATCATCATATTTAGCCCTCAGAAGTGTCAGTTGTTCTCATATACACTCTTCAGGGTAACCTTTAAAATTGCTTTGTTGAATTGTGTATTGTTTCCAAACCATTGTGCTGTGGGATTGCATCAAGATGTAGATTAGTTTGCAGCTTTTCCATTTTTCAACTGCAAATAGTGATTTCAGTATACTCTTTAGCATGAAATTGTTAACTGGTTTTCAACTCTCCATAACTTAAAAAGAATTCACATTTCACAAAGCATGACTGGGTTAGAAAGGTCTGTTTGTTCTCTGATTTCTTAAATACTTTTTGTAGCACTTAATATAGGAATATTTTATAAACATACCTGTTTGCTCAGCAGTTTTCACTGGCATAGTATTATATATTTGTAAACAGTTAGGGCATGCTTGTTTAGTTTTAAACTGTATTTTCTCTGGCAAGAATTTTATATTAATCTGTAACCATAGGTGATTAAATCTTATTTTTATCAGTCCCTTTTGTAAATTGTGATACATTTTGGCATATCCTAATTGTTATGGTTCTTATTAGTTTTTAAGTAAAAGATACATAGTTAAGTATGCATAGTTTTGAACTTTTATTGTTACTGTTATTTAAGAGAACAAATATGTTGGCATGCACATGTCATGGCTTGTGTGTAGAAGTCAAAGGAGAACTTTACAGAGTTGGTTCTCTCCTGTGTGAACTCTGGTGATTGAGCTCAGGTCAGTAGGCTTGTGCAGCCAGTGCTTTCACCCTCTGAGCCATTTCATCTCCTTTATTTTCTTTTCCTAAAATGTGTTATAGACAGTGTGTAGATCAGTATTAAATGTCTTAGTTGGAAAAAAAATGGGAATTCTTTTATATTCTATTTGATCTGAAACCTAAAATGCCAGTTATTTTTTCTTCATATGCAGAAATGACATCTATTGCAAAAGTTAGTATTTTTACCTGTAGTAAATGGTGTGTTTTTATTTTTTTCTCATGCAGGTCTTCAGAGTTCTACATTTTAGCTCTCAGTGCTGAATTTCCTTCTCCCTTAAATTATTATAAACCTTTGCTGCTGTATAACAAGCGTGAAGATGTCTCGCAGTCCTGATGCAAAAGAAGACCCTGTGGAATGCCCTCTTTGCATGGAGCCCTTGGAGATAGACGATATTAACTTTTTCCCTTGCACCTGTGGCTACCAGATATGCCGATTTTGTTGGCATCGCATTCGCACTGACGAGAATGGGCTTTGTCCTGCCTGTAGAAAGGTAAGTGCTTCTAAACAACTTTATTTTCCTGTATGTTTTTTTTTTCCCTATCCATTATTGTGTATTCTTTCCCCATGAGTATGAGTGGGTTTTTTGTTCTCAATTTTTAAAATACTTATTTAAATTTCATTTCATATTCCAACCAAAGTTCTCCCTCCCACCTCTCTTGCCTCCCCACTCCCCAGGCCACCCCCCATCCACTCCTCCCAACAGGTAAGGGATGCCATGGAGAATCAACATAATTTGGCACATTAAGTTGGGGCAGGACCATGCCCCTGTCATCTGCATTAACTCTGAGCATGGCATCCCTTCATAGGAAATGGGCTCTAACAAGCTAGCTCATGCACCAGGGATAGATCCTGGTCCTACTCCCAGGGCCCCTCAGATAGTCCAAGCTTTCTCCCACATACAGAAGGCCTAGTTTGGTCCCACGGAGGCTCCACAGCTGTCAGTCAGTCCAGCATTCATTAGTTTCCACGAGCTTGGTTCAACTGTCTCTCTAGATTTCTCCATCATGATCTTGATTTCCCTTATTCATGTAATCCCTCCTCCCTCTCTTTGACTGGATTCCTGGAGTTCAGCCTGGTGCTTGGTTGTAGATCTCCTATACATCTGGTTCCATCAAATACTGGAAGAAGGATCTAGCTTCTCTGGAGCTGTGGATTGTAGTCCGGCTATCCTTTGCTTTATATCTAATATGAGTGGTTGGTTTTAAAACAAACATTGTGTGATTTTTAAGGCATAATGAATTAGAAAGAGCACTGGACTGGGAGTCAGCACTAACTGTTGTCTTTGTAGTGTTAACTGGCTGTAAAGTTATATAATCTCTGGCCAAGAAAATAGATGATTTTGGTGCTTTCTAATTAAAATTGGTAAAGAACTATTGAGTTTGGATATGATAATGTGGAACTAGGAAAACATGTTCTATATTAATGTGGGATACTAAATTGGAAGCAGAGAGGGACACTCTGATGCTCAGCTGACCTTTCACCTTTTCATTCAGTTGTGCACCCCAGTCCATGGGATGGTGCCAGCCACATTAGAGTTGCCCCCCCCCCCCAGTCCTCTCTGGAAACACCCTGTGACACAAGCCCAGAGGTGTATCTAGATGATTCTAAATCCAGTCAGTTTGACAATGAAAATTAATCATTACATCTGCCCTTGGATCTTTCTACTCAGTTTTAAATAACTGCCATCCATTTATTGTGTTATTAGTAGTACTGATAACTCAGTCTTTTTTGTTTGTTTGTTTTTTGTTTTTTTTTCCGAGACAGGGTTTCTTTGTGTGTAGCTTTATAGCCTATCTTGGCACTCCCTCTGGAGACCAGGCTGGCCTGGAACTCACAGAGATCTACCTGCATCTGCCACCCAAGTGCTGGGATTAAAGGAGTGTGCCACCAACGCCCGGCTGATAACAGTCTTTAGTACTAATTTGTGCAGAACAAATTTTAATCACTTTTAACCCGATTAACTTCTACAAAACCTCTGATTAAATGTGATTCCCATTTTACAGATGAGAAGGCTGGGGCAGAATGGTCATATAGTTTTGGAGAAGGATGACTGGAATTCAAAGCCTGGCACTCTGATTGCACATTTTTGATCCACCAGTGGCCCTGATATTATCTGTAGGAATGAAAATACTATAATCCTGAGAAGGAAAAGACAAAGACACACAACAGAGAAGATTGCTAGTAGTTTTTTGAGGCCACAATGATAATTGTTTTGAATATTACTTAATCTGTACATCAAATTTTAGGGCTGTTTTCACTTTATACATGAGAATACTGAGGCTTAGAGACTGGGTTGTTTTAGGGCTCATGGCCAGATAATGTTAGAACTAAATTTGAATTCTTCAGCCAGTCTTAAATATTTATGCTCTTGTGCTCTCTCTCTCTCTCTCTCTCTCTCTCTCTCTCTCTCTCTCTCTCTCTCTCTCTCTCTCTCCCTCCCTCTCTCCTCCTCCCTCCCTCCCCCTCTCCCCCTCTCCCCCTCTCCCTCTCCCTCTCTCTTTTTCTTTTGGTTTTTTGAGACAGGGTTTCTCTGTTATTGCTTTGAAGCCTGTCCTGGAACTTGCTCTGTAGACCAGGCTGTCCTTGAACTCACAGAGATCCGCCTGCCTCTGTCTCCCGAGTGTTGGGATTAAAGGCGTTTGCCATCAATGCCTGGCTCATCTTTTTTCTTTAGACTAGCAATGTATTTAAAACAAACAACCAAAAAGGATATGGGCTGAGGACCTGGTTTAGTAGGTAGGTCAAGTACTCCTGAGAACTAGAGTTGGATACTGAACATTGATGTAAAAGCCAGGCATGTTTCTATGACCTCACCACCCGAGGGGTGGGAAGGATCCCTGGAGCTTGCTGGCCTGCTACTTTAGCCATTGGTGAGCTCCAGATTCAGTGAGAAAGTCTGTCACAAATAAATGAGTAGAGGCCTCCACATTCACACACACACACACACAAACTAGCATGTAATGTATTATTTTAGCACATAGTAGGATTTCCTTAAATATTTAAACATTTATATTTTGTTGATGATAGAAATATATCTTCTTTGCTTTCTTTATATTTAACACAATTTCTTTGGGATTTTTCACATCATGTATTCCAATTCTGCTCACCTTCTAGTCTTAGTGTACACACCCCCTGCAACAGCCCCCAAACAGAAATTAAAAAACAAATCATACAAAAGCAAAGCAAGCAAAAAACAAAAGAAAAGCAAAACAAGAACAACAAAAGCCCTCTTTTCTCCTCCATCTTTCCCAACTCTCCAGTACCTCTTCATTGACCCTGGTGACATTGGGAACTGTGGTGTGTCACACATTATACCCTTTTGTCCAATCAGCTTTATTTGCAAACGTCCGTTTGAGTCGTTGGTCTGGTTCATGGCCTCTGGTTTCTGGTACACCATCATCATTGGATCCTCACTGAAACTCTTCTGGAATATTCCATGGCTTTCCTGTGTTTTGGAGATGTTGTGGTTATCATTCCACAGGACCAGTCCCTTCACTAGCTCCAGCAGATCCTAGATGGGGTATAAGTTAGGGTGGGCCAACCCAAGGCTCAGATAAGTCCAGGCCACTGGTCTGCCCACCTCAGGCAAGGGTTAGCTCTCTCTCCCCCACCTATGGTGAAGGGTGGGATTGTGTTTCCTGGGTGGGGGATGATGAGGGCAGCTTTCTTGCTGTAGGGTCCAATGAGGGGCAGAGTTAGCTATCTCAGGCCTGGCTCAGCATGGCCCTCTGAAACAACATGGGCCACAGTTATCAGCACAAACCCAAGCTACAGCAGGACCACAGACCCAGACATGGCCCTTGGCAGCAGCTTGGACCTTGACAACATCGTGGCTTCCGGTAGGAGCAAAGGCCACTTAGATCAGGATGATTCTGGTGGCCGTATGGCCCCTGGACATGAATAAGGTATTAGGTTGGGGCCACACCCTTAGGCTTCCTATAACCTTTGGTGGCAGCACAGACCCTGGCTGCTGGGCGTACCACATACCCAGACATGGACCCAGACATGGTTGTCAGCAGCATTGGATCTGGATGTCACCATTGCCCCAGGTAGCAATGCAGGCCTCTCAGATCAGCATGGCCCTTGGACACTAACATGGCCCCTCGTTCTCAGGCATCATGTAGTATTTGATGGTAGCAGGAACTTTGGACATCAACACAGACCCTGGCTGCAGTAAGGCTACAGACCTAGACATAGTCCTCAGCTGCAGCTGTGGCCTTATGTTACTATGGTGTTGGGTAGCAACTCAGGTCACTCAGATCTGAATGGCCCTTGCTGTAGCATGTCCCTCAGCAACCAGCATGAACTCAGGTGACTGACCTGACCCTGGGCAGCCACATGGCCCTTGGTGGCAACAGGAGCTACGGACATCAACACAAACATGGCTGCTATAGCACCATGGACCCACACATAGCCCTCGGCAGCAGCTTGGGCCCAGATCTTTGTTGCCTTTTGCAGAGTATCTCCATCTTAGAAGCATAATCTTCCTAAGAACCGTGTGCAAGCTGTAATGGGAATACCAAGACTAAGTAGTTGATTTTGTTTTAACATTTGTGCTAAAAATGATCTCTGCTAAGCTTTAAAAAATAATTTTTAGAACTTTTAACTTTTATTAAGTAAAAATATTTTAACGAAGTTGGAATAGTTAGAAGAGAGAAAACTAATGGTCTTATACCTGCTGCGTAGAATTGCTTATTTACCATTTATGCAGTTTTCTATTTAATGCTAACTTCATCTTATTTGTTGTGCTTATAGCCATATCCAGAAGACCCAGCAGTTTATAAACCACTTTCCCAGGAAGAATTGCAAAGGATAAAAAATGAGAAAAAACAGAAACAAAATGAGAGAAAACAGAAAATTTCAGAAAATCGAAAACATTTGGCTAGTGTACGTGTGGTTCAAAAAAACCTCGTCTTTGTTGTAGGTCTGTCACAACGCCTAGCCGACCCAGAAGTAAGTCCTCTTGTGTTTTCTTTATCAGCATGATGGTCTTTTGTGTTATTGGAAAATAGTAATTGACCCTGAGAAACTGGAAGATTTCTCTGAAAATAATAAGTCTTGGGAGAAAGCATAAATAATAGTAATAGTTTTTATAATGGCTAAGAACCTGTGGCCAGTTATGATCTTAGGCATATCTTAATCTTTCTGGGCTTCAGTTTCAATTGTGAAACTACTGTCTTGAACTAAAAGTCCCCCTTAGTGCTGATAGCTTGTGAAAATAACAATCCTGTTATCCTTAAGGCTAATAAGAGTTGTGAGAAATTTTTTTTTTTTCCTCTCTCTTTCCCTTCTCTGTAGCTGTGTGGACAAAGTGATTGGAGACACAGTTATTTGCAGCTACTAAGTAATCTTAATGAGCTGCCCAAGTAGTAGTGTGTCTGCCACAGTGTATGTGTAGAGGTCAGAGGAGTTTTCAGAACTGTTTCCCCCCTTCACTGTGTGGGTTCTGGGGATCTAACTCAGGTCGTCAGTCCCAACAGTGAGTGTCTTTACCAGCTGAACCATCTGAGCCATCTCTGTGCTCCCCAAGCAGTAACTCTTGTTCTTTCAGAACAGTTGTAGTTTATCATATCCCTTTACTTTGTCATTCTAAGCCAGTTTTAGGGAAAGAAGGAGAATTTGATTAAGTGAAATAAAAGACCAAGTTCTTTGTAGTCCACTTCCCTAATTGGTGGCTCTTAATCTCTCTCTTTTCTCCTCCTTTAATTAGTCTTACCAAAGTTTCTCTGAGCTTATACTTTCTTGTGGACTTGGGATTTGTATTGGCTAATCTTTAATTTCCACTATACCATGAAGTGCTGACAAGATTGCTGGGAAGGAAAATTGAAGCTGAGTATCAGCTAGAATGTTTGCTTCAGTAGGAAAGTGCTGACTTTGGGTAGTCTTCCAAAATAAGTTCTTGATAACAGTTTGAGGTAATGTTCTTCAGAGTCCTGGGCATTAGCTCTGTAGTAGAACACTCACCTGTCTGTTTCCAACAGCTTTTTACTAACTGTGGCAAATCCCTGGTGGGCTGGGGGAAGAAAACTTTAAACAAAATTTATTTTGGTTAATAGTGCCTGTCTGAAGTTTTCACTGGCTCTATTGCTGTGGGTCTAAGGTGAGATACCTCACCCTGCTGGCCGCTGAATGTGAAAGAAGACACTGTTCATTTCATGCAGCCCAAAGGCAGAAAGACAGACAAAGTAAGGGGCTGGGAACAACATAACTTTCAAAGGCAACCTTAGTGACCCCCACTTTCCATAGTTTCTGTGACCTTTCAGTAATTTATTAGTTATGAATCTATAAGCAAATTGATCATTGATTAGGCCAAACCTTTCATATCTACCAGCTACAGACCAAACCGTCAGTATATGATCCCTTTGGAGGGATAACTTCATATCTAACCGTAACTGAATCTGCTGGCTGTTTTTGTAAACAGTTGATGAGTTTATATTAAGGCCTCAAAAATTCCTCCCGATCAATAGAGGAGAATCGCAGGGAGCCATTGTTTGGAAGAACCTATCATGAGCATTAAAAAATGGATACAACTCAAGAATTACTAGGATCTGGGCCAGTAAGATGGCTCAGTGACCCAAGTCCAGTCCCTGGATCTCCTGTAATGGTAGGAGAGCATCAACTCTGCAAAGCTGTCCCCTGACCTCCACATATGTGCCATGGTACATATCCACTCCCCTGTCCTGCCCTCTACAACCCTACATACTACATACAAAGAATTATTAGGCGTCTAGGTCCAGGGACCTTGGCTGTAGTGTTTATATCTTATTCAGGAGATCTGTTTGTTGTTTTTTGTTTTTGTTTTTTCAAAGGGATTGGTCTAGAATTGATACTTGAGGCCAGGCGGTGGTGGCGCACACCTTTAATCCCAGCATTTAGGAGGCAGAGGCAAGCAGATCTCTGTGAGTTCGAGACCAACCTGGTCTACAAGAGCTAGTTCCACGACAGCCATAGAGAAACCCTATCTTGAAAAACCAAAAATAAATAAATAAAATAAATGAACAAACTTAATGAGTGCTGGGCCATCCTGAGCTAAAGAAGTAGGTCCTGTCACAAGAAACAAGGAAAAAAAAATTCAAACAAAAAAGAACTTCAGTAAGAAATATTAGACCCAACTTAATTTCAGCAGTCACTTCTTCCATCTTGTTTTCTCATTCCTCAGGCAGACACAATCCCACCCCTTCTGTGACCATTTCTCTTGACCATGACTTCTCTCTCTCTCTCTCTCTCTCTCTCTCTCTCTCTCTCTCTCTCTCTCTCTGTGTGTGTGTGTGTGTGTGTGTGTGTGTGTACATACATACATACATACATACATACATACATACATAAATGTGTGCTTGTGTACATGCGTGTTATTGAGGGAGAATATACTTGTGATGTGGAGGTCAGCAGATAACTTTGTGAAGTTGGTTTTCTTTGACCTTTACATGGGTTTCATGGATAGAGTTCAGGTTGTCAGACAGGCACAGCAAGTGCTTTGTCCCACCTCTCTGGCTTACTTACGTCTTTTTGTTACTTCTCCCTAATCTTATTGATTACTTTTGCCTTTCTGAAATTGCTACTTCAGTAACTTGCTGGGATTTTCATCTTGATTTGAGAGCTTTTGGGTGTGAAATTGCCTCCTGTTTGTTTATATTTATCTTTAGTTTAGCCAACTCTAGTATTGGTAGCAAAGTGGAGCCACATCTAGAAGTGGATTGATTATCAATTGTATTCTTTTTTTAGCAGAAAAAAAATCTTAGAAGATATGTTAATTTGTTGATGATTAAGAGGTAATTTATCTTAAAGTCCTAAAAGTGTAGTTTTGAAATTTGTATGTCATAAAATTTTATATCAAGATCAGTTATCAAATCTATTTTAATGTCAATAGAAAAGCATCTCAGAATCTGTGGGTAATTTGATGATTAAGGGGTAATTATATCTTAAAAATCCTCAGATTTCAAGTTTGTGGAGATAATCATTTTTATGAAAAGCTGAATTTTTTGAAAATATGCTGTTTGAAGCTGAAGTTAAGTTAGGTAGCAAGCCAGACATAGACTGTACTCTTAACAAGTTTATAGGCCAGCAATTAAGAGCATTTATTGCTCTTGCAAAGGACCTGAGTTTGGTTCTGAGTACCTATATGGTGGCTCACAAGCATTTCTAACTCCAGTTCCAGGGGATCTGACATCCTCTTCTAGCCTCTGAGTGGTACCACATGCACATGGTGAGCATATTTACATGCAGGCAAAATACACATGCACTTGAAAAAAACCTCCCCAAGAAAAGGATGATCAGGATCAGCTTTGAAAATTGATATTAGCTAGGCAGCAAGTAAAGTCGGATAGTGTCCCAGGCATGTGGTGGCACCAAAGAGCATTTCATTTGAGGAATTAAGCAGCTATTCAAGCATAAACATTTCATTTTATAAACTAGAAACTGAGGCAAAGGCAAGTTGAATGATTTTTATTATGATAGAGCTTCTCCTATGCTGGTGTATTCTGTGCTGATGATTGCTTTGTTAGTCCATTCATTATCCACCAAGCAGCCTCTGATTGCCACAGTTTTGTCTTTCTTAGCAGTGTCCATGAATAATTGACTATATTCCAAAAGAATACTTCTGCCTCTGTTTTATCAGTTGTTTAGGCAAAATCTAGAGTGTTTGTGTTAATATAGAATGTTCAAATTCTTTGAATTTTGTAACACGATAAATAAAAGATCCAGAGACTGATATTGAAGTTCAGGCTTCAAGTTGAAGATCAGAAAAGCAAAGCATCCAGGCACTAGCTCTTACCTCTACCTCAGCTCAGACGTAATACGTCACCACAAATTTCCTTTGCTGTAACAGCCTTTCATGTGATACTGAGAGGCCTACCAATGTCATTGATGTACACATTCAAATTTTTGTTTTCCTTTTGAGAAAGTCTGTTGCCCTAAACTCCTGAACTTACTGTGTTATGAGTTATCATACCTAGATTTTTATGTAATTCTTTTCACTTAATGCTAACACAATTCATTTTTTTTCATTTAAGACCTCATTCTGCAATCTGATTTCTTTGTCTGGAAGGTTAGAGTTCAGTGATGAGAAGTGTGATTAGGACAAGTTGAGTGGCACTTCATTATGAAAGGCTTGTCAACAATGCTGAGGAATTTGCATTTTATCCTAGAGGCAGTAGAAAGCTGTTGAATGTTCTCAAGAGTAGAATAACATGCTGGATCTGTGCTCTGGAAATAACATTCCAGCTATCATATGGGCATGTCAATGTAATTCACCAGAGATTGTTTCCATTAAACAGTGCCTTTAGTTCTTCAACTCCAAAAATGCTTCATTGCTGCCTCCTTTTAGAAAAGCTCATATTATATAACATACCTTCCTTTTTTGTTTTGTTTGTTAGATCACATTCATTTGCATTTTACTATGCATTCTTGTGTGGTATACAGTACTTGATCAGAATATTTTGGGGAAAGACCTGTGTGGATAACTTGCCAAAGTCCCAAATTACCTCCTGTGTACAACCAGAATCTAGAACCACAGCTTTTTAATGAAATATTACCCCCTTTTCTCTTTCTCTCTCTTTCTTTCCCTTCTTCCTTCCTTCTTTTTTGCGGGGGCGGTTGAGACAGGTTTTCTCTGTGTACCCCTGGCTGTTCTGTAACTGGCTTTGTAGACCAGCTAGCCTCAAACTCAGAAATCTGCCTGTCTTTGCCTCCTAAGTGCTAAGGTGTGTGCCACCACCACCTAGCTACCGATCATTTTCTTAATGACTTAATTTCACTGGACCAGTTAACAGCATTTGATGCAGGCACTACTTTCTAAATAATGGTCCCCTGAATTTGCCCTTGCCTTAACTCCTATAAGCTTGTACTCTACCCTATAGCCAAACAGATTGTATCCTTCATTTTCTTACAGTAGTCCTCCACGTTTCCTAATCAGAGTAAAACTCAAATTCCTTTTGAGGGCCCGAACACTACATGACCTATGGCAAACTTCCTTTCTGGCCACATATGCCACTGTTTTTCTGTCTTAATGAAAATGACCCAGGTTTCCTTGGGCTAGTCTAAATTTCTGTTCTCCCCTGTGCCCTAAATATTCTTGTACCAGGTGGGACACCTTTATTCCAGTTTCCAGTAGACAACATATGTTTCCCGGAAGAGAAAAATAAAACATCCATAGCCTATAACACTTTTGTTTATTTATTTTGTTTTTGTTTTTTCATGACAAGGCTTTTCCTGTGTAGCCCTAGTTGACCTGGAACTTACTCTGTAGACCAGCCTAGTCGTGAACTCAGAGATCTATCTGCCTCTGCCTCCTAAGTGTTGGCAGTACCACACCTATCGTGTATAGCACCCTCAAAAGACAAGGATGGAGAAATCCTTGAGATAAGTCAAGTATAGATATGTATAGGACACTTAGATACTAAAAGTATGACCAAAATCCCCAAAAGACATTCCACTTTCCTTAAAGTCTTATGTTTTAAATAATCACTATTGCAATTAAAAGTGAATTCTTAATGGTATAATCTCTCCTTATATATTTCAGACACACACACACACACACACACACACACACACACACACACACACACACACCCACCCACCCACCCACCCCTCCCTGCGCGTGTATGGAAAATAATGATGAAAGGACCTTTTCTGCATGTAAGTGCTTGAGCACAGCTACTCTAGAACCTACCCACCTGTGATCTGTGGCTTTTTAAGCCAGAAGCATTATTACTACTTTGGAATTTACTACGTCAATTCTTTGGTCTGCCTTAGCCCTATTGGATAGGAATTTCTTTTTTAACTTGCCTCTCAATGATTTGCATTAATATTCTATTTCTTGGAGTGTTTTTACACCACAAAATAACCTTTCATCTAATTTGCAGAATCACTAAATGTAGCAGTTAAAGAATTTATCTGTAAATTCAATTTATGTCAAAACTGAGAACATACTTTGTTCTGTGTTTATGTATAATACAGAGTTTCTGATTTCCCTTAACTCTAAGTAGGCCTCATAGCTACACACATGTCTGTAGGACATTCAGAATATATAGAGAACCATTGTTGGGCAGGGCTAGTTTGAGCCATGGAAGAATCCCTGGCTTCCATGCTCTGAATGCTAGGAATGTTTCCCTCTTACTTTAGTCAACCCCCAGTTAAAACTTGCACTCATCTCTAAAGTGGCCCCTGCAATGCTTCCTTCACTGAGAGCTGCAGCTCTGCTATAAACTCACTTAGGATATGAGCTGCTGCTGGGGAACAACTGTGTGCTGCCAGCCTTGGGAAGCAGGCATTTAGCTGTGAACATGCTAGCTGAATTGGTATTCTTCCAGCTGGAATATTTATTGAATGCAGTTTCAAATTCTACTGACCAGAAAACCACTTTTAAACTATTTTCTTCTCAATCCTTTAACCCTGAAACAATCTGGGAATGAGGTTTTATTTAGTTAGCTACCATTATTATTCTATTAGACAATCGATCTGGATAGAGAGAAAAAAGTGGAAGTCACTGTAGTCACCTTTTAATCCATTAAAACAGGCTGTGTATAATCTTATAAATACCTAAAATATAGTGAGGTTAGTATGTATTAAGTTGAAATCTGTTAAGAATTAATGGCACAATATAGACTGCTCTCTGAGAAATAGTTGTTGTCTGTAAAGTTTCAGGAAATGAACAAAATTTAATGTTGAGGTAGTTCCAAGTCATGGGAGAGGTTTTGTATCATACAATACTATGATCAGATTAGTCAAGGTTATGGATCTAAGAAGATCCATAACCTGTAAGAAGATCTAAAAGAACACTAGTAATCACAGAGTAACAGAGGTGAGAGAGATTTGAGGACAGGAAAACACCAAGAAGTGACTAGAGGAAGAATGTAAGTTGGTTTTCCAGATGTAATTTAGCAGCAAAGATTGTGAGGAGGGAATAACCACGAGACAGATACAACATAATGAGTTAGTTCACTGGCATGGGAAATTAAACACATGGTGATAAGGCACAGAAGGCTGGGGTGCTGTCAGTGTATTTGGAATTTATAAACAGTGACTTAGTGTAACATATATTTATTTATGAGACATGAATGTCATTGCTTATGTCTGTTCTTATATATAGTTTTGATCGTTACTGCCTTATAAAAAGCATTTATTAGTGACAATACAGTTGAATTCTGTGAAGGTAAGATCCCATAGAATATTGATGCAACTATTAGAACATAATAATGTTAAAGATCTTAAGGCTCAGTTCCTATTTAGTGTTTCAAAAGAAGAAGAAGAATAGCTCTTAGACTCCTAAAATATCCTGTGAGTTAGCTACATAAATATACTAGGAGGTAGTTACATTAATTAGAAACTTAAACAATTACTGGTGTGCTTTTCACTTACAAGGGATGATGAATGTCCCCATTATCAGGATAAAGATGATTAAAGCGGGGACAGTTTATGCCTTATTTCTTCTTCTTTTATAGGTTTTAAAACGACCAGAGTATTTTGGGAAGTTTGGTAAAATACATAAAGTTGTCATCAATAATAGCACATCATATGCAGGCTCACAGGTAACTCATCATAGGGATTTTTGCCTTTCCTCCCTATGGTCTGGGCTTGACCTGGGCTGTCAGAAGGAAAATTTTCTTTCTGCAATCAGAAAGCTTGAGGGTCAAAGGAGTTATAGTGTAGTGACCTCTGTTGGTGGGATGGGGGAGTTTTTAATGTTCATTTGATCCCTCAGGTCTTAGAGCGAATGGCTTGATGGAGTAAGAGGGAAATAGAAAAACAGAAGTTTATGGGGGTAAGGGGTGGGGGTGGTTACCAGGTAACCTGATAATTAGGTATTGATTTATAATCATATTAATTTTAGATATTAAAAAAATAGACAGCTCTGTCAAACTGCCATTACTTAACAACTTGTGTTTATTTTTGAGAGTATTTGTTTTGATACAATGTCTTTAAGTGTGATCTTTTAAAATTTCACTTTTAAACTATTTTGTAACTTTGATGAGCCTGTCAAGTTACTTTTGAAAAATAAGCAATGGGGGAGGAAAGATATTATTTACCTATGTTATAATCCACTTATAGCTAGGTAAAGGTCAAGTATGATGCTTTTAAATGAGCTAGTCAAAAGAACATTATATCAAAAACTACTACTTCTAATTATTGCTATTATTATTAACAATGTCAGTAGTGAAATAAAAACCTTTAGAATTCTTAGGCAGGTTGCAAAAGAATTTTATTTTGCAGTATTAATTTGAAACTAATAACAACGGGATGGAATGTGCTTCGCTTTAGGGTCCGAGTGCCAGTGCTTATGTAACCTATATCCGGTCAGAAGATGCTCTCAGAGCAATACAGTGTGTCAACAATGTGGTGGTAGATGGCAGGACACTTAAGGTAATATGTTTCTCTTGATTATTTTCTGTCTTTTAAGAGGAAGGGGTAAGGTTAAAACGTAGAGTAGTACCTGGCATTTAAACGGTAACTTTGAAGGCATTTAATTTAATTTAAAGGTTGTCTTTTTTGGTTTCCATACCAACCTGTTATGTGCAAATTATTTAGTAATAAGTAGGACTCTATTTACTGGGTAGGAATACACATTATTTAGGAAATAGTACTTTAACATTTTGGTTCATGTTTTTCTTGTGAAAATGGAACTGTTCTCATCACAAACAGGTAATAGTTGTGATTTGTTGTTACTAAATACCTGACCTTTGGTTTACGTTTGGGCAAATAGTCCCAACCAGTGTAAATGAAAAAAGGATGGCATCATTTAAAAGAGGAATTTCCTTTCTTCTGAATTGAATTACTTATAAACACGTAACAGGCTTTTTTGTGCCCCTGGTGCCTAGAGAAGAAGATTCAAATTTGCAAATTTTGGAAACCATTCACTTAGATGTTTTCTCTAGCTCTCCCAAGTGAATGTCTGCAATAAGTCCACCAGTAATCAGCGCCCTAGTATTCTCAGTCACATTGTGTTCTGTGCTCATTTTAGGTGAAGTCATAACAATAATAATGGAAATTGACATCATGGTATCAATTCATATTTTGAGTATTCTTTCCCCTGCTCCCCTCTTCCTCCTCCAGGCGTCTTTAGGTACAACAAAATACTGCAGTTACTTCTTAAAGAATATGCAATGCCCAAAGCCTGACTGCATGTATCTGCATGAATTGGGAGACGAGGCAGCCAGCTTCACAAAAGAGGAAATGCAGGTAGTAAACTCATGTGACTTACCAATTTAGTACAAAAGGAATTACTTTTAAAGTTATAATTGTGAAGGCAAGAAGGAAGAGTTGTTACTGTTGTTGATTTTTTGTATTACTTTAAAGTAACATTTCCAAAGCATATCTTAAAATGTCTCTTCTAAGGACACGGTTACAATAAAAATGAGTCTGTGGTCAGCTGAATCAGAAAACTACATTAGTGAATCAGCAGATTGATCTGTTGCAAAATGTTGCAGAGGTTTTAATGTGCCAGCATATATTCAAAAGGGAGCCTGGCTGACCGCAGGGAACACTTTGGGGAGTCCACTTTAAGGAGAATGTCAGCAGGAAGAAAGCCAAGGAGTTACAGTAATTATTAGTTGGGGTTTTTTGTTGTTGCTTTCTTTGTTTTGGTTCAACATCTACTCTTTATAGAATGTTCTAGAAAATAATGTGTCCAATGATGGTGATAATCATTTTTAAGCAGTGACTCTACTTTGAAAGTGTCCACAGAGTAGTCATTGTCCTATAAAAGGTAACTTGAAGGCTTAATATCCTGTCTTCTTTTTTTACGTTTCCTCTTCTCCTGTCTCCTTTCAATTTGTAGTATAAACATGCTTTTACAAGTAAAAATGTTGACCATACGGCATATTAAAATGAGGATTATACCAAAGCACAATGCTGCAGTTCCCTTTTGTAGATGAGGACTTCAGATTGTTGCTGTGGACTTTTGCAGGAATACTTCTCATTTAGAAGGTGGGGGGCATTCATTGCTACTTTTTATTCCAGGTCAAACTAGAAAATATATGAGCTCCTTTAAAGGCAGATTGTAAACAGCATGAAGTTTTGTCTCTTTTGACTTGGAGTTAATGCAGGTTAAGTCCCATTATTTAAACATCTTGGTGATTTTGACACTACTGTCTTTGAAAATAAGAAAGTGTTTAAAATTATGATATTCAGTGGGGCACACAATACAATTTTTTTTCATTTAGTACTTTAAAAATTTTGTTTCTGAATGCTTTTTCTTTACATAGAATTTTGTTTTTTTGCGTGTGTGTGCATGTATGTGTGGCATATATGGATTTGTGCGGAGCCCTCACCTGTCCACGCACCTGTGGAAGCCAGAGGTGCACATGGAGTCGACACCTTTACTTTTGAAACTGGCTGCCTAAAGAGTACCTAGTATCTTACTGTATTCTGCACACACACACACACACACACACACACACACACACACACACACACACACACACACACACACACACACACACACACACACGTTTGTACTGCACCACTTTGCCCACTGAGTCATCTCCCTAGCTCCTGGGTTAACCTTCTTAGATGAAATCTAGATAGATAACATTTCAAACTCTATTTTAAGTAGCGCCCATATATTTGCTGTTACAGTGGAAATTTGTCTAAGGATTTCAAAGTCCAAGTAAATCTCATGTAAATAAAACTGTTGTTCAACAATAGGAGAAAAATGCACATGGTGAGATTTTTAACTGCTTGAATGAACTCCATAATCACTTATATATCGGGCTGAGCCATAATAGCTCCAAAAATATTGCTTACAAAAGTAATTTTTTAGGTGGTTCATGTTTTAAAGATATAAAATCCACATCTAAATATATTTTTCACCTTAAAACTTATTCATAATATGTTCTTTTTACCCGAGTTTAAAATTATTCTGATAGTTTCTTTGGTAAAATATTTCTCAGTTTGGAAAGAAAATTTGAGTAAGTTGTATCACAGCAAAAACCAAACACCATGTTATTATGTAACTCAGAATTGAGTAACCAGCTTGTGTGTCAGAGTAGGGAGCAGTGCTGGATGAGATGCAGTTTTTTTGTGCTAAGTTAGATGATACCACTTTTGCTTCATATTTATTTTATTTTTTTCTGCTATATTTTCATTTTGCCACAATATATACTTAAGTCACAGCTTTAAAATAGTTGATATTCCCATCAGTAAGTGAAATGTCCTTTTAGTTAAGACATACATTGCCATTTATTTGTGTTTACAGTTTGCTTGTGCAGTGATCCTTGCCTGATTTCTCCTGTACCCTTTGTGACATTGCCTTCTGATATAAAGCTACCCCAACTACAGTAAAGCAGTGTTTTCAGGTATATACAGTGGATGCCAGCAAGGCTTTCTGTAAAGGCTCGCCTAGTGAAGTATTTTAGGATTTCTAGACTATGGAACATCTTGTCTGTCACTGTGCTCCACTATCCCTATTGTAACACTTCACTCTGACTCTGTAGCAAGGAAGCATGCACACAGTGTATAAATGAGTAGCCTAACTGTGCCCCAGTGAAGCATTGGGACAACAGGAGAGACTGACTGTAAACTGCTTATTCCTGGTTTAGAGTTTAAGACATTAATTTTTATTTTGTTATCAGTAGGGAGAAAGTAGAGAATAAAAACAAATCAATGACACTTTTACCTGGTGTCAAGAAAAAGAAAAATGCAAGAAAACTGTGGATTCCTTATGCCGTTATCTTTAAATAAACGCAGAAATTGTTTCATCATCAGATGTTCTGGGTTTCCTTCCAGCTGTTGTGACAAACAGCATGACCAAAAGCAGTTTATGGGAGAAAACGGGTTTATTTTAGCTCATAGGTTGTGGTTCATCTTTGAGGGAAGTCTAGGCAAGAGCTCATGGAGGAATGCTGCTTGCTTTCCTGCTGATCTGCTCGTACAAAGCTAGTTTTCTTTTATAGCCCAGGAATTGTGGCCTCGGCTAGACCCTCTTAACCGATAGAGTTAACCCTCTCTCAATTAACCCTCAAGATAATTCCCCACAGACATGCCCACAGGTCACTGATTGGGCAGTCTTTTAATTGGCAGTCTCTTCTTAGGTGATTCTTGTCAACAAGTGCCTTTATCCACCGAGCTGTCTCAGTGGCCTCCTCCTGGTGCCTTGGTTCTGATGGAATGCTTTGGTCTGTGAAGTATCTATAGTGTAGCTTAGCTGGAATAACTTGTTAGTCTAAAAGTTTGATGGCATCATCCTCAGGTTTCTTTGACTCTGAGAAAACTCTAATATTCTCTTTAAATGGTACCTTTAATAGTTAAAAAAATAAAAGCATTTCATACCAGACTGTGTTTTTTGAATCCTACTGCAGTTTTAATTTCTTCTTTCATTAGGCGGGTAAACACCAAGAGTACGAACAGAAGCTACTCCAAGAATTGTATAAATTAAATCCCAATTTTCTTCAGCTATCTACGGGTTCAGTTGATAAGAATAAGAACAAAGTGACACCATTACAGAGGTATGATACGTAAGTACTGACTAAGCACTGGTACTACTCCAGTCTGATGTCTTTCCCTCCTCTTTGCCATTCTTTTCATTGTGTGTGCTTGTTAGACACAATTCCTAGTAAGATCTACCATGTATACATCATCTTCAGCTATGTAGAAACGTTAGGTCATTGCTTCTGAATATGATTTTTATTTTATTTTGAAACAGGGTTTTCCAAAGTAGCCTTCACTGGCCTGGGACATGCTCTGTAGGCTAGGCTGTCATTGAATTTACAGAAATCCTTCTGCCTCTGCCTCCGAGTCTTGGGATTAAAGGTGCGTGCCACAGGCATGGCTAAATTTGAATTTCTGTTGCTCCCTACTCCCTGATAACACTTAGCTTCTTGATGCCTTCACTCTGGGCTCTTATTTAAAGATGGGGACAAGCTTTCATGTTGAAAGGAAATCACAGAGCTGGGTACAGTGCTCTCATCTCTAATCCTAGCACTTAAGAGGCTGAGGCAGGAGGGTCATAAGTTTGAGGTCACAGTGTGGGCTAAAGAGCAAGTTCTTAGCCTTCTTAGGCTTTCACAAAATAAGAGCCCTGTGTTGGGTAGGGAAAAAGGAAATCAAGTAGTGTTAGATATTGAAAAGCTCTTGCCACCCAATTTAAGATTTCTCCCTAACATAAAGGAGAAATCATATTATAGAAGAGAAGAAGATAGTCATCTGAAATGTGTGTTCCGGTTACAGGTGTGCACGGCTGTTTAGTCTAGTGACCACTGATATTACGTCCTGTGAGGAGAGAGTGTCTTACCTTTGGGTACAAGCAGTCTTCCTGTCTTCAGCCTCTTACATGGTTTGGGTGGTAGATATTAACTTGAGTGTTTAAACAGATTTATAATTTTAAGTACAAAGTCTCATGATTTGGTGATCTTCATGTCTTAAACTGTACTTTGCTATAAGTTGTCAGATATTGTACAGTTAAATAGTAACTTTGAGGGTTTTACCCTAGCCTATCTAAATGTTCTGTAAGTGATGTTTAATATACAGCTTTAAATAGTAGAATCCTGTGTCTAGTGAAATAACTATTTTTATTGTCAATCTTCAAACATTCTTTTCGTTTAAAATTTTAAAGCAACTGTCTTCCCTTTGCTGAAGATTATTTAAATAGTAAAGACCTTTTAAATATGAGTATTTATTTCTTACACATGATGGGTATGTGTATGTATATAGATATATAAGTAGACTTCAGCATAATACATAAAATCACTGTATATTAAATAATGCGAGGTTTCCTTATGTTGAAGTTAGGAATAAAAGCTAAATCCAGCCATATCTTTTGAGTTGAACAAACTGACCCTTTACTTCCATAATTTGTACTACTCTTTCTAGATGATTAGCCATGTGCTATTGCTCATTACCTACCACTTCTATGGTAATTAAAAGAATAAGATTATTGTAGTAAACATTTGTGATACATTCAGCACTTATATGCATCATTGATCTTATTAAAAATAGTTTTTCTGCATGATTAAGTTACTTTGAAATGATGGAATTCAAGTGCTGAGAGCAGGAAGTGAGGAAGCCATCAATTGTAATGCGTAAGGGTGTATAGCTTCAAGCTATAAAATGTATATTGAGACATTATTTGTGAAACAACTGAAGATTCTAAAAGGAATAGTACCTTGTTGGGCTATTGTGCTGTGGACACTGAGCAGACCTAGTGGTAAGAATCACAGAGTACACATCGGGTGCCCTGTAAGTCGTCATGGCTTGATGTGGCTCCTGTAGCCTATGTGGAAAAATGTTGAGTTCAGACAGAAATGAAAGGAAGATGTAGATGTAAGTAAAAATTTGATATGCTTATTTAATTTTAATAGTCCTGTGTGGCAGATGTTGTCATTATTATTTCAGATAAGAAAACTAAAACGGAGCTAAGTGTTTAATAAGTATTCCACATTCTGACCAAAATCCCTGTCACTTTAAAGACTAGACACATCTCACTTTGCAATCATTGAAAACATTTAAACTATGCCACAATTTTAAAGGAGAAATTGGTAGAAAATAATTTAATGCGTTACATTAGTTTTATTAAGTGAAACCATTTTGACTGAAAATAATGTGGTACTTCAGAGTTATAACTTTCAGAGAATTGATAGTGTTTTAAGCTTTCTTCAGCCACAGATAGAGGGCACTAGTATACTGTCTATCTAGTAAAGGTATTAAAAGAAAAACTTCTGTAGGAATTTATCAGTTTTTATTCCATGGAAAGGAAGTTTATGTTGTTGTCACCACCACCGTCATTGTTGTTATTGTCATTTTTTTGTGGTATTATAGATCAAATCCAGGACCTTGTGTGTGCTAGGCAAACAGTTCACCACTGATCATAATCTCTAACTCCCTTTTAAAAGAGCATGGCTGTATTCTTACTGAAAATGAAGTGTGCTCTTATGGACAGGTGCTGTCTGAATGCCATGCCTTACTAATTGAGGAGATTAGGAGGAATTAGTGCATTAATCCTCTTCTGGATTCCTTGGCATTACTTGGTACTTGGTACTGCTAAGAATCAAAAAAGGTACCAGGTGATAGTGATGCACGCCTTTAATCCCAGCACTCAGGAGGCAGAGGCAGGCAGCCTGGTCTGTAGAGAGTTCTAGGAGAGCCAGGGCTACTCAGAGAATCCCAGTCTCAAAAAAAGTGTAGTGTAGTTTACCAAATATGTACAAGATTCTCTCAAGCAGAACTTGTTAAATCATTAACCAGTATTAAGATATCTGTGAACTCTGAAATTTCATGCAAAATTTTACATATCAATTGGTTTTCTATGGAGATGTTGCTATGCTGCTAGCTAGAGGGCTAGAAATGAATCTTTGAGTGGTAGAAAACAGGGTTTCTCAAAGTATGGACAGGAACCACAAAAGTGGTCTGCATTTTATGAATCTCCAGAAAGACTTCTCTTTATTGTAGAAAAAAGATTTATAATTTCCCATTTTTATTTTTGCAAAAAGCCCAGAGCTGTTTATTAGTAATTAAATGGGTAAAAGTCTACTAAACTAGGATAATTACATTAAAATTGGCTAATTGCTAGGGATTTGGTTTTTTGTTTTGAATTCTGTCTTTATTTCCTCTCAGTTTCTGTCCAGTTCTCATTTATATGTAGTTACTACTACACACGTGCATACATAGTGGGAAGCTATTACGTCATCTGGGGGACTCTTACGCCACTTAAGTTGACTATAGCTTTAAAAAAGTTATTAGAGCCACTGATGTTGTAACGGATTTGTTTAGAAAGCTAGATGGGGTAATGACCCCCACTTCATAGTAACTAGTACCCGAGACTCTGACAAAAGTGAGGCAGTTTATGACTTTGGTGGGGCAGGGACGAAGACCGAGTGACAGGCAAGCTGATTAAGTACTCCCGTTATGTGCAAATCATTCTTCTATCCCTTTCCCTCTCTTCACCATTTGCTGCATACTCTGAGGTACACTCTTCATGTTGCCTAATTTTTATTACCCACTGCCTTCAATGCATATATTTAATCATGTAGCATACCATGGCCTGTATTTTTCCATCCTGAGATTAAACTTTTTTATTGTGGTCTTGGAGCAATTAATAAACAGAATCTACTCCAACAAAACTTTAGGTTTGAATGAAAGGTAGCTAAAAGGCACTAGCTATTTGAACAGGGGACCTGTTTGAACAGTGCCATCTGCTTATCTAAACCCTAAGCTCACTTAGGGTACTTTTTTTTTTTTTTAATTAAAAATGGAACATTGTATTTTGTTTCTCACTGAATCAGTCAGGAGAGGGATGGTTGAAGATAAGATTTGAGGGTCTGGAAAAATGGCTCAGCAATTAAGAGTACTTGTTACAAAAGCATGAGAACCAGAGTTGAAATCTCAAGCACACCTGTAACCTTAGTGCTTCGAGTTGGGAAGGAGACACTAATTACTAGAAAACAGCTTGGAATTTATTCAAAAATGAAAATATGGAGATTGTAAGTGATTTGTCCACAATAGAAGAGGAATGTCTTTCTGGAGATCCATAAAATATTTCTCAACACCAGTCTAGCTTCAGATTCATTAACAGAAGCTCTGTTTTGACAGGCAGTGGTGGCACATGCCTGTAATCCCAGCACTCGGGAGCCAGAGGCAGGTAGATTTCTGAATTTGAGGCCAGCCTGGTCTACAGAGTGAGTTTCAGGACAGTTAGAGCTGTTGCACAAAGAAACCCTGTCTCAAAGGGGGTTGGAGGAGAGAGGCTCTGTCTCAAGGGAATATGGTGGAGTGTGATAAAGCAAGCTGTCCCAAGTTTCTCCTCTGGCCTCCATGTGTGCACATGGCACACAGGTACATACACCCCACCCACACAAGTAAATACATAAATAACATGTTTCTAAAAGAGAAGGTTCTTTGGGTTCTTATTTCCTAGAAGAGAAGTACAACAAAAAAGCAATAGGGTTTTTAAGTCAACTTAAATATATAATATCTATTTGAAAGTTAAACTTCATTACAGAGACAGAATAAATGAATGGAGGAAATGAATGGAGGCTTTACCTACTGTGTAGGAAGGCTTATCACATCTTCAGATGTCTTTCAACTTCATTATTAAGAGTAATTCTTAGCTAGGTATGGTGGTGCATGCCTTTAATTCCATCATTCAGAAGGGAGAGACAGGTGGGTTCTTGTGAATTCAAGACCACCCTGGTCTACATAGTGAGTTACAAAACACCAAGACTATGCAGAGATACCCTGTCTCAAAGGAAAAAAAAAAAATCTTTGCACAAACCTATGGGAATCAAGACATTTATTTTCGTTTATGATAAGTGGTTCTAGAGGTTATGAGAAAACCAATTAAAGCATTTGCCCAGTTACAAACACTTCAGGTTTGCTGAGGCGTTTGTTTTCCTGCCTATAAAGAGCTAATTGTGCTACTTAAAAGTTGGCCATATTTTAATTGCATAGTAGTAGTTTAAATATTGATGTGTATTTTTGAAGCCTATACAAAGTAAAATGTGTTCTGGGAGGACAAGTTTTGGATGTCAGTAATATAAGCCTATCGTTTGTGCTATCAAACATTTAAGTATCTCCCCAGATTTTTGATGCTTTGGTAAACACGAGAAATTAAAGTAAATTCATCTTAATAAACTTATCTAAATATAAGTAAATATGTTCATTTAGAAGTAGAGTATATATGCATTTGTGTATACAGCAATATGCCATTGAAAATTTGGAATTGTCGATTATATTGGCATCTTTATTTAAATTTACCTTATATTTAAAATGTAACTAAAATACACTGTTTTGAATGTGAAAAACGAGGGAATTAGATCCTCAACTTTTTTCTATCCCCCAAATGAATTTTTCTTTGGTCCTTCTATTGTATAATATTGTTTTATGTTCAAAAGATCTTTCTTATAAACCTTCATCAAGAAGCGGAAGCAGAGACCCACAGCCAAGCACTGCGCTGAACTCCTGGAATCCAGTTGTAGAGAGGGAGGAGTGATGAGCAAAGGGGTCAAGACCATGCTGAGAAAAAATCACAGAAACAGCTGACCTGAACAAGGGGGAGCTCATGGTCCCCAGACTGACAGTTGGGAAATCAGCAAAGGACCAAACCAGGCCCCCTGACCGTAGGTGTCAGTTAGTAGGCCAGGGCAGTCCATGGGGTCTCTGGTAGAAGAACAGTATTTATCCTTTGTGCACAAATGGACTTTGGGAGCCCACTCCAGATAGAGGGATACTCTCTCAGCCTAGACACACGAGGGAGGGCCTAGGCCCTGCCCCAAATGATGTGACAGACTTTGATGATCCCCCATGGAAGGCCTCACCCTCCCTGGGAAGCAGAAGGGGGATAGGATGGGGGGAGGGTTGGTAGAGGACAGGGGAGGATGGAAGGGAGGGGGAACTAGAATTGATATGTAAAGCAAGCTTATTTCCTATTTAAATTAAAAAGATACTAAAAGTGAAAACCTCCATCAAACTATTTTTTGGTTGGTTAACGTATACTGCTTGCTTACAGATAGTTTTGAATTTTGGTTTCTATCTATGTAAAATAAAATATCAAAATTTACCCTTGACTCCTTACAGTTGTAAAATCTAACATCCTGAGAGACTTAGGAGACTTGATCCCTTTTCACTGTGTCTCCTCCTTTGAGTCCCTTTGTTATTAGGTCATCAGTAACATGGTATCCCAGTTTGCTTTCTGCTGCTGAGATAAACACCATGAGCAGAATTTTGCAACTTGAGGAAAAGTTTATGGCTTACAGTCCATTGTGAAAGGAATCATGGTAGGAGCTGAGGCAGGAAGTAAAGCTCATGGAGGGATGCTGCTTACTGTCTTGCTGTCCATGACAACCCAAGACCAACTGGTACCCACCTACTGTAAATTGGACCCTCCCATATCAATCATTAGTCAAGGAAATGCTCCATCGACTTTCCTACAGGCTAATCTGATGGAGGCATTCTCTCACTTGAGATTCCCTCTTCCCAGATGACCCTAGCTTGTATCAAATTGACAGAAAACTGACTGGTGTTCCAGGTGTTTGAACATAGACTGACTTTATGCTTTATGTTGTCTATTTTATTTAAATAAAACACATGTGCTTCTACATTTAGCTTTTGAAGAGTTTCCCAGCTCTTGATTTCAACTGTTCAGGTTAATTACCAGTATTTATTCTTGGAATAGAACTTAAAAAATGTTAGCAAAACTTTTATGAAAATGTGTTTATAAATTTGATCTAGAGCTTATGCATATTTTTCTGGGTATGTTATGTATCTGTTTATGTGTTTATGCATGTGAGTCCTATGGTAGAAAGAGAGAACTGACTCTAGCAGCTTGTCCTTTGTCCTGCTTGTGCAGCTTGCACATGTATGCACACACACACACACACACACACACACACAAATGCAAGAAAGTTGTTCTACAGTCCACAACCCCAGAGAAGCTGGGAAACAAGGAGGACCCTAAGAGACATATATGGACCCCCTGAGAAGGGGAAAGGGATGAGATCTCCTGAGCAAATTGGGAGCTACCGGAGCAGGGGGTCGAGTTGGAAGAATAGAGGAGAGCAAGAAAAGAGATACCTTACTTGAGGGAGCCAGTGTAGGTTTAAAGACAAATCTGGCACTAGGGAAATGTCCAGGGATCCACAAGGATGACCCCCAACTAAGAGTCTAAGCAATAGTGGAGAGGCTACCTTAAATGCCCTTCCCCTATAATGAGATCAATGACTACCTTATATGCCATCCTAGAGCTTTAATCCAGTAGCTGATAGAAGCAGAAGCAGAGATTCACAGCCAAGCACTGAACTGAACTCTCGGAATCCAATTGTAGAGAGAGGGAGGAATGATGAGGAAAGGGACCATGCTTGGGAAACCACAGAAACAGCTGACCTGAGCAAGTAGAAGTTCATGGACTCTAGTCTGACACTTGGGGAACCAGCATAGGACCGAACCAGGCCCCCTGAACATGGGATGCCTTGGCAGTCTATGGGGCCTCTGGCAGTGGAATCATTATTTATCCCTAGTGCATGAATGGGCTTGGGAGCCCATTACCTATGGAGGGTTACTCTCTCAGCCAAGATAACGGGGGAGGACCTAGGTCCTGCCACAAATGATGTGTCAGACTTTGATGATCCCTCATAGGAGGCCTCACCCTCCCTGGAGAGTGGATGGGGGATGGAATGGGGGGCTCATTGGGGGACATGGGAGGATGGGGGGACAGGGAACTGGAATTGGTATATAAAATAAGATTGTTTTTAATTTAAATAAAAATTTATTTATAAAAAAGTTGCTGTTAAATATTGCTTATTTCCATTGGTCTCTTCTGGCCTCTGTCTTATTTTCTGTATTATCTTTGTTAATTCAGACCATCTTTTTGTTAGGAAAAATACCTTTATTAAAGTATATATCATTTATTTTTCTTGTATGTGTGAGATACACACTTGCCCTTTCTTCCTTGAGAACAGGATTAGTATTCGTAGAAATACTTTAAAAAAAGTGGACTCTTAAGAGCCTGTAGAGAGCATTTCCTCACTGTTTCTTTTTGTCATTTTCCCTCTCTGATAGCAGCTGTTTATCTCAGCCTTAAGTTCTGGGGGCTGCAGTTGGAGAGATGGCTTAGTGGTTAAACGCACTGACTGCGTTTCCAGAGGTCTTGAGTTCAATTCCCAGCAACCACATGGTATCTTACAACCATCCATAATGAGATGTAGTGCTCACTTCTGGCATGCAGGCATACATGTATACAGAATACTGTGTGTGTGTGTGTGTGTGTGTGTGTGTGTATGTATGTATGTATGTATGTATGTATGTATGGTTCCAGGGGAAGAGACCTTCCCTGTACATTTTGAACCCTTAATAATATCTTGCAGAAGGTCTTGTGTCATAGTGTCTCAAAAGCATTGTTTATTCTTCTTATTTTGGCAAGGTTTTTTTGTTTGTGTGTGTGTGACAATGATTTACTCTTCCTTTTACTCAGTTTGTTTTCTTTTACAGCCCCATTGACAAACCTTCAGATTCTCTCAGTATAGGGAATGGTGATAATTCCCAACAGGTAAGATATAGATAAAATATTTTCCATTTATTTGCTATAACTGAAAGCAAAGTGTCCTATGCAGGTAAATTTTTCAAATTGAAAAAATACTTTAAATACTGACACAATTAAAAAAATGCCTTGAGAGACTGCTTTGTTAGATATATAATAGTTAGCTTTTTTTTCTACATAGAATGTGTAGGGTATAAATTAGTCCCTTCTTTTTTTTTTTTTTTTTGCTCCATATCCTCTCCAGCATAAGGTGTCTGGTCACTTTTAGCCATTCTGACAAGTAGGTGTAAAATGGAATCTCGGTATCTTTGATTTGCATTTCCCTGTGAATATTTCTTTAAGTGTTTAATTTATTTATGTATTTTACATCCCAACGAGTTTCCCCTCCCGATTCTCTTCCCATTATCTCCCCTCATCCCTTACCCCCTACACCCCAGTCCACTCCTCTTGTTTCTGTTGAGAAAAGGGCAGGCCTCCCATGGGTATCAACAGAGCATGGCATATCAAATTGCAGTAAGACTAAGCACCTCCCCTTGTATTTAGGCTGGGCAAGGCAACCCAGTATGAGGAATAGGTTCCCAAGAGCCAGCCAAAGCATTAGGGACAGCCTCTGCGTGAACTGTTAGATTCTCACAAATAGACAAGCTGTACAACTGTCACATATATGCGGAGGGTCTAGGACAGTCCCTTGCAGGCCCCTGTTGGTCCATACTCTGTGAGTGCCCATGAGCCAAATTAGTCCTTTCTCTCTCGGTTCAGCAGGATTCCCAGAGCTTGGGCTAATGTTTTTCTGTGTGTTTCTGCATCTGTTTCCATCTGTTAATGGGTGAAGGCCCTCTGATGACAATTGGGGTAGTCATTCTGATCACAGGAGATGGCCAGTTCAAGCTGTGTATCCACTATTGCTGGGAGTCTTAGCTTGGATCATCCTTGTAGGTTTGTGGGAGTTTCCCTTGCATCAGGTTTCCACCTGATCCTAAAAAGCCCCCACCCCCTTTTTCAGTATTCTCTTCCCTCAACCTACCCCCAACCTGATCTCTCAAGTTTCGCGCATCCCCACCAGTTTCCAGTCTACCCAGATCTCTTCTATTTCCCCTTTCCAGGGAGATCTATGTATCTTCCTTTGGGTCCTCCTTGTTACCTAACCTCTCTGGGTCTGTGGATTGTAGCATGGGTAACTTTGACTTTACAGCCAATATCCACTTACGAGTGAGTACATACCCTGTTTGTCTTTCTGATTACCTCACTCATGATTATTTTTTTCTAGTTCCATCCATTTGTCTTCAAATTTCCTGATGGCGTTTTTAACAGCTGAGTAATAATGTTCCATTGTGTAAATATACCACATTTTCTTTATCCATTCTTCGGTTGAGGGGCATGTAAGTCTTCTCCAGGTTCTGGCTATTACAAATAAAGCTGCCATAAATAAATACAGTTGAGCATGTGTTCTTGTGGTATGGTTGAACATCCTTCTGAGAAACCTTCATACTGATTTCCAAAGGGGCTGTACAAATTTACACTTCCACCAGCAATGAAGTAGGGTTCCCCTTACTCCACATCCTCTCCAGCATAAACTGTCCTTTGGGGTTTTGATCCTAGCCATTCTGACAAGTATAAAGTAGAATCTCAAAGTCGTTTTGATTTGCATTTCCCTGGTGGCTAAGGATGATGAATATTTCTTTAAGTGTTTCTCTGCTATTTGAGAGTCTTTTGTTGATAATTCTCTGTTTAGATTTGTGCCCCATTTTTTAATTAGATTATTTGATAATCTTGTGGGGTTTTTTTGTATATTTTAGAGACCAACTCTCTGTTGGATGTTGGGTTGGTGAAGATCTTTTCCCATTCTGTAGGCTGGCATTTTGTCTTATTGACTGTGTTCTTTTCAGTTTCATGAGGTTCCATTTACTAATTGTCTATCTTAGAGTCTGTGCTACTGGTTTTATATACAGGAAGTTGTCTCCTGTGCTAGTGCATTCGAGGTTATTCCTCACTTTCTCTTCTATCAGGTTCAGTGTAACTGGTTTTATGTTCAAATCTTTGATCCACTTGGACTGGAGTTTTGTACAGGGTGATAAATAATGGATATATTTGCATTCTTCTACATCCAAACCTCCAGTTATGCCAGCACCATTTGTTGAAGGTGCTTTCTTTTTCTCATTGTATAATTTTGGCTTCTTTGTCAAGTTAGTCCCTTCTAAACAATCAAAATTACCTTGATAACCATATACTATTATACAATATCATATGCACCAGTATCCTTCAAGTCGACTACAGTTCTTGGTTGCTTTGATTCTGTACAAATGGTTTCAGCTAGCTTGCCTTTGAGTTCTTGCTTTTTAGTGTTCCTTTCCTCTTTGATGGCAAATATGGTTTTTGCTCACTGTACTTTGCCATAGCAAGACACACACACACAGACACACAGACACAGACACACACACACACACACACACACACACACATACACACACACACACACACAGACACACACACACATCATTGACATACAAAAACTTGAACAAAACATAAAGCTTTGCTGACCTTATTAATAAATATGATGACACAAAGTCTGCTGTGCCAGCTAGACTTTCACTTGTTTTCATAGACAATGTTGAACAGCTTATTGATTTTACATTTCAAAACATATTGTCATTTGGGAAAAATGGGAAGAAGTTTTTATGGGAGCACTTACTTATGTTGGCACATGTGAAGTCTAGAGGTTGACATGTCTTCTTCAATTGCTATACCATCTAATTTATATACATATATTTATTTTGCTGTGTGTGGGGGGTGACAACTTGTGGGAGTTAGGTCTCTCCTCTTACCACATCCATCTAACTTTTAGTCACAAATTCTATAAAATAGCTTAAATCTATTTATGCCTTTGTGTATTTTGAGTTGACACTATTATTATTATTTTTTAATGAGCTAATGGTACTTGGGGCTGGATGCTCTTGCAGAGGACCTAGGTTTAATTCCTAGTACCTATATGGTGGCTCACAGCCATCCTGCCAGGGGATTCAATACTCTCTTTTGACCTCTGTAGACGCCATGCATACATTTTGTGCATGTACATACACACAGGCAAAGCATCCACACCTTAAAAATTTTTACAAGATGTAATCTTTATCATATAATCAGCGTTGATGATTTTCTTTTTTATTTTGAGACAGGGTCTTATTTGTAAGCTTGTTTTGTATTTGCTATGTAGCTGAAGCTGGCCTTTAGTTTCTGATTCTCTTGGCTAAACCTTCCAAGGGTTGGACTTGCATACTTATATAACAGTTTTTTCAACCAAAGTACTATATTACTTTTCAGATATATCTAAGAATCATAATATTCTGTACCCATCTTCATATTTTGGTCACATCATGTTTTGATACTGGATTTAGAAAATTTATTTTAGAATTTTCAACAGTTAGAAATTTTACATCATTCTCTTTTCTTCTTTGAATATAATATACTTGTATTTCTCTTGCCATCACAAAGTTGTATCTTAATGCATTATACTTCTCATAGTTAAATGTAAGGCTCATAAGATCTGAATCTGTACCCCAGGAACTCGCATAAAAGCTGAGCACAGTAGCATATATCTATAAACCCAGCATTGGTAGGGTAGGGACAGGAGGATTCAGCACAACTGCCTTAGGTGATCTCCAAGTTTAGTAAGAGACATCTCAAAAACTAAAGTGGAGCATGTATAGGAAGATACCAAGTACAGATTTCTGGCTTTTGTATGAACTTATACACGTGTACACTTACTTATAAAAATACACACAGCGCGTACACACACACACACACACACACACACACACAGAAAACCCCTAAATACGCTTATAAATCTGAACTGAAATGTTTTTCTATGGCGAGGGATTTTTTTTTTTTTTTTTAAAGATTTTTATTATGTATACAACATTCTGCTTCCATGTATATCTGCACACCAGAAGAGGGCACCAGATCTCATAGTGGATGGTTATGAGCCACCATGTGGTTGTTGGGAATTGAACTCAGGACCTCTGGAAGAGCAGTCGGTGCTCTTAACCTCTGAGCCATCTCTCCAGCCCCGACAAGGGAATTTTTGTTTGTTTGTTTGTTTGTTTGTTTGTTTGTGTATTTTGGTGTTGGTGCTGGCAAATGAATCTATGGCCTTACCCATACTCAGCAATGGTACACTTATATTCCCAGCTCTATGAGAAGGATTTCAAAGCCTTTTCCCCCATGTTGACTTTCTATTAATAGTATTGAGTTGATCAAACAGCATATATTGGGGTCATCTCAGAATATTTGTGTATGAACATTGGTAATATTAAATAAACTTGCATTAATCTTACTCATTCTTTTTATTTTCCCAAGACATTTTGTATAAATAGTGCACAGATAGAGGAGGAGAGGAATGTTACTGTCCCTCAGACCATGGAATTAAAAGCCTCAGAATCACAGAATGATTTAGCCTCCCAATAGGCATGGGGTTTTCTTTTTTCCTTTTTGTTTGATTAGTTGTTATTTGTTGTTGTGTTTTTGCTTTTGATGCTGGGGGTTTGATCACAGGGTCTTTTTCGTGCTATACTCCCAGCCTCCAGAATTATTAATGAATGATTGAGAAAAACTTAGATCTTCCTTTATTTTGGTTAAAAACTAAAATACTTGGAATCTTCTAATATGCAAAAGGATGCTGTAATTGGAGCCAGTTATTGACTTGCTATCAGTTTGAGCATTTCTGATCATTTATCTTTGCCCCTAAAAGTTGAGCAGTTGCTACATAATGAATTCCTAGACAGCAAGGGAGTTTGGGGAGTTGTAAAAGATGAGAACACTATTTTTTTTAAGTACATGTATAAATTAATGAATTGCTTGTTTTTTTCAAATTCCACACTTTGATTAAAAAGTCAGGTGTTCTGGTTTGAAGACCACTGTTAGAAACCTTTTTTGCAAATGTTTTCAATTGTGGTTTATTAGGATACAAATTTATCTTGACTTCTTCCTCTTTCTTTTAGATATCTAACAGTGATACGCCTTCACCACCACCTGGTTTATCAAAGTCCAATCCTGTCATCCCCATCAGTTCATCCAATCACAGTGCAAGGTCTCCTTTTGAAGGGGCAGTAACAGAGTCACAGTCATTATTCTCAGACAATTTTCGACACCCCAACCCTATACCAAGTGGGCTTCCTCCTTTTCCCAGCTCTCCACAGACACCCAGTGATTGGCCTACAGCTCCAGAACCACAGAGCCTCTTCACGTCAGGTATGTAATTACCTAGTATTAGTAATCAGACTCATAAATTGACAGACTAATGGAATACATTTTGGTTGATATACTTCTATCTTGTTTTCTGTCGGGTCCACTTTTTAAAAACTATAACTTTTAAACTACATGGTATTCGATATTATGAAAGTTGTGTTGCCTAGAAATTATAGTGTTGGAGAGCAGATTTATCTAGAAATCATTTATTATATTTTCTCAAAAACTCACTACTCTGGCTGGGTATAGTGGCACACACCTTTAATCCTAGCAGAGGCAGGCTGGATCTCTTGAGTGTTAGGCCAGTCAGGGCTACATAGAAAAACCCTGTCTTAAAACCCAAAGGGGGGGAAAAAACCAAAAAAGTTACTGCTCTGGGAGTAACTTAGGACTCAACTTTTTAAGTCAGATTTGTGTTGATGTAATCAAATTTAAGATCTTCCCCTAATTGTCTAATTGGCATAAGTAATTTACGTAGTTGTAAAAACTAAATTTTGTCCCCTCTCTGCCATCCTATTTTTAAAATTTTTGGCATGGTTTATATTTGTATAAGAGTTTTGCTTTTACCATTTTGGAAATTATGGTTTTTTTTCCCTCCATTTTGTTTTTTTTATTTAAGTTAGAAACAAGATTGTTTTATGTGTCAATCCCAGTTCCCTCTCCCTCCCCTCCTCCTCTGCCCCCCACTAACACCCTACCTATCCCATACCATTTCTGCTCCCCAGGGATAGTGAGGCCTTCCATGGAACTGATCCAGACCCCATGAATGTGGGTGTCAGTGAGGAGACCTTGGAAATTTATGGGGCCCCTTGTAGTAGATCAAGGATAGCATAGGAATGGACTTTGGGAGCCCATTTCACATAGAGGCATACTCCATCAGCCTAGACACACAGGGGTGAGCCTAGGCCCTATCCCAAAGGACATGACAGACTCTGGAAATTATGTTTTAACTGATATCCACAGCACAATGCCAGCCACCTGCTGGAACTTTGGTTCCATCACATTCAGATGAAACTAGCCTGAAGAATGGTTTATGTTCTCTTCCCTGAAGAAGCATGGCTTTACATCTTTGTCTTGATGGTTTCAGAGGTGTCAGGTGTGAATGGACAAGCAGAGAGTTTTTAATTAGAAAGCAGAGAGCACACCACTTATCTTTTTACTCATTTAAATATTTTTATCCATCTGAAAGATGGCATAAATTAATAGCCACAATGACGCCTGTGATGTAGATTAAAAACATAATCTTAGCATACAATAGAAGAGTTAGCCTTACTAGTTAAAGTCTTTTAGACTGTAGCACTTTTAATAGCATGCTAGTTTTTAATTATGAATGTTTGTGTAACCTGGATAACAGGGGAGGTTTTCCTTCTGATCAGCACAACCAGTCTATATCATTAAGGTTTATTTTTTTTTTTAAGATTTATTTATTTTATGTGTATGAATGCATGTATGACTTTATGCCAGAAGAGGGCATCAGATTCCTCTATAGATGGTTGTGAAGCAACCATGTGGTTGCTGGGAATTGGACTCTTAACCTCCAGAACAGCCAGTACTCTTAACCACTGAGCCATCTCTCCAGGCCCTATCATTCAGTTTTTGAACTTAATTTAGCAGTGAAATCACTGCTAGAAATTATGAGTTCCTTTGGAATCTTGCATGTTTGCTTTCTATTATAATGTGGCATGTGTAACTTAACACTGGTATAGACTGTAATGTAGGATGTTTAATATACACTGTGAAGATAGACTATGTTCATCACTATATTTCTTCCCAACAGAAACAATCCCAGTATCATCATCTACAGACTGGCAAGCAGCGTTTGGTTTTGGCTCTTCTAAACAGCCAGAGGATGACTTGGGTTTTGATCCCTTTGATGTCACTCGAAAAGCCTTAGCAGACCTGATTGAGAAGGAACTGTCCGTCCAAGATCAACCTTCCCTTTCTCCCACGTCTCTTCAGAACTCCTCCTCACACACTACAACAGCCAAAGGTCCAGGCTCTGGATTCCTGCATTCTGCTGCACCTACAAATGCCAACTCTCTTAATAGTACCTTTTCAGTCTTGCCACAGAGGTTCCCTCAATTTCAGCAGCACCGAGCAGTTTATAATTCGTTCGGTTTTCCAGGCCAGGCAGCCCGCTATCCTTGGATGGCCTTTCCACGCAATAGCATCATGCACTTGAACCACACAGCAAACCCCACCTCAAATAGTAATTTCTTGGACTTGAATCTCCCGCCACAGCACAACACAGGTCTGGGAGGGATCCCCATAGCAGGTAGGTTCATTTAAAGCCTCCGAGAATATGTATGTATTCATGACTTCAGGTTGCTGGGTGGTTAGGGAAGAGCTGCTGGGTAACAAGAGTATATAATAGTCTTAGAAATTTCTACGAAAAACCTTACATCTTTAACCTTTTTGTTTGTTTGTTTGTTTTTTGATTGAGTGAATGCCTTGTAATATGGAGCTTTATAAGGATGGTGGAGTATTATATCTACTTATTGTTTGGAAGCATTGTATTTAATAGGATAGTTACTAGACCTTTAGATGATATGTAAACACAAAAAAAAGAAAAACAAAAATTGGGCTCTGAAATTATAGTGTTTTAAAGGCCAACACCATAGTAAAAATATCTTGTGTTATAGTCTAAAGTGGTTAAATTTTTTTAAAATCAAAATTAATGAGAGCATGAGGGATAAAGCCACTATAACTGCTATCGAAATTGCTTGTTTTGACTGATACATACATGCACACATCAAAACTGCCATATGTGTATACAAAAATATTTGACAACTTAAATTATCAATGTTTTATAAGCATATTATATGTCACAGACATACTTTCTGTGGAAAATTGTTTAGGAGAGATTTTATCTGTTAGTTGGGAATAATAAATTATGATGAATAAGGTAATACAACTTTAATGCCACAGGACTTCTGGTTTTGTACTGCTACCCTTGAAGGTTTCAGAAATTTGGGGTTTTAAGGTCCTATATAACAGTTTTAAATGAAGCATCTTGGAAAGGAGTCACTCTGGTTAACTCTTTTCATTTAATTTGGGCTTTAGAGATGGTGTGATAAAGCTTGCTCCCCTCTGGTTCTCTTCAAGTAGAACAGAATAGTTCTCACTCTGTTGTGTACTTACACAATTGTTTCCCCCCCTTGCTATGACCTTTAACCTTTCAGGTATGTCATGGCATAGTGTCATTACAGTAGTATACTTTTACCAGTAAGGTACTCATGGTCTTGTTTGCAAGTTGACAGATGAACTTAGAACCTTCAGTAGTCATTGGTTATATTCCCTAGGGCCAGCAACATTTCATGTTCTACACAAGTAGCTAGGTCTTAGTTTGTTGTTATGGATATAGTGAAGTTTAACAGTTGAAACAGTGAACTTAATTTTGCACATATTGGAGTACACCTCCTGTAGTGATTTGTACATTTGGTGGGGCTCATGATACTTGCTCACTGTATTACACTAGGTTGTAGGGAGTCCAGAGTAGCGTTTCCAGTCCTTTCCTTGTAATATCCACTGTCATGCCCTTTCCTTTTCTTCCACTCAGTGTAGCATATTAGAATGTAATTTGTTTGGGTTTGCTTTGTTCCAATAATTTAGAAAGAAGACATTGTATTTCTTGTAGTGTGCCTGTTAGCTGGTCTTAACATTAAAAGTTGAGATCCCCTTAAGTATACCAAACATCTAAAAATTATGAGCCAATTATGATTAACATATCAGTTCCTTTTTGCCCAACAGTGAGCTAGGTCATGTGGGGAATACAAAAGTAGAAAATACAGATGCTATTTCCGGTAGTTGATAGTATACTTGAAGACTTAATATGAAACTCCTATGGGAAAATGGCTAACTGTATGTGTGGTTCTGAACTCTGAGAAACAGTGTAGTTAATCATTGTTTGAGAATTTTTTAAAGAAGTTGAAATTGATCTGTAACACGGTATTTTGAATTTGGGTTAGCAACAAAAGAGAAAACTCTTTTATGTTGATGGAAACCTTCTGAATAAAGGCATAGAGACAGATATTGTATGGCATTACAATAAGCAGAACTGTCTTCTCTAACAAGAAGTGTTCTTTCAATTATAGGGATGAGGTAGAAAAGATAAGGATCTCTGGTAGAGAAACAGTGCACATGACATTGGACTTTTGGTTTTAGCTTTTACACACTTGGTACCCTTGTTTGACTTACTTCATGTCTATCTTTACTAGGCTATCTGTTCTTGCAACTTCTTAGTTGTTCTTGTTCATTAGCACCCAGGAACACTTCCAGATGTTTCAGACAAGTAGCTATTTTGAATACCAGCAATGAGATGTCTTGTTGAGTGCAGGCCTTTTTGTGTGTTGGTTTTGTTTTTTTTTTTTAATCTTCACCTAAAATAGATAACTTTATTTTTTAATGCATTGGATTATAATTGCATCCTTTGTTTTATTTTCTCTCCCTGTGCCTATACTCAACCACAGAACATTGAAAACTTTTTCAGAGATGCTAAAAGTGAAGTCACCAATTTTAATTCTGAGTATTGTATTTGCTGTGGGGTGGGGATAGTTACTTCAGATTTTCAGTATTTGGCTATGCATTCTTATTTGGTAGTTAAATGGTGACTTAAAACTAAACTTGTTATTAGATTACTTTTAAAGTACTGAAGACTAGAGAAAGTTAGTTTTAATTTACAAAAAAATAACTAAAATTGTTAGAGTCACATTAGAGTCCTGCTAGAGCTAGTCAATATTGACAGATGTTTTAGAGTGTACCTTAGAATGGTTACAGAATTGTAACCAGATGATTTAGGGTTTTCAGTGACTATTAATAATGACAAAAGAAAACATCTGAAATGCATCTGATTTGAAACAGTTTACCAAGGAATTATCTATCTCCCTCAACCACAGATGTATTTGAATTGGATGACTGCCAGGAACTCATCTTTGCATCCTCTGGTCTTTATCATGGTGCCCTATTCAGCAGAGTTGCTTGTTTATGCTTCACAGGGGAGACTACACACTGTGGGCCTTCTAAAATATACTTCAAACTAATTCTGTTGTAGGAAGGAAAGGGACACATACTCTTCAGCTGTGTAAAGCAAAACAGGGTCCTGATCTATAGGAACAAATCAGAGGTGGCGGTCACCATGTCATGCAGATCCCTTGTCTCTTTACTACATATTTGCATTTAAATTTTTTATTGTCGCTTGTTCAGTTAATTATAAAAACACTGATAATCTGAAACCTATCATGGGCAGAACAGTTGCCAGAGGTGTGACAGAAATTCAGCTTCCATTGTTTTGTCTGACTGGTCATATTTTTCTGCTTTAAATTGGTTATTTCCTTTAGAACTTAAGTATTTTCAGCAGTGTTTTCTGGGCTTGTGTATCTGGTTTCCTAAGTCCAGAAGATAATTGAAATATTCCTGTTGAAAAATTTGGTTAGTAAGTAGGTAAAAGGGATTCATTTAGGTATTTTTTATTATTGGGACCATGCACGTTTGTTCTAAAAAGTGGCTCACTTGGTTCAGTTCCTTCATTTTAGGGTTGTCTCAATGTATTCCAGCATACTTAAATAATTTAAGGCTGCATGTTCAGTTAGTAGTAAGCTAGGGTCACAGCCCAGATCTCAAAATCAGTATGGAAGTGGTTTTGCAACGCAACACTGATACTCTCCTTCACAATTGAAGACCACTGGCATGTGTTTCAACTTGGCTTTCTCCCATAACTGACTTTTGCTCTCATGTACCTCGCAGATCCTCTTTTTTTGCATTAGTAATATTTCTTTATGAGACAAATTGGCCCAGCTTAGGAGTATGATCCATAAAAAACAAATACAAAGAGAGTAGAATGACACTTATCAACTGGAGGAATCAGTCTCTTGCGTAGGTCCTTATTAGATTGATGTTCTCACCAAGAAGTGGAGTTTAAATTTGCTTTGGCACAGCCTCCCGCTATGTACTTGAGGGTATAAGAGAGTATACTAATTGACATAACCTGTTCTATGGATGAACAACTCTTTCTGCAGTTGGTCAGTTAAGCTGTCTTTCCAAATGTAATTTTGCAGATTTATTTTTTCAAAGAATTCTTTGCTAAAATGTTTTTATTATATAATGCTGAAACTTATTTCGAAAAAAATTAGTAAGTTTAAATCTGTAAGCAGTGTTTCAAGGTATTACTCAAAAATACTTGAAATTGTTTAGGCTTTGGATTTTTCATTTTTGTTAATTCAACTTTTACTTATCAGAAGGCATTTTTCTTTAAATTTTGTTTTGGTAGTAACTATTTTCACAGTGACTATTGACTTTTGTGTCATGCATAAAATAAGTTACTTGTAGTGAAATAATTATCAATTATAATTATAACTGGTCTCATTCATGTATAGTTTTCTGACTAGAAGTAGTCATCTTACTTTTCAGTCAATTGGATCATTGTACTGTTAATATTTTAATATTTTCTAATTACCTCAAAAATACATGGTAAATTTCAGATGTTATATGTTAATTTAGTAAATTAATATTGTATCTAGTATTTCTTCTTTTTCCTAATATATGACTTATGCCTTTGGAACATGGATTTATAATTTTCTTCTTTTAAAATCAGTTTTCTGTCCTGTAAGTCAAGTCTCAATTATTTTTTCCAAACTAGTACCTACTGCTAAGGAATATCTATATAAGGGTCCAATTGGCTTGGAAAAGAATGGCTTTCCTGGTCTTTAATCTTTCCTTTCTTTTTATTTATTTATTTTTGGTGGTGCATTTGTAATCTATTTGATTTTACTTTAAAGTAAGGGTGTGTTTAGTTTACTTTTAAGGTACTTAAAGTTAATACTTTAAAATTCATGTCTTGTTTCACACCCAGATTCCAACCATTAAGCATGTATTTTATATATGTATCAATATTCCAAATATTGAAATCATTTTTAAAGGGACTGTTAACAAATCTAGTCACCCGTAACTAGACCATGACTGACTTTTCCACAGGGGAAGAAGAGGTGAAGGTTTCGACCATGCCACTGTCAGCCTCTTCCCATTCATTACAACAAGGACAGCAGCCTACAAGTCTCCACACTACTGTGGCCTGACAGCAGAACTGAAAGGAGAGGATTAGACTCTGGGGTGCTTGCATGGGCAACTGGATTTTTGCATGATTCCTTTCTGATTTTGCATTTAATGTATACACCCAAAAGAGCCAATATAAACGTTCCTCATGCCTACAACTAGCGTGTACCTCATAGTTGCTAAAGTATTTCTTCATTAGGCCTTTAACATAATTTATTAGCATAATAATTTTGGCGTTGTTTCTCATGAGTGATACTATTTTTAACTCATACAAATAAACTTATAGCTCTAATTAAGATCCCAGAGGAGATTAGCTAGACCTGTTCTTATTCTATTATTGGAAATATACAAAAGAAATGGTAGTTCTTTGTTTTTTGGTTTGTGAAAAAGAAATGATAATATTCTAATATACTCCTGAAAATTTTGAAACATTAAGATAATGTCTGTTGCATTCTTTGAATCCTTGAAAAGAAAGAATACATATAAAACAAGACTGGTGGTGTCATTTAATGCTCAGAAAGATGTTGTCAGCCATTGTTTTTAGTTGCCTAGATTTATATCATATATTATGCATTACATGTATACAAACTGTTTTGTTCTTCTTCATTTGCACATTTGCACTTTTCTTTTGAATGGTTGTTAATTATACGTAGATGGTTAAAAGGTAATTATTATGGCCTAAATGCAATATAATCTCTTTTCTAATGCACTGCCTAGTATACCAGGAAATGCCTCAAAAACAGAATTTCAACTTGTAGTTGATTTATTAGAAACTTGAACATGGGTAAACATTGTATGTAAGTAGTAGCCATAGTATAACATTTTTATTGAGCAAACAGTTCAGTGAGATCTGTTTGGAAATTTCATTGTTAAAAAATTGACATGTGATAAAAGTACCTGGCCAGACTAAAACTTAGAGTAGAAGAAAGAAGCTGGGGATCCTATAAAATGAGACTGTATAAGTTGTAATAGATGACCTTAGATAATCTGAGAACAATGGAGTACTTTATAAAGGCATAATGTAAAGTGATACTTCTGATAATGCAAAACTTCTTGAATAGTCTCATGATAATAAAAAATAAACTGAACTTAGTTCTGAGAAGTGGACGAAAGCTGATTTAAAAAATACCACCATAAAAGCATCTGGGGAGAAAAGAAAGCCAGACCTCTTGAGATTAAAAAAAAAAGTTTAAGAAGTATGCCTTAATTTGTTAAAAACAATATGAAAAGGGTATTGTGAATACCAAAAGACATATAAATATTATGTTAAATCTAAAAATTTAACATAATATTAACAATAAAACATCTTATTTGAAGATGTTGCTCATGTTATATAGCATTGGCATTTTCTGGGTTACCTTTCAATATAAAATATGGTGACTTCCTGTTACATACAACAAAATAAATGGCTTCATCCTGAGGTATAGTGGAGTAAAGTGAAAATTTATTCTTGTTTCTTTTCTTTCTTTTTTTTTGGTTGAGATCATAGAATTGACCAATTATCTATCTAATTTGTGTTTTTACAGTTCAGCATAAATGCCAATCTCTAGTTTGCATTTAAAAGTAAATTTATAGCAACATAATGAGAAAGCAAACTGTCTTAGAAAACACCATCACAATACTGTATACTTATTAAACATAAGCCTTTAATCATACCTTAATTCAATTATGGTTTTCATTTGACTCTCAAAGATGAAGATTTTGCTGTGTGTTCTGTGGGGTTTCAGCTTCGGGGCTCTTGTTACTGATAATCTGGCTATTGCAGTGGTGCTCACTAGATCCTCCAACTTTGAAGTGACCCTTTCATTGGCTTCCAGTTTCTTACAAGGCCTTAGGGGGTGATTGGCTCTGCTTACTCACTTCTTTGTGTTTTGAAGAGTGCTGCTGTACCAGGCTGCTTTCCTTATCTTTCTCTATTCTTTTTCATTCATAGTTTGTGCAGAGAATTTGTCCAAAGTTTTCCCAGTTTGCCCATAGTCTCCTCCCTGCCTGCTCTCTTACCCCTTTACTTCCGACATAACTATGAATTCAGAAAATGCTTCTTTGGCAATTAGAACTCAGCATTACAACTTATGTAGGATGGTTTAAAACTTACTTTTAAGATTTTTGGTTTGTTTTTTATAATTTCTAGACCTTGTAAAGCCTCACATTTTGTTTAATATGTTTTTTTAGAAGTCTTTGAAGTCATAATTCACACTAAAGCATGGAAGAAATTATGTGGTACATAATAAAAGTACCATTTCATGTGGTGGGTAAATTTAACCAAAATGGTGGGCAGAGTGAGGAATTCTAAGAAGCTTTGGGTTTGTCAGTTCTGTCTTGTCTGATGAATTTTACACTGGGATACTATTAACTTCACTTCTTTGACCATTATAAAGCAATTAGTCTTTTCCTTAACACAGGGGTTTT
This sequence comes from Cricetulus griseus, assembly GCF_003668045.3. Classification (NCBI taxonomy): domain Eukaryota; kingdom Metazoa; phylum Chordata; class Mammalia; order Rodentia; family Cricetidae; genus Cricetulus; species Cricetulus griseus. The sequence goes on from NW_023276806.1 coordinate 192,894,823, forward strand.
AACCTGGAGTCCCAAACTCTTGCAAGGTAAATGTGAAATGGTGTGTTTGTGTGCATGAACATATGCTTGCTGTTTTTCTGAGGAAGATCCATAGTTACTAGATTGATAAAGAGTTTGGTGGTATTCTCCCTTTCCAAACAGTTTCAAATGACCAAGAAATGACCGCCTTCAAAAGCCTTTAGCCCCTGAAGGAAACAGAGTCCTGTCCCAGTGGACTTTTAGCTCTGGGATATGAAGTGTTTTTTTATTTTCTCAAAGATTCCAGTAGAAAATATTTTAATTAATAATGATTTTCTTTTCATTCTACATTTTGTATTTTTCAGGCAGTATTTGGTATATTCTCCCTTTTATTTTAGCAAAGCATTAATTACTATTTTTGTTGTTGTTGTTCTGTAAAGTGACCTGATCTAGGATCTCTGTATCCTGAGGGATACAGAGTTGAATAAAACATACAGACACCAATCTAGTGGCAGATTTATTTCAAATTATTTTCATCAGGTCAGCCTTTTGATACTCTTATCACAACAGTCACAGCAACGCAGGCTCATTCTATTAGTCATCTCAGTAACTGTTCTGACAGTGGCAGCAAAGGCTGTTAAATACTGATATCTCAGTTCTACGATGTGTACTGATTTGGAGGGAGGTTAAAAACATAGAAAAAACATATTCATCATTCTATTTTATACATGTGTATGCTCATGTCTCAGCATCCTGCAAATTGAATCATATAATATAATTGTATGTTTCTTTGAAGTAAGTAACTTTGATGCATTTTGCCTGTGCATACTTGTACTGATAAAATTTATTTGATGGTATTCCAAGTACCTTCAAAATTGCTGGAACTTTGTTCTGCTTTGACACAGGTTTATAGGGAGTTACACCCAGAGATGAATTGCTGCAAAAAGCCCAGAGAGAAGAAAAGAATTGTAGGATCATTTGAAGTCTCACAAAATTGAACATAACTATGGGGGTAGGGCTTTCTTGTGTTGATTTAGAAGGTTTTAGGTTTTTTCTTTTTCTTGGTTTTTTTTTTTTTTTTTTTGATCATGAAGTTTTCTCAAATCTGTTTAATTGGCTTAAGAGATGAAAACATAGTAGCCTTTTCTTTCTGATGAAAAGAAATAATCTATATTTTATGAAATAGGCAAAACCAGCTATTTGGTGGTAAGCCAGTACATCTGCTCTTCATACTGTCTCTCTCCCTTGCTGAATGAATACTCACTTTGTGCCTCCTCAGGTTGGGTAAGTGGCTGTAGTGGATGCAGATATTTACACCAACACGCTTAGCAAGCAGATCAGACATTTTGCCAATTTCAAAGCAAAGCAACAGGAGTTTGAAAATGAGATGTTAAGGTAAAGGGTTTTATAAAAAGTGGGATGTTGTTAGTTTGGAAGAAGACTTACATTTAAATTAAAAAGGAAAGTTGGTACAGTAAAGGAGAAAGACTGAACCACCAACCAGAAAGAAGGACCAGGAAATAGACATGATTGAGGTATATGGGTCCAAGTAAGCTAATGCCAGGAAAGTGAGGAAGAAAAACTTAGTCTCAGTATGGTGGGGTAGGTGCTGTAGAGTTTGGGCATGATGTAACAGTATTGTAGCATTTTAAGATGCTTAATTTGGTAAGGCATTTCATTGCAATTAGGACAAATTAGAACCCAATTATAGGATGCCATTGTTGGCCACTGCAAAAAGATGGCTTGATCTAGACTAGGTTTGACTAGGTCTCTAGTGTCCTTTTAAAACCAAAATTGCAAAAAATTGTTCAAAATGGGAGCTAGATTTTTTTAAATTTTAATTTATTCTTCTCTCAAACTAAACATCCCAATCACTTGAAGTCTCCCACCCTCTAATCCTCCAACCCCACCCCCTCCCCAGAACCACTGCTCCTCCACTTCCCTTCAGAAAAGAGCAGGCCTCCCAGTGATATCATCTGAATATGGCATAACAAGATGCAATCAGACTAGGCACAAACCCCTCATATCAAGACTGGGCAAGGAACTCACTAGGAAGAAAAGGGTCCCAAGAGCAGGCAGAAGAGTCGTCAAAGACACCCCCACTCCCACTGTTAGAAGTTCCACAAACATCCAAAGCTAAACAACCATAACATGTGTGCAGAGGACCTAGTTCAGACCCATGCAGGATCTGTGATTGCCGCTTCAGTGTCTGTGAGCACCTATGAGCCCTGCTTAGTTGATTGTGTGGCCATGTTCTCCTGGTGCCCTTGATCCCTCTGGCTACTACAATGCTTCTTCCTCCTCTTCTGCAGGATTCCCCAAGCTCCACTTAATGCTTGGGTGTGGGTCTCCGAATATGACAAACAAAAACAAAAAAACAGCATCTCATGGTTTGTCCTTCATTGAACATGACCCTCTTCTTTTGTGTGAAATCCAAAAGTAAGAGAGTCTCCTTCCACATCACTCACAGTATAGGTTAACAGAAAATGCTATGCCAGCCTCTCCTTGACTATAAGATTATTATTATTCCAGTTGGCCTCAAACTCACTATAGTGCTGAACTGATCCTTCTGCATCCATCCCCTGAGTTCTGAGTGCTGGGATTATAGACACGTGTCACCATCCCAGTTTTGTGTAGTGCTGAACATTGAACCTTAGGTTTCATGCTTCACCAACTGAGAGCTACATCTTCAACCCCTCTCCCCATCTCCATTTTCTAAAAGACAGGGTCATAATGATATATCCCAGGCTGTCCTCAACTTCCCTGTCCTCTAGGACAGAGTGCTGGGTTTACAAGTCTGCCCCATGATACTCAGCTGAGAAAAAAGTTCACAAGATGAGGTTTTCTCTAGAGATTTGGGATATATTAATGATTGGATTATGCTTAGAATTTTTCACATAGTTTCCAGTATATGTGCTTTTTAAATGATCCTCGGTTCAAAATGAAGTTCAGGTGTGGAAAAAGCAAACAGTCCGGAAACTGATTAGAAGGGGAAGAGGATGAAAACAAATAAATTCAAAATTATAACATCAAAATATCCAATTTTGCTGGGTGTGGAGCCACATCCAGCACAGAGGCAGGTGGATCTCTTTGAGTTCAAGGCCAGTCTGATGCACATAGCAAATTCCAGGACAGTCAGGACTACATAATCTTATAGTCAAGAAGAGGCCAGCAAGGCATTTTCTGTAACCCTCTGGTGACAGGGATGTGGAAGGGGACAAAGAACAGGATAGTGGTCAGTGGATGACAGATAACAGAGTCGTGGTGAATGTGATGACCTCAGTGCTAAGTGATGGATGAGAAGCAGAGATGGATGAGAAGAACAGTGGATTACACGATTGGAAGGATGTTAGGATAAAGCTGGGAGGGGACCTTGGGTGGGGACCATGGCGGATTCCATGGTGGTCGAGGGTGACCGAGGCAGGGGACAAACACGCCAGGCAGACACAACTTAAATGAGAAGTTTTATTAGAAAGGAGAGGGAGGGGGAAGGAAAGAGAAAAGAGATAAAGAGACAGAGAGAGGACAGAAGAGAAGAGGGAGTCTTCTGGAAAAGTCCTGTCTGCCCCATGGGAACAGGAAAGAGAGTGGAAAGAAAATGGGAAGAGAGCTGTGTAAGAGTAGAAAGACGAGAGCAGAGAGAGAGAAGAGCCTGAAAGAGCATAAGTGGGCAGGGGTCTGTCTTTTAAAGGGGTCCTTTGCACCTGCTTGCAAACTAGTTCCCATGGAACCCTGGGCTGACCAGAGTACTGCCTGAGAGCATTCTGCCAGGTGACAGGGCCAGGCCAGCATAAAGGATATCTAGCTTTTGTAGCCCCTGTATCGTCTCGTCTCTATTTTCTTATAGTCTTTTTTTGAGAGTATGAAGTCAATCTGAATTGTAGAGAGCATGGTGTTACCTGTAGAATCCCAAGTCCGGTTTCCTGTGAGTTGAAATGATCCAAAGGCAAACTTCTGAAAGAATGATAGGAGAACATGAAAGGGAGTACTGAGGAGGGGGGCTAGAAAAAGCCCTGGGTGAGAGGAGCCAGGCTTGAGGAAGCTCTGTGCAAAGGAGTGATTGTAATATAGGGATCAGAAAGAATGAGGGTGGGGTAGATGTGGGGGACATGGTGAGTCTGTTAAAGAGCCCATTGTTAAACCAGTCTCCCAATTCAGAAGCAAACTAGGAAGTCCCAGCATAGGCAAAATACTTCATACAATTGGATTAGGTTATTGTGCTTTATAGTAAGTTAAGAGCACATCTGTGGAGTAGAGAAAACGTAACAATCTCACTGTAGAAGACAAAAATATTTTGGTAATTTTCCTCCAGTGAGATTATATTGTATGAACAAATCTACAAATTTGGAGGCTAATATACTTTTGGTCCTTATATTTTGTATACTTAGGTTGGTAATCTTTACAAAAAGTTACTGAAGTATAGTAGATCAGGATTGAAGGTGTGTGTGTGTGTGTGTGTGTGTGTGTGTGTGTGTGTTCATCTAATTAGTACTGGAAGCAGCCTTAGTTTCCTGGCACATGAGTATTTTTTAAGTTAACTAGATTTGCTTCCATATATGTTGAATGAGAGGTCAGCAGTGACACATACATTTGTGAAACATGTTGATTGAGAAACCACCGTTCTTGGACCTCTTTACTAGTTTGTGGTTTGCTTCTAGGATAATTAATGTTACCACCACTTAGTTTCATTTCTGTTGCTGTGATAAAATACCTTGACAGAAGAAACTTAGGAAAAAGGGTTTACTTTTGCTTACAGTTCCAAGTTAAAGCCCATCATTTATAAGAGTTACAATGCAGGAGCTTGTGATAGCCATCAGCATTTCATCACAGTCAAGAAGCAGAGGGGAAGGAATAATTAGTATGCCCAGCTAGCTTTCTCCAGTTTCACACACCCCAGTACACAAACTCAGGGAATGGTGCTACCCACTTTCAGGCAGGGTCTTCCCACATCCTCCATAGATGTGTCTCCAATGGCCAAACTGATCCAAACATATTTTCATTGAGACTCTCCTCCCTGGCTGATTGTAAATTTTCTCAAACTGACAAAACTAACCATTACACCATTTTACATTGCTAGTCATGGGGTGGGGATGGTATCTACTTTCTGCCTTTTAGGTGCCTAGAAGAACTGAGGTTAGCCTAAGCAATTTTAGCTGTTTGAAGAATTGACTAAAGTGCCCCAAGGTCCTGTAAAATGGCATAAGACGTTGACCTTAACAAGCCAGTCAGTCCACTCTTCTTAGCTTCGTCTTGACCACACTTCGTAGGCAGTTGATTTCACTGGTAGCCCTTTTCATACTGTCCAGATGAGTCTAAAGACTCCCGGAAGCTCCAAACTGGCTTTAGAACAGTGTTTCCACACCCGCTTCTTCTTAGTCCTCAGATACGACATTGTGCTGGTAAATCCAAAAAGCATTACCCCAGAAACCCCCTTTCATCATATAACTTATAAAGCTTTTAAAGTACCCTTTCGTTTTCATTGCTGTGAAATCCATGTAAAATAGGATTAACTATTTAAATATGTGTGGGTCACTAGCCTAGTACTACTCTTTAAGCATTTGATTGTTAGTGAGAATTTTGGTCCTTTATTGTTGGGGCAGTGTGATGATGGCCATATCCACATTCAGTATTTTACCTAGTAAGCTAAAAAGTAAATAAACATCAAACTTTAAAATATTCCTATCTCTTCACCACTTCAACTTAAGCTTAGTTTGACATTTTCATTCTCCCCTCAACTCCCTTTCTCTCAAAAACAAACCCAAAAAGATCAAGGAGCCAAAGCCTAGATCCTTGATTTCTTCTAGGAACACCTGCCTGCACAGTTTTCAAATAGTAATAGCAGCCTTACTGTCTTCAGGGTGCTTAGTTAGCATTACGCAAGAAAGGCTTTACTTAGCCAAGGTGTAAATAACCCAGCAACTGTGTAATAGTGGCTCTGTGGCACATTACATCCGCACTTAAAGGTGTGCACTCAAGTTGAAGTTTGAAGAAGAGGTACCCTGTGCTACACCTTGTAGATTCTAAGCTGCTTTGCTGACTTTTTCAATCGAGGACACTGTTGCTTTTAGCATACTGAAACAGAAAAAACTGTGCAAGAATTTAAAGATGATAATACCGTCAGCATCTCCAAGAAAAAGAAAGTCAAGAAAGCTGTCTCCAGTCAACTGTTAACAGCCTGCTGCTATTTCCTGATATGGAAAAATTGAATTCCAATGACTCGACTCCATATTTACACTGCTATTATTCTCAGAACAGAACAAAATGGTCTGGAACTCCACTGGGATTCTCTGAAACCTCGACACATTACATGTAGTCTTTTGCCAGAAGTTTGACTCCCTGAAGCTGTGTGGTTGGTTTTTTCCTTATTTTCCTTTGTTGCATCTCTTAAGTTGACTACCCAGCTAAATGAAGGTAAACCAGGCTCTGTGTTATGAAGTAGGAACATTTTGCATTCACCTAAAACTGAGTGTTGAATTGCATGCTATTGTTCTTTGCTATTAGAATAATACTTTTTTATTAAAATATAGTTGTGGCACTTGTGCAAGGCCCTGTGTTTGATTCCTAGCCCCCCTCCCTGCCCCCCTTAAAAAAAAAGCCCTACCGCTGCTCCATCTCCCTTACTTTTTAATGACCATTAAGGAAAGACTGTCAGGTTCGTTTCCTTACCTCTTCTAAATTTGTTCACTGATAAACCTAACTGTGATCTTCACCTGGTCCCAGTCCATGCCAGCTCTTAAAGCCTGGCATGTTGGGCTTTGCTTTGTTCTTTTGTTACTGTTTTGTTTAGAGACAGGTTCACACTTTTTAACCCTGACTGGCCTGGGACTTGCTTTGTAGACAAAGCTGGCCCTGAACTCAGCAGAGATCTGCCTGCCTCTGCCTCCTAAGTGCTGAGACTACAGATACGAGCCACCACAACCAGCCTCTCAGTGTATTTTTAAATTCACTTAAATATATTACTAAAATAAACATAGGTTTAAATAACCTCCAAATATACAATTTGGATTGCAACAATTTCAGATTTTAATTTTTGAACATCTTACATGCCATCCTGACAGTTTATGCTCACATCTTTATCTTTTTCTTTCTTTGGACAAAGAATCATTTCTTGCTCCATGCAGACTTCCCACTAGTGGGGAAGTTGCAACTAGATCTTCTCAGTTTATATATATTTTGTTTTGAAACAGTGCCTCATGTAGTCCAGGCTTGCTTTAACAAGATGACCTTGAGCTGTACCATTTTCTGAGTATCAGATTACAGGCATGTGCTAACAAGTCTGCTTTAATGTAGTGCTGGGACTCAAACCCAGGGCCTTATATATGCTAGACAAGCACTCTTCAACTGAGCTACAGAACTAGACCTCAATGTGTGCTATTTGTATGCTTTTCCTTCTGGATCCAATAATCCCAGATTGATTTCTATTAGAAGAGAAAATGGTGTCTATCAGAAATGCTAGTTGTCACTCAGTATATACTGTTAGCTAGAAACTTCTACTCCCCTATCCATTTATTTCCAAAATGGATTTGGATCTTTTAAGTGATCATATTCTTTTCTTCCTTTCTCTTTTGAATTAAAACAACACATTTGAACAGAAGGCATAGTCTGGGTTTTGGAACTGACTGAAGAGCAACCACTGCATTGTTAAATGTTGAACCAACAGATTTTTGACATTGGAAGGTTTTGATATTCAGTTCAGGCAAGTTTTTAAGATATTCTTTAAAAAAAATCATGTAATACTTCTGATTATTTTCTTTCACTAAAACATTAGTTCTAATTCAGTGTGAAGCTCCAGAATATCTGAAATAAGCATTACAGTTTCTGACTTATATTTAAAATGTATTCATCTAATCTTCCTTCCCTCTTCCCTTCCTGCCTTCTTTTGCAGTGAGCTTGAATATTGACTGAGAATTGGTTCTGTCAAGACCATCTCTGGCAATCTGTTCCAAATTCAACTATAATAAATCATAACTAAGGATGAACACTTACATAAATACATATTCTTAAGTGATTTTAAAATAAAGTCTTTTTAGTGGACTGGTGGTAAGCATCAAAGTCTTTGAATTCATCAGAGTCTTTTGAAATGCTGTCCTGCCCAGGAGGACTGGCTTCTGTGGACTGGAGAGGATGTGTTCTTATTAGGACAGACTAAATCTGTGTTGAATTTGTACAAGAGAACCTTTTTATTTGTGTGTGTGTGTGTGTGTGTGTGTGTGTGTGTGTGTGTGTGTGTGTGTGTGTGTAAGTACTAAAAAATAACCAGTTTAATAATTACAAATACATGGCGTAAACATACATCACAGTAATCAATACCAGGCGATTATGTTGTTAAAGAATTGCTGTTCTTTGAAATAAAACCACTTGAAAATGGGAAGCAGAAAAGGTTTCATTTTATACTAGTAGTTAACTAAGAAGAAAAAGCAAAATGACCTTTAAAAATCAACAACAAAACCTATGTGCTTAGAGCTGCTTTGGGTTTCACTGCTAAACTGGAAGTTGAATTTCCCATATACTCCTTGAGCCCACACTTGTGCAGCTTCCCCCATTATCAGCATCTTCCAGTGGGTGAGCCTGTACTGATACAGCACTCTCCCCCAGATCACAGCTTGTCAGATGGCTGCTCACTCATGCTCTTGTGTATGCACAGAATTAGACAGCTGTGAATGTGCATGTCCGTTATTGTAGTGCTGTCCTGATACCCCTCTGTATCCTGTCTGTCCACTCGTCCCTACCCTCTAAGCCACTGGTCTGTTTACTGTCACTGTACTTTTACCTGTTGTAGTTTTATTGTCTTTGGGATAACATTACCCTTTTCAGCTTGTCTCTTTTCATATATTAATATACGTTTCTAGTCTTTTTCCCCTTAGAACACATATTGCACATAAGTAGTAAAATTTCAATATGTACATGTTTGTTCAGAAAATGAGTGTTTGTATCTCAGCCAATCTCAAGCCTTAACAAATGCCTCTTGGTTTGTAAAACTTTCACATCTAGAAATTCCTGGAGGTGTATGAGTGGTCTGTTAAACTGTGTCTTAAAGTGTATGAGTCATCTCTTAAACCGTAACTATACCCATTCCATTCCGTTTTAATATAAAGTAATGATCATGTTCTGAATTTTTTTAATAAAACTACAGCAAAGTAAACCATTCTAATGCTTAGAAATACTTAAGCATGTAGCTTATAACTAAGTTATGAATTTGCCGGTTAAAATGTTTTGGAAAAATTAATAATTTTAGTTTCATTTGAGATTTTTGTGAATTTGTAAGCGCTTAAGATAATTCTGTGCTTGTAAGAGGTTTCATTTAGAACTGGATGAAGCTGGCTAATCTCACTGTTGTAATAAAGTGACTCTAATAAAAATGCAACAGACATAGCTGTAGTGATTTAACTTATAGATTGTTGGAAGATCTCTTAATTATAAAAATGATGAACATCAGAAATCTTAGAAATTTCAAAAGACATAAAACTATTGGGAATTGCTTCAAAGTCAGCAAAGTATCTAATCTGAATGCAAAACTGAAGAAAAACTTGTACCCTAATTTAAAAGAAATGCCTTATCAACATCAAACAATCCATCTTACTGCTTATTTGGTGTGCACAGGAAAAATATACATATATATATACATATACATATATTATATAATTATATATTATATATATATAATATGTATGTATATATAGATTAGGCAGGTAGATAGTGTTGGTCTTTCTTGACTTAAATACAATTCTAAAAGCTTACATACAATTATTGGAATTTTCAGACTTCTTTAAATATACTGGTGAGCTGTTAGAGAACTTTGTTTTAATAATTAGAAGTTCTTTATGGCAACTTGTAATTGCTTAATTTTTTTTCTCATAGTTAAACCAAAATCTTTTCATCTTTTCCATTTGTACCTTTTCAGTGCTATGTGACAAAATGTAGATCAGATTCTCAGTTTGGCCATTCACACGTAACTTGACACCCAGTTCTCTGTAATATATGTTACTCGACAGTGCCTTTCTTAAATCAAGCCTGTCTGATGATAGTAGTTATGGATGGTCAGATAATAGATCTGTTTTCTCACAAAAGCCATTTTTACTGACAATACCTGTCCTTACATTCGTGCCTATGCAGCTCTTTTATAAAAGCATCTAAAATGATGGAACTGAGGCTTAGACTGGTTACCATTGTGGTTTGACCAAGCTTGTTCTATTTCTGATTTAGACATGTGCATATGTTTATATGGCATTTTTAGACCCTCTCTACCAGTTTAGTTTGTTGTTTTGTTTTTCTGGACAGGGTTTCTCTGTGGCCCTGACTCTGTAACCCAGACTGGCTGAGATTCACCTGCCTCTGCTGGGATTAAAGGCGAGCACCACCATGCCCTGCTGTACTAGGTTTTTGTTTTTGTTTTTTAAATCAGATACCACGTCTGACTAATGAAGTCATTATGTCTTTTCCCATACAACATGACTGGATACTTAGGTTTTGTTTTTTTTTTTTTCTCCTGTACTCCCTTGATAGATGCATTAAAAAAAAAAAAAGGAATGTGTAATTGATAAATTTTGTGTGGCTGGATTTGTTCTAGTTAGAGTGTATTCTGTTTATATGTCCCCATCTTAGAAGTTTGTCTTATGAAATGACTACATAGTTATAAGATGATACCCATGTGTTATTAGTGACTTTTAATTTGTGTAAAGAATGTAGTAATTTTAAGAAGTATGATTTTCACTCTTGATTCTGTCACCTGTACAGTTGGTTTTTTTGTTTCCATGTTTTGAACTTCTGTACATTTTGTTAAGTATACAGAAAAATGGAGGAGTTAAACCACACGGTATGACAAAAACCTACACAGTATCTAAAATTCTACCTACATTTGTCTAGACTATTGTTAGCCATGCTATTCTTAACCATCTTTACTTCAAAAGGAACTCTTAAAAACAGCACACCAACAACCAAGGAACCTATATCAAACAAATTGCTTTGGTTGGATTGGTTCCTTCTGGAAAGTCTTTCTGGCTCTCGTTGGTCACTGTATTCTACTCTGTTTGGGGGCTGATGTGTCAGTGGGATGAAAGAAGAGCTAGCTGCAAAGCCTGTGATTTGAGCAGGCAATGTAAGAGGAAGAAATGAGTCTCAGGATGTAGGAAGCAGATCTTTCCATTTGAAAAGTAGTCAGTAAAAGGTACGTCTGTGACTAGCTGTTCAATTTCAAAATAAGTTTAACTTCTTGAATGCTTCAGTTGGAAGGGAGCTACAGTTCTTGGCAAAATGTTGCTTATTTTCCAGAGAAATGTTTAGAGACAGAAGTTGAATGAGCAGATGTTGGTATCAGTCACTGAAGAATTCAGATGTGTCCTCCCTGCAGTCGGCCTCTTGCTGCTGGATGGCTTTTCTCTCATCAGGGCTCTGCAGTCTTCTCTCTGAGGACCAATACCCTTGGCTGCACCTAGAGAGCTGAGCTGGCCTCACCACAGCAGAGCCTTTAACTGCCTCTGCACCTCCCTTCTTCGCGTTACTTGGTCTGTCCTTTTGGTTGGGAGAGCCTGTTCCTTCCAAAGAGGATGGACGGGGTGAAATGACAACTGACATGCCTGCCGTGTCTGCCTTTTCCTGTGGCTCAGTGTCAGTCATCTGAGACTCAACAGGTGCTTTTCCTGTGTTTTTCCTGATTCTGCACGTAGCTTTTTCTTGCCATTAGGATGCATTAGATCATTATGGATTCTAATTTTAATTTACAAGAATTATAATACTCTCACATTACAGATAATATATGTCTATTCTAGTTTTGCTAATCCTTTCAAATATAATCTCATCAGATCCTCTTCATGCAACTCACTTCTTTATATGCATCTCAGTTTTATTTCCTTATTAGTATTATTAATATTTGTTAGAGCATAGCTAGAATGACAAGTTTTTAGCAACTTATGTAATCTATGAATCATTGCTCCCACATGGAAATCCCCCCTTCACCCATCCTTTTTCTGACCTGTTTTGGAAAAGGTATTTACCAACCTGGAAGCACATTGTTCAGTGTCATTCATTCCATTGCCTAGTGAAGATGGATACTATTTACCAAACCAAGGAGGAACTCAGAGTCCAGTAGGAAGGAACAAATGTAAATGAATGATTGCAGTACACTGTGCCAGTGGCAGAAATAGCCAGGGTGCTTGCCATCTAAGAATAGAGTCTCATTATCCTTTACTAAAATTGTAAATCCAAAGAGTGAATTTTAAAGTGTTGTGCCCTTGTGGTCACCTGCCTGCCTCTGTTCTGCCCAGGGGCTCTTTCCTTTTTCCCTGATGCTTCCTTGGGCACCACTGCAGGGTTACTCACTTCCTTCTTCTGCCTCATGAAACCTGTCTGTTTTTACCACATTGTTACCTGCTTGGTTAGGTGCCTTGTCTATCTTCTTGTACTGTATGTATCTCATGAGTCCTGCCAAGATAAGCACTGGCTGGTAGCGAATTCCACAGAAACAAATACTTTTAAAGTTACACTGATTTTTGGTTACCGATGTTTACATTTTTAAGTTATATAACCTTGGGTTAATTCCTTAAAGGACTGGAGACTACTCAGCTTCTCATTTGTAAAATGAAGCTGCTACTTAACTTCATTGGACTCTTAGCCCCAAACAGACCTAGAACAGAGTGCAGGAGTAGAAAACAGATAAAATATGGTTTACAAATATTGGTTGTACCAGAATATTTGCTTTTAAGAAGTATTTCTGGCCATTCGTAGTGACAGACAATTTTAGTCCCAGCACTTGGGAGGGAGAGATGGACAGCAGTTGTCTATAAGGCTAGCTTGATTTACATGGTGAATTCCAGGCAAGCCAGGGGTACATAAGGAAACTCTGTCTCAAAAATAAAATAAAATAAAAAAGGTTAGCATTTCCTATTTAGACAGTCCGGAACACTGGATTTTTTTTTTTTTAAGTATGTATGTTAAAGTGCATGTGTTTTTGGCATCTAAACAGTATTGAAAACATCTTAGTGACTCGTTTCTTTCTTGTTTACATCGAGGGAAGCTTTTTGGATCCTCAAACCTCCACCTGGCTTCAGAGAGATTTGCTTGTTTTTGAAAAGAACCATTTGTTCATTGCATAATGCACATAAAAATTGAACTTTGTATACGGTCTTCAAGTCTTGAAATAAGGGAAAAAAAGTGTAAGATATCAAACTCTATGACATGAGTATTGCTCACAGTGTGTGTGTCATCTAGAAGGATCTTGGTGGGGGAAAAAAAAAGACAGATTTTTGGGAAACTGAGTAAAAATTAACTAAAGAGATCCAGGAAGCATTTCAGTGAAGCAGAATGACTGGAAGTACAGTTTAAAAAGTACAGAAGTGTGTCTAGCTGACCCCATTTTTCCATTTATGTCATGTTAAGGCACCTGGTATTTTCCCTTAGAACTCTTGTCTCTGCATTCTTAGTCTTTTTTTTTTTTTTTTTTTTTTTTTTTGGTCTAAAATCTACTTTCAGGTCTCTGGTAAAACCCTGAGACCCTGAGGGTTTTGTCTGTGCCTAGACAACTCAGCTTTGCCATTTCATGTGATTGCTTTATAATAAACACAGTTCTAGAAATTTGAGTAAAAACTTTATCATTTAAATGGAATATTTTCCATAATTTGATTGTATTTATGTCTGAAAGATCTTTTTTGATAGCTGTAGTCATGTATTAATATATTGCAGTGATTTTTTTCAGCTATCCTAAAGAATAACTTTATATAAAACTTCTAATATGACTTTTTTTTTTAACTCCTTAAAGTTAGGTTTGGCATAGTTTATTTGTATTTGAGTCACATGAAAATAGGCTGTTATAGTTTGAGGGAGTTAGGTTTTCATGCAGTAAAATACTGATGAGGATGGACTTGAACCCAAAATGTAGTGAAATGGTGTGATGAGAGCAGTGGTCAGAAAGGGATGGAGGCTGATGATGAGAGCAGAGAAGAGTAAGACTTTTGAGGAAAAGCAAAGTATACACAGAGCTGTCTAACCGGGGCTCCCAGGGATGACTTCTCACCGTGGGGTGGGTGTCAGGCTGCTCTTACAGAGTAATTTAACTTGGAATATGAGTTCTCTGGTCCCAGTTCTACATCTGTGGTAGAAAACTAAGAATTAGGACCAAATTTATGAACCAGCTAGCTGCTCTCACCCAGGCATGAGAGCTGGAGAACTTGGCACGTCTGTGAATTTAATTGATTCAAACTTAGTTGATAAGTACTGTGTGTTTACAGATAGTCCTGCCAGCGCTAATTACATATTTTAAAAAATAAAGTCAGTATCATTTTTACCATAAAATATATTTAGTGACTTGATCTTCTTTGTACCTTGCTTGGTCTTTTCAAGTTCTGCTTCCATTCCATATTTTTCTCGCCTTTGCCATGTTTTGGCGTGGGTAGCATGCTAAGCAGGGTGGCCACACAGCACATCTATGAGCACAGTGGCTGCCATGGCTAGGTTCCTAGGAGGCTTATACACTTGGCCAGTTCCCAACAAGTAAGAAATCTGCTGCCTTGGCTCCTTGGGAGGTTTACTGGTAACCAGTAGTGAAACACTCATTGCTAGTCATTCATCAAAAAGTGAGTGTGCTTCTCTGTTCTGTCCACAATGGGGTAAGAGACTCAGTGTGCTACATTTTCAAGGTTGTATTGACAGTCAGCCCTAGAGCTGCCTTCTGCAGCCCAGTGACAGTTTTCAACCCAGTGTTTTATTCACTAGGCCTGCTGACCTGCTCACTGTGAATTCCTCGTGTGAATCCTTAGAAGAAAATTAAGTTACATCAGATGGAGTCAGTGTGGTCCTTTGTCAGTGGTCCTGATGGGTGACTTTGCCCCACCTCCCTTCCATAACACTTAGAACATTTACAGATACATCGGATTGTCACAGCTAGCATCTGCAGGGTATGGTGTTGCTAAGCACCCCACAATTTGTAGGACAGCTATCCACACAAAGAAGATTGTAGTGCCATGTCCAAAGTGCCGGGCAATGGCCTCCAAGCCAGGGTGTGGCTTAGTGACAGAGCGCTTGCCTAGCACCACCCCCTTAGGACAAACCTGGATGTGTTTCCAGGAATGAACTTACTAGAGGTCTACCATCAAAATGAATCCAGGTCAAGCCATGAGGGTAGGGTAGATGGAGCTGTGTTGATGAGGTTGGTTTCCTTCCTCTGTGCTGACACTCGTCAGTAGAGGTGGTGAAGTAACCCTTTCTCCTAAGCTCTTTAGAGTATGTTCCCATTCCAAGAGCTAAGGTGGTGGGTCTTGTGTGCTGCTCCTTCCCGACAAATCTCCACTGTAAGCCATACATTATGTATGCCCAAGGATCCCAGAATGTTTAGGCACCTGCTTTGTTTAGTGTGTGTACTGGGCAATGTTGTTTGTTGTTTTTCAGTAAAGACTGTTAAAAATTATAAAGCAGGTAATATTTCCCAAGCTTTCTCACATTCAAACTGTCCTGGGAAGACCATAGTTTCCCATTGTTTGTGTGTGGTGTACCACAGATGACTGTCTTTGATTAACACTATAGATGAACTGTATTATTCTATAGTCAGGGAACAAATAACCTTTGATTAAAAAGAAAGAAAAAGTAGGCTTTATTATTATTATTAGTTCTTGGTTGGCAACAAAGCTGAGATGTAAGGTGTAGCGCTCTAGGAGAGCCCTGCTTTGTTGTCTTTTGACTGCATTGTGTTACCAGCTTCATAGTAAAGTTTCCTGAGTATGTTACTCTGTAAGTGGAGGTAAGTGTTCTTTCGTTTTGCTTTTGGCAATTGTAAAGTGATGGTTAGTATATTATGAGTGAGGTAGGGAAGAGAAAAGCCAGGCATTGCCTCAGGCATCTCAGCGACCTAGACCTCTCAGACCAGCCAGGACGGTGTAACTATGTGGGAAGACTAGTGTAGGGAGAGACCCTGATACCTATACCAAAGTGGTCAAGGGTACGTAGAAGGGTGGGATAAAGACTGAGGAGGAGCCGGCCTCACTTTCTCTCTCGGGGTTTAGCCAGCTCTTGGAAGCATCTGAGATCTTGGCGACTTGGAGTGCCTTTATAATATACCATCAATAATCATATCTGGTGTACAGTTTGTGTTCCTTATCAGACTGGAGCATTCTCTGACCCTTCCCATACAGTTAGTTGCAGAGCATCAAGGAAGGTTTCTTGTCTCAGAGCTCAGCTTTGCTCCATAGGACAGCACTCTTAAGTTTGTTCTCCCAGCAGCTAGGTTGTGTCTTACCCACCAAACCTCCCTGTAATTGAACACATCTTGTGACTATAGTTTTTACCAGGGGAGTCTTTTTTATGCCTAGTGCAAGTTATGGACCTGATGACTATGTTTTCAATTAGAATGTTTTACCCTAGGGATTGCTGGTCCTGGGGGTATAGTATAGTTGATAGAGTGCTTGCCTAGCATTCAGGAAGCCCTGGGCTTGAGTTCCAGCATCATGTAAACCTGGAATTCACCTGTACATTCAGAACTCCAGAGGTTGAGGCAAGAGGATCAGTTACCTATATAGGGAGTTCAAGGCCAGCCTAAGAAACATGAGACCTTGTCTCAAGGTGGTGGCTTGGGGGGAGGGGGGGGGCTCTTGGGGTTTGGAATGTAGTGATACAGTGCTCACCTAGCTCACAAGAGGTCCAGTAACACAAGGTGGGATGACGGAAAGTCCAGACTGTTCTTTGAGATGTGTTATTTCTCTGCCCTGCCCATCATCCCTGATAGACAGGCCAGTGGCACTCCTGCTTTCTTCCTTGTGTCTTTTTAATTGTGGGCCTCATAGGATCCTAGGTTTCCCCTGTAAATATTTGACCCTTAAAAAAGAATCAATAGTCTACACAAAGTAGACTATTGGTTACACAAAGTAAACCAAGAGAACTCTCTCTCTCTCTCTCTCTCTCTCTCTCTCTCTCTCTCTCTCTCTCTCTCTCTCTCTCTCTCTCTCTCTCTCTCTCTCTGTGTGTGTGTGTGTGTGTGTGTGTGTAATTTTTTTCATATGTATCCCTCAGTGTCTGGTTTCAAGTTACAAAAAAAACAAGCTCTATAAACAAGGGCAACTTTTTTCTCTTTGGGTGTCTTCTTGCCACGTTGCCATGGTTCTTCCCCATTCACCAGTGGTTTACTAGCTAGGATTCAGGCAAGCATTGCTAGTGCTAATAGTAAGAAATATCCCTGTCTGTTCTCTATATGCTAAGTGCAGACTCTTCCTCCTGCCTGCGTCATGGGGTTGTTGTCAGGGTCAAATGAAATAATTAACTGTGCAGTGCCTTGTTGGTTGTCATCACAATGCAAATAATATGCAGCTGTAAGTAGGATAAGGCTTAGTAAATAATGCCATTTGTGAAGTAAAATTAAGTTTGAGGAAGCTGCTCCACCTCCCCCCCTTGTTTTGTTTACCTGGTGTAAAGTGCTCTTTCTTCAGTCAGTTCAGAGATGAGATTCTTTGCCTTTGTCTGTCTTTCATAAGTAAGGCTAGTACCATGAAAAGCTGCATTTGCTGAAATCTAGTAGAAGCTGACATAGGTCAGTTATAGGGTGAAGCCAAATTGGAAAAGAAAATTCTGAATTTTTCAAAGAGCATAGACGGCCTGATCATTGTCACTGCTGATTACTGATCAGTTCTGTAGAAAGAGCTATTTTTGCTTTTCAAAGGCTGTAGTTGGTTATTCAATTCATTCTTATTTCCAATAAAATAATTATTCTAAGGAGGACTTCCCCAGGCCCAAATGTTACAGATGGATTCTGAACAGTAAACTTCAGTTTAAGCCACAGTTGATATAAACACGTCTTTTCCTTGTTAGTGACTTCTGTTTGACACTCCATAAACAGCTCAGAGAACCGTAGGACTGACTCCAGGGCTTCAACTCTGACTATTGGAGCTGGAAAGGAGTATAGAGCAGAGCCGGCAGGCAGACACTGGGACTTGCTCCACCAAGAAGTGCCCAGCCCCTGTTTGCTGCTCTTCAGGGAAGATGTCCATTCCAGATTCAGAAGTCCAGTCATTATCTGCTTCTGCCTCTGAAATGCATTACAGTTTAATAGTGAGGAGAACATCGCTCTCTTTTACTATTGGCTTATGTTTGTTCTTCATACAATGACTTTCTTCGTTTAATGGACTCAGAAATGAGCTCCTGTAGTGAATTTTTTTTTCTAATGGTGTACAGGTAGCTGGTGCTGGCTTGTTTCTAGAACATTGAATCCTGCAGCCGGATTATTGATTTGCACACCTGTAGTAGTCAGGAGGCCCTCCATCAGCCTGAGAAAGCTTCCTCTTCCTCACTTGAAGTCTCTGAGCTCGCAAACCAAATCCTAACCCAGTTTGTCTTGCTAGGGCGACCCATAAACGCTCAGTAAAGAAAGAATAATTCCTCTCCCGCTTAACCGCTAAAGAACAGCATATGTTTCTAACGTCAGCTTTTTATTTTTTTTTTTATCTTTCATTTTTTGTTGGTAAATCTCCCAGACAACAACAGTTCTGTAGAGAGTTTAAATATGAAGGAATGGCAGGACGGGCTAAGGGCACTTCTACCCAACATTAACATCAACTTTGGTGGACTGCCCAATTCTTCTTCCCCCTCCAACGCCAACCACAGTGCACCAACGTCCAACACTGCCACCACCGACAGCGTGAGTTGGGACAGCCCTGGCAGCTGGACAGACCCAGCCATCATCACAGGTAACTTTCTCGTTCCCTTGAGCTCCACCCACAGCCATCAGTGTGTTTTTGGTTTTGGTTTTTTAGCACAAATTAAATCAAAACAGGGGTCTTTCCGGCATAAGTTCCTTTTCACAAAGCCTGATTCATCCTTAGGGTCATGATGAACCTGTCAGTCTAGCTGTGTGTTTCGGTTGCTCCTTTTGGTGTAAGTAGGTGTCACCTACAGTCTGGCAGCATGCGTGCATTTGGTAGGCCTCAAAGTACAAAACGGTCTAACTGAGCCATCCTAGGAGAAACATACTCCACTCTTTATAAAGCTCTCTATATAAGGCTGTCCGTGTACGGATCCCTGCTGGAGAAGAGCAGGCGCAATGGGGAAACATGTCATTTACTTCTGGGGGTCCTGGGGTTCTTTGGGGGGGAGATTGTTTGTTTTGGGGGATTTGGGATTTTGCTTTTCACTGTTCCGCCTCTGAAAGTGAAGGAGTAGGTTTATAGTTGAAGAGGAGCGTTTGTGTAACAGTAAATCTTGGTCATTGCTGGAGGGGAGGCGGGGGGCTAAAAAGAACATTTTTAAAAGGTTTCATTTGGCAGTCTAAAATTGTAATCTCTTATTTCTTGGGTAAACTACTCACTCTTTATAAAGTTTATCTGAGTAACTTGGTGCTCTTTCCTTACAAACTCACCATTTTCTTTTTGTCTCCTGTTTCCTTTGTAGGTATTCCAGCATCTTCAGGGAACAGTTTAGACTCTATTCAAGATGACAATCCTCCACACTGGCTCAAATCCCTTCAGGCCCTCACAGAGATGGACGGCCCCAGCGCTGCCCCGTCACAGACCCACCACAGCGCCCCCTTCAGCACACAGATCCCTCTGCACAGAGCCAGTTGGAACCCTTACCCACCTCCTTCAAATCCTTCCAGCTTCCACTCCCCACCCCCAGGCTTCCAGACAGCCTTCAGACCCCCCAGCAAAACCCCCACAGATCTGCTACAGAGTTCAACACTGGACCGCCACTAAGCAAAGAGGGAGTTCCGAAGGGCAGGGTCTACCCACCTGTTTTCTTCCTCTCAGCCCCCTCACAGCTCCCGTCTCATCTCTTACGTTCTGAAGAATCCAGTTCCTGGTGGTTTTTTTTCTCCCTACCCCCAGATGCAATGCGGTCACAGCGTCTTTACCATCTTTTCTTTCATTGTAAAAGTTTCGGTTGATCCAGCATTTGAGTGAGTGACACTGTTGAATGTTTCTGGGGGGAAAATGCCTTTTTAAGCAGAGGAAAAAGAAAATCAAAAGGCAGTCTCAACACTTAGAAAATTACTGTTTGTCTGTCGCTCATAATAATGACATAGTCTGCTTAGCAGAAAGTGACGATTAATCTATAGGAAAGGTCAAGTAAAGGCATTATCAAGTGCAGACTGAAAACCAGGCTGATCTGAATGAGATTGCAAATGCATGGGGGAAAGCAGTGGTCCTGGCATCCGTCTTGCATTCAGCTTCTCACTATTGCAGGAAAAATGCTTTTAACTTGAAGTTCTCTATTGAATTGATGGGGAGGCCTCAATTGTGTCGTTAAGCACAGGGATTTATTGGAAGTTGATGGCAAGATAAACTATCTGTATGTAGTATCTGGCCTACTGCTAAAGAGTTTATAAGGAGGGAGAAGTAATTTTTTAAGGAGAAAAAATTTTGGCTTTAGATTTAAATTCAGATGTTTTAAAGGAAAAAAGTATTCACAGATTTAATACCTATCCATAATATAAGAGCTGAATTAAAGTGATTTCCTCAGTCTTTCTCCTCTGTCAGAATCTTTTTTTCTTTGACCCTAACTAAGTTCACCTGGCAGGGCACTCTGAGCCATCACTGCTCTGGGGCCATCTGATCACCAACAGGAGCAAATCTCTGACCTCCTTGCCTGCAGCTTTTACTTAACCCTGTAGTTTCTGGACGTTTGTGCAGTATTGAAAAGACAGGAGAAAAGAAACAAACCTGGTTATAACCTGATGCTAAAACTAAAAACAAGGAAATGTACCTCTTTCTTCAGAATTAAAACTAAAATCTTAAATAAAACAGAAAACTTGATGGTGACCATTGGGTGATTCTTGTTTTGTTTTTCCAGTTTGTTACTTGTAATTTTGAAATACTTTGTGATACAGTGTCATTTGAGTTCTCACTAGATTTTACATCTGCAGCTATAGAGGATGGCCTTAAAGGAAACAGAAAACAAAGTGAAAGTTCTTTTTGTCAGTCACCACTAGTTTTAAAGATCAGTCTTGTTGTCCGCAAGAGCCAGCGTCTTCCAGTGGTTTTCGTTAGCTGAGACCTCTACCAGGCTGTCAAAAATGCAAGCAGACCTTCCCAACTGAGAGGCCGCTTGCCAGGAGTGGGTGGGATCCTGACATGTTGAGAGAGATGGTTCTCCAGGAGGGCCTGGCAGGAGCAGCAGCAGCCATAGTGTCGTCCCTTTACCAGTTCCTGGAAAGAGATGCAGAAGCCCCCCGGGGTGGGAGTGCCTGGCGATGGAGAAGGACACCCACTAAAAGAGGGGAGATGGGATGGAGTGCTTCCTCCCAGAACCCCAGGAATCTATAGTTTGGATGTCTCATTTTTAGACTGTACCCAGTTGATAGTCTTGTAAGCGATTCTCAAAGTGAGTCTTGTAAATGACAAATGAGTAGGTTGAAGTTATAAATGATGTGCTTTGGAGTTGACTTTTTTCACCTTCGCTTTTACTTCATTTAAAGAAAGCAGGGCGTTTTGTTTGTTTTATGCATGCACACTTAAAATCTCAGCACTCAGGAGGCTGAGGCAGGAGGATTACCACGAGTTCCAGGCCAGCCTGAGATATGGAATGAGACCCTGTCAAAAGGATTAACAAAGTAAAAAGAAAGCAGTAGTGTAGATAATAAACAGTATATTCTCAAATATCACCACAAGTACAGGCTGAAGAAGATGGTAGGAAAACAAGTTTTATAAAATGACCAAAATATTGTAGTGATATGGAAGAAAAGAGCTAAAACTGTGGATGTCCTATACCTTTGCTTTAGTCTCCTGGACCTTCGTGGTGCACTGTTGCAACCCTGGGGGGGAAGCACTGGCCTTTTCAGGAAGCAGATGGAATCCTGCCATCAGTATCGCAATGAAAATGCCACTTTTTCTCTGAAAGGGAAATCGTACCATGCTGTAATTGTGTGTTTAATGGATCACACCTACTCTATAAAGGTGTAGCCACTTTAAAAAATGACAGTGACCTGTGTGCTTGGCGCAAGTGAAAAACAGCCATGGGCACCTCTCTCTGTCACACTGCTGGGCCTTTTCTCACACCCCACAAACATTAGCGGCCGCTGCCTTCATTTCTCTGTCAGTCTTTCCTTTCTTCCCTCCTGCCAGCGGTTACAGCTCTAGATGACGGTTGTTCGGTTTTAACAACTGAGTAACGGAGCAGGCCCAGCAGTGTCAGGAGAGCAGTGGCGTCTGTTGGGTCTCTCTGGGTTAAGGTTTGGCATTAGCTTCTGTGGTAAGCTTTAAACGCCTGCTGGGGGAAGACAGTGAACCCTGGAGATCAAGACTCACCAGCTATAGTACCCGATGGTGTGTGTGACTGAGAAGGCATGAATGGCTTGGACAAAGTCTGAGGAATACGGAAAATACCTGCGTATTTTCCTGTGCTTCAGGGCAAGGGCACTTGGTGTGGGCAGCTTCACCCTGACTGTCTCAGTCACGTGGATCTGGTGCAGCTGGGTATTCTCTGGCCTCTGTCGTCCTGGGTCTTCCTATCTGTACATGCATTCCCATGATTAGTCCCTAGCCTTTCCCCGCCAGTTTCATACTTTGCTAGAATGATGTTTTCCAGTAATTTCTTGAGAAAAGATAGAAAACAAAAACTTTTTCACACTGTGTCTGAAATTAATATTCTACAGTTTAGGTGGGTAGCTTGATGGATACAGGGTTCTTTCTCAGTAATATTTTCTCTTCAGAAGTTTGACGGTATTACTCTGTCATCTTGCTTTCGCTCAGCATCACTGTTGAAAAGCCGGCTTATATTTAATATGGTTTTCTCCCTCTTGTCTGCTGTGTTCTGAAATTTGAGTGTTGTCTTCAGTGTGGCTCTTGGTTCTGGACACAGTGACCAATCAGTGGGCTTTTAGAATCTGGCCAGTCGTGGCCAGTTCTGGGCAATTTGTAGTTACTTCGTAAGTGAGTTTCTTGTATTTACTTTCTCAGTTCCCCTTTTCAAAGAAAAAAAATACTGAAATATGGGACTTGGGACATTTCTTGTGCGTGTCTTTTGCTGGTTTTCCATCCCCTGCCTTGTGCTCAGCTTTTTAGAGCATAGAGATACCGCTTTCTTGTGTCTGTCTTTCTCCAAGATGATTCCATCTGTCTGCCTTGATCTTTTCTTAGATGTTTTTAATACTTGGTTGTCTGCTTAAGAACAAGACCAAAAATTGTGACTGAAGTCTTTGAAAGTTTGAGTAGGTTGCTACCTTTGAGCTTCACTGTTAGAAGAATTGGCCTTAAATCCCTGTTGTCTGTAGGCCTTCCTTGCCTTTGCTGCTTAGAATCTGGAGAGAAGAGTCATATGGGATGGTAAGGGTCTTCTTAATGTTAGCATTTCAGAGCTAGTTGGTGGGAGGAGGGTTGTCCCTCTGTTTTCATTTAACATAACAGTACTGCCTTTCTGACATGGAGCTGAGGAATGGATAGGAATAACTGCATAGCTAAGTTCCCGTAACAGCCTCTTTGGAAATCCTTACCATAGTCTCACCCCACCCACTTCATCCCTGCTTGAGGCTAGGTGCCTGGTTTTACCAGGTTCTGTGCTTTTGAAGATTTTGTGATGTAAGTGGGAATGAGTCTCACAACTCTGCCCACTGTTAAAGGCGGGGCCTTCTCAAGTCAGCTGTGAGACTTGACTGATCTCCCTCCGCCCTCACTGGTAGACATTGGGGCAGAAATGCAATCAGATCTGTAGGTTTGATCTGTCATCCCAGCATTTGTATTCTGGTTTTATAAACCAGTAGGCATAGTTTATCTGGTAGAACTAAGAGGATATTCTGTCTTCTATTAGAGGCCATTGAGCAGTTGCCATTGTCTTGGTGTTCCTTTATTTAAACAGCACTTTAAACGTCTTTTCCATTGAAGTTCTTTTGATGTACAATCAATGCAATCAGAGGGTTATTAAATTTTATGCTGGATGTTAAAGTCACATTTTATGTGGTTTTAAGGAGGGCCCCAAATTGGATGGGTATGGGTCATTTTCTGGACCTAACTAAATTAGAGCAATTCTAGAAGTTGTGGCAGGGGAAAAAATAGCCTGCTCTTACTTAACTGTATGGGAATTGTATCTTCAGAACAGGTAATACTTCGAATTTGTATTTCTGAGGGAGTCTGCTAGAATAGCCGTCTAAATTCAGTGAGTGTTCTACGGAAGTTTGCCTACATAGAGATTGTAGGAACACTGTGTATGAGCCTTTATATCATTTGCTTTAAGACCTGCGTTGTGTAACCCTCTAAGTGAAAGCACACAGAACTTAAAGCAATTTTGAGATGGATCACACTGCCTAAGTCAGGGATCTAGTCAAATGAAATGCAAGTCATTTTAGCATGAACTACTTGGAAAACACAATTAATTTTGTCACAGAAGTTATAACTCTGTTAAGGACTCAATTAGCAGGAAGAACTCCCTTTGAAGATACATTTATAAGAAATTGATCTGAGGAAGCAAGTATGTGATTTTTAGAAGTCACTTTAGAAGTCGGCATAAGGACACATACTTTATATTGGGAGATAATTGTGCCTCTTAGGTTTCTCACAGTTGGAGGAAGCAGGTGAGCGTACTAGAAATTAATAGTGCGAGCCGATCTTTTGATATGTGGTTTGGATAACTTGAACATTCTAAAAGTAAAACGCTATCTGTTACTGTTCAGAAGTACGGTTTATACCAGTTCAGCAGCAGCAATTCCATTGTGCAAAATGCAAATAGGCCAAGCCTTTCTGTGGGGGTCACACGTATGTAGCAGTGATGGAGCTAACTGTTGCACACCTGCTTTCATCTGTGGCTTCACGCCATGTACTTGGCCAGCTGTTTTGTTTTGTTTTGTTTTGCTTTTGTTTAAAAATGACTAAGAGACTAGCGATTGGTGGTACACGCTACCTAGTACTGGGGAGGCAGAGGCAGGTGGATCTCTGAGTTCCAGGACAGCTAGAGCTATGCAGAGAAACCCTGTCTCAATAATAATAATAATAATAATAATAATAATAATAATAATAATAATAAGTAAGCAAATAAATAAATATCAATAAGGGCAGCAGCAAGGTAGCTGTTTTTCCTTTAGGCTGAGCTCAGTGGCCATTAGTGAAAAGGTGATCTTTGTTTTTGTAGGAATTATGAAGAATACTACTTTGAGGAAGGTGTAAGAGAGATTTGGGTTTAATTTAGTCTAAAATTCCTAGGAGGTGCCGCTGCTTTGGGCTGGAGAATTAACAGGTTACAAACAAGATGACCCCTTCTCTCAAACTGGAAAGTTTTGCATAGTCAGCTCTAAAAAGCCAGGAGTTTCAGAAGGACAAAAGGTCAAGGTATTTCAAGGAAGAGGGCTTTGATAAATGGAGACTTGTCGGTGGGGAGCAAGGGAGGACCCTGAACAATGACAGGAAGATGGGATGCTTGAAGCATGCTTAGGCTTCGCCTCCTAGTTTGGAGAGCACTTGGGGTTCGTGAGGGGATTTGTGAGAAGATGGGCAGAAAAAGGAGGCAGACGATGCTTTTGTTGATGAGACGCCAGATGTTTCTAAGAGGAGGAAAATGTGCTAGGTGAATGAATGCAGCCCTCAGTGGGAGTGGCAAATAAGCAGGTTTCTTTGGATGGATGAAAGGATTCCAGGAACTCCAAGGGATCTGGGTTTGGCTACAGTGAACTGTCTGTACCCATAGGAACTGAAATTGTGCATGTGTGTGTCATCAAATTATAAAACTGTCCTTGCTGTGGTAAGTTTAAAAGCCAGGTCCAGGTGAAGAAGATTTTGACAGGGAGGTGAGAATGGAAAGAAGGGCAAAGGATTTGAGAGAGTTCAAAAGTGCTAAAAATTCTTTTGCAAGTTACTAAGTCACAGAGGATGGAAGACAAACTATTTCACAGCCCTCTTGGGTTTCTCCCAGGTCCTGTCGGTTTGCCGAGAGCCGAGAACACATCTAGCCTATTACACATTATACTTGCGGAAATGTTACTTTTTATTGGCACACAGAGACTTCCAAAAATGTTTGCCTGATTTGGGAATGAAATACACAATAGCTGGGCTCTCAAGCCAGACGGTTGGATAATTTCTGTATTGTACTTAAAAGAATGACGTCTTGTGGAAAGGAATTGCTGTGGTTCCAAACGAGCACACTTCTTATTTGGGGAATTGTTTTGCAGTTCCAGCAGGCCTGGTGTAGATTAAGGTTTTGGAGTCCGCTCTCTAAGGGGAGAGGTGAGACAGGAGCCTGCTGGGAAGGAGAATATCCATCCAAAGTGAAGCCCTGACCTCCAGGCTGAAGGACTGTTTCAGGGCCAGAGTTACTCAAAGTTGCACTGGTGTCAGATTTCATGAGGAACCCAGGGAAGGAACAAGTGGGAAGAAAGGCTTTGCAGCTTTGGAAGTGCGAGGGATACAGAAAACTGCCAGCAAAGTGTCCTCAGCTCCCTGCAGCACGTGTTGAGGATACCCAGGAGGACTCTGGGAGAAGCTAACGAGACACCACCTTTGCCAGCAGCCACCTACCCGACCATTGTCAGGAGCCTGGAGAATGATGGCATCTCCTGGTTGACCTTCTAAACTGACCTGGGTGCTGTCCCTGGGATGCTATGGATGGCACTCTAGAGACGGATGCAGATCACGGAAGGATGCTGATGACTGGCTGGTGCCGGTGCCGGTGCTGGTGCTGTAGAGTGCCTGCAGTCACTTCTGTTGTCAAAACTCCCCATGGACTTCTCCTCCCAGGACCTTCCCAGTGCAAGTCCGCTGACCTGGAGCCTGGGACTGTACAGGAGCCGTGACCTCTGTCTCATGCTGTCTGTGCCTGTGTTCTTAGTAGAAGTGTCCTCTTAGCCCAGGATGTGTATATCCTTCCTCTTCTCACTCCCCGGTGGTCGCTACAGAATTGTCTGTCCTCACAATCCACTGATTTGGTGGTCCTATTTCCATTTATACTTTACACGTGCCTTAATTACACTGTAACTTGGTTCTCCGTGTCTACAATTTGGTCCACTGTATCAGTGGGTTCTACATCAGGAGATGCAACTGCAGAAATGCTAAGAAAAAATTTCTCTAAACCGAGTATGTAGACTATCGTGTCATTCCATAAACAATGCGATGCAACTGTGCATCATTTATATCACACTAGATATTTGTTGTAAGTAATCAGAGATGACTTAAAATATCAGGGAGGATGTGCATAAGTTGTATGCAAACACTGGGCCATTTTTATATAAAGGACGTGAGGAGCTTCCATAGACTTTGATATTCCCAGGAGATCCTGGTATCAGTCACCTCCACACCCAACACAAATATCAGTATCAAGGACAGCTGAATCTCCTCAGCTTGGCACAGTTCCTAATATTCTTCTGAATGACTGTGGGAAGGAAGGAAGTTTTGAGTGATGGTGACATTAAATTTTATTGGTAAGAGGTCTGATGATCTCAGAAGGATTGCTTTTGAGCTGTTGGAGGAGCTGGAAGCTAATTGTGGTAGACAAGAGTGGAGAGTTTCAGGTGGGGACCTGCCTGACAGAGTGGCAATGACAGAACAAGAGCAAATCAAGGAGATCATAAGCCTCCTAGAAATTAGAGGAGACAACGTTATTTGGAAAGAATTTGAACAGGAAAGCTGAACTGGAGTCGGAAGCATGTGTATAGGCTCAGTCTTAGGAAGAGAGATGCTTCTCCCTCCAGGACAACAGCGAGAGCAATACACACACCGTTCTGAGGTAAAGGCAGGGAACATTTCGGTCCCATCAACCCAGTATAATGAAGAGGCAGAAGATGGGGTCAGAAGCTTGAGAGCATACAGATGTGCAACCCTGGGGAAAGGGTAAGAGGACTAATAAGAAGTAGGCAGGAGCAAGAGGGACTCAGTCTTAGAGAAAAGGAAGGCAAGAGGCAGAGCTTCTGGCAAAGAGAAATGAGCCATCTCTCCAGCCCAGCCGAGGCGCTCTTAATGCCACTGTCTGGAGGTCATACTGCTGCTATGCACAGAAGACCACACTTGGCAAGTTCACCCTGTGTGACCCCTAAAGTTTATGGTAATTTGAAATTGTTGCAGAAGTTAGTAGCAGCTAGACTTAAAAAAACAAACAACAAAAAAAGGTGCAGGATTTAACAAGGTATACAGTGTTTTCTTCTATTAAAAAATCACAAATTCAGTATATTGATTTTCCTCCAGAATGCCTATATTTTCTTCATAATATTCCCATCAACCTCTTCCCAGTAGTCAATAAGCATTTATTGAGCAAGGAGGAGGTACTTGCTGTGGTATTGTACAGGAAAACTCAGCAAGAAAACAGACGTGACTCTTCTAGGGTGCATATGCAGTGATAGAGATGGCCATGAAACAATCCAGTGGCTACAATATTATGTGAAAGATGCATGCCACCAAAAGAAAAGGGTATTGAACAGCAGTACCCACATGTAAGACTTTATTTTATGTTATGTGCATTAGTGTTTTGCCTGCATGTATGTCTGTGTGCGTGTCAGATCCCCTCGACCTGGAGTTACAGACAGTTGTGAGCTGGGAATTGAACCTGGGTCCTTTGGAAGAGTAGTCAGTGTGCTTAACCTCTAAGGCATCTATCCAGTCTCTTAAGACTATTTTTCTTCTTCTTGTTGTTGTGGTGGTGGTTTTTTCTAGACAGGGTTTCTCTGTAACTTTGGAGCCTATCCTGGCACTCGCTCTGTAGACCAGGCTGGCCTCGAACTCACAAAGATCCCCCATCTCTGCCTCTTGAGTGCTGAGATTAAAGGCGTGTGCCACCAACACCCGGACCCTTAAGACTATTCTTAAAACACCTTAAAATGAGATCACAGATTAGAGAATATCTGCAGGCTGTGCCATAGATAGATAGATCCCAAATGTATAAATAATACCTATAAACCAATCGTTTTTTTTTTTTTTAAGCAATAAAAGGAGGCCAAAGACAACATATGGATTAGGATCACTGAGAATGTGTGGCTCTTGTGCTTAAGAAAGAAAACATTGGTGAGGTTGTAGGCCGTACCACTCATCTTCACTTCGGTAATGAGTTGGCGCAACCATTGGGGGAGGACGAGTTACCTGTTTAAACATGGAAATCACTCAGTCACTTTACCCCAGTGCTTCCTCTTCTGATACACATTAAAATGTCCATTGTAGCATTATTTATAAGGAGAAACTAAAAACAGCCTGAGTGCTCACTCATGGTAGATCTTGTGTCTCCTTCCCCAAGGACCCGGGCACACACAGCTGAGAGAAGCCCATCTTTCCTGGTACACAATGAGGGGAGGAATGTGAGGGGAGGTTTGTAAGCCGAGCATATGCCCAGTGGCTCATGCCTTTAATAGCCACAAGCAATTCTGTTTAAGTCCCAAGTGTGATGGGTGTGTGGGGCAATGAGTGTGTTTCTCTGAGGACCACGTATACACACCAGTGACAGTAATAGAAGGATAACACCAGATGTTTTGATGGCCGTGAAAGAGCGATGAGGGCTGAGACTTGGTCTTTAGAGATGCAAGCCCACACCCTGTCCATGTTCAGTATGTGAGGGTTGTTGTGATGGTTGAGCTGGAGGCAGGCAGGAGGATAGAGAAGGAACAGATGGAGTCTGTGAGGATGCTTTAGATAATCACAGATGCAAGCTGCCTGGATACGCCAGTGTCACTGCCAATGTGGTGACATTGGACAAGGTAAGGCTACCAGGGTGTATAGAATCTGTTATGTAGGGGAGCTTAAATACAAGCATCTGTATCAAGTACTTAGCATTTTACCTATTCAATGAATATTAGAAACAATTAAATGTCCCCTTACTTTTGGCACTAGAAAGAGACCACAGTGGTTTGAGGGAATTGGGCTGTTGCAAGAAGAGAAATTGGACCATTTTTGCAGGTCCCAATAAGACTTAGGAAGAAAACCAAGGAAAGTCCAGTTAAGGAAGAGAGCAAGGCCAAGGATTAGTGTATAAATCATTTTTGTGTTGTGCTTGTGAACATACTTGAGATAACTTAGAAAAGGTCTCTTTGGGTGTTAGTGGAGTTGCGTTTGCTGAGTGAGGGCCACACATCATAGGGGAGTATGCAGTGAGCAAGCAGTCAGTGTCATGAGCCAAGAATCAAAATAGAGAAAAGGAAAGACTTATGGCTCCTAAACCCACATTTAGTGGTGCACCTCCAATGGCCTAGGACTTCCCGAAAAGATCTACCTCCTAAAGTTTCCTCCACCTCATGTTGCTTCACTCTGGGGACCAAGGGTCACTGGAGGACACTCAGTCAAATGAGAACAGAAGGTAAAGGGAATTCTTGTTTTCATTTAAAAGCAAGATTGAACTAAATGACCCGGAAAGCCTCCTAACCTAGAATTCACTTCTAAGTAGTGACACCAGATTATCTGTCAAGTCCTGACGAAGGAGCCTTACTTACTAGGATACTCTGAACAGCCTCCTGATTCACAGCCTTCAGCCAGGAACCCTTTAAATGAAATGGCAGAACGTTTCTCCACTTACCCACCAGCCTTGGAAAGACCCAGCCCTATTTTTGGCCTCTGTTCTGTCTCTTTATCTGTGTACTATGATCGCTCTACTTCTGTAGCTGCAAGATATAAATGAAGTACTGTAAATGAATGCACCCCTAGAACCAATCAAGATAGCACCCAGATGCAGAGAATCACTACTGTAGTAAGTTCCTGCAGAATGCCTTTGGAGGGTTCCTTTTCTGAAATACTGCTGCTGTGTTTTATGTTGGTATTTGGAAATTTGAATAGAATAGATTTCTCTCGTGTTAATGGATTAGCATCTGGGCAGCCCTTACAAACCACACTGTTCTCTGAACCTCAGGCATGGGGGAGGAGCCCACAAGCTCCCTGCAAGATCTTTTTCAGTGGCTCCCAGGTTTGAACTTTTCCGAAAAGCCCTCCTGGGGGATGCTGATGCTCAGGGGTTTGATTGCCTCAGACAATCAAGTTGACAGCTTGAGTAATTACCTTGATTATATTTGACATTGAAGAGTTACTAATCTTAACCACATGTTGTGATAACAACTGTCACACACACACACACACACACACACACACACACACACACACACACACACACACACACACACACAGAGGAAGGAAGGAAAGCTTTTCATTTTGGTAAACGATGCCCCTTCTGAGTGTGTGGCAGGAGATCCAAATTGTTTTATGGAGTCCAAGGCTCAAGAAACCTTTTAGGAACTTTCCAGTGCATCCTTATATATCCAGAGAAGACTAACTTTGAATCTAGTACAACTAATTAATGTGTATTTATCCACTGACCATACATTTACTGAGTGCTCAGTAGCTAGAAGGTGCCAAATGGAAAGCCCTTTTTCTCATTACTAAGAAAAATCATAGGCTCAAGCGGAAAGATGGCATAAGTATTTCTTCCAAATTTTTAAGTAAATATTTTTTTGTATTCTATGATAATTTTAAACAAATATACAGTGCCTCTTGATCATATCTACCTATGACTATCCCCTCTTCCTCCTGCCGGATCACTCTCCCTCCTCCAACTTTCATGTCCTCCTTTTCTTTTCTTTTCTTTTCTTTTCTTTTCTTTTCTTTTCTTTCTTTCTTTCTTTCTTTCTTTCTTTTTTTTTTTAATAACCCACTGAGTCCAAGTAGTGTTACCTACTTGAACATGGACAACCTACTAGTGACCAAACCCATAAAGACAAAAACTAACCACCACAAAAGATGAGTATTAGTTCCGTCATTTTGTTGATTTTGTAGTTTTTTTTTTTCATACTCCTGTCTTCTTGATTATTATTCTACTGTGGTTTGTTTTTTCCTGTGAAGACCTAGGTGACTTTGATTTTCTCCTTTATGACAAAAGGTTCCTTTAAGGTTTTCTGTAGAGCTGAATTAGTGGTCATAAATTCCTTTAATATATGTATTTTGTTTCAGAAAGTTATTCTTTTTCCTTCAGTTATGGCAGGTAGCTTTGCTGGGTATAGAGTTCTCAGTTGGCAGTTGTTTTTCAGGACTGAAAATACATCATTTCAAGCCTTTCTGGCTTTGAAATTTTCAGTTAAATTATCTGCTGTTATTCTGATGGGCCTGCCTTTATACGTGTCTTGGCGTTTGCTCTTGCTGCTTTTCATCTACTTAATCTGTTGTATATATTTAGTATTTTAATTATATGATTGGGGGAATTCTTTTCTGGTCTTGTCTGGTGTCTCAAATGCCTCAGATATCTGGAATGGCATCTCTTTTCTTAACCTTGGGAACTTTTATGCTATGGGTTTTTTTAAAATTTAAAGATTCATTTATTTTTATTTTATGCATTTGAGGGTTTTTGTCTCCATGTATGTTTGTGAGCCACATACACGCAGTACCGGAAGTGGCCAGAAGGGGTAATTGATCCCTGGGCACTGGAGTTGCAGACAGTTGTGAGTCACCATGTGGATGCTGGGAATTGAACCCCTGAGCCATCTCTCCAGTGCCATGATTCTTCTTTGTTGTTGTTGCTTTGTTTTAAAGATTTATTTGTGGGGGCTGGAGAGATGGCTCAGAGGTTAAGAGCACTGACTGCTCTTCCAGGGGTCCTGAGTTCAATTCCCAGCAACCACATGGTGGCTCACAACCATCCGTTATGAGATCTGGTGCCCTCTTCTGGTGTGCAGATATACATGGAAGCAGAATGTTGTATACATAATAAATAAATAAAATCTTTTTTTAAAAAAAAGGTGTGTGTGTGTGTGTGTGTGTGTGTGTGTGTTTTGTGTATCTATGCTGGGATTTGCTTTACACATCTGGAGTTCCTGTGCTATTCTCAGGACTGTCTGAGAGCAGCCCAACTGCTGGACATTCCCACTATGCAAATGTAACGGACAATTAACAACAGTCACCCTTTCCACTTCAATGAATGTTGGAGGATAAACCACCAAGGATAGGGTGGAACAGTCTTGGACCTTAGTAAG
Source organism: Cricetulus griseus (assembly GCF_003668045.3). Taxonomy (NCBI): domain Eukaryota; kingdom Metazoa; phylum Chordata; class Mammalia; order Rodentia; family Cricetidae; genus Cricetulus; species Cricetulus griseus. The sequence goes on from NW_023276806.1 coordinate 192,927,584, forward strand.
GTGAAGATTGGAGGCCAGGGATGGGACTCACACCTTTAATCCCAGGACTCAGGCAGAGGCAGGAAAATCTCTATGGGTTTGAGGCCTGGTCTACACAATGAGTTCCAAGACAGCCAGGGCTACATAGTGAGACCCTTTCTCAAGATTAGGATTATTAGGGAAGTAGGGTAAGGCAAGAGAAGGGCTAAGCATAAGGTCAACTCTGCAAAGAAAAGAAATTGAGGTGTAGCTGGGAGGGCCAAGCTGGGGTACTGTTAGGGTCCTTAGGTGTTAGAGATTGTTTAAAAAAATGAAATGTTATAATCAAGAAGTAAAAAGAGGAGGAGCCAGGAATAAAGGGAAGTAAATGAGATGTGTAAAAGGGTTAGTAAAGAGTGCCCTGTGATAGACTGGGTGAAGAAGCACAGACAGCAGCCCCAAAACCTAGCCGAGCAACATACAGACAACAAAAGCACTGAGCAAGAGTGGAGGTTAAATGATAGAAAATTAAAAAGATCAGTTATGGAACGAACTTGGGTGCAGCTGCACTGAGTTGGAAGGTGAAGTTCTCAGATCCTCCCCCCCACCCCCCAGCTCTACCAGGCTCCACTCTGTGTTGTGTGAGAGGGGCAGATGGAAGCCATTGGTCTCTGCAGCCTCCATGTTCTGTGTGGTTCTGAAGCATGAGGAAGGAGAGTTGCAAGCCTCTTCCTGGTACTTCTCTGGTACTTGCTTGCATTCCGCCAAGGCCCCTTCTGGTCCTGTGGATCTAGGGCCGGTGTGTATGACCCAGCACTCACCTCTTGTTTTTTAAATTAAATGTGTAATATTCCGACATTCTTAGAATGTGTTTGCATCCAGTGCAGCCCCCATTTCCTCCTGCCTTAGTTAGGGTTCTATTGCTGTGAAGAGACACCGTGACCATGGCAACTCTTATAAAGGAAACATTTAATTGAGGTAGCAGCTTACAGTGTCAGAGACCCAGTCCATTGTCATTATGGTGGGGAGCGTGGTAACACACAGGCAGACCTGGTACTGGCTATGCCTTGATCAGAAGGCAATAGGAAATGGTCTGTGACATTCAAACTACCACACCTCCTCTTTATTTCTCTCCCCTATCCTGCGCCCCGCCTGTGTGTGTGTGTGTGTGTGTGTGTGTGTGTGTGTGTGTGTGTGTTCTTCAGTCCACCAAGTACCAAAACTCCTCAGATGGGGGCAGGATTTCACAAGCCCCTCCTCAATGCATGCTGGGAATTTGGCTGGCTGGGACTTGTTGACACCTTGTGCATGCAGTCCTAGGTGTAGTGAATTCAGGTGTGAACTGCTGCCTTTATGTCCCAGAAGTACTGTTTCACTGCAGATGTCACTCCCTTTGGCTCTTGCAATCTTGCCATGCTCTCTTTCTCAGTGATCCCCGAACCCCGGAGGAGGGGATGTGATACAGATGGCTTTACAGCTGAGTCTCTTATTTCTCTGAATTGTGACTGAATGTTTGTTTCCCTATCAGTCACCATCTACTGAAAAAACAAAAACAAACAAACAAAAAAAATCTTTGATGGTTTCTATGAATAGAAAGCTAAGAACTATTTCCATGTACCAGGAGATTAGTAGATGCACAAGTGTTCACACACACACACACACACACACACACACACACACACACACACACATTAACACACATGCTCACGCACACAAAAGAAACAACAACCATTTAAATTGTGGGTATATTGCTTAGCCCGATTTTCATCATTCCATGGTGTGTACATATACCGTAATGTTACACTCACCCCATAGATAGATACAATTATTGCTTGTTGACTAAAAAGGAAATGGCATTTAATTTTAAAAGTGAATGTGGCTGGGTGTGGTAACACCCGCCTTTAATTCCAGGACTCAAGAGGCAGAGGCAGGTGGATCTCTGAGTTCAAGGCCAGCCTGGTCTCCAGATCGGGTTCCAGCCTGGGTTACTCAGAGAAACCCTGTCTCAAACAACAGCAGCAAAAAAGTGAATGTGATCCAGCAACAAAAATGAGTGAGTCTAGCTATGTAATATTAGTTTACTTTCAGAGCAGCAGCGCTGTGGTTAAAAGAATTAGGGCACAAAGGAATACATAAAGTCTTATTTTGTACTTACAAACATCTAACCTTAAAAACAGCTTTAAAGAAGCCGCACGCCACAAAATGGGAGAGATGATCAAACATTGGGAATGTTACTTTTAGAAGAAGGCAGAGGTTATTGTTGGGGAAGTTGTGTGGTAGGGTTTCTGAAATGTCCTCTACGTTTCACTGCTTGACCTAGAGACTGCAATAGTGGGTGTGAATGAGGGTGTGTGTATCATTTTGTGTGTAAACTGGGCTCCCTAAAAATAGCATAAAGGCAACAGTCATATCTCCTGAAAATACTCAGATAGTAGCTTTTCAGTCATCTAAGATTGGTTAGGGTTCAGTCATAATGACGTAATCTTATTATCTTTGACTAAGTCTTTCTGAAGAAAAAGCAATTCTTTCCCTGAGTCAGTTTCTGTGACTGAAAAGTGAAGCTAGGTACCTGGGCTGCTGGGCAGTGTGGTGAGAGTTAGGACACTTCCTGGGCAAGACAAATGTTCATTTCATGTCACAACTGTGCATGGGAAACAAAAAATATATAGCCCTTAAAATGCTAAGAAGCCATAATTTCCACATGCTAATGTTAAAAATGTAACTAGTGTGGGGCTGAAGAGATGGCTCAGTGGTTAAGAGCACTGGCCACTCTTCCAGAGGACCCAAGTTCAATTCCCAGCAACGACATGTCAGCTCACAACTGTCTCTAACTCGGTTCCAGGGAATCTGACACCCTCACACCAATACACATAAAATAAAATTAAATAAACAATTTTAAAATGTAACTAATATATGGTTTTGATTACTTTTTTTCACTATACAGTTTGATGGTTCTGCTAATTATAGCCAAACTTCTAGCAAAATCCAGAATGCTCTGAGGGAACCCCCATGCCTGTGGGGGTGGAGGTTATCTTATTTTAATTGAGGTGAAATCTTTAATTGAGGTGAGTTGCTTCTCTATTGCTGTGGCAAAAATACCATGACTAAGGCAACTTACAGAGGAAAGAGTTTATTTGGGGCTTACAGTTTCTGTGAGCTGGAGTTTATGACTATCGTGGTGGGGAGCATAGCAGCAGGAAGGCAGGCATGGTGGGTGCCATATCAGCAGCAGCTGAGAGCTCATATCCTGATCCAGAAATACAAAGAAGAGGGCCGGGGGGGATCTGGGAATGGCATATACTTTTAAAATCTCAAAGCCCACTTTCAGTGACACACCTCCTTGAACAAGACCAAACCTCCCATTTGTTCCCAAAGAGTTCTATTAAGTGGGGAGCAAGTGTTCAACCATATGAGCTTGTGGGGCCATTCTCATCCAAACTACCATGGTGGGAAACTTCTCACTGTGGGTGACACCACTTCCCCCCCGACTGGCATCCTGGACTGTAAGAAAGGAGCTGAGCCTGATCTTGGACGTGATGTGTCTGGCTGGTTCAGTCTCTCCTGCCTTGACCTCTCTAACATGACGGACTTCACCTTGACCTATTGCTCAAAAAACAGGACAAGAAACTAAGTATGGAACTAATAACATTTTGGGTTTTTTGGGGGGGGGCGCCTTTTGAGACAGGTTTTCTCTGTGTGACAGCTCTGACTATACAGGAATTCATTCTGTAGACCAGGCTGGCCTCAGACTCATAGAAATCTGCCTACCTCTACTTCCCGAGTGCTGGGATTAAAGACAGGTGCCACCACAGCCATCTAAAAATAGTCTGTTTTAGGGGAAGGTAGATAGGAATTCTCTGTACTATTTTTAGAAGTTTCTGAAACATAAATTTATTAGTTTCAACCTGATCTACAGAATGAATTCCTGTACAGTGCTAACATTAATAGTCAATTTTTCTCTTGGGTTGCTTAAATTTTTTTCCCTAATTCAATGTATTCTGTGACTGTCATTCAATGAAATCATTATTGGGATATTTAGGTATTAACTCATTTAGTGTAACAATCATAAGCTCAGGTGTATTAAAACATGTTAATATAGTTAGTCTATTTACTGGGAAATACCTCTATTTTTAGGATCAAGAATCTGGAGAGCAGCATTTTTCTCTTTGGGGTCTGGGGATTGAATCAGAGCCTCAGAATGTGGGGCATCCACACTACTACTGTGCTATCCAGTCTGTCTTCTATTGCAATAGTGTTTGCATACTTTAGTTACTTCTGTCACTGGGGTAAAACATTCTTTAAAAATCAACTGAGGAGAAAAATGGGTTTGTTTCCTCTGCCAAGTCACAGTCCGTCACTGAAGGTAGCCAGGGCAGGGACTCAAGGCAGGAAGCTGGAGCAGCAACTATAGAGGACACTGCTTACTGGCTCACTCTTTGGCGGGCTCCCTGGACAGTGCTCCACTGGCTTTCTTATACCTACCTAGGAGGTAGTACTGCCCACAGTGGACTGAACCTTTCTACATTAATTAGCAAAAAAAATAAAAATAAAATAAAATGTCTCACGGCCATGCCACAGTTTAGTCTATTAAGGCAGCTCTTCAGGTGAGGTTCCCTCTTCCCAGGTGACTCTAGGTTGTGTCAACCAGGTGATAACTAATCAAGACAATAAGCATTCTCTTTCATATAGTTTTGCCATCATGAATAATACTGTAACCAAATTCCTTTGACTGAATGGAACTTGTAGAGATGGAGTAGTCAGTGGAGACTAATTTCTCAAATCTATGAAATGTCCCATCTCCCCATCTCCTTTGCTGACATGAACTTTGACATGTTGTTAACATGTGATCCAATGGGTGTTGGTAAGCCTGGGTCCTGGTCTGTTAGGCTTCTGGCCTCTGGTCATCCGTGTGACAGACAACACCATAAGTTAGAAGTCACCATGCTCTTCGGGGCTGATATTTCTGTGCCTGTAACATGAGGGGTCGGGGTAAGTGACTTCAGAATAAATGTTTTTAGAAATTCTTCCCCTGTTCTCCTATGTTCCCATTCTGATACTTTGTGACAATGGAATCCATTCACCAGATGACTTGCCAGGGACATGGATGCTGAGGAAGACCTGGGAATAGGCAAAATTAGCCTGTCCACACTGGACTTGGTCCTGGTTTTCCTCTTCCCTGAGGTCCTCTTTCAGCCCAGGAGCTCATCTGAAGACCCTGCAGGTGGGAAGGGGATATGGGACCCCAGCCCTGAAGCTCGAGGAGGGGCCCTTCTAGGTGCCTCACTCGTGCTCCTTCCCTATTCCGTTCTTAGTGCCCATGTGCATGTCACTCATGAAGACAGGCTGGCCAAATGACAGGTGGGTTCCCAGTACAAGCCCCTAAAAATAGCGGAGGAAGGGCTCCACTCCCAAACATTGACAGTATCAGCAAGTTAATGAAGAAATCTGCTGGGAATGAGAGAGGCTGGCGCGTTTCCCGTTCCCATCAACACTGTCAGGGTGAGCAGAGCCTACTGAGCGAAGCTGCAGACTGAGAGAACAGCTCCTTGGAGCAGGCTCCTTCGAGTCAGAGATCCGGAAAAACCCACGTCTCTGGTGCATATGTTCTGAGATCAGATGACATTTCGATGGAAAGCTTTGCAGGGTTTCCGTTTTCTAATTACCCAGTTCCAGAGCCAGATCCAATAGTCCCTTTCACCTTTTCTTCCAGTTTGTCCATTTAGGTGTCACGATGCTTACTTACTTTTGAGCCTGGCCCTCATCAGATGGACTCTGCCCAGCTTTAGATGAACTGAAGAAAGTTTAGTGTCTTCAGGAGAGGCAGCTCCTTGGCTGGCTCCCCAGTCTATGCTCCACTAACCTTTTAAATTTTAATTATGTGCATATGTGTGATGTATGTAGGCATATGTGTGTGGGTGCCCCAGGAGGCCACGGACATCCTGGAACTGGAGTTCCAGGTGTTTGTGAGCTACTTCACATGAGCCCTGGGAACCAAACTCGGGTCCTCTGGATGTGCTCCTAACCACTGAGCCATCTCTCCAGCCATAGCTACTAGCCTTCTTATCCACGCAGGCAGCCCTTCTGCCTAGGGATCATCCCACCCACAGTGAGCTGGGCCCTTCTGCATTTGTTAGCAATCGAGAAAATGCCCCCACAGACGTTTCTGCAGGCCACTAAGCAGCATTCTCCCATGGTTTATGTTTTCAGGTTCCTATCTTGAATTCCTGCCCAAGGGATAAAATGTCCTCCATAATTACAACCCCTGGGTTCTGACATATTGTTGCTGCTCCCCCATATCAAATGGTTTGTTGAACAATAGTTAGATGAGCAAGTGGGTTGGAAAAGGGAACAAAATAGGAAAAAAATAAAACAAAAACAAACAAACAAACTAAGAAGAGCTGGCCATGATGCTGCTTGCCTGTAATCCTAATACTTGGGGCACGGAAGGATCAAGAGTTCAAGACCAGCCTGGGACATATAGGAAGGCCTTGTGTCAAAAAAAGGGAAAGAGGGAGGGAGAGAGAAGAGGGGAGGAAAAGAGAAGGAAAGGGAGGAAGAAGGCAGCCAGGAAGGAAGGAGGAAACAGTGACAAGTGGCTCTCTGGTCCTCATGTGAGTAGTGGCTCCCTAAGTTAGCATCCGTTGAGAGGGGGTGTGAACCTTTCTTCCTCATGTCTGATATTCAGAGGTGAGGGTCGTGGAGGTATTTTTTTCTTTTTCCATTTGCTAGTCTTGCATGTCCAGCAGCTTCCACAGTCCGTTTCCACACAAAATACACAGAAACCATCTTCTGTTTTGCTCATTGGTTCTATCAGTTTAAATAAAGGAAAAGGATTAGATATGAGGAAAACCATGGGCTAGCGGTTGGCCTGGGCTCTGGTCTTAGTCTCAATACTCAGCTTAGCATCACTGGGGAGACCTGGCCCCTTTGGGAGCTGCCTTCTGCTTATTCCCAGCCACCATGTGGTACAGCACTGAGCACACACCTCTATCAAGACATCAGCTTTGTTCGTCATGACAACAAAGCTCTGCCATAACTGCCAACCTTTCGTCAACCGCCATGGATGATTTTATATGGGTCATTCTTTAGGGGCCATGCTGGATATGTTCTGGTCATCCTTCCACCTCTACCTTTCATCTCCCTGCCAGGGAGGTTAGAGAGGGGGCAGCTCTTAGATGTTCCAACTGGAGCATCTGCTCACACACACTGCAGGCTTCTGGGGCAGAGGCAAAGGTGAGGAAACCATCGGTAGGAGGGTGGCGATGAGCCAAGGTCTGCCCACCCCTGTGCTGCCCCATTTGAACACAGAATTTAAGGAAACTGGCTGTCAGGTTGTTTTAAAGGTATGTCTGTCAAGGCTGGGTGACAGCATTCTGATCACAGTTTGCTGGCTTGATTTACAGCTTCAGTGAGGAGACATGTGGCATGTAAGCCTACATTTGTGCCTTGCAGGTACTATGGGTGTGTGGTCTTCTGCACCGCACTGTTCCCAGTCACTCCTATTTTGTGGCAATCAGCCCGTCTTCCAAAGGCCCACAGGGCAAGAGTCATCCCGAGCCCTCATTAATGCTCTCATCAGCCAATCCAGCTTCTTTCCAAGATTCCCTCAATGGACTTCAGCTTCCTTAAGACACAACATATGGCAACTGAGAGAAATCTTTCTGATGCCAGAGCAAAGGCTGTTTACAGAGGCCAAGCCTGTATCAGACCTCCGCTGGAAAGCCTGTAGTTTTTAGCTCAAACTAGAAAAGACTTGGACTGGGCCCTGTGGAGGACAGAGAACACAGGATGGGTGGGTGACAGCTCCCCTCCTGCCTCACCATACTCATTGCAGAACCCAGGGAGGATGGCCCAGGTCTCCTTGGCTGCGCTCACAGGACCATGGCAGGAGCCCAGATGTAGCACCTGCTAGCCCTTCTGGGGAAACAAGGATGGTGCTCGAGGAAGCAAGGCCACCTCTGTGGGACTGTGTGGGGAGGCCTCACAAAAGGAGGTCTCCATGAACGGCCGGAAGTCACAAACAAAAAAATGGTAGAAGAAACTGTCCCAAGTCTAGCATCCTCATCTTGCTGCTGTGCAGGTCAGAGGCCACCATTCAGCCAGTCACTAGGCTACTACATGGTGTGCACTGCCCTCTAGTCAGTGTTCTTGGCTGTGGGACTGAGGGTATAGGAGAGGCTCCTAGGTTTTTGTTTTGTGTTGTGTTTGTTTTTGAGATAGTGTCTTACTATATAGCCCAGGTTGTCCTTGAACTTGCAGTCCTCACGTCACTGCCTTACAAGCGTTGGGATGACAGGCATGAACTGCCACACTCAGCAGTCACATGGAGAGCCCTTGCTGCCACTCAGAGGGTGATGGCTACAGGGCTCGGCAGTGCAGGAAGAGGTTCTATGTCCCCTGGGCATCCTCATACATAAGCCCACTTCAGTGACTCCTGCATGGTGCTGCACCCGGGGTGGTTGCTTGAGGGCAGCAGAGCGTGTCCTGGGAGAGGTGCCCTGGGAGCCAGGCATGCTAGCACAGAGGGCACCTCCATCCTCATGAGTCTCTGCTGTCTCCCCGCACTGAATTTCAGCCCATGGATCGGGTTTCACATATCCCAGGCTGGCCTGAAATTCGCTATGTTGCTGGGGAATGGCCTTGAACTTCTGAACCCTGCTTCTACACCCCAAATACATCCCAAGTGCCAGAGTTATGTGACACAGGGCTCCTTGTCATTTGCCCTGAGCTGAGTCTCAAGACAAGCATGCATAGCCGTCCTGTGGGAGGTCTTCTGGAGGTGTAGACACCTTAATATCCACTTGAATATTTCAAAACCGTTTTGAACCCATGGCTGCATTCATGCTCCCGCCCACACCTACCCCTTTTCATAAAACTTTTTTTGCCCTAATTTCATAAAACTTCACATCCTGGACCCTATCAAACATCCCAGAAGCCCCACAGAATCTCTCACACTCTCCACTCCGCCCTCCTGCCCAATCGATACAAACACACCAGCCGCCTTCCCTCATTCCTCAGATGAAATACCAGGTTTTTCATGTGGTCAGTGAGCTTCCGTGCCCACAGCCCGTCTCCTGCCTCCATTAGCACCAGGCTCCTCTCCACTCCACTCGTGTTTATGTCCCCTGTTCCTCTGTCTCCTCTGCCCCAGAGCCTCTCTCTGCCTAGCTGCCTCCTCCAAACACTGTCATTTCACCAACACACGTCAGCTTAGCCTTTTCTGAATTCCCATGCTAAGGTCCACCTGACAGCGCCACTCACTCACTGCTCGTCTGCAGCACAGGGCCTTGGATCATTTCCACCCACGCCCCTATTTTAATGTTACCCTGGGAATATAAATATATAAAATGAGTATAGGAATCAAATGTTTATTGGTAACGAACTATATATGTTTATTTTAAAGCAATCCATATGTTTTACACACACACACACACACACACACACACACATCACAGTTTATTAAAAACAAAACCAACTTCGGATACTGGTGAGATGGTGCCTGTCTGAGTATCTAATACTGCAGGACACAGAATGTGTAGCATTTTCAGAATTGGGTGATACTTTGATTCCGTAACTGACGCTGATAAGAACACCCCCTTGCGTAAATATGTGGTACAAAATGGCAGCAGTATGTTTTAGTACATTTCAGAAAATTTTGGAAATTCTGTCTTAATCCCAAGCCAAATTTCAGTTAACATTTTTTTTTTAAATGAAACTTGTGGTGATAGCTTGTTTGTACGAATAAAATATGTCTCAAGATCAGAGGGTGGAGCTTGCCACTAAGCTAGCAGACAGATAGGACATGAGATGGCTAGGTGGAGAGGGGGATGTAGGTGGGAGGAGTCAGGAACTCGATCTCTTGTCATCTGGGAAGATATCGAGGTAAGGTGTGGCCATGGCTTGCTCCTTCATCTCCCTGATATAGCAGCTTTTGCCTCTATATCTGACTCCGGGATTTTATTATTAAAACCTATTAGAGTCGACTTACAGTCGGTGCCCAATGTTGAAGTCAGGGCAGGGATGTGTGTGTGTCTGATATCACTGACTCTGGGATGCTCATCACCTGGCATGATGCTCAAGGCACACCACACAATGGTTGGGTGCTGTAGAACGTGTTGTATGGTTGACGGGTGGGTGGCTGGAGGGAGGAGGTGGAAAGAATAATCATTAGGGTATTTGTCATGCGTGCGGTGTATGTTCACATGTGTGCGGGTGTGAATGTAGATGTGTGCATGCTCACAGAGGCCACAGGTTCGTGCCCTCCTTAACTTCTCTTCACTTCATTCACACGTGAGCCCGAGGCTTGCCGATTTGACTAGTATAGCTAACCGACGCGCTCTGGGGGTCCCCTCTCCCCATCCCAGGCCCTGGGATGACAAGTTTGCCCAGAATTTTCATAGGTGCCAGGGATCCAAATTGTGACTCTCACACCTGCATGCCAATGCTTTACCCCCCAAGCCATCTCCCCAGCCTGGGGCGGGGCTCATTTTCAACCAGTCGATAAGGCATTGTAGATCGAGGACAACGTCATTTCTTCCTGTCCTCCCCTCAGATTGAAGAGGACACCCTTTAGTAAAGGCCAGGACATAGGCTCAGGAACGCAGTGCTGAGACAAGAGATGTTCCATGCCAGCCTCCCCTCCCCTCCTCTCCCCTCCCCTCACTCCCATTCAGTTCAGAGAGCATCCTAGAATGTCAGCACCACAGACAGTGCTCTACCCCAGTAGGGTGTGTTTAGGTTTCTGCCTCTAGGTGGAAGGACAATGGTTTTTATTTTTCCACTGGGTGGCACTGTGGCCCTGTTCTCTAGTTCCCCCCCCACCACCACCACCCCAGGCTCTGACAGGCTACAAGGTGATAGGTCAAAAGTTGTGTTTCCATCCCCCCACCCCCACCCCAAACTTGAGAACAGGGAAAGAATTACCTGGATCAACCAGAGAATGCAGTCGTGGGGTATAGTGTCTGTATGCCACAGGGCAGGCAGTAAGCCTGCTTGACTTCAGCAGTAAGGCACAGGAGGAGGGGTCCTGGCTGAGAGAGTGCCCTGCCTGCAGCTATGCCCTGCAAGCCAGACACCTCAGCCCCCATGTTGTTTCTGCAGATGCCCAAGCTGAAGGATGGCTCTGAGCCGTCAGGTGTGAGAATGGGGGTGGAGCTCAGTTCCCCTGCTTCCTCCTGGGCCCCTCTGTCTGTGGGAGGTCTCCGTGCCCAGAACAAGCAGCCTCAGAGCTGCTCCAGGGCATCTTCTCTTCATGCTAGCACGTGGTGCAGAAGACAGAGCCCGAGACTGCCAGGACGGTGCCAGGAGGCTCTTGGTGCTCTCGGGGAGCAGTCCATGGAGGGTTCAGGAGTTACTGAGACAGACGTCATGAATACATCGAGAGGCAATGGCTCTTCCAGGAGTCATGCCTCACAGTGTGTTGGTGCCAGTGTGCTCACTACTGGGGACAGACTCCACATCTCACGCAGTCTTCCTACAAACAAGCTAGTTCTGAGCTGCCTGTTAGCAGGCACCCCACCCAGCCCCCAAAAGCAAGTCATGAGCTGAAAGGAGGTGGGCAGAGACCCAGCCCTGGGTTCTTCGGCCCAGGGCCACTGCCAGAATGAGGAGCAGTGTCACAAAAAGAAAATGACTCACAGGTGCTGCAGGACTCAGAGGGTGTTTCTACGCAACACCCAAGCAGGCTCACCGATGCTGAAGCATGACAGACAGACAGACAGACAGACAGACAGACAGACAGACAGACAGGAAATCTGATGTGGATGTGGGGAGAAAAGAAGCCTCACACTCCAAAGTCTGTTTGAAGCCTCTGGTCCGCTGAGCTTCAGGAATTCCAGCATAGTTAACAGTTGCTACAATGACTGCTGATACAGAGACGGTATTACTTTTATATAGAAATGTGTTCAAATAAGAAGGTTAAAATAACAATACAGCAGGGTTAAGGTTTGAGTGGATATATGCCAAAATAGTATGTATGTGACCCTAGTCCTCCCAGGTGTGTTCTGGAACCTCATAAACAGAACCATTAGCTTTTGCTGACAGTGAAGATAGCCAAGCTTCCTGAGACCTAGGCATTTGCCTCATTGTTGGTAATACTGTCAGGTACACCCAGGAACCTTGCCTCATTGACATAATCCTGTCAGGTACACCCAGGAAACATCTTATCGTCCTCTAGAAAAAACTTAGAGAGACCCCAGTTACCATTTATGTCTAAGCACAATTAGGTATGCATATATTAAAATGAGATGCATTATGGGAAGGGACACACAGTAGGAAAAGTAAATGTGTCATCAATCTACCAATCAAAATGGAGAACTTTCTGTGTTACATCCCTTAGCAACCAAGCTCCTCCTCCTCCTCCTCCTGAACTCCACAAAAGGGTGCCCAAACAATCAGGGCCCCTGAGTGTGCTCTTTCCTGTAGCCTGCTATCAATCTTTGATCTGCGCTATCGATTTGCTCTGAATACGGTTATTTTGCCTCTTTTGCAAATCTGTATGACTCTTATTTTCAGTTCTTTTGATTAAGAGGCCAAGACCCTGAAACAGCTGTCCCAAAGCCTGACCACCAGTAACAGAACCTGCTTCTGAATTGTGATCCAAGCTGCTTCCATGGTGACATGGGGACACATGGGAACCTCTCTGGGAGTCTCCAGCCCCATGCTGCCCCCCATCCTTCATTTCCATAAATCCCTCTATTGTTTACACCTTCATACAGCGCACACGCACACACACATACACACACATGTACACACACACACACACACACACACACACACACACACACACACACGAGCCAAGCAGAAACGCACAGCCTTTCTTTTGGAGGGGTCCAAAACCTTTTACAAGGATTTATTTTCATTTCTGTGTACCTGTCTGTGTGAGTATCTGCTGGTGCTCACAGAAGACATCAGAGCCCCTGGAGCTGGAGGTGCAGGTGGTATGAGCTGCACGACGTGGGTGCTGAGAACGGAGGTCAACTCTGCATGCCCTCTGAAAGAGTAACAAGCCCTCTCACCTGCTAAGCCAGTTGTCCCAGCTCCTGAGAACATCCTTTAAAGTTTGCTTTATTTTGTCACTGTCCCAGCTGGCTTTCTAGCTGTGCTTTTTCTCAAGGTCACTTGTCTGGAAGCAAGGGTTAAGCTAGTTACTGGGTTTGTGTGATAGTGTCAAATGCTAGGCTATTTCTTTTTTAGTGTCTACAGCAAGGCGCTCTGATACAGTCAAACTGCTTTAGGGGGCTGGGGACACAACTAAGTTGAAAGAGTGATTTCCTGGGGCTGGAGAGATGGCTCAGAGGTTAAGAGCATTGGCTGTTCTTCCAGGGGTCCTGAGTTCAATTCCCAGCAACCACATGGTGGCTCACAACCATCTGTAATGAGATCTGGCGCCCTCTTCTGGCCTGGAGGCAGAACACTATATACATAATAAATACATCTTTAAAAAAAAGAAAAGAAAGAGTGCTTTGCTAACATGCATGGAGCCCTGGGTCCCATCCCCAGTACTATATAACTGGGGTGTGGTGACTGCTTATAATCAGCATTTGGGAAGTAGAGGCAAGAAGATCATGGTTCGGGGTCAGTCTTAGCTACATAGTGAGTTAGGCTGTTCTGGGCCATACAAGTTCAGCCTCAAAATATAAATAAAAGACAAAAAATGTAAGTGGGCTGCCAGGAATGGTGTCACATGCCTTTAATTCCAGGACTCAGGAGGCAGAGGCAGGTGGGTCTCTGTTACACAGAGAAACCCTGTCTTGATAATGATAAACCAACCAGCCAACCAACCAAACAAATAAAGATAGAATAAATAAACAATAAAATATAAATGGAATTTTCATCCAAGAGGCAAAGTGTGGCCAGGGCGCTCCCTGAGTTGGGATGCCTTGTGTAAAGGTCCATCTAAGACAGAAGGAGTGTGGATGCCGCTGTAGCCAGTACAAAAACACAACTGTCACCTCAAAGGTGACAAGAAATGGTTGAGCCAGATATGAGTGACCACAGCCCAGGAACACAGACTTAGGTTAGATCAAATTCCACATTCCAATGTGGTACCACTTTGACGAGGTTTTTTTTATAGTAACACGGCAAAGAAAGTCATAAATCAAGACACTTTCCAAATACATTGGTGGAAATGGCAGAGGGATGGGTCACCGGGAACCAGGGAAACCTCTGTTAGAGGCCTCAGATGTTCTTTGATGACACTCTTGGCTTTTGAGTTAGTGGAAGCTCATGGTCTGCTAAGTTAATGCGTTTCAGCGGAACAGTAGTGTTCTGTTTGTACATCCCAAGTGACTTAATGGTCACAGAGCTGTCAGGTGGCGTGCAGAGGAAAGCCACTGATAGCTACTAAGAGGACTAAAGATAGCTCAAGGTAATTTGGCACTGAACTCCACAAGGTTCCTGTTGACAGTCATTGGCATCCTAATCAGTTACCCAGCTCTGTAGAAGGTTCAGCTGCAAGAAGCAGCTTTGTTCACATCAGTCAGGAAGCCATGACTCCCGAGGGTGTCTCAGCCTGATTCCTGCCTTATAAGAATGTTTCTGCCCTTGACCCCAATGCCGAGGCCATCACTTAATTCCCAAGGCCTCTACCATTGCACTTTCACTTGTCATCTGTGATTTGAAGTCTTTGTAGCCTTGAAATGCTTACAGCTGAATCTAGTGTCCAGGCACACTTTGATTCTGCTAGAATAAGGTCATCGTTCCTTCCCCTCCACCCTCTAAATATATGCAGTCTCAGAGAACCCCGCCAACCACTCTGTAGCCAATGAATGTGACCTAGCCAGTGATGTTAACTTTCATGAGACTGCCAGGGTCATGACGTGGTAACCCAGGAAACCTTAGGAGTTGGGATGTATCCAGAACACACCGCTCAGGGCTTGGTTGGATGGGTAGGGTCACCATGGAAGTTCTCCATCAATCTTGTTCCCCCAAACACCTGCAACAGAAGCCAAGATTTTCCCAGACAGGCGATGGAGGGCAGATAAAGATCTAGCATATCATACTTCCATGGTCTCGAGAAATAGAACCAAATTCAGGCAGTCCCGGGGGGCAGTGTGAGCAAATGCATGGTTCTTGAGGGGAAATGTCCAGCCAGTGGCCTCTGAGCTGGGTCCATGCCAAGGTTTGGTAGTCTTTGCATTGAGTTGCCCTTCTCTCCAGAGCACCTAACCCATCAAGCTCAGTGACCTTCCTAAACTTTATCTCTTTGTGCCCATTTTCTCCTTCAATACCCAGCACCTCCTGTCCACACTGTCTCAACTCAGGCCTGTTTACCCATGCTGCCCCCAAAAGAAGGCATGGAAATATTTGACTTATTGAGATTTTTCTCTGAATAAATACTCTTTGCTCTTTTTCAAAAATAACTCTTTTGTGAAAAAGGGATGTCAGAGGCCATTATGAAGGGGATGGGATAAAGACAACAAGGTCAGCAATAGCTGCTTGAGGGAGAAACTCCATCCAACATCACACTGTCTGAATTTTCTGCCCTCTGAATGTGCTGGCACCCGGATTCCCTGACCAGCAAAGTCTACATTCCCCTGGCTGTCCAGTGAGCCCTAGGGGATCCTCTGTATTACAAGTGAGTAATACCACTCCTGGGTTTGTTTGTTTGTTTGTTTGCTTGTTTGTTTATTATTTTTGAGAAAAGGTCTTACAGTATAGCCCTGGCTGGCCTGGAACTCACTATGTAAATCAGATTGGCCTCAAACTCACAGACATCTGCTTGCCCCTGTCTTTCCAGTGATGGGGTTAATGGTGTGCACCACCATGGCCAACTCGTGCCCTGTTTTTTACATCAGTGCTCACATAGAACCCAAGTCCTCATGCTTCTGCTCCCACCCCTACCCCCACTGTTTTATAACCGGAACCTTGGAAGGAGGAAGAGGGTGTTTAGGCCCACCTCTTTCTGGACAGAGATCTGGCTTAAGAGATCAGAGAGACAGTTGAATGACTCAGAAGGGCTGGGTAACCCTGGGTAACTTGGCTGAATCCATTTGCTATTGAGAGAGAGAGAGAGGGAGAGAGAGAGAGAGAGAGAGAGAGAGAGAGAGAGAGAGAGAGAGAGAGAGAGAGAGAGAGAGAGACCCCAGGAAGTGGTGAGCAACAGGCTTAGAGGAGAGAAATCATGAAACAGTCATAGACTGTGAAGATTAGTTTCATGTCATCCTTGTGGCTCAGGGGAGAATGGAAGGGTTTTGTTGTTTGTTTGTTTAAGGGAAAACATGGCTAACTTTTGTTTTAATACTGTACGCAGACCATGTATAAGGAATGAAGGCTATCATGTGACATATAAGGAAACTGATGGAGAGTGAAAGAGGGGTGAAAAGGAGGCTTGGATGGGGCTACTGTAGTTGCTATCGTTGAAGACTGTTGGACTCACATGAGTGATACTTAGGAGGTGAATTTGCCAGCATTTTTGAGACCAAGGATGCTGCCCTTGGTCACTTCGTGGGGTCATTCACCAAGAGAGTGAGCATGGAGGAGGTAGGTGCCTTTCTTTTGAGAGCCTCACTTCCTTTATAGTCCTTTCAGTTTTCATAGTTAGATTTCTCCCTCCCAGGACTGTGGAACTGGAGATGAGCTGGAGCAGAAGCAGTTAGTTACCCAAGATGAATGGCAAACCACCTATTGTTCCTGTTAAGTCACTCAGGAGAAATGTCAGTGTTCTGCAAGAATGAGGTCAAAGAAGTATGTGTGTGAGTGTGTGTGTATGTATGTACATCTGTGTGCGTGCCTCTATGTAGCTCTCTCTTTGCCTGTGTGTGTGTCTCTTTGTCTGTGTGTGTGTGTGTGTGTGTGTGTGTGTGTGTGTGTGTGTGTGTGTGTGTTTGTGGTCCCAGAAGAGGGGAAACAAAGCTAACATCTGCAGAGAAGGAGAAACAGTTTAAGTTCTTAGCTATACTAGTTGTTTGTATTTACTATGTAATAGTTATACCTAAGAGGGCTAGGGGGTGGCTCAGTGGGAAAAGCACCTGAAGAAACAGCATTTCAGCCCTTAGCTTAGTGCTGGACAGTCTTTAGCGGGATCTACAATGGCAGAGTTGCTCTCCTCCTGCCCTGGGGACTTGGAAGGAGTCCCCCAAAACTTGCTCCCTCTCATGGCCCTGAAAGCCAAATCTAGCAAGCAGCAGCCACTCGTAGCAGTAGATTATTCAGAGCTGGGTGGCTCTGAATACTAAAATGTGAGGACTGGAGTTAGGATCTCTAGCACCCACATCAATGTTGGGTGTGTGTATTGGCTCATCTATAATCTCAGTGCTCAAGAGTGGTAGACAAGCCATTCCTCAGAGCAAGCTGGCTAGCTACACTAACAAAAGAGGCTATGGGCCAAGTGAGACTCTGCCTCTGTAAATAAGGTGGAGAGCAATGGAGGACAGTACATCTCTGGCCTACACACACACACACACACACACACACACACACACACACACACGTGCCTGACACATGCAAGCACACACACACATGTGCACATACATACAAGCCAGAAAAAAAGAGAGAGAAAGAAAGGAAGGAAGAAAAGAAAAGAAAAGAAAAGAAAAGAAGAGAAAAGGATGGTGCTTAAGGGTCAGGGTATAGCTAGTCAAGCACCTGAGCACCTGTCTGGTCTGCATCATTCTCAGGGGCCCTGGGTTGTGATTTGTGACATGAGTGTGCGCATGCTCAGGTTGTCATCAAATCACAAGACACACAGACGAGCACATGCAAAGCTGTAGCCGCGTGTGGAGTTCAGTCCTCGGCAGACGGCTACTTAGCATTGACAATTTTCTGTCTCAGCTGGATTGATCCTCTCCTCTCCCACACCTTAACTTGCTTTCCCCAGATCCCATGGAATCTTCTGTGGCTCCTGAACGGTTGGAGTCAGAGCCACCCAGCTCTGAATAGTCTACTGCTACGAGTGGCTGCTCCTTGCTAGATTTGGCTTTCAGGGCCATGAGAGGGAGCAAGTTTCTGGGGATTCCTTCCGAGTTCCCCGGGCAGGAGGAGAGCAACTCTGCCATTGTAGATCCCTCTAAAGACTGTCCAGCACTAAGCTAAGGGCTGAAGTGCTGTTTCTTCAGGTTCCTCTAGATCAGTGGTTCTCAACTTTCCCTACAGCTGTGAACCTTTAATACAGTTCCTCATGCTGTGGTGACCCCAAACATAAAGTTGTTTTTATTGCTACTTCATAACTGTCATTTGCTACCATTATGAATCATAATGTAAATATCTGTGTTTTCGGATGGTCTTAGGTGACCCCTGTGAAAGGGTCGTTTGACCCTCAGAGGGATCATGACCCACAGGTTGAGAACCTCTGCTCTAGGTCTTAGAGGCAGAGTGCCCAGAACAAGTTATGTCCCTCTCTCGTTAATCGTTTCATTCAAGCATCAACCCTACTGGGTGTGCTATCTTTTTAGTGAGTTCTGTCCCATCTCAATCAGTGACCAGGCAGGAAAACCAAAAGTTTACCTGTGACCCTGCTCACCTCCCTCCACCTGCCCTGGGAACCCAGCCTTCTGAAAGGGTTCTCACGCCACACCCTGTTTCCTTGTTGCTCTGGGGATTATTCTGAAGTCCACAAAACTTATCAAACCAGGAAGCATTTTCCAAACCTGGACGCACCTCGGTGTCTACAGCAGAAGCCTGGAGGGACACCAGCCACACACAGGTCAGACTAAGGATACCTCCCTCAGTGCCCGCCCTCTGAATCAGGCACTACATTAACCCTCCTCTCTTGGAGCTCTGTCTCCCTTCCTGGTATTCTCTGTCTTGTTTCTTGAGGGGAAGACAGAAGGAGAACTCCCTCGGGTGCCATGAACTCTGCTGTCATCAGCTGTGAGTCCCTGGTGAGTGCTG
This sequence comes from Cricetulus griseus, assembly GCF_003668045.3. Taxonomy (NCBI): domain Eukaryota; kingdom Metazoa; phylum Chordata; class Mammalia; order Rodentia; family Cricetidae; genus Cricetulus; species Cricetulus griseus. Next base: position 192,946,373 of record NW_023276806.1, read on the forward strand.
GTCGGGTGGGGGTGGAGGGAGATGAGGAGGAGGAGGAGGAGGAGGAGGGGAGCAAGCAGGAGGCCTTATTGATTGCTTTAGCATTTCACAAGCCCAGTTTGCATCCTAGCCTATGCACTCCCTCTGACCTCTCAAAAACTCATGGGATGCTTAGTGAATTCACAAAAGCCTGGGACAAGTCCGAGGTCCTGGCTGACTCCTCTTCCTTCTTAGTTCTCCAGCCAACACAGGCTTGTGTGCCCTGGTAAACTGGGCACCATTCGCCACCTCTTACCGGCTCAGTCCCTTCTCTATCATTTCTTCCTCATTGTTTGATTTGTCCCGTGTGCTCAAAGGTCTTAGATTCCAGGAAAGGCTGCTCAACAGCGATCTAGTTGTATTCTGCTTTCTTGTGGCCCTCCAGGCAGCCAATATCATCATCTTAGCCTTCATTTTCAACTTTCCCCACCAATTTAGAAGCTAGTGAGGTTGATGTATGTGCAGTCTTTCTTAATTTGTTTTCTGGGCAGAAGGCACAGCCTCGGTTGCATGGTTTATCACCCACGGCAGGGGCAGGAAACCTCTCCGTTACTCTGTTACGGTCGCAGTCCATATCTACTGTTTTAGGAACTGCAGTGTACTCTCTGTCAGCCAGCCTCGGGTTGTCCTTGAGCTTTCTTGGTGGGCCACATTGATCAAGGAACACAGCACAAAAAGGAAGATGGCCCTGCTGGGATTTCTCCCACAGACTTTCCACCTGACTTCCCGCTGTGCAGACACCTCAGCCTCGGTTCATATCTTAGGTGCTACAGCAGGGACACTGCAACTGTCCCTACAGCAAAGAGTCACAGAGCGTGGAAGGGCACTAACGCAGGTCACGGGGGCCGCCACGAGGAACATGACAATCCCAGTAGCCAGCTCCAGGGAACCGCAGAGTAGGAAATCATCTAGGTCAGGTGAGACCTGCGGAGCGGAAGGAATGGACGGTCAGAGGACACACTGCAGTTCTCACTGCACCAGGGTCCCCTCCCCTCTGCTCGAGTGCTCCCGAGAGCTCCTGAGAGCCAGAAGCCTATCCCTACCCACTGGACCACAGTTGCAGGCAGCTTCCTTGAACTATGGAAGAGGAGGTTGCTTACTGTGAACAAACCCTGGGGCCTCACTGGTTCTTAGTCTTGTCATCTGTCAATGGGGTGGGGCTGGGGTTGGGGGGGGACGAGATGGAGGTGAGGCCCAAACCAAAGGGCCCATTGGAATCTCTTTGTAACCTTGTACATGCCGAGCTCTTCAAAATGTGACCTTGATGAAGCCCTCCAGTGAGATCAAAGTCTAGACACTGAGTTGAGTGATGTAACTCCATCTGGAAGACGTGATCCATCTGCTCACACTATTGCTTGATGTCAGGGAAGGCTTCTAGAAGAATCTATCCTTCCTCCAGGCTGGGTTCACAGGCTACTACTCTGTAGCTCATGTGCACAGCTCCTGGCAAGAGGGTCTCCTGTGGTTTTCTCAATATCCTGCCATGTCTTGAGATGGGATACCTGCCACACCCATTTGGGACTGTCTCTCCAATATCTCCGGTGTGTTACCTGGTTCTATCAGTGTCTTTAATGCACTAACAGCTCATGGCTGATACACAGGACTATGGTGTACTGGATCCTCCCCCCACCCCCCCACCCCCCGCCCTGTGCTTCCATTTCTATGCCATGCATAGATAACTTGGGGTAGTTCACAGGAAAAGGCACACTTATGAGCAATTGGGTGAATAAGATAGAAAAAGCAAAGCAAACACAGGAGAAAACAAATGTATTTGGAAAAAGGCTTATTGCTGGGGTCAAAGTATTGTCTTGGGATCCTCTTTGTACCAACTTTGCCATGTAGGTGCTGGGAATTGAACCCAGGTCCTCTGGAAAGACAACCAGTGCTCTCAACCACTCAGCCATCTCTCCAGCCCTAAGCTCTCTTTTTAAAAATGTGGTTTCTTACGCAGCATGTTTTTCACATGACTTTTTTGAAACAAGTGCAGCAGTAATTTGTGTAGCTACAGGATGACCTATATGGGTATAAAGACAATTATACAGAATTAGACAATTCTGAGGACCTCAGACTGGCAAATGTCTTTGACATTGGTTCCCACAGTATTTCCCGCCCCTTCACCTTCCAGAGAGTTCCAGAGGTCCTGGAAAGGGTGTGTGTGTGGTGAATTTGCTGGCTGAGGCCACAGAACTGATGTATCACAGCCTGAGAGTTCATTCCCTCATAGGCCGTGCAAGGCACCCCCACACCACACAAGCCTGGGCCTAGGAGTACCTCATGAGTATCCTAGATGCTACATGGAAAATGGAGCCTGGGTCGTCAGTCATGCTGGGAGTGACAGATTGCAAGTGCCCAACATTTCTCTGCTTGTGTTTGCTTCTCTGAATTTCCTACCCAGAATCAGCCAATTAGTCTCTCACAGGCTCTCTCTCGCTCTCTCTCTGTCTCTGTCTCTGTCTCTCTCTCTCTCTCTCTCTCTCTCTCTCTCTCTCTCTCTCTCTCTCTCTCTCTCTCCTACAGTTCCTTTCTCAGCAGCATGCCCCTCACAGACTCTTCCATAACTTCACTAAATCCTCACCAGATGTGCCCAGAGGCCAGCACTTCCTCTGGCAGCGTCTCCTCCAGCTTTGACCCTTGAAGAAGGACAGACTTCTTCCATGTACAACCCAAGGACCAAGAAGTGTCAATATATTGGGACAGAAATGAGATTTCATAAGTTCTCCAAATAGATAAAGGCAGAGATTCAAAAGCGATACACAAAGCAAACCCCACTGTTGGATGACTTTCATAGTCATTCCTTGATACGTTTGTCTGCCTGCTTTTTCAGCTCAACGAATGCCAGCAATGTTCTAGATGTTTATATTTCTGTTTTAAAACCTAATGGTAGAAGATTTATGAACAAATGTTTTATGTGGGGAACTAAATGGTTCTACAGAGCTGTGTTGAGGCTAGCTCAAGAGACGCCGTATCAGGGAATATGAAGCTGGTCCCGGGCTCCCTTCCTCAGTGTGCCACACTGGGCTTTCTTCATCCACAGGGATGCCACTTTCTGCAGGTGGGGTTGTTCTCACCCCTCCCTCCACACCTAATCAAGTTGTCACCCACCATCTCTCACGGATGTCCCTGGAGTGCAGCCCCTGATCTGTTAGGTAGATAACACACAGTGCTCCAGTCCTTGGGATTTTAGAAGCTCGTGAAGATGGTTTCATTTGTTTTAAAATAAGGCAGAAAAGGCTAGGGGTGTAGCTCAGAGTGGACCCAGCACAGAGGAAGCTCTGGGTTTGATCTCTGGTATCGCTGAAAACTCAGATGAAAAATGAATGCACTTTGAGGGCACTTAATACATGGCTCACTTTTCTAGTAAGGTGACCCCACAAGCTGCCACTGTTCAGGGATGTTCCACCTCAGATCACTTGAGTCCTGTGTCCCAGGTGTGTGGTGTCTTCAGCTACAGGGGCTGGGCCCACCCTCAATTCCTGAAAGATTTTTTTTTTTAACTTTAAGGCATACTTCCATCTCCTCTCTGGTAAAGCTGTGTCACTCCCAAGGCTTTGGGTTGACAACACCCCCCCCCCACTTCCTACAGCCCAAGACTTAAGAGTCATTAACATAGGCCCAGCACTCGGGAGGCAGAGGCAGGCGGATCTCTGTGAGTTCGAGGCCAGCCTGGTCTCCAGAGTGAGTGCCAGGATAGGCTCCAAAGCTACACAGAGAAACCCTGTCTCGAAAAACCAAAAAAAAAAAAAAAAAAAAAAAAAAAAAAAGGAGTCATTAACACAGATGCCTAACATAGGGGACAAGGTGACACTGATCTTTTTTCTCCATCTCTGTATTCCTCAGCTGGCTAGCACTGCTGATCCCTGTCCAAGGCCTCTTATGTCTGGAAAGGTGTCCCACCATGCAACCAACATCAGGAAGTTAGCTGTTTTCTCCTGGAGTGCTCACACATGCTCTTTTCTTGTCTCCGTAGAGGGATGACGGTGTGCTCAGCTCCCACACTAAAGGCCAAGCCAAGAACAAGGATGGGCAGCAGAAGGATCCCAGCCGCAGTCACCTGGCCTACGGCATCTTGGACAGCCCACCATGGTATCTCTGCATCTTCTTGGGGATCCAGGTAAGACTACCCACCCAGCGCTGGGTCCCAGGGAGTTCTCTGTCAGCTACACATCTAATTAGTCAAGATCACCATCAGCTGCTGTCATAGCTTCCACAGCCATCCCAGATCTCTCTCTCAGCGTGTGGGGTGGGTGTCGGCTTTTAGAAAAAGACGCTGAAGCTTTCTTAAGTGGCTCACTTGATGGGGGCAGCTCGCTTGTAAAAGGCCTGCTTCAGTTAGGTGAAGAGAAGGCAGAGAGGCACCAGCTAAGTACCTTCCACAGAGGCCGGCCTGTCAACTGTTTCTGTTTCAGCTTTCATGACTGCTACTCTAGGATCAAGAAGTTTGTTTGATAACAGGAAGGAATTAGCACTGATAAGTGGTGTTCACTGTTGCTAGACAGTCCAGTGAAAAAGGAAACTCTGGTGGGGTCTAGGCCTGGAGAATGCTGTGGCTTCTATTGGCCTAGCTGGTGGCAGGCTAAGGAAGCGTGATTAAGATGCTATCAAGTATAGGTGGGGGGGAAGGGGTTTAGCTTAAAAGTTCTATGTTTGCCTAATGTTTGAGGCCCTGTGTTCAGTACCCGGTCTCACCAAAAAGTGTTGTAAAGGGTTAAACTTGTGTTATTTTCCAAGAGACCATGGGAGAAATGGAAATCACCAGAGTGTGCCTTGAAATACTCATGCTTTCTTTTCTGAAAATCCTGTCGCCTTCCTTTAGAGCGGCCAAGCCATCTTTGGTCATCATTGGTTCGTGTAAGCTGTCAGGGAGTTTCAAGTTTTCCCTGCTTCCTGTACACCCCCATCCCCCATCTGTCAAAAGCAGCAGTGCTGGTCATATTGTTTGGATTATTCCAGTACATTCATTGAGGGGGTTAATCTGTGTCTAATCCATTGGTTGACTGGTCCCTTTGAGACAGCTCCATGCAGTGACAGGAGCTGGAGCTGCCACTTAAAGACCTGGAAGTTTAATTCTCACCTGCTACCCCTCCTGATAGCCGCACCTATATGACCAGGTGATGTGGAGCCCTCTATCCCTAGGAGGAGGAGGAGGAGGAGGAGGAGGAGGAGGAGGAGGAGGAGGAGGAGGAGGAGGAGGAGGAAAATGGGGGGGGTAGTTGCATACAAGGGTCCTATTTGTGTGGGACTGGACCAACATCCGGGACACTTGGTATGACTCCAAACAGGACTAACTGAAGCCTTGAGTGAGCAGTTCCCTAGACCCAATCAGACTGACCATTCTGAGGCCAGAATATATGAAACAGTGGCTTATTCCTGAACCGTATTAATTGCCATCTGTCTCTTACTTGTCTGTCTATAATCTACATCCACCCGATTTATCCCCCTGGTAGCTGAGCTTGCATGCCATGACTTCTAACCTGCTCTGAACTCTGGGTCTGGTCTGTCCTGTCAGGTGAGACTCAGTGAGCTCCAAGCTCACACTGGGGTCTCCCTTGCTCACACCCACCATGCTGTGATCTTAAGGCTCCCACTTAGTCCTATCTTATCCCCCTGAGCCTGTGTCCCCATCCTTCTTTCTCAGGGCCACAGTTCCCAGTGCAGCGGCCTCATGCTCACAGCCCAGTCTCTCTGGCTGGGTCTCGGCTTCTTAGGACAGAAGTTCCTAGTACTTGTTGCTGCTCTGGATCTTTGCCTGCCCCTCACTGTCAGTCTCTCGGGGATCAGCGTCAGGGATTTCTCTCCTGGCTGTGGGAGCGAGTCCCTGGGGAGCATGCACTTCTGCCTAGGAGGGTGAAGATGCAGCCGACAGCATCTTTCTTTCTGCTCTGTCCACAGCACTTCCTCACAGCCCTGGGGGGCCTCGTGGCTGTGCCACTCATTCTAGCCAAGGACCTGTGCCTGCAGCATGACCCCCTGACCCAAAGCTACCTCATCAGCACCATTTTCTTTGTCTCTGGCATCTGCACCCTCTTGCAAGTGTTTTTTGGGGTCAGGTAGGTAAAAATGCTCTTCATGGATTTTGGGTTCGACTTGCTATGGCGTCAGTGAGGTCTGCTTGGATGCCGCTGCATTGACAGGAAGCTGCTTGGAGGGAAGAGTAAGTGATGAACCAGGATGCTTGGTTGAAGGTAACAAAATTCCATATTGGCTTAGGGGGAAATGTGTTCTTTGCTTGCTTATAAAATTAAGCTAAGAGAAATGCAGGGGACATGACGAACCAGGGACTCAAATGCTACAGGGCTCTCTCTCTCTCTCTCTCTCTCTCTCTCTCTCTCTCTCTCTCTCTCTCATGTGTTTATGTGCATGTCTAAATGCGTGTTCTGGTACATATGCATATATATACACGTGTGTGTGTGCCTGTGCGTGTGTGTATGCCTGTGTGTGTGTGCCTGTGCATATGTGTGTGTGTGCATGCGTGCATGTGCGTGTGTGTGCCTGTGCGTGTGTATATGCATGTGTGTGTGTGTGCCTGTGCATATGTGTGTGCGTGTGCATGTGTGTGCGTGTGTGCGTGTGTGTGTGTGTGTGTGTGTGTGTGCCTGTGTATGCGTGTGTGTGCCTCTGTGTGTGTGTGTGTGTGTGTGTGTGTGTGTGTGTGTGTGTGTGTGTGTGTGTGCGCGCTATATGCAAGAGTGTGGAGGTCCAAGCCCAACTTCAGGTGTTGTTTCTCAGTAGCCATTATTTTATGTTTCGAGACAGGGTCTCTCAGTGGCCAGAATTCCTCCAAATAGGCTAGTCTGATTGGCCATCAAGCGGCAGGGATCCCTTGTATCTAACCTCCCAGTGCTGGGACTACAAGTGTGCACCCACTGTATCGAGATTCTTTAATGGGGAGGGGGGCAATCCCTCAGTCCTCGCAGTGCTCTCTCTCTCTCTCCCTGCTCAGGCTCCTAATATTTGTAAGGCCCTTGAGAAGAATAAACCAGTGAGGACTCCTCCACCCCATGGGTAGATGTTAGAAAGCTATAAATCAAGCTGGAAAAGTGTGAGCTGAACCATGAACCCATCATCCTATTTAGATTTCTCCTGCTCTGCAGCTCAGTGGGGAACCTGGCAGTGCAGAGGGGCCAGCCTCCAGCCTATAGCTGAAACAGAAACAGTTGACAGGATGGTCCCTGTGGAAGGTATTTAGCTGGCGCCTCTCTGCCTTCTCGGGGCCTCACCTAACTGAAGCAGGCCTTTTACAAGCGAGTTGCCCCCACTCAAGTGAGTCACTTCAGAATGCTTCAGCGTCTTTTTGTACAATGAAATAATTGCTTGGATAATATCCCACACTCTCATTTCTAATATCACAACAATAGAATGAGTGTATTTCAGCTGGTAACAGGAGTTAGCTTAGCTATCTAGCTGTTGTTTAAGCTAATCAGGAGTCAGGGGTGAAGGAATTCAAGGAATTTACACCCCCGGGAAATAAAATTAAGAAATAGATCATGCTGGCATCATTAGGCTATGTGGGAGTAGATAAGCCAAGCTGGGTCCCACCCATGGAAATGGGCTTCCCGCTCAGGTACTAATGAGTAACTGCCCGGGAATCACAGGCTGTGATGATAATGAGTTTAGGAATGAATCAAAGGCCAAGTAGAATTGGTTAACCTGCTGGTCAGTGATAATGCAGTCCTCTTCTACACGAGACACACAAATGCTGATGATGCAGTAAGATTTCCAAAAACAACTCAAACCTAGTTACAAAACGGCAAAAGAGTTCCAAGAGTCCATGCATGCTGCACCAGGCCTGAGAGCTCTGAAGGCCTTTCCCAGTGTGGGGCTGGCAGCTGTAACCCTTGACAACCCTGGCAGCATCGGGGGCATGACTCTGGGGCTCTCCTGTATACTCCCTGACTATCTGCTCACTTCAGAAACTCACTGAGTTTGCAAAATGAGACAAAACCATTCATTTCAAGTCAAAACATTCTGTATCCAGTGTAATCTTGGGGGAGGAAGTAAAAGGTTGTCTGTGTGTAGCTTCAGATTTAGCCCTGCCTCTGGCACTAGCTATATGTAATTGTAACTGGGGGATTTCTTCTGAAGGGCTTTCAGGCAATCTCTCTCTTCCTCTTTCTTTTATCTTGGATGCCACAAATGGAAGAAATGTTCCTGTGCCTGAGTGTTTTCGACTCTTCACGCCTTCATTCCCTAGCAGAATTCCATCTTCCCTGCCTTGACTCAGCTCTGTCCCTGTCCTTGGTTCTGGTCCCCAGCCGTTATGAACAGAACCTGGCAGCCCTAGCAACTGAGCCTCAGCCACCCATACTCAGTAGGTCAACTAGACAGACATGACACTGAAAAAAAAAAAAAAAACAGATAAAGGGTATTTATTCAATGTGACTACACCGAGAAAAGGAAGAGCCTCAGTGACACTATGCCCTTGGGAGCTCTAGCCTGGGGGGGTGGGCTGGCATGAGGTTTAAGTTAAATAAGGCAAGAGGCACAGTAACCAAGCATGCCTGGTCAAGGTGTGGTTCTGCCCGTCACTGACCCATCTTCAGCTTAGCAACAGTCTCTCCTGCAAGGCGGTCTGGTGAAGTGTCAGAGCCATGTGAACTCTCTTTCTGGAAGATTTCTTCCCCTGGCTGGCACCAAGGTATCAGCCCTTTGCTTCTCCCAGCATGAGACTCCGGGCAAATTCCAACTTCTTGGGGTGTACTGATTCAATAGTTTGATATCCCAGGGGAAGAGTACAAGCATCTCTAGAATATCTTCATTCCTGCTATCACCAGACCCCGGGCTGGAGCAGGGGGAGTGCTAACCATATGGGGTAGAAGAGCGAGCCAGTGATTGGTCCTATGGGGAGGCGGCAGGGACTGGCGTGACACAAGGAGAGAGCTGAGTCTGAGCTGGTTAGCATTTGTCTCTTTGGGGATTGAGAGGATACGGAGTCACAGGTAAACCAGGATGACCACAAGTTTATTATACAGTCATGGCTGGCTTCGGGCTCAGTGGAAGTGGAGACAGGAGAATCAGGAGTTCAAAGCTGGCAGTGACCGAATAACAAATGTGAGGTCACCCTAGGCTGGCTACCCGAAACCCTAAAGACTATATGAGAATTATATGAAGATGTTAGCTCAATGCCTGGCACAGAATTTTTTTCCATACAGAAATAAAAGGACAGTGCTATCTATATAATTTTGCATGTTGCCCCTCCATTAAAAGTATTTAAAATGTAACAATGGCAAACAGAAATGCTTCCCTGTTGACATAGTGTTCTTATGTTTCAATAAGCACATCCCTGCGATAGCAATTTCTTTTTCTTTTTTCTTTCTTTCTTTCTTTCTTTCTTTCTTTCTTTCTTTTTTGTTTTTTGTTTTTTTTTTTTTGTTTTTGTTTTTCAAGACAGGGTTTCTCTGTGTAGCTTTGCAGCCTATCCTGGCACTCACTCTGGAGACCAGCCTGGCCTCAAACTCACAGAGATCCGCCTGCCTCTGCCTCCCGAGTGCTGGGATTAAAGGTGTGCACCACCAACACCCGGCTCAATAGCAATTTCTAAAAGCTGGTCACTCAGTGTTCCATAGAATAAATATATTCTTATCTGTTCAACCAGTTCCTATTGAATTGTTTCAAGTTTGCCATCATTGTTACAGTGGCCAGTGTAATTGATGATTAGGAGAGGTAAACATTTATTTAAACACAGAAGAAACAACTCCAAGTATTCTGGAAGCTATTTGTGGGTGGTATCAATGGCATGCCCTGTGTACTAACAAGGCTTATCTAGTTTTTAGATAGAAGGAATATGGAAACAGAAGATGGATGGCTATTTCTGAGTTGTAGAGTTATGGTGATTTAAATTCATTCTTCATATTTCTCCTTTACTTGTCATCTACTTGCCTTTGAAGTATATGTGGTATTTTATGACCAGGAAAAATTATAACCATTTGTATTTTTTTTCAAGACAGGGTTTCTCTATGTAGCTTTGTAGACCAGGCTGGCCTTAAACTCACAGAGATCTGCCTGCCTCTGCCTGCCAAGTGCTGGGATTAAAGGCTGGCACAATGAACTTAGTCGTTCATTTTTGCAATATTGTTTCAAGAGCTATTTTTCCCCTCTGAGTGCAATCTTTTTCAGTCATACTCTTTTTGATTTATGATTTCTAAGTTATTTTAGGTATAAGTGGGAATGCTTTCTTTTCTTTTCTTTCCTTTTAAGAAAGGGGGCTTGAGGGCCTGGAGAGATGGCTCAGAGGTTAAGAGTGCCGACTGCTCTTCCAGAGGTCCTGAGTTCAATTCCCAGCAACCACATGGTGGCTCACAATCATCCATTATGAGATCTGGTGCCCTCTTCTGGTGTGCAGATATACACAGAAGCATAATGTTGTATACATAATAAATAAATAAAATCTTTAAAAAAAAAAAAAAAGAAAGGGGGCTTGATAAAAAGCCAGGGATGCCCTTGAACTTCTGAGGAGTAATATTTTAAAGCTTTTTGAAAGTTACTTTTATTTGCCTCTTTTTCCTTTGTATTCTCTTGGTTGCTGCTGATCCTTGTGTATCATGTTTAGAGCTACTGTTTTAAGAGGTTGACCAGAAGTTCTGAGCCTGAAGTGGGTATCGCCTTCCCTATAGCCCAACCCAACTGCAAGGGCCATAGTTCCAGCTGTTGATAACTAGGTGCCGCGGTGGGCTGTGGAAGTCTCATCCTCAGCATCTCTGCACTTTTCACCCATGCTGCTTTAATGTTCAGAGAGAAGATTTCACAGTCTCTTACCTGGGGGGACAGGAGCTGGCCACTGGACTCTGAGTGGGACTGTTAGCAGGAGGAGTTGGTGTGCCATGTGTGCACACCCATCAGAGGCCTGGGTCACGATGGCCTCCCCCATATCCAGTTCTAGCCGCCCAGGGTCCCTGTGCTTTCTCTTTCCATTCAGTAGACCTCAAATTTTCTGCCAACACATCCGTTGTCACAGTTCCACGTTTATCCCCACATCGAAGACGGTTTCCTGATCCTTCTCGGAATAGTACCGTCCGCTTCCTGTATGGGATCTGTCTCCCAGGGGCTGGCAGTTTGCCTGTTACTGCTCATCATCTGCGTCCCAGGTGCCAAACTTCAGTGCAACTGCTTCCCTACTCCATTCTCTTTATCCTTGGGACTCACGCCCCTACAATATGTTTTAGTGTCAGTTTAGTGCTTTTAAGAGGGGGCAGTTTTATTCATAAATCAATGTTTTCCTTAATTTTTAATCAGACATTTAATTTACATATAGTGCCTAAATATATATATTGAGAATAATTAAATTTTTTGTCCCTATTAGTTAGCACAACTATTTTGTGTATCTTTAATTTTCAACAAAGAAAAATTTGTACTTTGTGTTTTATACTAAAGGTTTTATGTTTCTAGGATTAAAAAATGATCCCTTTCCCCCTAAATACCAATTTTCTCAGCATTATTTGTTGAATAATCATCCATCTCTCATAGAGAATATGATGCTGTGTGCCTTAGACTAAGCTCTTTTTGATCGCAATGATGAAATACATTTTGTTTCATTTCTTTAAAATAAACACACATTTTCATGTTTTCTGCTTGCCTGTGCTATATATATATATAATATATATAGTGAAATTATATAAAATGGGTAAAAATAGACAATCAAAATTGTACTGGTCAAGTGACAACCACATCTTACATTTCATGCCATAATCTTCCCAGTTTTTAATAAACACATTGCTTTTAATGGCTCCATTATCCATTCATACTAATTTTTAATTTACATTTTAGTTATATATTTAGCTGCAGTGAATGTGTAGATATCAAGAGGATAATCTGTGGTAGTCAGTTCTTTCCTTCTGTCGTGTGGGTCCCAGGGATCCAACTCAACTTCTCAGGCTTGACAACCCTTAAATTCTTAATATCCTAAGAATTCTTTCTGAGCTTCCAAACTTTTCCAGGAGTCTTTTATATCTTCAACAGAATCTCACTGTTTCTCTCCCTCTGACAACAGTCTGAAGTATGGACACAACCAAAGTCCATTTTGGTTTGCCAATGAGTTTTATTGAGGTTACTTACAGGAATGTGGTAGAGGGGTTACTTACAGGAGCAGAAATGACTCAAAGACAGGTGCATCACCAAAGCCCAACCCAGCATGGGTGACAGATCACAAAGCAGGGAACCTGAACACACTGCACAGCCCGCTAGAGTGTCCTTTCTGGGTGCCTCCGTTACTCTAAACCTCCTCCTGGCAACTCAGCTGGTTTCTGCTTCTTGGAGGCAGCTGTTTTGGTCTCAGAGTCTTGGCTCTTTTCTCCTCTGAGTCTTCTTGGCAGCTGGGCTCTGCTTACTCGACAGGGAGGGCCCTAGTGGATCTCGTCAGTTTCAGGGAGTTCTTGAATCGGTATTTTTTTAGTTGTTTATCTTTCTGAGTAAGGAGCTCCCCAGTAGGATGGAATGTTGTTATTTCAGAGGCGACTGTTACACAACACTGAGGGAAAAATGAAATGAGATTTATTTGCTCATCACCAAGACGGTCATCGTGATGTAGTGTATCTCTATCCTTAGGGTTGTTCTTAGATGGGAATCTGCACATTTGGGGAGACACCAGGGGATGCTGTTGTAGTCATTTCATGGAGCTGCATCAATGTCCATCACTTCACAGATCCAAAGAGCTAGGAAGCCTGGAGCATATTACACAGCCTGCAGGCAGCTCAGCAGGCTGGAGAGCATCCTTCCAGCGACTCAGTCAGTCTGAGGTTCTTCCAAGCAGTTCAGCTGGTCTTTGTTTCTTTTAGGTAATTCAGTGTGTCTCTGCTTCTTCCGAAGATGGGCTTCCAAACGTCTTCTTTGTAGCTTGGCTTGTCTGAGCATGATTCTCAGCAGTCTTCACTCTTTATGTGCACTTGGGAAGGGGGGTCCTAGTGGATCCGATCAGTTTCAGGGACTTCCTGAAGCTATTTTCAATTGTCCTAATGAGCATCCTTGAAGTAGTTCACCTCCTCTTAGAACATACTGTTGTTTCACTCCCCTGTAAACATCCTTTCTTACGTCTCCCTCCAGGATAGAAGGCTTTAATTTCAGAAGGAGCTACATAATTGTGTGTGTGTGTGTGTGTGTGTGTGTGTGTGTGTGAGAGAGAGAGAGAGAGAGAGAGAGAATCCAATTTTTACACATCTGCTGGAACACAGACTTGATTGGGTATGTTTTCTTCATTATGCTTTCCTTTAAAACTATTTCTACAGTATTCAAGCTTTTTTCCCCATTATTCCAGATTAATTTTCAAAGCATTTTACTGAATAAAATAACAAACATCTTGGAATTTTGGTAGCATTTGCATTACATAAATAGATTAACTGGAGGTATCTAGTCACTTTGTAATGTTGAATTTTTCTTTTAAGGAAGATGATATATATATGATATATATACATATATATGTCTGATGAGACATGTATAAATATGTATAATAATATATATAATATATATTATATATGTCTCATTTATGAAAATTATTTTCCACTGGAGTTTTGTTTTTTTGTTTGTTTGTTTGTTTGTTTGTTTTCCGAGACAGGGTTTCTCTGTGGCTTTGGAGCCTGTCCTGGAAATTGCTCTTGTAGACCAGGCTGGTCTTGAACTCACAGAGATCCACCTGCCTCTGCCTCCCGAGTGCTGGGATTAAAGGCATGAGCCACCAATGCCCGGCTTCCACTGGAGTTTAATTTTTAAAAATTATCCCAAAGTCATTTAGGAGTGTGTCCTCTTCTATATTTTATGAGTATCCACACTGCTTCACTTGCTTCACACAGAAAATTCTCCAGCTCTTCAGGCCATGGAAACATTTCCATTCTTGCTGTAAGATTCTGCACAGGCCAGTGAGGCAGGGTTTTCTGTTCACTTGTCACCAACTGGGTGAGATTCACTGAGTCAGAGCGCGCGATCGAGCGAGCATATGACAGAGCAGCCTTTGCTCCTCCTATCTGGCACACTTGGTACCCACAGTTAAACTTTTCTTCCCACTTTCAGTTTCGGATTCGGAAAGTCCCTGAGCAGCCCTGTTTGGGATGCTTTGCTTGTGTTCTGCTGGCTTCCCAGCCGGAAGCTGGCAGTCTCCTGTGCCAACTGTTATGTGTCACTGCACTTTAAGTCCCTGAATTCATAGTTCCTTGGACAGTGTGATTCGATGAAAGACCCCCGTTATTTTTACATTCCTTGGGGGAGGTGCAGCGTATATCATGGCCCTGAGGACAGCACTCATGGATCAGTTGTTAGCCTCCACTGTGTGGGTCCCGGGGGTGTAACTCAGGTCACCAGGCTTGACAACAGGGCCCTTACTTGCTGTGACGTTCTGCTGGCCTGAGGTCTCCCCTTCTTTATCATAGACAGCTTCCAGGACTCTCATCTCCTATCAAGTGACTGAATGGCTCACAATTCCAAAAGTCTTAACAGGACCCCTTCCCTTTGTCTCATGAGTTGAGACTTTCAATTCTGAAGAATATGGCCTGGGTGGACCCTGGGCTGCTGCATCAGCATCATCTGGAATCTTTATCATGACCCCTTGGATCCTCCCACAGATGTCCTGGAAGGTCGTGACCTCTTGGGGCTCCGGAGGTTTTAACAGAACTGCCTGTAATAGCCATAATAGTGATAGGAAATCAGGAGAGGCTGGCACAGGGGACAGGGAGGGAGCCAGTGAAGATGATGGCCTCTTGGCCTATGTCTCATGGGAGTGTTTCATCTTGGACTTAGGATAGATGGTTGATGAGGTCACCTGTGAAGTTCTGGTTTAGAGGGAAAAGCACACACACATCAGATGACCAGGGACCATCCTTATCAATGATGTTATCACACCTGAACTTTGGTTTCGTCTCAGAATGCTGCCCAAAGTTTTTGTATTTTTCTGCATTCCTTGGGTACACCAACAAAATGTGGAAGAGACATATTTGACTCACTCTCCAGGTTATCCCACGAGCAGCCAGTCTCCTTCATTATCCCTGACTTTGCCAACTTCTTTGAGCTGGGCAGAGCCTGCCCTCCCTGTCATCACAAATACTTGCCTGTGTTTCATTTCCTCATGCCTCCTCTCTCTGGAAGGGACACAAGGAGAAACCACTGGGAACAACGTGGAAAAGGAGATGACCCCAGGTCTACGTGAGTCACTGTAGGGGAGGTGGGGGTGCAGCCTGAACACTAGATAGAGCCAGGCCCTGGGCCCACCCAAAGCATGATTTGTTCTCTTCCATGTGAACATCAGAGCTATGATAATGCATGTACATATGCTGTAGGATCTACAGACACATGCTTTTCCATGCACCACTTGAAGGGAGTCTACATGTTAGTCATGCCGTATAGAAGAGCAAGCTTAAGTACAGAGAGATGAAGTGATTCAGTTGTTTTCTGCTGAATCTTGTTTGCTAAGTGTCACAGTCTGCTCCAGCTGTCATGGCAAAATACCATACAATGAGCAATTCAACACTTATCAGCATGGAACCCAAAGGGAACATCCTTGAGCAAATGATCAACCATCCAGGAATGTGGGTTTTGTTTGCTCAGAATAATACTCTAATGTGAAACAGTTTCATGAAGATTTTATAGTTACACAACACAAGGAAGTTGTAAGTCAGGTTGTTTTCAAAAGCTCCAGTGGAAACATGAGGTAGGAGGGTGAAGAGAGGCGAGGAAGTCTCTGCTGTGACTTTAGAGCCTTTCTAATGGCATTCTTGGCCTTTGGATTGGTGACAACTGCTGCTCTGATAAGTTGATACATTCCCCAAAGTTTTACCTGTCAGCACAAGGATGTTGGGTGAGACACAAGGTGGTTACTATGGTAATCTAAAGATAGCACAAGATAACTTCTAGAGAACATACTATCTATCTCATGTCCATACCCTCCACCACCAGGAAGGTTTCAATTTTATTATTATTGTTGATTGGGGAATATGTGTGGAGCGTCATCTCTCCTTCCCCGTTTCTGTGAGTTCCTGGGATCAAACTCGGTTGTCAGGCTTGCAGCATTGGGTAGCCAGTGCCTTTTCCTGCTGAGCCATCTCCCCGTCCCTGACAACCAGGAAGTTTGAACCAGTCAATGAGTCATAGAGCATCTTTACCATGTATGGCTTTCCCACCCCTGGACACTTCAGTCTACCCAATAGAACTGTGCTTTTCTGATGTTTCTGGGCTGGACATCTGAGATCAGGGTGCATGCATGCTTCGGCTCCAGTGAGATCCCTCTTCTGGCTTCCAGATGGCATCTTTCCTGCTGGGTCCCCAGTAGTGGAGAAAGCTCTCATCTTGTTTCTTCTCATAAATATACTAGTCCTCTCTTGGGAAGCGTCGTCTGAATGACTTCTTTTAAACCCAATTCCTTCCCAGAGGCATCATCTATTAATAAATACCATAAGATTGAGTCTAAGGATGAAATAAATTTACATTAGGCAGAGTACCAACGTTTGGTCTATGCACTAAGTCATATTAGCTTCCACAGAAATAAGTAGTTGGGAAATGAAGAGAATGCTCACAGACCTTGCATCTTGGGAGCAACCTACCGTGTGGCCTATCTTCTAAGAGAAAGACTTGTTGGTCAAGGACTTCCGGGATCCTCAGTGACTGGAAGATCTCCATTGTATCAGTCTCCTGTAGGCACGACTTCCAACCTTGCTGCTGTAGCTCCCTTGGGTGAATCCCGAAGTCATTGTAACTAATTGTCTTTAGCCCTTTGCCTCATGTCTGCCTGCCATCAGTAAGTGCCGGGACTTATTTGTGATTCTTCCTCTCAAGGAGATGAGGGTCTCAAAAGAGGAGTCTGGGGTTGGAGAGATGACTCGGCAGTTAAGAATGAATACTGTTTTTGCAGAGATCCTGAGTTCAGTTCCCAGCATGTCAGTCAAGTCACTGTTGCCTGTAACTCCAGTTCTAGGACACCTGACAACCTTTTCTGGCCTCCATGGGTGCTGTGCTCATGTACTCACACGGGCACACATGGACTCTCACGGGCACACATGGACTCTCACGGACACACATGGACTCACACGGGCACACTTGGACTCACACAGGCACTCATGTACTCACACGGGCACTCATGGACTCACAAGGGCACACGGACTTACAAGGGCACTCATGGACTCACACGGGCACACATGGACTCTCACGGGCACACATGGACTCTCACGGGCACACATGGACTCTCACGGGCACACATGGACTCACAAGGGCACACATGGACTCTCACAGGCACACATGGACTCTCACGGGCACACATGGACTCACAAGGGCACACATGGACTCACACGGGCTCACATGGACTCACACGGGCACTCATGGACTCACACGGGCACACATGGACTCACAAGGGCACACATGGACTCACACGGGCACACATGGACTCACACGGCCACTCATGGACTCACAAGGGCACTCATGGACTCACAAGGGCACTCATGGACTCACAAGGGCACACATGGACTCACAAGGGCACACATGTATTCTCACGGGCACACATACATACACACATTTTTTTAAAAAAGGAAATCAAATGTATGAGTAGATAATTGCAGGCTTGGTTGTAAGCATAACACTGTGATACTTTGAGGAACGTTGTAGCAAGAGAAAGTCTCAGTTGGCTTTGCTTGGAACACAGAGGATGTGGCCCTTGAAGAAGAGTAGGGGCTGGGAATGTAACTCAGCGGGTAAAGTGTTTGCATAGCGTTCTGGGAGCCCTGGGTTCAATCCCTAGGTGCACACCTGTAACTCTTTAACACTTCAGAAGTAGAGGCAGGCAGGGATCAGTAGTTCAAGGTCATCCTCAGCTACATGAATTTCAGGTTAGAATGAGGAAGAGCCCCTGAGAACTGAAGCACATATATATTCATGTCTCTAGCATGGTAGATACTGTGGTGAGCCCTGTGTTCATGCCTCTGGCATGGTGGATACCATGGTGAGCCCTGTGTTCATGCCTCTGGCATGGTGGATACCATGGTGAGCCCTGTGTTCATGCCTCTGGCATGGTGGATACCATGGTGAGCCCTGTGTTCATGCCTCTGGCATGGTGGATACCATGGTGAGCCCTGTGTTATTGCCTCTGGCATGGTGGATACCAGGGTGAGTATGGCAGGATACTTGCAAACCTGTATCATCTTAGCTTCCTGTATTCCAAAGGAACTAGGGAACAGAAATTGATAGAGGAAATTTAATTTATTTATAGTTTGGGCAACCCAGGGAGAGGGTTTCCTCCCCGCCATGCAAAGATTAGAACATATGTTCATTTAGCCGTGAGACAGGTTAACTAGCCTTTTGAGGGGTGGAAGCTAAGCTTCTATTATCTGTTACAGAGACAAGTTTTTATTCAAATTCAGGTAAGGAAAGAATGGGATCTTAAATATCCTCCATTCTTTAAAATATTTATTTTTGGGCTGGAAAGATGGCTCAGTGGTTAAGGGCACTGGCTGTTCTTGGAGAGGACCTGGGTTCACTTCCCAGCACCCACATGGCGGTCACAACTGTCTGTAACTCCAGTTCCAGGGGACCTGATGCCCTCACACAGAGAGAAACCTATCAGAAGTTAGTCCACAAACAGCAGCACTGCCCTCAGAGTAAATGGACAGACACTATATGCAGTGTGAGCCACCCTACCTGCATATCCTCTGTAAGAACAGCAGGCACCTGTCACCACTGAACTATCTTTTCAGCCCAGAAGACACTTTTTTAGAAATGAAAATAAAGGCCAGAAAAATGTTTCAGTGGGTAAAGGCACTTACCCACCTGTCGCCCCCTGACACCCACCAAGCCTGAAGACCTGAGTTTGATCTCCAGGACCCACATGGTAGAAGGAGAGAGTTTACTTAGACAGTTGTTACCTGGTCACCACACACATGGGTGCATACAAACAAATGTAAGAAAATAAATTCACCATCCTGAGGCAAGAATCGTTAGAGTTGGATTTTGGCAATAACAGAATTCTATAATGAATTTATAAGTAGTAAAAATGGCCATAAAATCACACGGACAAAGGCACGTCTTCAATGGCATAATGAAATGCCCAATGGATATTTGTGAAAGCTTTATTGAACACCTATAAAATTAGAAGAAACCAACACCACTTTTAAAGTGTCTGCAGGTTATTAGCCGTGGCAGTTTCTGCACTGGAGGGACTCCTGCTCTCCTGGGTCCTGGTGATAATGACATGGTCAGGACCCAGGGACCCACTCCCATGGTGGGTTGTTTGTAAGTGTAATTAGAGTATTTGTAGGGATCAGAGGGGGCAAATTCTTGTGAATCGTCACTCTGTGGGGCCAGGGACACACACACACAGAAATAGCAGCAAGAGTAGAGCAGGCTCCTCTCGCTCTGAAACCTGCAGTGGACACTTGGAACTGCACTTAATATTGAACCCTGTAGTGCTGTGTTCTTTCCTATACATGTGTACCAGTGGTGGAGTTTGCTTTATAAATAGACACAGTAGGTGATTAACATGCTGTCCAATACTAAAACAGAATTATGACAATAATTATAATACCTTATCATGGCAATGAACTCCTTTTTGAAAGACTTGAGATAAATAGTAATGCTTTCAGAGGACACGTGACCGTGTGTAATTAAGACTGTGGAAAACAAAACCATGGATAAGGGTGGATGACTGTACAAGCGGGTGTTGCCTCTCCATCACAGCTCTGACCCTTAAGCCTGCCACATGGCCAGTCCTCAGTAAGCAGTTGATGAATGAATCAGACGTGTGGAATAGTGACCTTGTGTCGTGTACTCAGTGCTTACCCTCCCCGCAACAATGTGCGCCATGCTGTCCCCTTTCTGTCCCGATGCTCGGCTTTAGGGTTCTAAAGTGAAGACAGTCATACACCTGCATTCACGTGAAACACCCTCCATGTGTTTCAACCCTCTCTGTACCATACCACCTATTTTCCTTTGGAACTTCTTGGCTGGATTTCTTTTATTCTAAACTTTAGCTGCATGTTGGCCCTGCCCAAAGAAGAAGAGCTATAGTGGGTCTGTTTGCTTTGCAAGAGTAAAGAAACCGAGTTTGAGTTCCAGAACCCACATAAACAACAATAAAAAGCAGCTGCAGTGATCCAGAGCCAAGAAGACAGAGACAGGTAGATAGTGCCTAAGGAACTACACTCTGGCTAGCGGTCTGGCCTCCACATACACAGACATGTATGCACCCCCACATCTGTGCCCGTCCCCACAAAAGTGCCCAGATTCAGCGGGTTACAGTGACAGCTGCATTCAAGTTAGGGGAGCCCTCTGGGCCCCCAAATCCTAATGTCCAGAGATTCTGAAGCGGAAGTTAACCCTGGCCTGTGAGTGAACAAGGTGGCAGAGGCCCCTTACTGCATGGCTTCTGTGTAAGCTGGGTAAGCACTGCTAGATGTCAGAGGGAAGAGAAGCTTTCCAGGAGTCAGCCGGGTTTGGAGACGACACCTCAACCCTGTTGTGATAAGGAACCCAAGGGCAGGGGCCTAAGGGTGCCCTTGGTTCATAGGAACACAAGGGGATCCAGCAAACCCGGTTTTGAGGCTGCACAACTCTCGCCTGTGTGGAAATAAGTTGCTGGGGACGTGAGATGGAGAACTGCGTGGTGTGAACTCTGCTGGGGTCGGCGGAGATGCACTGGACCTAGGGTGGAGGGTGGTAGCTTCCTGTGTTCTCCGAATCCCATGCTGGTTTCACACAGTGCTTCAGAGCCTGGTCCCTCCTCCTGGTATCACACCTGGCCCCTCCTCCTGGTATCACACCTGGCCCCTCCTCCTGGTATCACACCTGGTCCCCTCCTCGTGGTATCACACCTGGCCCCTCCTCCTGATATCACACCTGGTCCCTTCCTCCTGGTATCACACCTGGTCCCTCTTCCTGATATCACACCTGGTCCCTTCCTCCTGGTATCACACCTGGTCCCTCTTCCTGGTATCACACCTGGTCCCCTCCTCGTGGTATCACACCTGGTCCCCTCCTCGTGGTATCACACCTGGTCCCCTCCTCGTGGTATCACACCTGGTCCCCTCCTCCTGGTATCACACCTGGTCCCTCCTCCTGCTATCACACCTGGCCCCTCCTCCTGCTATCACACCTGGTCCCTTCCTCCTGGTCCCTCTTCCTGGTATCACACCTGGCCCCTCCTCCTGATATCACACCTGGCCCCTCCTCCTGATATCACACCTGTTCCCCTCCTCCTGGTATCACACCTGGCCCCTCCTCCTGGTATCACACCTGGCCCCTCCTCCAGGTATCACACCTGGTCCCCTCCTCCTGGTATCACACCTGGCCCCTCCTCCTGGTATCACACCTGGCCCCTCCTCCTGGTATCACACCTGGTCCCCTCCGAGTGTCTTCTCTGCCCACAGCTGCTACTTGTCCAACGTTGCACGGGCTTCACGACCTCTCCTTGGAACTCAGAAGAGCTCCTTGCAACTAAAGGAGCAGGGGCTGTGTGTTACCACTGAGCTAGGAGTTGGGCTCAAAAGGCCCTTTGGGGCTTGCAACATGACTTTGTGACAGGACCTTGGTGGTAACTCCATCCTTCCCCTCCTTCAGGCTGCCGATTCTCCAAGGAGGGACCTTTGCTTTTGTGGCACCCTCTCTGGCCATGCTCTCTCTCCCTGCCTGGAAATGTCCAGAGTGGACTCTCAATGCCAGCCTGGTGAACACCAGCTCTCCTGAATTCATTGAAGAGTGGCAGAAGAGGATCCGAGAGGTAACAGGGTGGTGGGGGGGAGCGGGCTGCTGAGTCTTGCTCAACAGTCATCATCCAACTCCCTGTAGGAAAGATGTTTTACTTAATCCACTGACATGGATAAGTCAGACAATAGTCCTGTTCTCAGGAAGCTGGCAGTCCAGCTGGGCACACACACCTGTGTGTGTGTGTGTGTGTGTGTGTGTGTGTGTGTGTGTGTGTGTGTAGATGGTGGGAGGGAGCGAGAGAAACACTCCAGTAAGCAAATGAAAAGAGAGCAGAGTGATGGGCAGGAGAGAATCTGGAACTGCCTGGATGGAGAGCATGGCGACAGAACACAGGTCTTCTTGAGAACACTGGGCATGCTCCCAGGAGGCAGCATCCCAGTGACATTCCTATTTTCTTTGCTGAATCGACTATTTATTTTTGTGTTTGCGACACGCAGGGAGCTCTAAAGCAGGAGTCAGCAAAATGTGAGTCTCGGACCAAATCCCATCTATGGCCTGATATACGTACAGACATGCATGTATGTTTGTATCTATGTTTGCCTTCATGTTTATATCCATACCACATGTGTGCAGTGAGCCTTAGGCCAGGAGAGGGCCTCAGATCCCTGGAACTGGAGTTAAAGGTGGTTGTAGATGCTGGGAACCAAACCTGGGTCCTCTACAAGAGCAGCGAGTGTTCCTAACCATTGAGCCACCTCTCCATCCTCAGTGGCCCATTCTTCTAGTGCCATGGGCTAAGAATGACTTTTCTATTTCAAAAAGGTTGACTGAAAAAAAAAATATGAGACAGAGACCACACATGGCACTCACGATCTAAACATTTTCTTCTTGGCCAGACTCCTAGTGTACAACACAGGGCCTAGGACGGGGTTCTGGTGGCCCAGGGCTAAGGTGGCCTGTCCATTTCCCTGGCAGCACAGTGAATCACAAAGCCAGTTCTGCTACAGCACCAGCCCCTTCTGCTGGCCCAGGTAGTCCAGAGTGCTGGATGACAGAGTAAGGTGTTTTGTGCCCACCTCTCTGCAGCCGTTGATCAGTGCTTGGTTGTTTAATTTACTCTTGGGATGGGATGGATCTCCCGTGTCTACTGAGCATCTGCTCCAGTGGTGGAAGACAGAGGTGGTCAGCAGGCTGACTGCACAGCACAGGTGCAGGCACAGATGAAAACATCCGCAGGAAAAGCTGACACACGGAGATGGAAGGTTCTGTCAAAGAAAAGGGAACAGATCCTGTTTCTTTCTGTCTCGAAAAACAACAAAACAAAACAAAACAAAACAAAACAAAACAAAACAAAAAAAGAAGTGGTTGCAGGGAAACTAGAGAGAGAACCATGGGATCCGGTTGAAACACAAGAGCCTACATGGTATTTTCATATGTAAGCCACAACAGCAATGTGTGCACACTGAAAAGGTTAACGGTAAATTTGGAATGATGAATAGAGGGGATTGAGATGCACCATAGTTGGTTCACTTTCGAATTCACCACAACCTGGATGTGATCCTCCGCAGCCCATAAACCAGATGTAATGCCAGCACTCTGGAGGTGGGGCCAGGAGAATCACAAGGTCAAAGTCATCCTTAACGACATAGTGAACTCAAGGTTAGCCTGGACCATGTGAGTTCCTGTCTCAAAGTAACATATAATATTTTTAAAGAGAAGAGATACCATCTGCACTGTTAAAGCAAAAAGGGAGAAACAGACTCACTCAATCCAGTAGATCAGGCAGCACAGAACCAAATCCAGCCCGTTAGTTAATTAATTGTCCAACAGCCCATGAGCTGAGTGGTTTTAGAAACATAGGAAGAGGAGGAGTAAGATACCCGGAGACATCAAATTACATGAAATTCCATTTTCTTTGCCTGGAAATGAAATTCTGAGGGAACTCAGAAAAGCAAAGGCGCAAGATGCTGAGTACCCTGCTGCTCTGGTGGCTGGTCTTCCTCCCCACTATGACTGCAGTCCACAAGTCGCTGTGAAACCTAGCTCTTGAAAGTGGCACTTAAATGGAAATGCCAGGCCACCGCTTCCTCCCCTTACATTCCATTGGGTTCCGGTTTGGCCTCTGCACAGCCTGGGAAAGCACACCCCAAGGTGTGATCAGGCTGGCCAATGGCCTGGTCCCCACTGAGGCCCACGCCTTCCCTCCAGTTGCAGGGTGCTGTCATGGTGGCTTCCTGTGTCCAGATGCTGGTGGGTTTCTCGGGCCTCATTGGCTTTCTCATGCGATACATCGGCCCCTTGACCATCGCTCCAACCATTGCCCTGGTGGCCCTGCCTCTCTTTGAGTCTGCCGGCAATGACGCTGGGATCCACTGGGGGATTTCTGCCCTGTAAGTAGCCTCTGAGAAAGGTAGACCATCTCATCGCCCCGTTTGGTGGAAGATTACCCCCCAGACAACTTGGGGAATCCAGGATATTGGCACACTCTCAATGCTTATACATACTTCCGTGGGCATCATCATTGATACTTAGAATTTATTATGACTGTTAGATATTTTAATCTTATCGATTCTCACAGAACCAGTTTATCACAGCAGTGTATAAGCACAGGTAGTGTTTATGAAAACTTGACTCTCTGGTCCCTTGCCAGCTAGGATGTCATCGAGCTGAAAAGGGTACAAAGAGTGGCCCCAGCTCACAAGGGTGTCAGTCAAGGAGAGAAGACTGAGATCCAAGAACCTGCAATTCTGGGAGACGGCCATGAATCAAGAGGGTGCTGTGTGTGTGCTGGGCTGGGGGTTTATGGGGAGGTGGTGACCGCCAAGGAGGCTCAATACAGGGGGAACGATGCCTCCAGCATTTACCCTGGAGCTTAGGAGTGGCATTCTCACTCACTGAGCCCATTGTGGTCTGAGGGAGGCGTGAGGGCAGCAGATGTGCAGAAGTGCCGGAGAGGCATCTCTGACTGTGCCTCAGTGGCTCTAATGGCTGGCTTGATCCTGCTGCCAGCGGCTCATTTCATCTCCCAAGAGGGCTTGACCCCTCTTCAGGGATGGCAGGACTCTGCCTGTACTGCCTACAGGGACCCAGTAAGGCTTCAGATGCCACTGTGTGTGTGTGTGTGTGTGTGTGTGTGTGTGTGTGTGTGTGTGTGTGTGTGTGTGTGTGTGGTGTGGGTGCTTTGAGACCGAGTGTGCCAGGTTATTGAACCTCCCACTGACAAGCGGAATGGCTCAGCTTCCTGGCCCGTTCCTAGAGCCTGGAATGGGCACCCTGCCCCCACGAGGAAGAATCCAGCCCACAAGTAGGCGTGGTCATTTGTTTCTGTTTCAGGACCATCTTTCTCATCGTGCTCTTTTCTCAGTACCTCAAGAACGTCATGGTGCCTGTGCCCGTTTATGGAAGAGAGAAGAAGTGCCACATCTCCAAATTCAACCTGTTCCAGGTCTTCCCTGTAAGAGCTGCCCCTAGCTCTCTTTTCACTCTTGGTTGGCTCACATAGGACAACCTCCCTATGCCTGGCTAACTCCAAAACCAATGCTCTCTCACCTCTGGAGAGCTCTTCCTAGGAGGCTGAGGGGTGTGTGTGTGTGTGTGTGTGTGTGTGTGTGTGTGTGTGTGTGTGTGTGTGTCGCCTCCTAGTGGTTGGTGGCATACCATCTCAGGTCCCTACTCTGAGCACCTGTAGGGGACAGCCAGCCAGCCTTAGCTCCTGGCTGTCCCCATAGCCAAGTACTGGGAGTGACAGGCTCACCTCTAGTGACACATGGGTATCTCCTTTTCCAGAGCTTGCACACAGGTTTCTCTCTGGCTCCCAGAAGCAACAGCCTCCTATTGCACCGTTCCTCTTCAGTCAACAGTCTCCCAAACGGGAGCAGCCACTAAGTGTTCTGGGATTCCCCCACATTCTGGGCTCTGTGAGAGGAGTGGGTCTAATTCTACGGCACATGGTGTGAGAGCCAGATTGTGACCCTTTTGCCACAGGCGTTGCCCAATGTGGATATTTCTGTCCCACTCTGCCCAAGGTCTCTTTCCATAGTGAATTTTCTGCCTCTCTTTCCAGCTTGTGTTAATTTACCCATGGACAGCAGATTCCTGTTGTCAGTGGGAGGCTCAGTAACCTGGCACACCCCGGTCTCAGGGCACCCACACCGCACGCACACACACACACACACACACACACACACACACACACACACACAGAGAGAGAGAAGAGAGAAGAAGGGGTGAGGCTGGCAGAATGTGACAGGCAGCTCTCTCTTCTGCAGGTGCTGCTGGCCCTCTGCCTTTCATGGCTCTTCTGCTTCGTTCTCACTGTCACCAACACCCTCCCCAAGTCCCCCACAGCATATGGATATTTGGCCCGCACAGACACCAAAGGGAGCGTGCTGAGCCAGGCCCCTTGGTTTCGCTTCCCTTACCCAGGTGAGGAGGAATGGGTGTCCTTATTGTTTGGGACACACGTTTCCTGGGACTGTCTGGGACTCAGGATACTGGATGGAGGGTTGCAAAGGGTTGGGGAGGGACTGGAGGGACTGGAGGGACTGTCAGGGGAGATGGGCTCCGGGGACACCGTGTCTGGCCCCTGAGAGAAGGGTGAGGAGGGAGTCTCTAGATTGCTCTAAGTGGACACGTGTGTTAGCGCGGGCTGAGCCCAGATGTCATGCTTTCTCCACAAATGGCTGCATCGCTGTCACATAGCCTCAGCCCCTTTTCTACTCTTTTTTTTTTTTTTTTTTTTTTTTGAGACAGAAAAGTTGCTCAGACTGACCTTGAATTCACTCAGGAGTGCAGGCAAGACTCCAGCTTATGGTCCTCCTGCCTCAGCCTCCGGAGAAGCTGGGGATTTAGACGCTAAGCCCAGGCTGTGCTAAAAAGCTGTGCTAAAAAGCCCTTGGGAGCAGTGGACTAGAATCCTTATTCTAAGAGCTTTCTCAGAGCCAGCCTAAGCCTCCCACCCTCCCCCATGTTACCCATGAGCCCTGAGTCCTGGGGTGTGTGAGGGAAGATGAGAGGGAGGCCCGACTTTCAGCCAGATCAGTGGGTCTCCTGATAGGTTCAGTGGATCTCAAACAAAACAGGTTTAGGACTGAGTTAGAATATTTTGGAAGAGATTAGAGCTTCGTTGAGACCACTCAGGTCTCACCTTGAAGAGTACAGAAGTAGCCAGGGTTGAAGGGTGGCCTGCCTGGTTCTTGGATATAACAATGTCTCTGTAGTAGAGACTTTCAGCTTCCAACAGTTCCAAGGCTTTCTTTGAAGGAGGCACCATTTCTACCACTCTGTGCTCCACGATGTCTGTCCACCTCTGAACGTCTGCCTAACCCTCAGGGTGGAAGGGAGGGCTGGAGCTGCCGAAACCTCTGGCAAAGAAACGGCTTGGGGTCTAGCAGCTTCCTCTGCCCAGACAGTCCCTTGGGTTACCTCTGCAGGACAGTGGGGGCTCCCCACCATCAGCCTGGCTGGAGTCTTTGGGATCATTGCTGGAGTGATCTCCTCCATGGTGGAATCGGTGGGTGACTATCATGCCTGTGCTCGGCTCGTTGGGGCCCCACCCCCTCCGAAACACGCCATCAACCGTGGCATTGGCATCGAGGGCCTTGGCTGCTTACTGGCAGGGGCCTGGGGGACCGGGAATGGTACCACCTCCTACAGCGAGAACGTCGGGGCGTTGGGCATCACCAGGGTAAGGCTGTTGAAGGAGGCTCCTGGGGTGGGGCTGGGCCCCTGCAAATGAGTTTCCTGTGTGGTTATGACAAATGTCACCCTGCTGATTGGGCAGTCAGAAACAACATAGGGACCCTATATGGCCAGAGCAGAGGTGTGGACCGAGAAACACTCCTCTTGGGAGGCCTTTTCTACAGGATACCCTGTCCATAGGCTGTAGCCCCTTCTTCCGTCTTCCCCGGTCCCAGATGTGAAAAGCTGTCTGCTTATAGATACTCAAGAAGTTATGATGGACCACCAGGAGACCCTCCATAGCTCACCATCCGCAGCCCAGGCACCTCTGCAAAGTCCATTAGCCAAGCATGGCAAGGCTACATACTCATGGCCTAGGGTATGGCTATCTCTGCAGCGGTCATGACCTCAGTACCAACACTTGGTCTGCTTTGGTTGTGGTGGACAGTCATTGCCTGTAGCCCAGCCCTGAATATTCAGCTGCTCCTAGCCACACCCAACCCAGGTCCCCAGGGCCCCTGACACCCAGAGACCCCTGACACGCACACGTGTTCCATTTTTCTGCAGTCCCTGTCTAAGCGAATCATTCTGCCACTCCTAACGTCTCACTGTCCTTAAACTTTCCCCTGGGTTCTATTTTCTCCACATGGCTCCGTGAATGCCCCCTTTGCTCCCTTCTTGGTACCACACAGTGACTGTCCCTGCACAGTGGGACCTTGCATCCTCTCTTCCCAGGTCTTGCTCATCTCTACTTCATGCATGATTTGTCTGCCTATTTTCTATGACCCAATTTGACCAGTCTCTCTCTGCTTCAAGGCCCTCTTCTTACTAGGGAGCCCAGTACAGAATTTTCAGGGTGGTGTTTCTAAATGATGTTGAAACAATAGCATCATACTGCCCTCTGAATTTCAGTGTATCTTTTGTTTCCAGCATGAGTTTTGTGAGCTTGGGAAAATTATAAGGTCATCCACCTGCAGCATCCCAATTTGCATTATCTATGGCTCCCTCAGTGGCCACAGTGTGTAGCCTGAAGGCACTATACCTTCTACCCCACCCCGCAGCCAGCCCCCAGTGACCCTCTGCCACTGGTGGAGCTGAAATCCACAACCAAATCCCCGCCTGAGTCACCTCCACAGCAGCTCCTGGCTCTCTGGACACTCTGCAGCCTTTGATACTCTCCCAAGGCTTTTAGGGCCCTTGGTCAAGGCCGTGAGTGCACTGGAAATGTAGCAGAGGGCTGTATATGTTCGAAGCAGCAACAATTTACTTCCCATTAAAGGAAGCAAGTCCCATGAAGAACAGAAAATTACATTCCATAAACAAAACAAATTTCTGTGGACATAGTTTCTCAGCTGAGGCCTTTTAGGGGAAATGAAGAAAGCTGGAAGTTAAAGACCGACAGGCACAGGGCAAGCTGTGACTCAAGTGGGAGGTTAGATTAACCCTGAGAGAGAGGTGCAAAGACCACTTGGTTTTTATGGGCTCACACTCCCCCCTGTGGCCTTTTCAGGCATTACAACAGTGCATACTCCGTGTTTGTGTGTGTGTGTGTGTGTGTGTGTGTGTGTGTGTGTGTGTGTGTGTGTGTGTGTGTTGGCTGAAAGCCACAGAACACCGGTCACTTCTCTTGGATGTCACAGTTACGTGCCTACATGTCAGTTCTGAGGCCAAAGGAGGAGACCTAGGTCTCCATGATAGGCTCCCATGATGCTGACCTTGGGATGACTGCCCCCTTCCGGGAGACCTTTGGCACCACAGGCTGGTCCTGAAGAGCCAGCCACCTTTGTACCTGCAGTCACACACAGTCAACTGCTAAGGTGTTAAACAGAACAAAGCATTTCTGAGGACTCTTGGTCTAGAAAGAGAAAAATGAGCAAGTTCGTGATCTCTTCATTGCTGGCCGTAGCAGTGAACTTTAGTTGACACTAAAATATCTTTTAAAAATACTTTTTTTTTTCTGACTGTGGGAAAAGCACAAAACAGAAACTCACCATCCCAACTATTTGGAAGGTTAGTTTACTATAGTCATACTGTTACACCACACCAGAACTCTAGCCTCTTCCATCTCACACAGTGGGACTGCATGGTGGTATCCTTTAAAAAATTAGACAGAGAGGGAAAGGGAGAGATGGGAAGAGAGGGGGAGGGAGAAGGAGGGAGAGGGGAAGAGAGGGAGTGTGTGTGTGTATGTGTGTGTGTGTGTGTGTGTGTGTGTGTGTATGCCTGTGTGTGTATTATGAAGCAGGTTCCATGGCAATAATCAGCCCTCTATTTAAATGAACTAGGGCAGTGGTTCTCAGCCTGTGCATCACAACCCCTCTAGGGGGACAAATGACCCTTTCACAGGGATCACTTAAGAGCATCAGAAAACACAGATATTTGTATTATGGTTCATAATAGTAGCAAAGTTACAGTTATGAAGTAGCAACAGTTTTATGGTTGGGGGTCACCACAACATGAGGAATTGTATTAAAGGGTCACAGCGTTAGGAAGGTTGAGAACCTCTGAACTAGGGGATCTCTTTTAAGATTCTGGATAGAAACAGCAGGTGGTGAGTGAGATGAGTTTCGGATGTTAAGTGAATCTCCACATAGGCAAAGGAGAAGTTCAAGTTCATCATATTAACAATTGCCTGTTGAGGAAATCTGCTGAGTAATTATAATGAAATGTCTCTCCTGGAGGAAGCCGTTAGAATGTGAATCACGGGAAGGGAGAAAAGCTTTCTCTCGTTTTTATTTTTACTGTAATAAATATACATTAACATGAAACTTACCATTATAACCATTTCTAAATGGTTAGTGTGGTAGGTTTTTAAATGTATATTTTAATTAGTTTATTATATACAATTTCATGCATATACAGTATGCTTTGACATTATCCCCCTCCGTTGTTTTGATAATGGATTTCATTACATTACCTAGACCTGCCTCAGCCTTCGAGTCTGCCTCCCTTGCTAGGGCATTGAGCACACTGACATTATTGTGTGACCCTTGGCACTGTCCATCTTTCTCCCATCCTGGAGGGCCCCCAGCTCCTCACCGAGGTCCCTTCCTCACCCTCTCTACTCCTCCCTGTTTCTCTTCTCTTCCCCCCTTTCCTGCTCCTCCTCCTCCTCCTTTCCCCAGCCCCTGGCAACCTTCCCTGCCTTGCCTCCATGGATCTGAGGACCCCAGAGACTTGGTGTGGATGGAGACATATTATCTGACTTTTTGTGTCTCCTAGCACAGTGCCCTCAAGGCTTCCATCAGCCACTTTCCCACTGCTGTGACCAAAAGCCACTTAAGGAAGAAGGGGCTTATTTTAACCTATGGTCCCAGAGGGACAGTGCCCTCATGACCAGGAAGGCATGGCATGGAGGCAGGGGCAAGAAACTGGCTGATCACACTGTAACCATTCACAGGGGAGGGAGA
Organism: Cricetulus griseus; assembly: GCF_003668045.3. Taxonomy (NCBI): domain Eukaryota; kingdom Metazoa; phylum Chordata; class Mammalia; order Rodentia; family Cricetidae; genus Cricetulus; species Cricetulus griseus. The sequence goes on from NW_023276806.1 coordinate 192,977,074, forward strand.
GAGGGAGGAAGGGAGGGAGGGAGAGAGAGAGGGAGGGAGGGAGGGAGGGAGGAGGAGAGAGAGCAAATAGGCTCAGGAAGACCAGCAAGGCTATAAACCCTCGAATCTCACCCCATATCCAGCAATGTTCCTAATGTTCCGTCACCTCTCCAGACTGCACTACCAACAGGGAACTGTTTAAATGTGTGAGCCCATGGGGCATTTGTCACTCAGATCACCACAAGGCTCACTCACACACGCAGCAGGTGTCAGAAGTAGCCCCCTTGGGGACCGAGTAATACCTCATTGTACGGCTGTGCCATGTTTTGTTTCTGCCTCTCCCTGCCCCCAGGGCCCTGAAGGATGGAACCCACCCCTCACTCTGGGTTCCCCCCACTACAGCCCAGGCACAATGATTTTCCTTGTGCTTTCTAACAACGGAGGCTTTTCCCACCATAGGGCTCAATACACCACTTTCCCTCTAGAATCAATTGGCTCTCTTCCCTTCTCTCCTGGTATATTGGTTGAATTGTCCCCACTGGCCAGACTAGCCAACGGCCACAGAGCCTCCCTCAGGGCCCACTGTCCTCCCTGGGCTGCTGTTGGTTGTTGCCCGTTCCCTTCGTGAGGTTCCTGTTTGTCACTTGCCCCTCCTGCTGAGAGATAGATGCTCCATCTACAGAGCGCCGGATGACATGCTCTAGGGGTGGACATGTGGTAAATCAAACACCTAGACACCCGTGGGTGTGCAGTGCTGTGGGTAAAACCCAATGACTCTGAGGTGCCTCTCTTTAGTTTGCTCTTTTACAGAATGAGAGGCGTGTACAAGGCACCCTCTGTCTTTTCTTCCTGCCCTGTCCTTTGCGATCAGTGCCCCTGGCCCTGGGTATCTGCATAGTGCCGGGAGCAAGGAGTAGGTGTGGAGGTTTTGATGAGATTCTTGTCTTCCGGGGAGTATGTGGTGTGGTAGAGAAGTGAAACATTCGTTCCTAATAGAGCCCGAGCAACACTTAGAGGTGCACACGCTGCTCAAGAGCCTTACGCCTCTGTCCCCTGCCGGCCCCCCTCTGTTGAGCACTCCAAGGGCTGGACGCATATTATTCCAATATTCACATGTGTTGTCATCTGAATTGTGTGCTATCCCTGATCTCACGTAGTAACGTGGAGGCTGGTTTCAGAGAGGTCAGTAATGTGCCCAACAGGTGTGAGTGGGCAGGGAGATGAGGGCTGAAGCCAGGACCCAAGCTCCTCCATCATCTCTCCCTAGATCAGGGTGCCAGCATGGGGGCGGGGCAGTTTTTAGCATACATGGCGCCACTTCTGCAGGCTCATTTCAGCAGTGTGAAGGATGAAGGAGCAGGTTTCCCGTGCCTGGCCTGGCACTCCTATCCCTTTTCTCTGGGTATGCAGGTCGGGAGCAGGATGGTGATCGTCACTGCAGGCTGTGTGCTGCTTCTGATGGGCATGTTTGGGAAGATTGGGGCGGCATTTGCCACCATCCCTACCCCGGTGATTGGAGGCATGTTCCTTGTCATGTTCGGGGTCATCAGCGCTGTGGGGATCTCCAACCTGCAGGTGAGGCATCTCAGTGAACAACAGTATCACCCATCCTGGGAGGAGCCCATGGGATGGAACTGCGTGGGAGACGAGAGAGGAGAGGGAGGAGAGGGGAAGATGAGTCAGGAGGGCAAAGGGGGAGATGGAGGAGGGAGAGGAAGGTGCCCGTGGTCCTAGGAGACACACTGAACCCCAAACACAAGAAAGAAACAGTCCACAGCATCCCAACCTCCCAAATCAGCCACAATGCACACGTGTAAAGACGTCTGTGGCCCCGCTGAACTTGGGAACCCTTTCTCCTACAGTATGTGGACATGAATTCATCCAGGAACCTCTTTGTGTTTGGCTTCTCCATCTACTGTGGGCTCGCCATCCCCAACTGGGTGAACGAGAACCCTGAGAAGTTGCAGACAGGTGAGTCCTGTCTTTCCTTGACTCTCACTGCGACGAGCATGAAGCAGGGTGCCCCTAGGTCCCTGCTAATAGTCATTTTTGTCTCGTTCCAGGGGTTCTCCAGCTGGACCAGGTCATCCAGGTGCTCCTGACCACAGGCATGTTTGTTGGTGGATTTCTGGGCTTTGTCTTGGACAACACCATCCCTGGTAAGACTGCAGCCACCTGAATCTGGGCTTGTGGCCATCTGGGCAATGATGGGGCCACTGGAGACCTCCTGTCAGGCTGCTTGTAGCACGCCCCAAATGGGCTCTGGCTCTGGAGTCAGGATAAGGCACGGCCTACATTAGTCAGCTTGAGCTGCTGCTTAAAAACATCTCAGGCCAGGTATTGGTGGCGCACACCTTTAATCCCAGTGCTCGGGAGGTAGAGGCAGGCAGATCTCTGTGAGTTCAAGGCCAGCCTGGTCTCCAGAGCGAGTGCCAGGACAGCCTCCAAAGCTACACAGAGAAACCCTGTCTCAAAAAACAAAACAAAAAAAAACAAAAACAAAAACAAATCACAGAATAGGGTTAGCGAAATGACACAGTCGAATAAGGAGTCCCCCAGGATGGAACTCTGAGGCAGGTTGCCTCCCTATAGGACCTTTCTTCTTGGCTGCCCGAGGGTGTCCTCACGGTGCCTTTGCTGTGTGCTGGCACAGTTCCGTGGTCTCTCTGTGTGTCACAATCTCCTTTTGTATAAAGAAGACAGGGGCTGGGTGGGACAGCATAGCTTAGTGGTAGAGGCTTGTCCAGATGCACAGTCCTAGCTTCCATCTACACTAATGCATAAGCTGTGATGCACACCAAAACCCCAGTGCTGGGGAGGTGGAGACAGGAGGATCCAGAGGTCATCCTCAGCTGTACAGTGAGCCCCACGCAAGCACAGGCAGACGGGAGCCTTTCACAGCAGGCCCCTTGTAACTTCTTTACCTCTTCAAACATTACTGACAAGTACTGACACCCCCAGGATTAGGCTATCCCTGTATGGCTCTTCAAGGGATACAGTCCAGGCATGGCATGGCCCTCAAATGGACAATACACCAGGTGCAAAAGGAAAAGGGGATGGTAGTGGCTCTCTTAAACCTATAATTATTGGCGGGGAAAACCACAAAAATATTCATGCATTCACCAATTCGTCTATCTAACTATCCACTATGTATGTAGCAGGTGGCACTCACTACCAACACAAAGAGAAGTGAGGCGTGACTCTGCCTTCCACAAATGCACAGGCTAACAGCAGAGATAGGAAGACAAGCTAACACAGACAGGCAAGCAAGTGGGTGATAGTGAGGCCTGGGTTGAGCTCACTGAGGGTGCAGGCACTGGGGAGGCTGACAGTGAGGAGCATAGAGATCCCATCACTGTGGCTTCTGGGGAGGCATCCACACCCCTTTCTCTTCTGTGCCCCCCCCCCAGTCTTCCTAAGGATTTCTGTGACTGTGCCTGCTTCATGCACTGTTTTCCACATTGTGCTCCAAACATAAGTGTGCCTGCAGGCCACAAGCACACATGGCCAGGTCTGCTCTTGTGTGCCGAGGGCGCCCTGAGGTTCCATGGTTGAGTCCGAGGCTGGGCACCACATGGGTAGGGGCTCTGAGATTGTCTAACGAGCATAGGGGATCCGTGGTTCCTGCCAAGGCTTGGAGGGGGGGCCGAGGAAAAGCAGGGGGTTGCCTTGACTTCTCACTGTCCACTTCTCAGGCACCCTGGAGGAGAGAGGCCTCTTGGCATGGAGTCAAATCCAGGAGGATTCTGAGGAGACTGTGAAGGCCTCGAAGGTCTACGGCCTTCCCTGGGGGATTGGCACCAAGTTCTGTACATCTTCATGTACCCGGGTCCTCCCGTTCTGGCCCAGGCTAGACCACCGTGGGCATGAGATGGGAGTGAGCCAGCTCACTCTGTGTTCCCAGACTCCCTCAGGAAAGAACCTGTGGGGTGTTACAGAAACCAAGATGTGAAGAGAATTGCTTGACTCCCATCTCCTCATAGTCAAACTTGGGCCACCCACCTGCCTGCGAAATGCAAGGATCTCTGTTCACAAATGGGTCCTTCCCGGCGCCTCCCACGCCTGCGCGATGTGACGGCCCAGCAACGTTGATGAAGAGCATGATCTGTGTGAGTGAGGCTGGCCTCAGCCATCCTTCTGCTGTCTCAGCTCCAGTGTGGACACGACTCTGGGATCTACACAGAAGTCTGCTATTTCACGATGCTCTAGAGGATCCCGAGCAGCAGCACGGGGTGAACAGGGGCAGGCTGTTGGCTGAAAAGCGATGGGGCCAGGCAGCCTGTAATCCTGGCCGCTCAAGAGGCTGCACAGGAGGAACACAAGCTCAAAGACTGCCTGGGCTACAGTGGCTTTATGGCTAGCTGGGCCAACTTAGCAAGTTCCTGTCTCAAAATAAAAAGTGAAAAGCAAGCTGGGGGTATAGCTCAGTGATTGAGTAGTTTGTGTAGCGTAGGCACAGACCCAGGTTCAAACCTCAGCACAGGGGGAAAAACTGACATGATGGTTTTGGCCCCCTCTCCCCAGAGGCAAGGACCTTGTGATTCCTCAATTGGAAAATCAATAAGGAACATCCCCTTACCCCTAGATCCCTTCCCTGGCCTGTGCAGCTTCAGGACACAGGGCCCTGTGTCTCAGACATCTAGGTAGAGTTAAGGCTGGACCCATGGCTGCGTCACACTACAGCACCCCCTTCTCACAAGCCTGCCAGTTTCCTGCTCTCTGCTCCTTAGTCACCCCTCCAGAAGTGAATGGGGGCCTGGACCTCATGGCCATGGAGTAGTGGACCCCAGACCCCTTTCAAAGAGACACAGCCCTGGCCTGGAGGAGAAGAATAAGACTCCACTGAGCCCACAGGCTGTGTCCACCAGAGCAGGGCTTCAGCTCCTGGGCAGCCACATTTAATCGGGGGTGCCTTCAGAATTCCACTGTTTCCCAGGGGGGTCAGGCTCAGCAGGGCTTCCCATTCTGATGGGCACCGAGTCCTGTGAGCCAAAGGAAGGATCCATGGTAGCTCCCAGCTCCACCTTCAACCACCAGAAACTCTCTCTGCCTGACCAAACCCACCTTCAAGAGGAAGAAGGGCGGAGGTCCACTGTGGGGTTGAGGGGCATCGGGGTCCGGAGGCCACTGCTTTTTTAAGAGGACCTTCTCTGCTCTCCATCCCTGCCATTAGCCTGCCTCTGCTCCGCAGTGGGTGGGAGGAAGTGACTCCCATCAGCGCTTGGTGACGCCCAATCTGTGATCAAAACGAGCAGGAGGAGGGTGTGCTGGGAGGGGCAAGTGTGCACCCCTGTCCCCGTGAGTTAGACAGGAGCTGGAGAGGGCACCAAGGGCAATGCAAGTCACAGGGAGACAAACGTCACCACCTGCCGTAAGAGAGGGTACAGCGAGTGCCCGGTGCCTGTGAATGGTGCTGTGCGGAGCCCTTCTCGCTCTGGCTTTCTTCTTGCCCAGAGTCCATTACATTCCCAAGAGCCCCTCTCCATCTGAGTGACCATGGGATGGGGAGGGGTCACCAGGTGGGGAGGATTGGGTCCAGGCAGCTGGGTATCTGGATACAGGAGGGTTTCTACAAAGGAAAAGGCAATCTGTGCGATTCTTAAGGGCAGGGTCTGGAGCTCAAGGTATCAGCTGCAGCCAATGGGGAAGAGGTCTTCGGTGTGTACCTTCATCCGCAGCTAACAAACATGGGGATCTTTACCAGGAAGTGGGTCTGGAAAGGCCGCTCTTGAGGACTCTTCTTGGGGTACATAGAGCCCATACCCTTGTAGCTTCTGGAACTTCCAGCCAGGCCCCTTCAGAGAGAAGAGCAGACACCATCTCCTGAAACAATTGAGCACTGGACCTCAAAATAACAGTGGCTGGGGGGAAGGGGTTGGGGGGAGGTCACCGCTAAAACTGGGAATTTCCAGGCTGGGTTTAGTGGTGCACACCTGTAATATCAGCACTTGGGAGACAGAGGCAGATGAAATCTCGGTGAGTTTGAGGCCAGCCCCGTCTACATTGCAAGTTCCAAGTCAGCCAGGGCTACATAGTGAGACCCTGTCTCAACAACAAAGTGAATTTCCAGCTTCACAGCGATTGAAGTGAGGCATGGAATGCGATGTGTCTAAAGCCTAAGATGGGCCAGAGCCTTTTTATCCATAATAAGAAAAGCTTAGCTCAGAACCCAGAGGACAAGGACCAGCCAGAGGTCAGCAAGTAAAGGCATTTGCTGAGCAGATGACTTCTGTCCTCAGGCCCCACATGGTGGAAGGAGAGTTGACTGCCACCAGGCACTAACATACCCCGCCACCACTACCACACATACCTACACACAAACACACGAATAAACAAGATGAAAAATAACATGTTTTTAAAAGAAAGAGAATGGAAGCTGAGGATTCTTTATTGATTCTCAAAGGGAGAGAAGGAAATGGGGAAAGGGCCCAGAAACATAGGAGAGGTCCCAAGCAGGACTAGATGGAGAGGGGCCCAGCCCTCATGCACATACCACATGTGGCCTGGGCTAGCTCTGTTGGGACCCGATGCAAAATTGTAAACTGAAAACATTTTGATTTTTTGTTTGCCTGATTTAAAAACAACAAACAAACAAAGAAACTTGGTTTTACCTTTCTCCATCGAACTCCGCAGATGACAATATCAGAAGGTTGGAGGTACCTGGTAGTGCCCCGCCCCCCCATCTCTGCTGCAGCCTGCGGGGTGTCCTCTTCTCTCCCACCTGTGTGGCCTGATGCTGAAGCTGCAGGCCACACAGATATGCGGCATTCAACTAGTGGAAGCTGGTTTCCTCACTGTATTGAGCACATCTGGTGGGGCCTGTGCACTGGCTTTTATAGGGGTTGACCTTGAACACTGGTCTTTTTTGTTCCTGCACAATTTCTGCCCTGGCAAAGCTCTACCAGCACACAGCTGCTTCTCCAGTTCTGGAAGTCAGGTGCCAGAACTAGGTGTGACGAGGCTAGGCTCCAGGTGTGGGCAGTGCAGCTTCCTCAGGCCGTGGTAGGGAGAAATGCTTCCTGACTGTCTCCAGCTTCTAGAGGGGGGCTATGTTCCTTGGCTCCTGGCCTGTTTCCATATCTCCAAAGGTTTAGAATTCCTGTTTGCATTGCAATTCCACCTCTTACTTCCCTTGATACCTTTACCCCCCTTTCCCTTTTCTTTTTTATGATTTCTTTTTATTATGTTTATTCCATATGCATTCATGTTTTGCCTGTGTGTATGTCTGTATGAAGTTGTTGGATCCCCTGAAACCAGAATTACAGGCAGTTATATGCTGTCATGTGGGTGCTGAGAATTGAGCCCAGGTCCTCTGGAAAAGCAGCCAGTGCTCTTAACTACTGAGCCATCTCTCCAGCCCCGCCCCACCCCTTTTCTTTTATATTTGTAGTCAGCCTACAAAAATCTGACAAATATTTTTATGGAATTGGTGATATTTTTCTTTTTGCCATCATGTTAGATAATGCATTTGCATCAGATGTAGCCTTTGCCAAGCTGTGCTGGAGGCTGATGATGGACAGAAATGAAATGTGCCTTTGGGCTGGTGAGGGATGGTGTCTTAGGGTTACTGTTGTGTGATGAAACACCATGACCAAAGCAACTTGGGGAGGAAAGAGTTTTTTGGCTAATGCTTCCATATTGCTATTTATCATTGAAGGAAATCAGGACAGGAACTCAAGCAGGGCAGGAACCTGGAGGCAGGAGCTGATGCAGAGGGCATGAAGGGTGCTGTTTACTGGCTTGTTCCTCAGTCTGCTTTCTTACAGAACCCAGGGGTGGTACCTCCCACAATGGGCTGGACCTTCCCACATGGATCTCTGATTAAGAAAATGCTCTCCAGGCTTGTCTACAGCCTGATCTTATGAAGGGATTTTCTCAACTGGGATTCCCTCCTCTCAGATGACTCTGGCCAGTTGCTATAAAAGTAGCCAGGACAGGTGGGGAAGAGCATTTGCTCCTGCATGCGCCCGACACCTCCACTCCTTTGCTCTGGCCTCGTGCTGTCAGATTTCCCACTCACCCCTTCCCACTGAGAGCCCACACCAGCCCTCCTTCCCAAGGACATCAATGTGCAGGTCACTGTCCCCTTGCCAGGGATTCTTGGTGACATTCTATACATAGCGTCCACCCTTCTTGCCTCATGGCCTTTGTGGGCCTGAGCTCCAGAGTAATCTGGTCCTTCCCTGTACCTCAGGCTGGATTTTTGATTGCCCTCAATAATAGTCATCAATTTCAAACATTTTTAAAATGAGGATTTTTTTAGTGTGTGTGTATGTATATATGTAAATTGTTTCATGTATCTACATAAAATCTAAGAAACAACATATGAGAGAAAACATTTTTGTGAGACTGACTTAATTCACTTAGTCATACACGCACGCGCGTGCGCGCGCGTGCACACACACACACACACACACACACACACACACACACACACACACACACGTGTGTGTATGTGTAAGTACCCAAGCTAGAAAAGGGTGTCAAATCCCTTCCCAAGGGCTATATTTACAGGCAATTGTGAGTTGTCAAGTATGGGTGCTGAGAACTGAATTTCAGTCTTCTGCAAGAGCCGTTATCACTCTTAACCTCTAAACCGTCTCTCCAGCTCCTCAAGCAATTCTTCCACCTATTCCTTGAGCTCATTACTTCTAGACCCCCAAATCCAGAATCTCTTTTATCTGCCAGCCTTTGTATCTTCCAGCTTCCCCCTCCCTCTTATGGTGTCTTCCCTCTTCTTTATCCAAACGGAATTCCAAGGTCAATACAGTCACCTTCTTGCACTTTTCAAAAGCTTTTCCTTATGTATGTTTATCGGACATGTTATTTTGATATGTAAGGACTTTTCGTAGAAGTATATATTGAGCGATTCTCCCTCATAGCGTCTCTTTCACTCACTCCCTTCTCCTCTCTTAGTTCCCTTTGTTCTCCTAGACAAATTTGCTTCAGATTTCATGTTATGGTTAGTGTGTGTGTGTGTGTGTGTGTGTGTGTGTGTGTGTGTGTGTGTGTGTGTGTGAATCGTTTTATGTATCTACATAAAATCTAAGAAACAACGTATGAGAGAAAACATTTTTCTGAGACTGGCTTAATTCACTTAGTCATCTCCATCTTGCATTCTACTTAAAAATTATTTATTATGTGTATAGTGTATACATGCATGTATGTATGCTTACATGCCAGAAGAAGGCACCAGATCACATTATAGATAAATGGTTGTGAGCCATTGTGGTTGTTGGGCATTGAACTCAGGACTTCTGGAAGAGCAGCCAGTGCTCCCCACCTTTGCACCCCATCTTGCATTCTCAGTGTTCTTTGTCTGCTCCCTGTTCATCATAGCTGCTTGGCCAAACTTCCCTACTGATCAGAAGCACTCTCCACCGGCTTTTTGCAGCTTACAGTGTCACTGGAGAGAGTACACAACTGAGCATCCTTCCTTGGTCTTGGACCGTGGTCTTAGGTTCAAGAGTATGAACTTCATGTACTTCCCAAGTCAATTCAAGTCTATAACCCCCCGCCCCCCGCCCCGCTTCTTTCCCCTGAAATGCCTGAATTCTCAACCTCCTGTTTCACTGAGCAATCCCTAGGGACACAGCAGAAGCAGACCTGTGCGAATGCCCACATCTCTTCACCTCCCAGTTTCTGAACCTGTATACTTGGGTGTCTCTCAGAAAAAAAACAACAGAGCCCATTCCCTGTTCCCTTGTCCAACTCAAGGGTGTTCTTGCAACAAGGCTTCCTCTTGTATCTCTAAATCTTCTTTCAACACCTTATGCCAGCATATTGTCATTGTTTGTGTTATCATTTTAAAACCCTATTTATTGTGAATAGTGTCACATAGTGGGCTTGAAGTAATAGGATCACTGCCTTGTATCATGCTTTAATAAATATGCTGCAAACCTAGGAGCCAGGCTTAGCTGCTTGGAGGGAGCCCAGGATGGTCCTCAAGCCAGTGAAGAGCAGACACATCCTCTCATCCCTTCTCTTTCTGTCCCTGTAGCCATTTGGGCCCTGTTCAATCATGCTGTTCCATCTCTTTCTAATACTTCCCTGTGTTCTCACTGAACAGCCAGCCTTGGTTTTTCAAGCCTGTTCTCAGAGCACAGTCATTGGGAAGCCCATGCAGGACAAAATGGGAGAGGACTGTTCAATCCCTCTACCGGAAAACCCTCTGGTCCTCCCTCAGCTACGTAGAATCAGGGCTCCAGGAACAAGGATGTCTGTTGAGAAGCATATACAGGAGGGGTATTTCATAAAGGCATTTTTCTGCAAAGACTTGGTCAGAGTCAAGACTGGAGGAGTGTCTCCCTTGACTAGCTAATGCATGAGAGCTAGCAGGCAGGTCAGAAATGGGGTAATGATCTTGGTGACACTTGCACCAAAAAGCAGTTAGTCCAACTATATAGGCCTTGGCTCTCAGTCCAGTCACCTCCCGCCCCACACCATCTGTGCCCTGAAACTACTGATCTGTGGCATTCATGGTTTTTGTGACCAAGGTCATTGTCAAAACCTGCAGACCATCCTCAGGCCCAGTGGTACTTACAGCCTCACAGCCTCCCTGGTCCATCACATTCTCTCTTGTGCCTTCATCATTACCAATCTAGGGTAATGTCTAGGGCAAAGTTTCTTGAACCTTAAATTTTTGCCTATGATATTGTCACAGACAATGATACACAAATCAAACATTTACTTTTAATAAGCCATTGAAATTTTTATTTTATTTTTTTAAATATTTATTTATTAATTATGTGTATAGCATTCTGCATCTATGTATGCCTGCACACCAGAAGAAGGCACCAGATCTCATTATAGATGGCTGTGAACCACCATGTGGGTGCCGGGAATTGAACTCAGGACCTCTGGAAGAGCAGTCAGTGCTCTTAACTTCTGAGCCAGCTCTCCAGCCCGAAATTTTTATTTTAAAACAATTCATATATATATATATATATATACATATATATATATCTTTACCATTGTTAAAGTTGAAAGATAATTTTCATACTAATGAGATGGGTGTGCTTATTTTATAAAGAATTGAATCCTGACTTGGTAATCTTCAGTGTTGAGAATGGCAGAAGTATATTTAAGGCCATTTCTGAAATTGTTGGAAATTCTGTTCTAGTCCTAAGCCAAAATCTACTTAACTGCTTTTGTTTGTTTGTTTTATAAAATCCAAAGTCAGCAACTCATGCAGCAATTTTTACTTTTATTTATTTGAGACAGGGTCTCAATTCTGTAGCTCTCATTGTCCTGGAACTCTCTATGTAGATCAGGTTGATCTGGAATTCACAGAGGTCTGCCTGTCTTTGCCTCCCCTTAATTGCTGATTAAAGGGGTGTACCACCATACCTGGCAAGAATTCAAATACTCTAATGCAACACAATCCAAAGACATACTAATTTGATACTTACAGGTTAAGGAATGACAACAGAAAAAATATTTAAAGAAGTACTTGTTTTCTGTAATTAAACAATTATATTTCTATAAGAGCAAAAAATGTATGTACAGTGTCAACAGTGTAATTCATAATGTACTTGCCTCAAATCTGAAGAGAAGTGTTTTGGGTAGTGTTTGGTGGTGCTGCCTGGTCTGATGGCATGTACAGGGCAAAGTGTACACTTAGTGTGTTCAGAAGCAAAAAAAAAAACCAAAAACCAAAAACCAAAAAACACAGTGAAGTCACATGATGCAACGTGGTGAGATGCTACTAGAAGCTCCTCAGCTCCCTCATGCATTGACTTCAAATTAATCTTTGATCATTGCTTGTTCAGAGGCCTTTTACTGTTTCCAAATTTTGTATAGATTTATTTACTTTATGTGTGTATGAATATTCTGCCAGCATGTCTATACATGTACCACACGTGTGCCTGGTGCCCTTGGAGTTCAGAAGAGGGCATTTGAACCCCTGGAACTGGAGTTAGGATGGTTGTGAGTCACCCTGTGGATTCTGAGAGCCAAACCTGGCTCCTCTGAAAGAGCAACGAATGCTCGCAACTCTGCTGATCCATGCCCTTGTCCCCAGTGTGTGTGTGTGTGTGTGTGTGTGTGTGTGTGTGTGTGCGCGTGCGTGCGTGCGTGCGTGCGTGCGTGCGTGCGTGCATGCATGCGAGAGGAGAGAGAGAGAGAGAGAGAGAGAGAGAGAGAGAGAGAGAGAGAGAGAGAGAGAGGGAGGGAGGGAGGGAGGGAGAGAGAGAGAGAAAGTGCTCACATTCAAGTTATGTGAGTCCCACCATTGGTTTCATGATTCCATATGAAAGTTACAACCCATAGCATAAGAATCTGGGACCCAGAGAGTGGTCTGTGTGGCCAGTATTGTGGGCTCTAATGGCTGCTTTCATACTCCTACAACATACTAATCCTTTAGTAGAAGACTTTAAGTTTTTTATATTTTTTTCAATCAAAAACATACTTGGTGGTATTCAGTCAAATCCATTGATGATGCTCCTACCAAACAGATGCCCCATCTCCTGTGAGAACCATTATAACAAGAACAACCGAACCCCCCAGGATACCCCTGCCTGTTGGCTTTAGCCATCAACTTGGCCTGTCTACAGTCCACAGCCATCCAACCAAAGACTTAGAGGGATCCCATGAGGTTATATAATAGATGTGGCTGACACTTACAACCAGTCAACCTTAAGAGGTTGCCCTTGAAAGTGTGGGTGGGACGTATCTACTTAGTTGAAAGCCAGAGAGTAGAATGGAGTTTGGAGAATAAGAAATTTTGCCTGGAAAGTTCTGCATGAATTCTGGTCCAATGACCAAGACTTTCAGACCAGCAGGACCCTCAGCCAACAACCATGTGACCAATCCTTAGAGTATCCTCTCTCTCCTCATGCCATGCCTCCCCACCTCACAATGACCCTAATAAAAGGTCACCATCAGAAGATTCTTGCCTGTTGTGAGAAGGGTCCTTGGCAGGGAGGAAGCAACAGGAGACATAGTGAATGCACCCTAGTTACGTAACATCCAGCAGGGCCCAGGAGAGACAGGGGGTTCAGAGGGATGCTGGGGTTGGTGACAGTAGGGACAGCATTACAGCACATGGCTCTGAAGACAAGGCATAACCTAATACCCCATTAAATTTTCCTGTGCTTCTGGTAATTCTGTTCCAGGAAGTCACAGCTTTGGACTAGAGAGGGCGAAGGCAGGGCCTGGTACAGTGAGGGAGGGGCTGGCCGGAGTGGTACAAGTTGCTTAGGGCCACGGGGGCAGGCTCCTCTGGGAGATTCATGTCTCCCTTTCCATATGCTGACCTACTCTGGACTTGCTGAGTGACTGAGGGTAGCTAACTGCCTCCTCTTTTATTTCCAACATGATTCAGAACACCAGTGAGCGCAAAGCTCACTGGCTGCCTAGTGGTCTGGAAATCCAGCAACCCCCCATTCTGCCTCTTTAGTTTGATCATTTATAAACTGTGAAATGTCCTTGTATACCCACAGTGGAGTCCTTCAAAAGCTCTATTGAATCCAGGAACCTGAAGGCATCCTAGGACCGTCTGCTGTCGGGAATCTTAGGAGACTGAGGAGACGGACTGTGACGTGCTTGGGAGGACCTCAGTGGAGGGAGCTATGGTCATTGGAACTTACAAACTGCAAAGAACCAGGCAAACCCTTCCTCTCTGCATACCCAGTCTGTTAGTTAAACATGCCAGAGAGATAGAACCAACTGGATGCGCACGTCTGTACAGATGGGGGGAGGGATTCACTTTCCCCGCTGGGGTCATGCAGTCACGGAGGTACAAATCCAACATTCACTGTAGGGATGATGGTGAGGAAGAGCTGCCCTGGAGCTTCTCCTTCCTGTCAAGAGGCCAGCCCTTGGTTATTAAAGCCTTTCATTGAATGCACTATGGACAATGACTGGCTATACTCAGAGTCTACTGATTTAAACGTAGTCTCATACAAAAATAAATTCAAAGAAATATCTCGAATGAAAGATGACTAGGTATAGGGTACCACACAGCCTGGTCAAGTTGACACAAAATTTCTCCTCACTTTTAGTGTGGAAGCCCAGGGATACCCACACTGTCCAAGAACATCACCCCAAAGTTCTTTCCACTAGCTGTCTCTGAAGCACCCAGCCAGCAGTCTGAAGCAGGAGCAGCAGGTGTGCCAGGTTCTGCTCTGTGGCCCTGAAGTGCAGGGTTGAGCTAAGCACTGTTCCTGGGCTTCCGGTGCACACAAGATGAGCAACCGAGCTTCAGGTCTCTGGAGAATCCACCACAGCAATGCCTGAGTCCAGTACACACTGAGAGGACTTGATATGCCATCCCCCACAGGGGCAGATCCTGCCTACAGCCTTCTTGAAAAGCTCATGGCCTGGGCCTTGGCTACACATGGTATCTGCCCATCCACCCCTGAGCAGGGACATAGTGGCTGTGTGCCCTGCAGCAGACTAGTGCCTTATAGTCAATAAGCCCAAAAGACCAACGCAAGGTTATGCTTCTCTGAACATTTTATAACTACCAGAAACTAAGAACATCAAAAAGCCTTCTGGGAACAGACTTTCTCAAAGAGTCTTGGAAAACAAGGCGGTGCAACCTAGCTACTAGCAATGAAACTTGAAAACCACCCCCTCACTCAACCCTTCCCTTCCCAGGCCGTCTGCATTACAGGTCTTCGTCATCAAAGGTCTCCAGGCACTTGAGCAGCATCAGATCATCATCGACCGGGGGATCTGGTTCCTGCCAATCGCAAAACAAGAGACTGGAAGTTAGGATCAACCTGTTTCCAGGCAGTTAAGAAGGTCCCAGCATTCTGGATATGCTCAGCTCTCCAGTCTACCGCCTTCTGCCTGCAGCGCCAGGTAGAGGGGCATGCTTGTTTCCACTGAGTTCATCAAAGCATCCCGTGACTCCCAGGAAGGGCGGAGAGTTGGCTTCTGCCCCATGCTTGGAATTTCCAGGCACCCATAAGAGAGGTAAAATCTTAAAGCTTTATCTAAATGCCCGTCTACTGGTGACCCGCACCATGGTGCACCCAGCCATGGACCATGTGACTGGTTTTAGGGAAAAGAGCTCAGGGCAAGGCCCTGTGCACAGTAGGCAACCATTGTGTTTGAAAGAACATGTAAACATCCATACATGGCCTTGGAATGGATGTGCAGGGAACCCGCCATGGCAATGGCCTCTGGGAAAACCATGGGATAGTAAAGCAAGGACAATGGTAGGAGAGAGACTAAGCTTTTTTTTTTTAATTTAAAAAAGTTTATTTTTCGGCCAGGTGTTGGTGGTGCACTGGGAAGGCAGAGGCAGGCAGATCTCTATGAGTTCGAGGCCAGCCTGGTCTACAGAGTGAGTGCCAGGATAGGCTCCAAAGCTACACAGAGAAACCCTGTCTCGAAAAACAAACAAAAAAAATGTATTTTTCATTTTACATACCAACCCCAGTTCCCCCTCCCTCCCCTCCTTCCACCCCTCTGCCTCCCATCCTTCCCCCAATCCCCTTCTCAGAGGGGGTAAAGTCTTCCTTGGGGAGTCAACAAAGTCTGGCATATCAAGTTGAGGCAGGACCTAGCCCCTCCCCTTTATCAAGGCCATAGGGATTGGGCTCCAAAAAGCCAGTTCATGCCCCTAGGATAGATCCTGGTGACACTGCCAGCACCACCCCCCAACAGATCAAGTCTCATAACTTCATAACTGTCACCCACATTCAGAGGGCCTAGTTTGGTCCCATGCAGGTTCCCCAGTTGTCAACCCTTAGTCTGTGAGCTCCCTCTAACTTGGGCCAGTTGGAGAGACTAAGATTTAATTGAATATTTTTGATAAGTTTTGAATTTTGTACCATGTAGATATGTTACCTATTATGAAAAAAAAAACACTTTAAAAACAAAACAAAAATTACTGTGTTTAGCAAAAGCTTCTCATTCTTGGCAAAGACGCCAAGCAACCTCTCAGGACTCTCTATTGTCACTTCCCTTAAAATTCATTCCAGTGTTTTTGATTTCCTTCTCTCTGCCAAGCAGAAAATGACTCCTGCTGTTTGGTAGCCCTTGGATCAGGGCTGATCCTTATAGTTCCGGTACCAGTCAACCATCTAAGGAGAGTCCGCCCTGGTCCCAAGGCTGATACCTAGATGTGGGGTTTGAGCTCTGCAAATGCCCACCCCTCCGGCTCTAGAGAAGCTGAGCACTGTCAGAACCATCAGAAGTTAGAGTGAGGCATAGGAGGACTCGCCACCAGAGCTTCCAGAAGCAGCCCAGCCCTGCTAAGGCTTCATTTCAGTCTTCTGGCTGTCAGATCTATGGTGTGAATCTGCTGTTTTAAGCCACTATTTAGAGAATGCAGTGGGAGGCAGACAGAGCTTCATTTACACCCTCCCACGAAGGTGACAGGGGCAGCAGAGAGCTGGAGGTGCAACTTAGAAGAGGAGGAAATTTCCCTTCACACACCAGTCTATCCACAAGGCTTCCTGCACCACCACTTTCAAAACACAGCTTCTAAGTCTCGTCTCATAACGTGGAACAAGGACCCTGAGTGCTGGGATTAAAGGCATGTGCTACCAATGCCCAGCAGTTGAATCTGTTTTTAAGATCTTGGCAAAACATACTCATCTAACTACATCCAACAGAAAGAGTGGGGTAGTTGCTATGGGATGAGCACTGGGGGGGGGGTGGGAAGTGGAGAGTGGACTACAGGGACAGACACTGGCCCCAAGTGGGGGCTGAAAGTGGTATGAGCAGGGGAAAATGATGAACCAGTGAGAAACGGGCCAAAGTACACGTTGGTGTATGGAAATAGTGCCCTCACTGAAAATGTTTGCTATTGTTCTATTACTATTGTAAACAAACAGCTCTATCTTGCTTGTTTGGCCAAGAAAAATCATGGCAGTGCATCTGAAAGGTCCTGTCTCCTGGTGGTGTAGTCACAATCTTCCTCCCCCATGAGAGTTTCAGGAACGGCCTACTAACCTAGATTCCTGTGACTTATGTCACCATCAGCTATAACATCAGCTTTCAGGAGAGAAGTTAGCCTTCAAAAGATGATCTGAAATACTACTGCAGTCACAGAACACTAAAGTACTTTATACAGGACTTATGGGTGAATGCTGGGAGCCAGCCCCTGGGAGCTGGCCCCAGCTTCACAGGACTTCTGTGCAGATCTGTGTTGTGGAATATTAGTTGAAGATGTGTTACACTTGCTTACCCTGTGGAACATTTGTTTAATGATGCAAAGATACGTTGCATTCTTTTATGTTGCATTGGTTTAACTCTGTGAAGCTGTGTTACTTTGCCTGCCTAAAATGCCTGATTGGTCTAATGAAGAGCTCAACGGCCAATAGCCAAGCAGGAGAGAGGATAGGTGGGGCTGACAGGCAGAGAGAATAAATAGGGGGAGAAATCTGGAAAGAGGAGATCAAGGAGAGAGAAAAGGAGAAGGAGAAGAGGATGTCAGGGGCGGCCACCCAGCTACACGGCAAGGCTACGGAGTAAAAAGTAAAAAAGGCATATAGAACAGAGAAAGACAAAAATCTAGAGGCAAAAGGCAGACAGGATAATTTAAGTTTAGAAAGGCTGACTAGAAATAAACCAAGCTAAGGACAGGAATTCATAAGAAAGAATTAGCCTCTGTGTGATTATTTGGGAGCTGAGTGGTGGGCCCCCAAAGAGCAAATAGGAAAAAACAAAAACAAAACAACTACAGCTCTGTTATGGAGGACATCCCTCTGTCTCTTCCTCCAGGTCCCTGGTATCCCCCACTGTACCAGAGACACTGGACTGAAGGTGAACAACTTCGAAGCAAACAGAGAGCCTGAAAGCCCCCTGGGGTGTTGCAGTCAGGGTGGGCTAGAGTGCCCTCCCTGCTAAAGGACCTTTTTTTTTCTATCTTAAAGGAGTCGGGCAGAGGTCTTGCTGTCCCTACTCTCTCTATCTTACCTGGTTCAGTGGAGTGTTAGCACAGCAAAGGCCTTTAAAGAACTCAATGATCTGCATGTAGAGCTGAAATTTCTCCTCTAGATTTTCTGGGTTGCAGTTGGCAAACACAGAGCTGACAGCAGAGGAAATAGAAACCATTAGATACTAACCTTTCTCCCATGCCCTAAAAACTGGCTTACTGTGAAAACTTTAAGAATTGTCAAGGAGCCCAGGGCTGTTCCTAGGGAATGTGTAGTGCTTCACTGAAGTGCCATATCTGGCAGGCCTGGAAGGTGACTGTGGCAAGCCTTGCTTCTTGGGTCTTAATGTAGTGTTCTAAGCTGTGAGCTCCTGAGTGAAGGAATGAGAACCCCTCTTGCTCTCTGTCAGTCTCCTGCAGCAGAGCTTGTGGTTCTGGGTTTATGTGAAGCAGTTTGGGGTGGTGTTCATAGTGTGAGTTCAGCCAGGGAGTGGTCCTCACTCTGATTTTCCCACGGTACTCAGCTTTGAGGAAACAGTAGTTCTGTTTAGTGGGCTTCGTCTATCTTTAGGAGCAGCCCTGTGCAACTGGTGCCTTGTAGTAGCAAGGCTGTGGGTATCATAGGACAAAACTGCCCTCGCTTTTTCCTGGAAGGATGTTCCAGTTAGCCCAGGGATCCTTTTCTATGGAAGGCAGGAAAAGACATTTTAATAGTTTTTTTTTTTTTTTTTTTTTTTTTTTGTCTTTTCAGCGGAATGAGGACTTCCTAATAGATTGACATATACACTCTGAAAACTTCTTGACAAAGTTGTTTGTACAACCTAAACCCAGTGCAGAAGTAGGAATGTCGATTTCTGCTTCTCCCCACTAGGTGGGAAGTGCTCACATTGCATAGCTTCCTGGCAATCCCCAAGTTTGGTGAGACCTGGGCGAGGGAGGCAGAATGGAAGAACTAAGGTGGATATTCAGGCAGCCTGAAGCTCTGCTTGAAGTCACTGAGGCCATGGCTCCTAGGACTCCTTGCAGCCCAGGCTGCCACTGGGAAGACTATTCACTCTGATCATAGGGATGTGGCTGTCCCTCAGTCCCATGGAAAAAAAAAGAAACTTACATGCCAGGCATATTTTCAGCCAAGACCACAGCTACTCAAACAGCCACTGCAGAGCTCCCGTTCTGGACTGTCACATTCTGGGAAAAGCCTCCCCATCCTGCTTTGGTACAGGTGGAGCCAAGCTGCTTCTTGCTTTAAATCTTCCCAGATCCCATTTTCCCATTTCCCATCTTCTCACCATGGTGCAGCCATCCTTTTGTTCAGCCTCCTTCTGTTTCTATCAGTCCCTCTTTGTACAGCCTGGAGATCCCTTCAACTCAAAGCTTATTCCTAAGTTGACCCAGTTCTCTGTGCCCCATTTCTGCAAGGTTGACTGCCATACATAGCCTGCCTCATAGACCAAAGGTTAACATTGCCCCCAGACTTATATTCTGATATCTGCCCCCCCCAGAATGATGGGAAGATATCAAAAAGAGGCCCTAGGGAGATCTGTTTACACAGAGAAGGTGACATCTGTAGGGAACTGGCCTTCTCCAGGCTTTGCCTTGGCCTTGATCTTGAAGTCCCAACCTCCAGAACCTTGAGCAATAAGAGTCGGTTGTTTCTAAGGTCTGTTGTGTAAGGATGGACCAGTAGTGAGGCTGTGACTGCCCAGAGCAGGCACAAGCAGGGCCAAAGAAACATGGGGAAACCAGGCAAGTAAGAATCATGCTCTGAAAACCTGAGCAGGTAACTGGGTATGTGCTAGCCTCGGGACAGTGGGGAGGAGTTTCCTCCTCTGGGGATTATGTGTCTGTCTGTAGGATGGAGAAGAGTAGCTGCAAACATCTCAGGAATGATGCTCTCGTGTGTACCCCCCCAACACACACAAGCTAACAGTGTCATACCCATACGCACACTGGTACAAATTCATGTATGTACACATGTATACCACACACTCACCAGCTGCACTCTCATACCCACGTATATACGTAATACTTTGCCAAAGCACCTTCCTCACCTGATGTTAGCCATCTGCTGAGCCTCACTCTTGTCCAGAAAACTGGCCACATCAAAAGCATCTTCAAAAAGGGCCTGAAAGAAAGCATACCATTGCCTGTGTCAGAACTGTGGCTGCAGTCTGCTGCATGCCCGGGACTGCTGGGCCTGTGTCAGAACTGTGGCTGCAGTCTGCTGCATGCCCGGGACTGCTGGGCCTGTGTCAGAACTGTGGCTGCAGTCTGCTGCATGCTGGAGCTGCTGGGCAAGAACAGTATGCAGGCTATTTCTTAGCAACCTGTCCATCCAAAGCACACGCGTGTCAAATCTAGCCCCAAACTCAGAGTTTCTGCTCAGTGATCTTTCCAAGGAGTGACTCCCAAGGAGGAAGGAGCAAGAACTGGGGACTGCTACCCTGCTACCCTCTCCTCTCAAAAAAAAAAAACAAAACAAAACAAAACAAACAAACAAAAAAAAAAACGGCAGCAACTTAGACACGAGAGGCAACAGCCAAAGCCAAGCTTCAAGTTACAGCCAGGGAAGGCCCATCCAACCATCCAAACCTCCCCAGGTGGAGATCTATTCAAGTTCACAACACACAACCCCCATCTCATCCTGGGTATCTGAATACAAGGTAAGGCTGAGGGACAGCTTTGCCAAGGCCAGTCATTCACTGCCAAGCTCAGCAAGGTACTCCTCTCAAACTCTCTTTTACAAAACAAGTCACATCTGCTACAGTTAAACGTCGGTCCATTCCAAAACTCTTATATTGATGACTTGGGCTTTAGGGTTTGGAGAAATGTCTCAGCGGTTAAGAGCATACAAGCCTCTTGCAAAGGACCCACTGGGCAGTTCACAACTGCCTCTGTGCCCAGCTCCAGGGGAAATCTGACGTCTTTTCAACTCTGTAGGCAACTGTACTCATGTACACACACACACACACACACACACACACACACACACACACACACACACACACACGCATGCACGAACACACACTTTCATAATTAAGAATAAAATAATAAAATACCCCCTCCTTCCTCCTCCCCTCCCGTCTAATGTAAAGACATAGCAAGAAGAGCCCAGCAAGATGTAGTCACAGGGCGTAGGTTTTCCTCCCCCAAACCATGAGCCAACAAGTTTGTTGTTAATTTCCCAGGTTCAGGAATTCTACAATGATACCAAAGGGGCAAGATGACAACAGTGCAGCTGTAGAGCTGCTGCAAGAAGTAAATAAGTATGTATGCATGTATGTATGTATGTATGTATGTATGTATGTATGTATTGGAAACTCAAATACTTTGGCGGTATTAAAGGTTGTCTGCTTCATAAAAGAACTTCATGAACACTGGGCGTTCTGAACCAGGAATAGGTGAATTAAGGATCACCGAGTGACTCCGCCGCCACATTGCTGACACACTGACCTATTTCTCTGCAGTCCTTTCCTTCATTATGTTATAAGACAAAAGTTACAATGATTAATGACATGAGGATACACTTCCAATGTAGAATCTTGTTTTTATAGTTTTTGGCCCTGTTTATTTCTGAATTTATGTTCAAACAGAATACTAAGTGTTCAGACAAGTGTGATTTGCACTTTAGACTGGGAGACCTAGCAAATAAAAACACATGGTGCCCAGGTAAATTTGAATTACAGATGGGAAGACTTAATACTCTGGGTCTGGCATAAGGAGGCTCCAAACACCGCAGGAGAAATATTGACTGAGACGTGTGAGTGGACCTGCTTCCTTTTTCTCCAGCACCCCCTTACACTGCAGCCACCCTGAGGGGTTCACTGGTTTGCCAGGGGCTCTCACTCCTACCCAGTGTATGCAATTCTTTCCCAGAGGGCAAGCATCTGCTCTGCCGTCTTCCTCAGTGTGTCCCCCTGGAACATAAGCCTTTGAGACCTTGGCCATCCAGCTAGTTTTCTGGACACTTTCGGTGTCTTCTATGACCTCCCTGATGTCACTTCAAAGGCTATCAGGAAAGGGGCCATGGAAAGGCCTGTGCTCCTGTGCCTATCAACTTGCTTTTCCTTCCCACAGATCTGAGATAGAGAGCCCAGACAGTTACCCCCCAGCTATAATTAGTCCACACATGGCAGGCCACTTGCTGTCTTCACATATACAAAGCCCTCTCATGAGTCACCCATTGAGGGGCATTAAGAAAGTCAAGGCTGGCCGGGCGTTGGTGGCACATGCCTTTAATCCCAGCACTTGGGAGGCAGAGGCAGGCAGATCTCTGTGAGTTCGAGGCCAGCCTGGTCTACAGCGTGAGTTCCAGGACAGGCTCCAAAACAATACAGAGAAACCCTCTCGAAAAACCAAAACCCAAACCAAACAAAACAAGAAAGTCAAGGCTGGGCCTGGAGAGAGACAGCTCAGAGGTTAAGAGCACTGACTGCTCTTCCAGAGGTCCTGAGTTCAATTCTGTGCACCCACACGGAGGCTCACAGCCATCTATAATGAGATCTGGTGCCCTCTTCTGGCATACAGGCATACATGCAGGCAGAACACTGTATACATAATAAATCGAAGGAAGGAAGGAAAAAAGGAAAGGAGAAAAAGCTAAAGAAAGCCAGTCAAGGCAAAGGACTGCCACACAGGTCTAATCACCTCTTCCGGTGTGGAGTCCAGTGAGCAGCTGGCCCCTTGGCTGTCCACCCCGCTGTCCTTCACACTATCCTCCACACAGGCCAGCTCTAGACAGGCCTCTGCGAGGTCTGAGAAGGTGGTGCTCTGCTGCTCCCACACCTGTAGGAGACTGGCTTTCTTCTCCTCAGAGAGAGTCTGCCACAGGTGGGAGACGGCCGCGGAGACGATGGGGATTATCTCTTCCTGTGGGGAGATGATGCCATTCATGGTCAGGAGGTCCATGGTCTGCTTGTAGAAGTTGAGGTACCTGCAACACAAGTGGTATGTCCCTTAGACCTGTAGCTGCCTCCTTATGATCAGACGACAGCTCACACTCATGGCTACCATTGCTTGGTTTGCCAACAGCATGGTTTTGTCTCTGCCTTTGCCTGGCCCCAGGAAGGCAGAAGTCATCTGGAGGGCCACGGAGAACACACATTTATGCCTCTCCAATTTCTGCTGCTCCTAAACTCTCTGCCTCGTGGAAGGCACGGCTGCATTAACTCCCCGCACTATGGAACATTCTGAGGCTATAAAGTGGCTGGCCTGCTGCACACCTTGAATTTGGGGCTTGAAGGACTCAGCTATGGAGTGAAATCTCCTTGTCTCCAGTCCATGCCAACATGACTGCTGGAAGGGTCTCAAGTCTGTGGAGGAGGCAATAAAGGTCTGAACAAGCCAGTCACTCTCTTTCTGTAAGTGCAGACACGGCCTGGTTCTCTTACCTCGGAAAGCAGACTTCTGAGGTGTGTGTGTGGTAGACCCAGGGGTGAACACCAGAAATCACCTTCAGTCCTCGTTTCCCAGGGACCCCAAGTAAATATTTACCCACTCTAAATAAAAGCAATGGATTTGCTACACGAATGTAACTTCCACAGTGTTTGCCCAGCCCCTTGGCAGGTCTCCATGGGGTGCCTCCCACATGGAGATCCTGTAGATTGGGACCTGGTCTGGATCATGCATGCTTGGAGGCCACCACACAGGCCAGCGGGAGTGTCTGTCCCCTTTCCCCCAGAATCTCCCTGGTCAGTAAACCATCCCTCCCCATTGTGCACACCGTTCGAATTCCAGGAGGTCAGGCAACAGAGTGGTAGAGACGTGTGAGAGATCAACTTTTTTCTCCTCCTCCTCCTCCTCCTCCTCTTCCTCCTCTTCCTGTTTCCCCCCCTCTTCTCTCTCTTCCTCATTTTCTCCTTCCTCAGCATCCTTCCCAACAGCCTCAGGGGGGCACCATGGCGGGGAGCTGTTCTGAGGAAAACTGTTTAGGAGAACACTGGGGGAGAACACAGAGTCAACAGAGTGCTAGGCACATATTGCCAGTGAACACGGACACAGACATTCATAATGTAGTTTCACCGACTATTTAATCCAACTATATAGACAATAACCAAGTAGACCTTAGGAATATAAAATGGAAGGTACATCATCTGAAATTCAGTCACTTTACCATATCCGCAGGGTATAGAGGAAAACTCACATGCTTATTTCATTCCTCTGTGAACAAGAAAGTGATAAAGCCTGTATGGAGGGAGATTGGAGGAGATTTCTTTCTTCTTGGCATGGTTTTTAAGGTCTTCACATGGTGTAACTTGATTTTTAACAAAATTTTCCACTAGGAAAATATAGCTAACATTTAATATATTATTAATTTAATTAATATTAAATACTAATTTATCCAAGGACATATACTTAATAATTATTTCCCACAGTCTATAATACACATTCATTGTTAAAAATTTGGAAAACAGGACTGGAGAGATGGCTCAGTGGTTAAGAGCACTGGTTGCTCTTCCAAAGTACCCAGGTTCAATCCTCAGCACCCATATGGCTGTTCATAACCATGTATAACTCCAGTCCTGGGGATCAAGCACCCAGTCTCCCGGTACACTGCATGCACATGGGACACTGACCTACATACAGGCAAAACACCCAAACATATAAAATAAAACTAGAACAAAAAATTAGTTTTTTTTTTACTTAAAAAATAAAATAAAATTCTAGAAACCAGAGGGAAAAAGTACGAAGAAGAAAATAAAACTTCTAACTGTCCACAAACAAACAAATAAACAAACAAACAAGAAAACCCTGAGTAACATCACTTCAAGGAGCAGATTTTGGTAGGCTGTAACAGTAAGTAGTTTATAGCCCTCTCTGATATGGGTTAGCATGACTGGCACTCATCAGAGGCCAACCTGGACATATAACATGCCATTGGAGATAGACATGCCATAAGGCCACTGGAGATGACACAGCCTGATGGTTGGCCCTCCAGTCTAAGATGCAGTCAGAGCCACTCTGGAGCCTGTGGGTTCCATGCATGGGAACTGTGTCACATCTCGATGGCAATGCAGAACGAAGACTGTACCCATACAACACGCATGAAAAGCACAGGCAGTGAGGAACCTAAGTGCAAACTTGTCTTCTGTTATGCTTTCTGTTATGGAGTTCCCCTCCTTCTTCTCCCAAAAAGTCTCATGTGTTGAGGGCTTGGTCTCTGTTGGTGACACTATTTGGGATGGGAGTCCTGGGGACATAAGATTGTAGGGTCTAGCTATAGGAAGTGGGCCACTGGGGTGGGGCTTTGGGGACATCTTGTCCCTGGCCCCTTCTCTTTTTTTGTAAGATTTATTTATTATGTATACAACATTCTGCCTTCGTGTATGCCTGCATGCCCGAAGAGGGCACCAGATCTCATAATGGATGGCTGTGAGCCACCATGTGGTTGCTGGGAATTGAACTCAGGACCTCTGGAAGAGCAGTCAGTGCTCTTAACCTCTGAGCCATCTCTCCAGCCCCCGGCCCCTTCTTATCCCTCTCTTTGCTTTCTGTCTTCCCCCTTCCACACATCCCTGCTGTCACAATGTCCGGTTCAAACAACCCTAGACTGAACTCAATACAGATGTGAGCAAAAGAAACGCTTCCTCCTTTGAGTCGTCATCTCCGGGGTCTGAGTCACGGTGACGAGAACAGTAATAACAATGGGACAAAAGTAGAAGAAAGACCTTCCTCAGGCCAGTCTCTCTGTTCAAGTCTGACTGTGACCCCAGCTAACACCCTTTCACGTCTGTGACACCCATCTTTCCCCTAAGACGCTGTGGCTGCTCTGACTCTAATTTGGCTTGTATTTCCATGAGATTTGAAAAGGCCAGGATTGGCATTTTCCTATAAACAAAGCTATTAATTGAGACATATAAACTAATATAAATAATATCACACACACACACACACACACACAACACACACACACAGAGCACAGAGAGAGAGAGAGAGAGAGAGAGAGAGAGAGAGAGAGAGAGAGAGAGACATCGAGATACATGGGTAAACCCCATGATCTCATTTCTCTAAAGTAATGTGGAAAATTAAAAATGCCAGATGGATGGACAGTCTTCAGTGTTAAAAGAGACCTTCCTTTGAGAGGTGAGATGCTTTTCTCTATGATTTCTGTAATAAGCATAGATCATTTAGGAAGAATGTCTAAGCCATGTTATTAAGATAAAGGAGAACAGAGTTCTCCCTGGAATGAGACGGCTGTAGTGGGTGAACAGCAGCCCTGACAGCCTTGCTTACTGTAGGCCGCTGCACCTCAGCATCAAAGGCTTCCAGGGAAAGACAACAGGCTCCCTCCTCCTGGTGCCTGCCTGGTCTTACCTGTCATCCTCAGAGTACATTTTGGCGTATTCTTCCTTGACCTCCTCTAGGCTGCTGGCATTCCCATCCTCCAGGTTGAAGGATCCTATCAGTGAGGTGAGGGCAAGAGTCATAGAGAGAAAAAGCAGACCCTTTGGGTCTCTCCTGCCTGACTGGTTCAGGGAGCCTATGGAGTGGGCCTGGAAAACCTTGACCCTCCCAGGTTTTCACTTTCCAGGGAAAGCTCAGGTCAAGTGCTGGTCTACTTCCTCTCTGGTCTCTGAAGCACAGGTCAAGTGTCTTCAGCCGTGTCCCGTTAAGGAACTCATCAAACCCACCCAGCCTTGGGACCCTTGCCCATGCTTCCGGGCTACAGGTTCCCTGGGACAGGGGCCAGTTATGGCCCAAGCACAGTGCCCGATACACTGTGTGTTCCTGACATGAGTCTGCCGATGTTGTGTAACCCTACCTCTGCCTTCAATGGAAAACCTGAGCCAGCCTTCTCTGGGGGAGGGGGGGGTCTCTTGCCTTTGAGCTTCAGCAAATTGTCCAGGGTTTGTTCCAGTTCCTGAATATGAATCTTCGTCTTATTCAGTACCTGCCACTGAGGACACAGACACTGTTGAAAAGACAGCCTTTCATCACTGCAGGGACTATTTTCTTTCCCAGACCCAGGAAACCCCTTCCCAGTCGGAGGCCACACTCCCTCAATGCAAAGCCCCATCCTTGGCCTTGTCTGTGGAGTGGACAGGAAGTTTGTCCCAATGCACAGAAGGCACTGAGATGCGCTCGTATTCTAGAAATGGATGCTCACTGAAAGACAGAGTATTTGGAAACAAGTTGTGTTTAGAAAACAGCTGCTGTGCCTGTAGAGGCTGCTTGCAGGTGGGACACTGACAAGGAGGCTCAGCAGGCTGAATGTCAACCTCAGGCTCGCACACAGGTCACTAGACTGCTGCTCAAGTTGTGACCATAGGCAACTCACTCTCCTTTCCTCAAAATGTTAATTTGCTAAATTCATATACTTCATAGGACTAGGCATGGTGGCACATGCCTATAATCACAGAACTCTGTAAGTACAGCCAGGAGGATATCAGGAGTTCAAAAAGTCAGTCGCACAGTAAGTTCAAGGCCAGCTTAGAATACATGAGGCCCTGTTTTTAAAAAAAAAAAAAAGAACAAATAAAATAATTAAATACTTTTTATGTGGTCTAAGCATATTTCATGTGACCTACAAATAGCAAATGTTCTGTGAATTTGAACTCAGAAGTTTTCCCTTCCTTCCCCCACTTTGTCCTATATACCCCACTGTCCTTGTCCTGGGACTCATGCACTGTCTGTCAAAGGACTATGAGCCCAAGGCCACTCTGTGGTCAGAATCTTGGCTTGCCCTTAGAACAAGATGGTGCTCTGGCTACTGTGGTCTAAACATTCGTGTTCTTCCTGATACAGATGTTGAACCTAACCCTCATTTGAAGATATCCAAAGGTGGCACTTTTGAGGTGATTGTCATGAGAGCAGACACTGCATGTATGAGACTAAAACCCCTGAGATAAGAGGCCCAAGGGAGCTTTTCACTTCTTCCAAGTGAGGACATGGCTGGATTGAACTTTAAATGAAACAGACACAATAGACATTAAATCCGCTGCCACCTTGAACTTAGACAGGCTATCTATCTTCCAGGGCTGTGAGCAATGCATTTCTGTGGTTTATAAATTCCCCAGGATATGATGTTTGGTCATAGCAGCTACGAAAGTCTGTGACACTGACATTTTGGTCCAGAGCCAGTGGCCTGTCTGGGCTCAGCTGGACCTCAGCGTTTCCCTTGCCCTGTTTTCTTCTCTTTCTTTGAGGCTGGGTCTTGTGTAGCCCAGTGTGAACTCAAGCACGCTGTGCATCCAAGGATGACCTCAAACTTCTGATTCTTCCAGAGTGCTTAATTTACAGGTGTGCACCACCACGCCTGGTTTTATAATGCTGCAGATGGCACATTCTAGCTAGACACTCAGCCACTGAGACTGCCTTCTTAGTGTCCTGCTGCGTCAGGGAAGCCAGACATATTGACATTTCTTCTGGAGTATTTTTTCATTTCTATTTTTTAAACATACAATTTATTTTTATTTTATGTTTATTGGTGTTTTGCCTGCATGCATCTCTGTGTCAGGGTGTCAGAAGCCCTGGAACTGGAGTTACAGATGGCCATGTGGGTGCTGGGACTTGAACCTGGGTCCTCTAGAAGAGCATCTAGTGCTCTTCACCACTGAACCATCTCTCCAGTCCCCTCATTTCTACTTTTTAAACATTTATTTTAGGACGGGGGGTACACCACAATGCCTATGCAGAGGGGACAGGACAGTTTTCAGGGGCTCCTCTCTCCTTCTGCTTCGTGGGTTCTGTGGATTGAACTCAGGTCATCAGGCTTGATGGCACGCACCTCTGCCTGCTGGACTCTCTCCTGCCCTTTAGAATGCTTTAGTAGGCCCACTTTCTTAGAACTTTTGTTCTGACCGAATTATCTCCCCTCCCCCACAAATCCCACCACAACACAGAAAAAGATATGCTGAGGTCCCTACCTCTCTGGCAGCTGTGACAGTAATCTATTTATTTATTTGGGGGTAGTGTAACCATGTTAAAATGGAGCCTTTGGACTGGTCCCCGATTCAATATGATTGGTGCCTTTGTGAAAATGAGAAACGTGCCGGGCGTTGGTGGCGCACGCCTTTAATCCCAGCCTTCGGGAGGCAGAGGCAGGAGGATCTCTGTGAGTTCGAGACCAGCCTGGTCTACAAGAGCTGGTTCCAGGATGGCCTCCAAAGACAAAACAAAACAAAAACAAAAACACAAAAAAAAAAGAAAAAGAAAAAGAAAAAAGAAAAGGAGAAACGTGGACAGAGACAGAACACTGCTACAGGGAGAAAATGACATGAGGACAGGGAACATGAATGTATGGCTGGAGTGGTGCCACTACAAGTCAAGGAATGGCAGGAACTGCTGGAAGATGCCACAACCCAATGGCGACACAAATGATGTCCCTTGATGCTGTCCCCTGGCCTTGGATTCCACAGCCTCTAGAAGTACCCACACCCCATGTCTGCTGTCTTGCTGTGGCAGCCTTGGAGAGCTAAGAAGACCCTGTCGCACATCACTCTCACAGAGCGACTTTCACCATGTGGAAGCCTGGACTGTCCCTCCAGTAACCAAGAAAGAAAAAAGACAGCAGACGCCTGGTTCCCAGGCACTGTGGCTGTGCCGTTCAATGCAGACAGTTTAGCTTTTCAGAGCCTTGGTCTCCTGGTCTGTAAAATAAGAGCGGTGTGAGCACAGGTGTGGGGAACGAATAACTTCAACATCCCGGGAAACAACAGGATGATGTCTGATGGCCAGCACTGCTCATCGTTTCTTGTGAGTCTTGGAAAACCCATCGAGACCTACGAGGAAGCCATTAGCAATCCCTCGTTTAGCAGGTGTGGGAACTGAAGGCCAGAAGTGACTTGCCTCATTCACCGAGACTAGTCAAGAGCCAGGCTCTTACCTGCCGCTAAAGCATGAAGTCCAAAGTTTGGGGGTGCTATGGTTTTTCTCCAAATGTAGCCACACCCCTTACACTGTAAGGCATCCAACAAGGCCCTGGGTACCTGTTTTCTGTTTGTTCATCCTGATAGTTTGCGAACACTGCTCCATTGGTCATTGACGGGGACTTTAGGTTTCTATGCCCTTCAAAAGCACAAGCAAGCTTGTCCTTATTCAGCAGATGCAGAGCACACGGCCTGGGGAACCCTCTGCCTCTCAGTGGAGACCCCAGGCCTGCACCCTGAGCTGCTGAGCCTGGCTTTCCTCTACTACTCACCAGGACCCCACCCTTCTCCAAGGGCAGAGGAAATCTCTGAGATTCCTGAAGCTGAAAACAGTCCGTGTGCCAGTTGTAGATTTGAACAAAATGGTCAGGTGTCATGTCACCTTTTAAAAATTTCCTCAGAGGCCTGGACCTACTCGGGAGCTTTTCCGTGTTGTCCTCCTACCCCAACCCCCAAATGAGAATCCTCTGGGAAATCTATGACCAGTTCATAGATGCTGCTTTGCTGAAGGTACCACCCCTGGAGGAATGCCAACTAGCTGGGAATAGGTACAGGATTTCAGAGAGTTCACAGAGAGATATGTGGGAAGTGCATCGGGCCTTGTCTTCTACTTCTACAGGAGGTCAAGTCTCTCCTCACCCATCTCTCCATCCTTCCCTCTCTCTCCCACTTCCGTTAAGACGGTGAGGAAATACAGGACCCCCCCCCCATGGTCTCCTGTAATACTCCTACAGTTATAAATTTGCTTTCTTCTATCAACACCCCACCTACCAGGTCCTTCTTTAATCTCTGACAGCTAATTAATTAATTACTGTTAATTAGCAGATAAAAGGATAGCTGAGAAGAAAAAGAGCTGGGTGGCCCACGTCTGTCATCCTAGCACTGGGGAGGCAAAGGCAAGAGGGTGTGATTTCAAGGCTGGCCTGTTCTCTGGAAAGTTCTAGGCCAGCCTGAGCTACATGGAGACTGCCTCAAACATCAACATCAATAAAAAAACCAAACACAGCAAGAAAAGATCAATGTGTACCTGGAGAGCCCAGGGGAACGAACAGTTAGTGCATAAAACCCACAATGTGTACAGATAGGCTGAGCATGCTCACGAGTTCCGGTGTGTTGTGTAGTACATGTATGTGCATACACTTCTGGTGCTGTAGGGGTGTGTGTGTGTGTGTGTGTGTGTGTGTGTGTGTGTGTGTGTGTGTGTGCAGATAGATGCACAGGGTCCTGGAGCATCTGTTGGAGGCTGGCCGTTGCCTATGAACAGGACATGCAAAGAAACCAAGTAACCACATATCTCCCTCTGACCGGTAATTTCCCTCTTAAGTCAGGCTGCTCTGCTGCTGGCTGAGAAGCACAGCTTTGGCAGTTTGCCTCTGGGCAGCAGGACTCTAGGCCAGCCAGCCCTTACTTTATCCCCAAGTCCCATCATGTGGACAAATGTTTCCTCCACCCCTAGGTCTTTGTACCTTTGAGGCTGTGAGATCAGACTGGGAGTAAACTGTCTTCCTTAGGTTGTTGAAGAGCCCTGTCAGGGTGGCTCGATGGCGGGCCTGGGACAGGCGTCTGCGGGCCACCCGGGGCTCAAGCTGCTGCAGCTGTACCACTGGCTGGGGTGCCCCTTCATCACTGGGTTGGTTGCCTTCTCCAGGGGTGGCCATTATAATCTACAACACAATGTACCCCTTTCAGCACTGCATCTTAATGATACAACACTGAGGAAGACAGACAGACAGACAGACAGACAGACAGACAGACAGACAGACAGACAGATAGACAGACAGAAAGAAGGCAGCTCCCGAGGCAGTGAGTATAACCAACAAGACACACAACCAACCACAGATCGCCTACTGAAGTGTGATTCCTGGGGCTCACCTCGACATTCACAGACATTCATCTCTGTGGCCACGATCACACCTGAACCCTGAGAGCTTGTCCTTCACAGTCTGCCCCAAGCCAAACGGACTTGGGTCCCACACTGAGTGATCTTTCTAACCTTAAGAATGGCCCTACTTCGGTGGTGGCACACGCCTTTAATCCCAGCACTTGGGAGGAAGAGGCAGGCGGGTCTCTGTGAGTTCGAGACCAGCCTGGTCTACAAGAGCTAGTTCCAGGGCAGCCTCCAAAGCCACAGAGAAACGCTGTCTTGAAAAAAAAACAAAAACAAAAACAAAAACAAAAAAATACAAAGAATGGCCCTACTTACCAGACGTTGGTGACGCATGCCTTTAATCCCAGCACTGGAAAGGCAGAAGCAGGTGGATCTCTGTGAGTTTGAGGCCAGCCTGGTCTACAGAGTGAGTTCCAGGACAACCTCCAAAGCAATACAGACAAACCCTGTCTCAGACACACACACACACACACACACACACACACACACACACACACACACACACACACGCGTCTTACTTTGGTATAGGGAGTGGTTATAAATGGAAATAAAAACCAAATAAACCTTGGTCAAAATGTCCACTGTGAATCTGTGAGCCATGACTATGCTGCTGCCTATGAAAGCAAGCAGTTACATGACACTTCCCAGGGGAGCAGACAAGGCTTTGCCATGTCTTGCTTCTGTAACACTGTAAAGATGACCATGGTATTGACATTTGTTTGACATTTATCACAGATGAGCTTACAAAGTAGGAGACTGATATATAAGGGTTTTTTCTTTTACTTCTTTCTTTTTCTTTTTTTAAAGGTTTCCACACAGTCCAGGCTGGCCTCAAACTTAGGATGCGGCTGAAGGTCACCTTGAACCCTGATCCTTCGGCCTCCACGTCCCTGGTGCTAAGGTTACAAGTGTGCTCCATAACCCAGTGTTATGCAGTGCTGAGGACAGAACCCAGCATTCAGTGAATCTAGACAAGCCTCCTACCAACAGAGCCATACCCCCAACCCCTGGTATAGAAGTCATAGGCCTCTTACTTGGGCACTAGCCATTTCATCAGAGGAGGCTCAGCCCTTACACAGAGAGCTCTTCCGGGTAGCTCTCTGAGTAGAGGGGCTGCATCTTCTTTCTCTCTGAGCAGCCGTACTCAGTGTTGGGTGCTAGGTTTCTGCTGGGTTCACCCCCCCCTGAGCTCAGTGCTTCAGTACAGTGAATCCATAAGATTGGAAAGACACTGGCCAACTTTATCCTGTGACAGGCACTTGTTGAGACACACTGATAAACTCAGGCTGAAATTCAGCTACAATTGTAACCAGAGGTATGTCCTTAAGGAGGTGATTGGTTACCCAGTCTAAGACAATCCCTTATAGTATCAGAAAAGAGTCTAAGCTGTAGGGGAGAAGCTATTAAGAGACACTGCTTAGACGAAGGGAAGGTAAATACCACTAGCCTCTTGCCAGGATTTTAAATTGTCTGATAGTCACGCCCTAACCCTCTTGACTTGTAGGAGTCTGAAGCTTTCCCAATGTCAGTGTCAATGCCCATGGTTTTGTTTTCCTCTAATTTAGATACACTGAAACTTTCTCTTCTAAAAGCCCTTGCTGGTTAAGGTGTGTTAAGAAATCCGCTCTTAACAGTGTAAGGAGTTAGGTCAGTTAGAGAGGGAACTGTCTAGGAATAGCCTGGAATTCCAACTAGGAATAGCAAATCAGTTTGTAATACTCTTAAAAAAAATACAGGATTTTCCAAAGGTTGATTCTTCTCACTACCCCACCCCATCCCTCACAGATGAGATTCTAAGTAGCCCAGACTGATCCAGAACTCCCCTCCTGTCTCGGCCTCCAGAGTGCTGGCATCACAGGCAGGCAACACCACCCCTGGCTCGCTTCGGTTCTTTAACAGAAGAAATCTTCCTTATTCTGCCCACTGACCTCCACGTTACAGACTATTGTAATTTTTGTCACCTATAACATTACCCATCTCTGTTCCAGTACCTGGTGTCTACCCATCTAGAGCTGGCTTGTTCTTCAAAGCCAACTTTAAGTCTTAATTCATTCGAGGAGCTTCCAACTTAATACTGTTTTCCCAACATGCTGATGAGGCCCTTGGTGAAGCTCCAGCTCTCAAGTGTAGTTGGAATCCTTCATTGGCAAAATGCAGCGCCATGCAGGCAGATGTGGTTTGCTCCATCACCCCTTTATGCCACGCCTCTTCCAGGCAGAAGTGAAGAACCCTATTAACCGAGCCATGAAGACAAGAATCTCCCAGGCATGGATAGGAACAGAAGCAATGATTGAATAAGGCAAGGGAAAAGAAAGTTAAGAGGGAAATGCTGGAAGAGTAGAAGAAATAGCGTTTTAGTTTTCTCTAACCATGAAGACTTGCTTGCATTCCAAGTATTCACTATATCACCAGTTCAATTCTTAGCAGGGTTGAATGCCATCAGTTAGAGATGTGTTAAAGAGCCCATCAGAGCCAATGCTGGACATTTGCTGCCTAAGAAAAGTAGAGGGAGATTATACAGGGCAGGAAAATCCCATTCTTACTCAGGAAACTGGGCATGACCAGAGAAGTGAGTGTGTATGCAACCAGGATGATACAGGATATAGGGAAGTCAGTATGGAGATAGCAGTTTGAAGGATAATATTGGTTGGGTTGCTGTAGTATTGATGGTGGTGGTTGTTTTGTTTTTGAGGTAGAGCCTCAAGGTTGTAACTAGTCTCAGCCTCCCAAATAGTAGGGTTACAAGTAAGTGTTACTGTGCCTAACTAAAAATACTTACAATAATCCCAGTCTGAGAGTTGTGGCTCATGGCTGCAATCCCAGTTCTTGGTAGGTGGAAGCAGAAAGAATTCCAGGCCAGTCTGAACTACAAAGTGAGACTCTGTCTCAAGAACTCCCAAACTTGGATTGGCTACATAGATCTATTGGTAGACTGCTTGCCTAGCATGCACAAAACAATGGCTTCCATCCCCAAATACCACAGAAACATAAAAGTAGGTGCATCGCACTTGAGAGACAGAGGCAGGGTTATTACAAGTTCAAGATCACCATTACCCACACAGCAAACTCAAGGCTGCCTTCAGTGATAACAAGACCATTTCAGACAAGCAAATGAACAGCCTCTCTCTCCAAACCAAACACAACACAGCAAACCAAACAAAACAACTGAAACAAACAAACAAACAATACAAAGATGGAACCCATTCTTTTGTATGATAACCTTTAAAAAACAAATTTAAAAAGTGAATACTAGGCAAGACTTTGCCTAAAATAAGAGATAAGAAAAAAGAAAGAAAAGAAAAATCCATGATGTGGAAATGTCCTCACAGAGAACACAGAACTAGTGCCTTGCTACACAGGGAAAGGCAGGCCAGTTTATGGACAAGTTTAAGGCCCAAGTCATCATACTAGGTCCATTAGCCAGCCATGTGACCAGAATGGGCCAAGAAAATCCCTGGATCGTAATTTCTCTATCTGAAACCAGGAGGTAAAAATTCGTTAACTATATGGCAGTCTAAACTTTATCCTTTACTTGGTCATAGTCAGGAATCTGTGACTATCTGGAGCAAGAGCAAGAGACACAAGCCATTCACATGCTCGTAGGGGTGTGGGGTAGGAGCCACCATCTCTTCAAGAATTCTGGAGCTGAAGTTCAATGACAAAAAATGTTTACTGAGCACTTGTTGAGTGCAAAGCCCATTCATTCTAGCACCAAAGAATATACAAGACATTTTTTAAAAGGCCTGGGTGTTAACATTTCCCCCTCAAAAACTTACTGTTGAGTTATGGCATAGTGGGATCAACTTGCCAGGCAGTTTTTCAGTAGAACAAAGCCAAATGGTGGCTTTTTGTGACAATTCAAACTGCCATGGCTGTGTTTTTATACCCTCTTATCTATAAATCAAAGCGCACTTTACCTTCTCTTTTTCCTTTCTCCTCCCCCTTTCTTCTGCCGGAGTCTCACTATGTAGCTCTAGATGGCCTGGAACCCGGGATCCTCCCACTCAGCCTCAGCTGGAATCACTGATGTATACCACCCTGCCAAGGTCCAAAACACACTTTTCTTTTTTTATTTATTTATTTCTTAATCATTTTTTTGTTTGAATTAGAAACATGGCAATCCCAGTTCCCTTCTCCCTCCCTTCCTCCCCTACCACCTCCCCCAACTAAAACCCTACCTATCACATATCCTTCTTCTAATCTTCCCCTGACTCAACCTTTCTGCTCCCTCCTGACCTCTGCATCCTTCCTCTTCTTCCCTTCTCATTCTCGTAGCTCCTCCCCGCTCTTCCCATGCTCTCAGTTTGCTCAGGGGATGGTGACCCTTTCTTTTCCCTTCTCCAGGGGACCATGTTTGTCTCTTTTAGGGTCCTCCTTCAAAACACGCTTTTCATAGCCAATTTCTCTTTGCAAACTCCACTTAATACTAACTCAGAGCTAACATTTTACAAAGCTTCCCAAAGCCAGATGTGATGGCACATATCTGTCTCAATCAAACAAACAAAACCAACGAGCAAGTCAACTAAACTAACTAAATGATTAGATTTTTTAAAAATTCCCCGAATTAAGTAAAAATAAGTGGTCTCTTTTTTTCCCCCAGGTTTCAGAAAACTTTCAGTTCTTTTAAGTTTAAAACGTCCCTAAAAGGCATTTGATTGTGAGCCTTTCTTATTAGCAAACTGAAGGCAGAACGGAGCAATATGCTGGATAACATGTGTGGGTTTCCTTTGATTCCCTATGCACATTTGATTGTGTAAAAGAAAAAAATCCAACATCACCATCAAATATGAAGGAGTTGAGCTGTACACAACCTATAGGAGTCACAGGTCACACACACACACACACACACACACACACACACACACACACACACACATATACAAGCTCTGAGAGTCGCTGGTGACCCAAGTACATGCTCTAAGAATCTTGCTTGACACACACATATGCTCTAGGAGTCGGGTGGTGCACATTCCCATGCTGTAGGAGTTGGGGGATGACGCACAGGCACACACATCCTCTAGGAGTCCCGGGTGACCACACACACACACACACCCTCTAGAGTCGAGGGTGACCATACAACACACCCTCTAGAGTCGAGGGTGACCATACAACACACCCTCTAGAGTCGAGGGTGACCACACACACACCCTCTAGAGTCAAGGGTGACCACACACACACCCTCTAGAGTTGAGGGTAACCACACACACATACACCCTCTAGAGTCGAGGGTGACCACACACACACACACACCCTCTAGAGTAGAGAGTGACCACACACACACCCTCTAGAGTCAAGGGTGACCACACACACCCCCTCTAGAGTCGAGGGTGACCATACACACACCCTCTAGAGTCGAGGGTGACCACACACACACACACCCTCTAGAGTAGAGAGTGACCACACACACACACACACCCTCTAGAGTAGAGAGTGACCACACACACACCCTCTAGAGTCGAGGGTGACCACACACACACCCTCTAAAGTCGAGGGTGACCACACAACACACCCTCTAGAGTCGAGGGTGACCACACACACACCCTCTAAAGTCGAGGGTGACCACACAACACACCCTCTAGAGTTGAGGGTGACCACACACACATACACCCTCTAGAGTTGAGGGTGACCACACACACACCCTCTAGAATCAAGGGTGACCACACACACACCCTCTAGAGTCGAGGGTGACCATACACACACCTTCTAGAGTCGAGGGTGACCACACATACATACACCCTCTAGAGTCGAAGGTGACCACACACACACACACACACACCCTCTAGAGTAGAGAGTGACCACACACACCCCCTCTAGAGTCGAGGGTGACCATACATACATCCTCTAGAGTCGAGGGTGACCATACACACACCCTCTAGAGTCGAGGGTGACCACACACACACACACCCTCTAGAGTGGAGAGTGACCACACACACACCCTCTAAAGTCGAGGGTGACCACACAACACACCCTCTAGAGTCGAGGGTGACCACACACACACACACCCTCTAGAGTAGAGAGTGACCACACACACACCCTCTAAAGTCGAGGGTGACCACACAACACACCCTCTAGAGTCGAGGGTGACCACACACACACCCTCTAAAGTCGAGGGTGACCACACAACACACCCTCTAGAGTCGAGGGTGACCACACACACATACACCCTCTAGAATCGAGGGTGACCACACACACACCCTCTAGAGTCAAGGGTGACCACACACACACCCTCTAGAGTCGAGGGTGACCATACACACACCCTCTAGAGTCGAGGGTGACCACACACACATACACCCTCTAGAGTCGAAGGTGACCACACACACACACACAGCCTCTAGGAGTCGCGGGTGACCACACACATCCTCTAGCAGTCGCGGGTGGCGCACGTTCCTGTGCTGTAGGAGTCGAGGCCACCACGGGGCACCGTGCACAGCTGCACCCTCGTGGCGTGCGGAACACGCAGGGGAAGTTGCTCGAAGCCCTGACGGGTCCTCTAGGAGTCGGGGATCACACACACACACACACACACACACACACACACACACACACACACACACTCTAGAGTCGAGAGTGGCGCGCACACACATCCTTTAGAGTCTCGGGTGGCGCACGTTCCCATGCTGTAGGAGTTGGGGGTGACACACACACACACACACCCTCTCGGAGTCGTCAGTGACACACATACGTGTTCTAGGAGTCGCAGGTGACACGCACGAGTCTCAGGTGACACACAAACGTGCTCACATGAACACATTCTACCGGTTCGTGCGCTCAGGAGCACCCACTCCCACCCTGACGACAGGCGCGGTCGGGGGTACTCATCCCCAGGAGGGCCACCGCGGGCACCGTGCACCGCTGCACCCTCGCGGCTCGAGGAACACGGTTCGTGCGCTCAGGAGCACCCACTCCCACCCTGACGACACGCGCGGTCGCGGGGTACTCACCCCCAGGAGGGCCACCGCGGGCACCGTGCACCGCTGCACCCTCGCGGGCCGGGCGGCGTGCGGAGCACGCAGCAGGAAGTTGCTCGAAGCCCTGACGGCTCAGTCAGTCACTCCTGACCGCCCCGGGAAGAGTGGGAAGAGAGGCTCTCGCCTCAGGCAGAAAACTGACCTGTTACCTCAGGCTGGGGACCAATCACAGCCCTGTCACTACCCTCACAACCAATGGGGATACGTGGTGGTGGGCCAATGGGAGCGTGGGCACTGTTCGAGACACTGTAACAAGTTGCCAGAGGTTGCAAGAGAGAGTGGAAGGAGCGAGCTGACCTTCTCACCTCATCTGGGCGGCAAATGCCAGTTCTCACTTCCCTCAGCTGGGGCAATGCCACCTCTAACATTCTCTTGAGAAGTCACCTTCAAGGTCCCAGGAGCAGCCTCCCTATCTCAAGGAAAAGGAAGAAAAAAATAAAATAAAATGAGGATGTGAAAAGGGAATAGGTACAGAATAGGAGAGGGGAATGGGACTAAGATTGCAAAGAGAATCTTAAAGTTCGGATTAAAATGCAGAGAGACAAAAAGAGAGAGGCAGAGACAGAGCACGGAGAGAGAGGGGGAGAGGCTTGGGACCATGTGGGGGCCGTCACCTGAGCCTGCGAGTAGGAGGGAGAGCGCCTCCTGCAGTCTGACCTGAGGGTGACTGAGGTGAGCTGCTTCACCAGCGCCCTCCCGCCACTGGGGTTAAACAGAGGTCACTTGAAGTTGCAGAAGCAGCTGGGGCTTCGGTGGCACCAGAAGTTGGATTTCAGTCCAGGATCTACTTCACAGTGACTGGGGTGGCTATAAAGGATCCCCTCTCTAAAATATGCAGCAGGGTGCCTTAAATTTGACTGTGGTGAGTCACAGGGTCATCTTTCAAAAGGTTTCGATGGACTGGATATTTTAAACAGCAAAGTGAAAACTGTCCAGTGGGCATGGCAGGGCACAGCTGTAACCACAGCAATCAGGCAGCCGAGGCAGGAAATTTACCTGCAGTTGGCAGCTAACATGAGTTGGAAGTGAAGCTCTTGTTCCTGGCAGAAAAACAGAGCTGGTACATAAGGTACAGAGTAGGACCAACGGAAACCCTGTTACGGGTCCCCTCCCCAATCTGTAGTGATAGGGTAGGTCAATGGTGCTTTGCACGGAAGACACTTGGGCGAATTGCCAGGATGATATGGAAAAAGGTGGTGTGGACAGGTACAGCAGCAGCAAGTCCCTCTCTTAAAACCTTATTACATAAACCACATCCAAATGCAGCTGCTTCTTACCCCCTTGGAGGCGAATTTAAAATGTATCATTTTTCTTTAAAGTTCTGCCTGGGTCTTGACCTATCCCTTGGGACTCTCAGGCAGCCTTTGATGTGGGTTTCAGAGAGCCCGAGGGATGTCTCTCAGGTGGTCCCCATGCCTGCATCTATGATCTTTCTCCTGGCTCTGCTCAAACCTCCCTAAGTGCTGCTGGGGCTGCTGGGAGCAGAGTGGATACTGAGTTTGTGAACTTGTGTCTTTTGGAGCCTTGTCCTTGCTCTGGGAGGTCTGTGGAGGCTTGCTGATGGGCCTCAACTGGTAATTTAGTTGCCAATCCCCTGCCTATTACACACACTACCACACATACCCACCCACACGTGCACACACACACACACACACACACACACACACACACACACACACACACACACTTCCACACTTTGACCCCCATGGAGGCAGCTGCACTCTGAAGCAATGCAATTCTGGAGTGGGGTCATTCCTACCACAGCAGCCTGGTTTCTTTATTAAAAATGGGATCTTTAGCATCAAAGCAGGTGGCTTTGCTCCTCAGTGGTAAGGACTTCCAGGCCCTAGCAATATTCATACCATGGGCATCCCCTGGACCTCACATAGCTCCTGTCCCACCCTCAAGTCCTAACAGGAAGCTTTCAAGATCCCTGTGTTAGACTAAATCAGATGGCTACTTGGGTTCTGTGTCCTTTGGCCCTGGCTTTTAAAAACAATTAACATTCAAAAATGTTTTATGCAGCCGGGCATTGGTTGCACACGCCTTTAATCCCAGCACTCGGGAGGCACAGGCAGGCGGATCTCTGTGAGTTCAAGGCCAGCCTGGTCTACAGAGTGAGTGCCAGGATAGGCTCCAAAGCTACACAGAGAAACCCTGTCTCAAACAACAACAACAACAACAACAACAACAACAACAACAAAAAGTTTTATGTGTATGAAGGTTTTGTCTGCATGTATTTCTGCCAGATGCCAAAAGAGGGTGTCAGATTCTCTGGAGTTAGGCAATTGTGAGCCGACATGTCAGTGCTAACAACTGAACCCAGGTCCTCTGCAAGAGCAGCAAGTAAGTGCTCTTAACAGACAAGCCATCTTTCCATTTTTTTCTAATTGGTTTCTAGCCATTTCAAGTGTGGAAGCCTAAGAATCCTTTTATTCTTTTGGTTTCTTTCTTTCTTTTTTTTTTTTAATCCTACAAGCAAAATTAGAGTGATGGCTCATGAGTGGATGGATGGATGGATAACCCGGTGGACAGATAAACAGATGGTTTATTAGGAGACTTGGCTCACATGCTTATGAAGACTGAGAAACCCCATGACAGGGTGTTTCCAGGTTTAAGGCCCTGGGATGCCCAGAAGTGTGGTTCAGTTCATGTCAGAGCCTCAGAGCCTGGATCTGCTGAAGTAAATGTCAGTTCAAGACTGGAAGTCTGAGTGCAGAGGGAGCCACTGGTGTCATCCTGGGGTCCAAAGGCTAGAGAGCCTGGACGCTGATGACCAAGAGAGGGAGGAGGGAGGAGGGAGGGAGGGGAGGGAGGGAGGAAAGGTATTCCTGCCTATACTAGGAAAGCTGGTAAGAAGGGGGAAGCCACAGGTGGGGCTTGCAAGTGAGTTCCCCTTCCCCCCTTCTCCTCATTCCTCCTCCTCCCTTCTCTTTTTCTTTGACCTGTTTTTTGCTGTGTAGCCTCAAACTATAGACCCATCTTCCTCAGTTTCCTGATGGCTGGGGTACAATCACCTTGGGAGCCACCACACCCAGCACCTTTTTTGTGTGTTTTAAACTGGCAACTAGAAAACTACAGAGGGAGTCTTGAAGGCATAGAGCAAGCTGGGGTGATGATGACGGGAATTTGGAGGATGGACAACCAGTTTACATGCCATCTTCACAGGACAGTGGAATCCACTAAATAGGGTTCACTGATACTGATAGGGTCCAGATCCTGACACAAGGAGACAGGAAATTCCCCAAGGAGAAACAGAATGACTCTTGACAGACAGTGGGATGGAGTGTGAAGAGCAGGAGGGTGACCACGAAAGAGGGATTCCGGGGAAAGGAGTGGAGGGAGGGGAATGGAGGACTCTGCCCAGGCTATTAGGGAGTCTGCGAGTAGGGGTGATTTCCCCCATGCTCTCTCACAGTTGGCTTTGGCAGAGGTCTTATATTACTTATTAACTTAGGAGACTCAAATTGTTTCTGTAGTGAAAGTAATTCATTTTACAGCCTCATAAACTCATAGGCTCAGGCTACCCTAACAGCTTTATTGGTGGCTTGCTGCCCTATGCAAATGGTGATTCCCTGCCTTTGGGGTGGAAGGCAGGGCAATTAAGAGGGTGGTAGATTCCC
This sequence comes from Cricetulus griseus, assembly GCF_003668045.3. Lineage (NCBI taxonomy): Eukaryota > Metazoa > Chordata > Mammalia > Rodentia > Cricetidae > Cricetulus > Cricetulus griseus. Next base: position 193,019,235 of record NW_023276806.1, read on the forward strand.
TACTCTGATCTGACCCACTCCTCAGGAAGTTTTGATAACAGTCTGTGATCAGAGAGAGAGAGAGAGAGAGAGAGAGAGAGAGAGAGAGAGAGAGAGGTTTATTTTCTGTTTTAGTAGTAGCCAGACCAAGGCTGCCAGCAGGTTCCAGCATGAGGCTTGAAGACTGGAGCTCAGCAGAAGAGCACTTGCCTGGCTTGTATGAAGCCTCCAGTTCAATTCCCCACACCACTGTGAACAAAGCGACATACATAGAAATCAAAGGGGAAAGTTTCAGTCCAACAGCAGTTTATGTGTAAGAGTTTGAGGGTTAGTTAAGAGCTTTGCATGACTTTGCACTGAGAATTGGCTGTTATAATCAGGCATGATGGTGTACACCCATAATCTCAGCACTGGAGAGTCACAGGCAGAAGAGTCACTCCAAGTTTAAGAACAGCTTGTTTTATATATGGAGTTCCAGGCCAGCCTGGACCACATACTGAGACCCTGTCATGGGAAATGAAGATGCTACTATTAAAGATTTCATTCACTATATTTATAAATTAAACTGAATATATATATGTAATAAGGAATTTGAACAATATTAGAAAATATAAAAATTCAGGCATACATACAGCAAATCATTGCTAGTGTGTGTGTGTGTGTGTGTGTGTGTGTGTGTGTGTGTCTGTGTGTGTGTTCATATAGAGAGCATAAAGGTATCACCCAAAGTAACGATATTGCACTTAGAATTCAGGTCATACTTTTAATGGTGATGGGTGGTGACTCAGTTAGTGAAATGCTTGCTGTACAGACATGAGGACCTGAGTTCGGGTCCCTGTTTTCCACATGAAAAGCCAAGTGTGATGGTGCATGTCTGTGTTCCCAGCTCTGAGGAGGGGGAGACAGGAGGACCCCTGGGCATTGTTGGCTAACCAGCCTAGCCCATTGGTGAGCTCTCAGTTCAGTGAGAGACTCCCGTCTCAAAAAAATGAGGTGAAGAAGCAATTGAGGAAGGAAGACATTGACCTCAACACACATGTGCACTCGAGAATGCTTGAATGCTTGCACAGACTGGGCTGGGGAGTCAGCTCGGTTGCTCTCATGTCCTCAGGACTGGCTTACTTGCCAGCTCTCTAGTGTGCTGCTCACATGAGGAACAGAGCCCTGACTCTCCTGTGCTGCAGCCCGTGAGGGTCAGGACTAGCTCTCCCCCTTTTGTGACCCCCCGGGGAAGGCATCTTTCTCTCATTCATGCTACCACACTGCAGACAGGCGGGCGAGAAGCTCCTGCTCTCACACCCTCAAGGTCGGCTTGTCTGCATGTCTGACCTCAGGGTCAGCTCTAGTGTGCTGCTCAGGTGAGGCACATGCCTGTGGTGAGGAGTGGGGCCATCCTTCCCGAGTGCAGGGGTGAGCTCTCCCCTGAGGGGCAGGACCAGCTCTCCTACTGCAGTATCCAGAGAGAGGCAGGACCAGCTAGCCCAGGGCCTGTGAAGGGTGTGGTTGGCTCAGCACAGCATGGTTCCAAAGAGCCCTTGTGCTAACTTGGGCCCATGGATATCATCACAGACCACAGCTTCAGCAGGACCAGAGACCCTGACAAAGGCCCTTGGTAGCAGCTTGGGTCCAAATGTCACCACGGCCTCGGTGGCAGCACAAGCCACCCAAATCAGTATGGGCCCCGTGGCATCATGGTCTCCTGTTACCACCGAGGGCCATGTGGATAACCGGGGTCTAGTCAGCCACCCGAGACCATGTCTGTGTCCGAGGGCCATGCCGATGCCGGGGCCAGGCTGATCTGGGTGACAGTCCCTGAGGTCTGGGGTGGTGTCCGTGGCTCCTGTTACCACCGAAGGCTCTGCAGATGCCCAGGGTCTGGTCTACCACCAGAGATCATGTTAATATACTTTTAAAATTTTTATTTATTTATTTATTTATTTATTTATTTATTTATTTTAGATATGAGTGCTCTCATGTCCTCAGGCATACATACAGCAAATTTAGATATTTTAGATATGTATGCCTTCATACCAGAAGAGGGCATCAGATCCCACTAGAGCCTATAGGGAACTGAACTCAGGACTTCTAGAAGAGCAGCCAGTGCTCTTAACAGCTGAGCCATCTCTCCAGCTCCACGATATCGATGTGTGTGTGTGTGTGTGTGTGTGTGTATGTGTGTGTGTGTGTTTGAGACGGGGTTTCTCTGTGACTTTGGAGGCTGTCCTGGGACTCGCTTTATAGACCAGGCTGGCCTCAAACTCACAGAGATCCGCCTGCCTCTGCCTCCCAAGTGCTGGGATTAAAGGCGTGCGCCACCACCACCCGGCGATATCGCTATGTTTAAGTTAATTATTTTAGTGAGCTCTCTTTGTGTCTGTATGTGTATGAGTTTCATCACAATAAGCACATCCACAACCAGTCAAGATGCAGACCAATTCCACCGTATGAATTCCTTGCATTGCCCCTTTAATGACGGCAATCCCCTATCTACTCATCTCCCTTAACCCCCTCAGGGAAAAAATAAGGCATACTCAAGAGAGAAGGCATGGGTTTTCAGAGGAGAGTCATGCTTAAGTAGCTGTGTATGTCATTTTGGTTGCTCTGAAGTTACATCACAAAGGGCTGCTAGGAAACTTTTTCCACTCCCTGTTTAATAAATGAGATTATAGGGTGGCTCTAGAGGCACCTAGATGGAATTATAATCTGGCAAAATGAAACCAGGAGCCGTAGTGGTTGCATGAGGGCATTAAGACATACCTTTTTATGAAAAATCGAGTTTCTTGTGAGATTCCTAGAAAACTGCAGTCTTACAGCTGGGAAAGGAAAAATACCATATATCCTTAGGTGTTAAGCATGGCTTATTGTTGTTTTAAAATGTTAATTTTGTTGCAATTCTTGATTCTCAGGGGCAAGAGGCCTCAATCAGACTCCAGAATGAGGGTCTTCTCTCCCATCCCTGGTTCCATAATCTCCCCTAGCTTTCTATCTGGTCTCAAATTATCCCTCCAAATAATTAACTATTATTTAAAAAAATAAAAAAATCATAATATTGTAAAGGACAGAAGAGAGTTTATAACGGTTTCTTCTAGTGGTGAGTATAGACACCACCAACAAAAATCCCCAAACCACAAAAAACGACAACAGACTGGGGCCTCAGAGACACATCTGGCTTCTGTTTGGTAAAAATCTTTGAATGGCCCAGTTATACTATAGAGGAAGAGGAGCTGAACTCTGCAGTCCACTTCTGCAGCCAGAATAAAGCCTCAGTCACAGGTTTGAACTGACAGTCTCCACACCTGCTTTCAAGCCGAGATGGTGATGTTCAGTTAGAGACCATAAGGGACAGAGATGTGGAAAGGTTCTGGGGACATCTGGCAGGAGAACGGGGGAGAGGCTTGGGCTGGAGGGAGGTTTTGGTAGACAGCAGAATGAAAGTGCTGTCATATGTTTCTTGTTGGGTAAGGTAGGATTAACGGCCATGTTCCGGGTCCCCATGTTACTTGCTTGAACCTCCTTGGTTTAGTTTTCACTAAGACCATATCTCTACTTCCTCAGATTGTCTGCCAAGAATGGCCTTGCTTGAAGGGGGCTGGGCTCTAAGGGACATTGCCCTAAATACATATTTATTGGGCATCTGCTATGAGCCAAATGCTATTTTATGCTCTGTGCACATAGCAGTAAAGAAGACAGATGATAACCTCTCCTTCCACCTGTCTGGCTTATGTTTTCATTGAGGAAGAGAGATAATTCATTAAGTGAGGAAAATACAGATTTTGTAAGATGGCAGTAAGTACTAAAACATACAAGTAGGGGGGGGGATAAGAATACTGGCCGTAGGGTTAAAGCTATTTTGCACAGAAGGCCACTCTAAGTCAACTATTACAGTCTGAAAACCTTAACTGCCGGTGTGATGTTCTGTGGTGGGATGGGGTGGGGGCTTTTAAGAATCTGCTGGTGAGACGGCCCTGGCACAGGAAGGAGTATGTAAATAGTGACACTCCCATGTTTCTCCTCATTTGCTACCAGAGCATTGAAACAGCAGTTCCCAGGGAACTGGAATTGAAACCTGGTGTTAGCCAAAACAGGAACTTATCTCCCAGGAAGAGATTTCCCTCATTTTTGACAACTTACAAGATCACCTTGCAGGAAAGGCTGGAGTTGAGACAGTGATGGCCAGTGATGGGCAGGACCACACCCTGACCAGGACTGATTACTTATGCAAACCTGTTGTCTTCTGCTTAAACCTAAACCTCATGTCAAGACAGCAAGACTTGTGGGTCACTGGTTTAAAAAAAAAAAAAAATCCTCTTCCCAAGATGGCGACATTGAAGAAACCTCCTTTCTCTGCCTTTTATTTTTTAAAATAGACCATGGAAGACTGGTGACTGAACTTAGGTTGATAGAGATACAGGGACCTGCCTTTGATCCTAAAAACTCCGGTATCACCGGAACCTTGATTTTCAACATTCTGGCATCAGAACGATGAGAACTAAGTTTCTGTTGTTTCAAAGTTGCCTAACTCGTGACATTTTGTTAGGAAAACAGACAGAAACCTAAGACATGTCATTTGAACAAACCCTGGAAGGAGGGAAGACTGCCAGCTATTCATGTGAGTGCCTGAGGGAATTCCAGACTGAGCAAGGAGTATACGAGGGGACACAGAGACACTCGTTTTCATCATTATAAAACTAATGATGAGGCCGGAGAGGTGGCACAGCTGTTGAGAGTGCTTCTTCCACAATCATGAAGACTAGAGTTTGGGTCCCAGAACCCATGCAACAAGCTGGATGTCCCTATAAATAACTGTGACTTCAGATCTGAGGCAGGAAGAGACAGCAGGATTGCTGATGTTTGCTGGCTTCTGGTCTAGCCAGGAAAATGAGAGCCCCAGTTCCAGGGACAGACCCTGCCTCAAAAGCAGTAAGTGGAGATGGATAGAAGACACCCAGCACTCTTTTTTTTTTTTTTTTTTTTTTTTTAAGAAAGGGTCTTACTATGTAGCCTGGCTGGCCTCAAACTTCACAGAGATCTGCCTGGCTCTGCCTCCAGAGTACATACCACCAGGCCTCATGCACTATCTTTTTAAAAATTATTTATTTATTTATATTTTGAGACAGGATTTCTCTGTTGCAGCTCTGGCTGTCCTGGAACTCACTCTGTAGACCAGGCTGGCCTTCAACTAGTAGTTGCCTGCCTCTGCCTCCTGAGGGCTGGGATCAAAGGTATGGGTCACCAACGCCAACCTCTTCATGCATTATTTTATTAAATCTTCATTATGACTTTGCAAGGTGGGCATCATCACTGACATTTTGAAGGTGAATAAGGTAAAAATATGTATGCCTTGTAAAAACTTCAAATAATTTTCTAAAACTAAAAAAAAGAAAAAGGAACTGAAAATCCTTCAGAGAAAACAAATCAAAGCTGTTTTACTATTTTCCCTAATTTTAAAAAATGTTCACAAAGATACACAAAAAACAAAACAAAAAAACAAGAAACTGGAACGATAGGTCACACACTTCTGAAACTAGCCTTTTATTTTCTCTGAGGGGTACATCTTGGTTGGTCCAGTTAACTCTTCCTACTCAGGAACTCAGGGCTAGACGACAGGCCTGGTGGTGCGTGGGGTTTGTTACTGCCAAGTTCAAGACCTGTGAGGGCAATTTAGTGGGACAGTGAGAAAAACAAAACCACACCTACACCAAACCAAACAGCCAAAGGCTGGGGCTGCAACTCAGAGGTAGGATGCTTGCCCAGTGTGTGCGTGAGGCCTTGGGTTCAGTCCCCAGCATGGGAAGGGAAAAAAAGAGAAGCAAGCTGGGCTTCTGGGAGTTTACCTTTCCCAGTTTTCTCCACGTTTAGGAGAAGGGCAGAGGACAAAAGAATCTGCAGTGTCATGCCAACAAGCTGGGGACTCAGTCCCTTCCCATTCCGTGACTATCTGGGGCATTCGCAAGGCCCAGTCCTGTTTTACTTGGACCCAGGCAGCGGTGTCAGCAACTCAGGTGACACTTAGGGACTAGCAGAAAACTCAGCGTCCGGAACCAGCTTGAGAAAGAGACTGGGGCGGACGCGCAGGGCGCCGGCGGGGGCGTGGCGCCGGCGGGGGCGTGGCACGCGATTGGTAGGCTGTCCGCGGCGTGACGCACGAGGCGCCCTGGCTCTCCTTGGCTCCGCCCCGCCCCTTCGGGCCCCCCCCCTCCGCCCTCCGCGGCCGGGGTCCCTAGCGGCGCGCGCGCGCAGAGATGGCGGAGGCGGTGGAACGCACAGACGAGCTGGTCCGGGAGTACTTGCTCTTCCGCGGTTTCACGCACACGCTGCGGCAGCTGGATGCAGAGATCAAGGCGGACAGAGAGAAGGGGTTCCGGGTGAGGGGCCGGCAGGGGCGGCGGAGACCGGTAGATAGGGGAGCGGGCCTCCCGGTCCCGCGCTGCCCTCCGGGGCGAGGGCGGCGCTGTCACTGTGCGCCGGGGGACTGCAGACATCTCAAGTCTGGCCCTGGTTGGCATAGGAGGAACTGAGGTCGGGAGGTGGCTGTGACTCGCCTGAAGTTGCTTAGTGAGTCAGGAGCATCCGGGCTCAGGTCTCTGATTCCTGGTCCAGGGCTCCGCTCCATGCCGGCCTCTCTGCAGGTGCTGGTCGATGGTTGGCCGGCGTGGCTACGACGCTTTAAGAGCCAGGGTTGAGTACAAGGCTGAGTTCTGGCAGAAGAAATATTCAAATATTGGCTCTCTGTACGGTAGTGGGAGCGAAGGGGGCTGCAGCCCGGATCGCTGGCTGGGTTCAGGTCTCTGGGGGATTATCAGGGAATCATTGGCAATTTTTATTCTGCAGTTCAGGAACACCTCCCTGCATGTTTTAAAACACAAACTTCTGGGATACCGTTTTCCATTTGAGAGGTGCTTGGAAGTTCTTTGCTTATGATGTGTACGTTTGTATGTACTGAGTTAAATTGGTCCTGGCCAGATGAATTGAGGGAGGTGGTGAGCTACTGGCTGGAAGTAAGGATATTGGTTCCTGCCACGCGAGGTTAGTACTTGGTGGCAAAGCAAAGCATCTCCCTCCTCAGACAGCAGTGTCCTGATCTACTTGTAAAACAAAGGAGCTGGGTGGACATTGGTATCCAAAACAGTTTTCAGATTGTCTACTCTGGTGTGACGGTCTTTGGCTGAAGGGAGCAACCACCCAGGCTTGGGTGAGACTTTGATGACCTGTAGGAGCCAGTAATCATGGTGTTCCGGGGAATCCTGAAATTTTGGAGACGGTCTAGGTCTAATATGTTTTCACTCTTATTTATTTTTACAATGTGAGGCAGTCAAGACTGAAGTTGAAGTGATGTTGCCAAGTTGGTCAAAGAGATCCAACATCTGTAGCCAAAGCTCTTGCTTACTTGAAATTTCTGAGCTTACTAGAGGGTCAAGCCATGTATCTAATATCAGAAAATAATTTGAAAGCTGTTATGTTAACATATCTTGGAAATTTTATAGATTGCCAACTGATGTATATGTGCTTTTTGTTTTGTTTGATTTTTGTTTCCTGCTTTGGTTTTTTCCAGGCAGGGTTTCTCTGTGTAACAGCTCTGGCTGTCCTGGAACTAGCTCTGTAGTCCAGGCTGGCCTTAAACTTGCAGAGGTCTGCCTGCCTCTGCCCCTGCCCCTGCCTCTGCCTCTGCCTCCCAAGTGCCCCACCACTGCCTGGCTTGATGTATGTGTTTTTACCTCTGGGAGCCACAGGAAGAATACAGAGTTTGTATTATGGGTGGTGAGTTGGGAACGCCCTGTCTTTGGCCACCTCCAGTGACGCTTCTCTCTCCAGGTGGACAAGATTGTGGACCAGTTGCAGCATTTGATGCAGGTGTATGACTTGGCCGCCCTTCGGGATTATTGGAGCTACCTGGAGCGCAGGCTCTTCAGCCGTTTGGAGGACATATATAGACCCACCATCAACAAACTCAAAACCAGCCTGTTCCGCTTTTATCTTGTCTACACAATCCAGGTGCTTCTTGCTTTTGACTGTTTCCCTGTCCCCTATGTCTCATAATCTGTAGATCGTCTGATTTGTTTACCCCAGTTCTATGTCCCATTGGTTTTAAGCAAGTAAATTTGTATAGCATTTTAAAGAATATAAACTTAGAATAGTAAAAAAATGTAGCTGTAGCTGGGTAGTGGTGGCACCTGCATTTAGTTCCAGCACTTGGGTGGATCTCTGAGTTTGAGGCCAGCCTGGTTCATAGAGTGAGTTCCAGGACAGCCAGGGCTGTACAGAGAAACTCTGTCTCAAAAACAAACCAAAACAAAATGTAGCTGATTTGGGGGACTAATTTTGGTTATTTGAACATCATGCAGGGGTTAGTTTTCAGGATGGCATTTGTCATTAGAACCTCAGTTCATTTTTGTTTTGAAACTGGGTCACTGTATCCCAGGGTGGCCTCAAGGTAATTGAGGATAACCTTGAACTTCTGACCTTTCTGCCTCTGTATTTCAAGTGCTAGGTGTACAGGTGTGTCACCATGCCTGGTTTTATTCGGTGCCAGGGGTTGAATGTAAGACTCTGTGCATTCAAGACAAATGTTCTCCCAACTGAGTGAGTTATATCCCTAGCCCCAGAACTTCAGAATAAACTAGCTTTGGAATGAGAAAAGAGTGATGATTTCCTTTTTATTGTGGAGTTTGTAGATAGAGTTTTGTCGATGGCTTGACAGGAGATATTCAAAGGTTGTCTGCTTGGCAACAGCCAAGAACCTGACCTGTGGACTTGTCTCTTTCCCCTCCCTTGCAACCTTCTTTGTATCTTGGCAGACAAACAGAAATGACAAGGCACAGGAATTCTTTGCAAAGCAGGCCACAGAACTCCAGAACCAGGCTGAATGGAAGGATTGGTTCGTCTTGCCCTTCTTGCCTTCCCCAGACACCAACCCCACCTTCGCTACCTACTTTTCTCGACAGTGGGCCGACACTTTCATTGTTTCTCTGCACAACTTCCTGAGTGTTCTCTTCCAGTGCATGCATATCCTTCCTGCTACCTGAGGCTGTGTCCCAGTCTGAGTACCCAGACACGGTGATGAGAGGCCACTGTTCATGATGCAGCCATTTCTTTCACAAAACACCCCAAGATCACTGATGTGGGTCATGTGAGGGGCTGGACAAATCGTTGTTATTTTTGTCAGGAGTCCAGAGTCATAATTCTTAGTTCTGCAGCTGTGCTGTCAGTGACAGCTGAAATGCACAGGCAGGGAAGTTGACAGCTTCTGGATACTGGTACCTGGCTCTGTCCATCGGCTCAAGGGTTAGGAGCAGCCAGCCTTGAGAGTACCCTTTCTGTATGTGGCACAGGTTTCTGGGGGGGGGGGTGTCGCTTACCTTTGGACTTTGGTGGCAGATGAAAACACTTCTTGGGCTGGAGCTATCTGCCTGAGTTTGTGTTTGGGTTACTTTCTGAGACAGTGACCTCCGTGTGCCTCACCTTGCCAGGGTATAGAGTAGCTTTAAGACTATGTATTCGGTTGTTTGAAAGACAGTGGGAGGGACAGAAAACATCACTGTAACTCGCTGCCTACAACTATTGCTGAAGGCCCAAGATCTGATGTGAGAACAAGTCTCATTGTTCATGCTTTCTAGGCTGAAGATCTATGAGAGAAGGGCGTCTCATTTGAAATGGCACTGCCTGGTGAGGCACTGATAAATTTGGGCGTGGTAGAGGTCCACCCACTGTGGCTAGCTGTGTTGGGCTCTGGGAAGGACATTTTCTGATGGACGTTCCTGCCTTTGCTTCCCTTATTCCTGTTGTGGATAAGTGTGAATCAGCCTTTATTAGATCTGCCTTTCTCTTCTCCTTCCTGTTCCTCTTGAGGACTTTCCAAAGAACTTACATGGCCACACGGGCCCTCCAGGGCAGCTGGAACCTGTTGCTCATTATCTTTTCAGTACAAAACAGGTCATGACCCTGCAAAGTAGGTCATGCACATTGGAACTACAGTTTGCTTTCCTAAGACAGGCTCTACCTGCTCTGTGATTCCAGTGGGACGCTGGGCAGCAGCTGAGAAGGACCAGTACCCTAAGCTAGAGTGTGGGCATTCATGGGCTGTGTGTGGCTATTCAGTCTGCAGAATGGATTTTCCATCTAATTTTCTGCCAGGGAGAGATCCAGCATGGAGAAGTGGCTGATCCTGCTTCCAGCTTTGTTTTTAGCTGAGTTGTTGGCAATGGCCTTGCTAAAGCTGAGACTGTGGAGTCTGCTGAATACTAGCTCTTTACCACTGGTGTTGGGGGAAAAGGCCTGAGTTTGGATTATGTCTTATGCAAGGGCTGGCCAGGCAGTTTGTCATGTGTCTCTGAGTTCAGCAGAGTCAGGTGGTCTGGAGTAGCAGGTCCAGAGGCTGGAAGAGACTCTTTCCTTTCCACAATGCCCTTTCTGTCCTCTGTTCCCTGTGGCTTGCTGGGAAGGACTTTGAAATCATTCTGGGCAGACTCATTCTTTAACTCTGTGTACCAGTCCCTGTGATCCTGAACTTCGATGCGGAGTGCCAGAGGACCAACCAGGTTCAAGAAGAAAATGAAGCTCTGCGCCAGAAGGTTTGTTCTGAGCTGGCTGGGAAACTGGGAAGCACTTCTGCTTTTGGGTAGCAGTGGAGATCTGGTTAAATATAGAAAAGGTGAACTGTTCTCAGATGAAAAGTGAGTCACCAAGCTTGGGGATCTGGGGCTATGCCAGCCCTGATAACCAGAGGTGAGGTGAATGTTTGAAATCAGTGTGCTGCATGAGCAATATGGTAACAAGAACAAACTTGTCAAAAGAAAAAGACAGTGTGCGTTTTGCAATTCCGCACACCTTGGCTGTTTTTATCTCTTTTTCTTTTAAATTATGTGTGTGATACGGGCATGTGGGTGTAGGTGCCCATGCAGGCCAGAAGAGGGTGTCAGATCCCTCGGAGCTGGAGTTACAAACCTGTGACCCACTGATGGGGGTACTCTGGTCCTCTGCAAGGTCAGTTCACTCTTAACCACTGAGCCATTTCTCCAGCCCCCATCTGTCAGTTATCCATCCAAGCTTTTTCCTTATGTAACCACACATACACTGTTTATAACCCACATAAAATTGTTCTGATTCAGCTACATACTTGATAAAAGACTAGCTCCAAGACACCTATGCTTGCCTTTACATTTTGTCCAAGGAGTCTCCCCATCTTGAAATGAAGTTCTGTGTGTGTCAGAGATAGTTTTGGAAAAAGGAAGTTTATAAGCTATTTGGGGGTTTAAGATTCTTTGATGCTGCATCATTGGTTGTGTTCAGGAAAGGACTAAAGATGCCGTAATACCATAATGCATTAAAAATGTTTTTCTCTGCAAGTTTCAAAGGCCCATTTTGCAGATTCCAAACCTCAAAGCAGGGTTTCCTCCCAAGGAATTCAGGAAGAAACAAGTCAAGCAATAAGAGGAAGTAAATCGAATGATAAAAAGAAAAAAAAAAAAAAAAACAGTGGTTTTGGATGTCTGAGGGTGACTGGCTTTCTCAACCCCCAGAAGTCCATTATCAGCGTGACTCTTTGATTTCCCCACTGTTTGATGAGCAGAAGTGCTTCTTTCAGCTGGGTTTGGATGTGGCGTGTCTAGGAAGCTCCTCAGTGGAGGGAAGGTCACTGGCTAACTGGCCTTCGCCCCTCCATAGCTTTTTGCCTTGCAAGCTGAAATCCATCGGCTGAAGAAGGAAGACCAGCAGCAAGAGGAGGAAGAGGCCTTGGTCCAACACAAACTGCCCCCTTATGTCTCCAGCATGGACCGCCTTGGGGACTCAGAGCTGTGAGTGTGCTTGAGGGTTTAAGGTCGGAGCAGGGATGGAGGGGCTGCTGTCTCTGCTCTTCTGTCCCCTGATCTTTCTGTGGTCCGAGTTTCACGCTGACTTCCTCACTGGTGGGCCCCTGGGTCTGCTGAGGGAGAATTGCCAGAGAGGCCTTTGGCACACCTGGGTCCGAGTTGTGCAAGTAAAGTCCATACTCTCCAAGGTTCTCCTGGGACGGGGAACTACACATTCTTGATGGTGCAGTCCAGCGAAGCTACTTGGTAGGGTGGAAGGACTGGTCACCACAGGTGGGGCTGTTCCTCAGGAGAAGCTGCTGAGGGTGTGAAGAGGCCTGCAGTCTGGGAGAGAAGTTAGAGTGACCTTAAAACAGCAGCCAGTGAAAGCAGAAGGCTGAGGTGAGGGAGAGAGGCAGTGACTCTGTAGCTGGAGGTCAAGTGCTGACCCGAGACGTAATGAGAAGGTTTTTGTTAGATGCGTGGAGAAGTATAAGGAGACATACAGGGTTCCTGTCAGTGGCACATACTATTCCAGCGCATAGTAAATGGCACTCAAACATGCTCAGTGTTTGCATCCCATCACGTCTTTCTCCAACTCACGCTACTGGGATTAACGCAGTCAGGTGCTCGTAGCATGTGTGGCCAGCAGCCGTCAGACAATGCATTCCTCCTGAGCTTTCCTGGGCCCCTCTAAGAGCCACTTTGAGACCAGATGAACTTCTGGTTCTTTGTTCTGGAAACGGTACCAAAGATCATGCCACACCTTCAAGTTCAGGCCTTAGAACCTAGCCGAGGCCCTTGTCACTAACCTTGGCTGGGAGTTCTGTGTTCTTGGATCTTCCTCGTTCCCCTCCAGCCCCTAACACTGTGGTATGTTTACTTGGCCAGAGCCATGGTGTGCAGCCAGAGGACTGCCTCCCTCTCCCAGTCGCCTCGAGTGGGCTTCCTGTCTTCACTGCTGCCTCAGAGTAAGAAGAGCCCTTCAAGGTTGTCACCCGCTCAAGGCCCTCCTCAGGCTCAGAGCTCAGCCAAGAAAGACTCCCTCAGCAGTCAGGTAAGTGTGCTTGCCTTTGTAGTGCTTGCGAGGGCACTTCCGCCACTGTCTCATTCTCAGGCCTTCACCCAGGACTTCTTGTCACACAGGGACTTACGGGCCCTTTTTCAGGGAAAATTTTTGGATGTGCTATGAGATCCCAAATTCATTTCTCATTTCTTTCTTCTTCCTTCCCTGCATTTTTCCTCCCGCCAACCTTTTAGACCAGTGATATCTTTGCAGCACAAAAAACAGAGATAAAACTGTAGAGGAGGAATTGAAGGGAAAACCCCAGAAAACCCACCTAACGAACCCTATTGCGATTTTACCCCTGGCTGGCAGTGTAGGGCATGATTCAGAGATGGAGGGCAGCGTGTGTGTGGACATACCTAGGCCCTTGCTCTTGGCCTCCCAGCCCCACGTAGCTGTGTCTACCAGCTTCCCTGCACCTCTAGGACAGCTTCCAGCCTGCCATTCTCCATTAGTAAAGTGGCAGGTGGTAGCAGAGAATAGGTGTGGAAGGGTCCCTTCCCTTTGCTCAGGTGTCCCGTGAACTCATGAGGGGTTTCAAGTGTTTAGGCAGCTCAAGTGTGAAATCTGACAGTTAGGGAATTTTGAATTTTCAGTGAGACAAACAAGGGGCTGGCCATACAGTAAATCAAAGAGCTGTCCGTAAGTCTGAGTCTTTCACTTAAATGGTGGTGTTTGCTGATTCTGCAAAGGGTTTCTACCATCCTTCACTGTAATGCTGTTGGTAAAATGCCTTTGCTGCCAACTTATGTCCAGAGCAGCCAAGAGTCCCACTGAGGGGTTTTCCTGGTGGAGTCTCTCTGAATTCAGAGTTCCCTGCGTTTGGAAATGCCTGATAGAATGCCTGTTTTAGCATTCTTGAGAGATGCCTGCAGGTTTATTTTAGACCTCGATTTGTCTTTTTATGTGTTTTTACTGGTTACTGAGAGGGCAAATTGACACAGTCTATACCTTCTCCTCCACCTCCCTGGGCTTGAGTTGTAAATGGTGGAGTCTGCTTGTGCCCTGCATGCTGGGAGTCTGCACCAGATGACCACAGGACTGTGCATGAGTTGATAGTATTGAGCTGGACATTGAGTGAGACCATGGGGGACACAGCATGGGCTCTGGACTCAGGCAGCTTGCTTTTTACTTCAGGCACGTTGTTTAAACTCTCCCCAGTTTGCTTGGGATAATTAGTAGTGCTGACTCCTTAGGGGAAGAAGAGAGCCACAGAAGTGCCCCTGGTATCAGCAGTGCCCAACAGATGCTAAACAGTAAATTTTGGTAGGAGCTAAGCTCCTGAAGGCCCTAGGAATCAGCTTTGAGATCTCAAGGACTGTCAATGCTGTGTGACAGTCACCTTGGCATCCCTGAGGGTGGAGACAGTTACAAATCAGTCAGGCAACCAGGACTGTCTCTGCAGTTGCCTTTCTGAAAGTTCAAGTCTTTGAAGTCAAACTTTGGGTCTTTTAGAATGCGGCTACACACGCTCTGCTGTTTGCTTCCTGGGTCTCTATCAGCCAGCAGCATTTTAGAAGCTTGATAGATGCTGGGTGGAGCATTGAGTCTCTTGAAATCCAGCCTTACTCGGATTGAAAGCAAACACAAAGACTGCTTTGGATAAGCCTGTGGCCATGGTTTTGATAAGTTCAGGAATTACGATCATGTAGTAAGTTTGAATGGCATGGTGTATTTTTTTTTTTTTTTTTCACAGTTCACAGCCAAAGGAAAGGGTAAGAATGTGCAGTCTGTAGGGAAGCATTTGTTAGCTTGCCTCTAAAACACAATCGAACCAAAGTTTGATCACTGTGTTGTATATTCACAGTGAGCTTTCCAGATCCTTAATGGAGGCCACATCTGTCTACAGTCTGAAAAAAAAATTGACCAAGGCATTTTCTTTCTATTATTATTTTAATTTTTGTATGTATGTGACTCTTTGCAGTGCATGTGTACGTGTGTGTGTGTGTGTGTGTGTGTGTGTGTGTGTGTGTGTGTGTGTGTGTATTGAGACAGAGAGAGATTAGCATCCAGTGTCTTTTCTCTGTCGCAGTGTCTTACTGAGCCTGGAGTCACCGTGGAGTCAGGGAACCAACCTCCAGTTCTCATGCTCTCATGGCAGGCGCTCTGCCCACTGAACCATCTCCTGTGTGTTGTTTTCAATTGGTGGTAGGGTATTTAGGCTCAGCCCTTGTTCCAATTCTAAAAATAACTGGTAGATTTGAGGTTCAAGGGAACAACAGGATTTTGGAGCTGTAAGTAGACTTCAGAGTCTCCACTCTCCCCTGTCCTACTACACATCAGAGTGGAGCCTCCTGCACTGTTGTTCTCACTGCTGCCTAAGCTGGGCATTTGCTTGACAGAAGCTCTTAGTGCAAGCCCCTTAACTCGCCTTTGATGACCTTAGCTTGTTCCCCAGGCTACTTGTTTAGCGCAACCCTTCTCTTCCCCTGACGAGCTTCTCTGTCTACCCCACTCTGTTTACTCCTGCTGCCATGACTTGATAGCCGTCCCTGGGGTCTGGTGTGGACTATCTAATGTCTCTGTCCTTGTCATAACTCATGTTCAGATAGTGTTGTAGATTTCTCTTTCACCACTGTCAAATGCAGTATGTGGTTGGGGCACTTCCTGTAACGTGACGTATGTTTCTGTGGACTCCGCAGGCACTGCTGCTGGCCTCCGCACTAGCTTGCTTGGCCAGTGCCTGTTAGGCTCAATCTTTTCACACAATGACTGTCCCAGAATTCTCTTTTCCTTTTTGCTATTAAAGGATGAGCACACAGAAAACATAAACAGTATTTTATTGTTAAACAAGCCACATATAAAATTATTAGACTTTCCTACTTTAAATATTATTTACATATAGTGTTGTAAATTTTGTTCACAGTGTTTTGCCTGCTTGTGATAGGTCATTGAAATTATGATCACTGTTACTGCAATGGTCGTAAAATTATTGTTATTGTTGCTATTAGTATTATTAGTGAGATGGAGTCCCACACAGTACCTCAGGCTGGCCCCAAACTTTGACAATTCTTCTGCCTTAGCCTTCCAAGTGCTGCGATTACAGGGCAGAGCCATGACATCTGGCTTCATACTGTGTGAACACACACTCTCCAGGCTTTCAGTGGAAATCTGGAGGCAGAAGTGAGGGAACCACAGTTCCCAAAGTCCTTTGGGCTCTGAAACTGCAAGAGCCAGCAGTTGTCTGTCGACAATAGCTGGCAGGCTGGGAATCTTCTCTGCTGCACCCTTCCCTTGAGTAATAATTCTGGGCCTTTCACACACACTTAGTGAGGGCAGGTGGGGATTACCTGAGTGTGGAGATAGCCCTTATTTGACTGTCATGTAAAGAAAGAAAGCATCCACAACCTTTGCAAATTACCCCTTCCCCTGATGAGACCCAAGTGGTAAGGACAGCTGGCCTGGGCCTGTGTCCATGGAGCGGGGTGGTTGGGAAAGGATGCTTGTCTACAGTTTGTATGTTATGAGACCCTGTCTCCCGGATGACCTTGGCCTTCAGGTGAGACTGTTTCCCACCAAAGCTGAACAGCTCTCTAGGAAGAACTGTGTGATTTTTGGAATCCTTCTGTGTCTGCTGTGGCACTGACAAGTCACAGTGTATCTGTCTCCAATAGGAGCAAATCACAAAAGACAGGCTACAGACAGACACCTCTCCTGAACTGTTGGGAGCCAGGTAAATTATGAATGTATAGAATTTAGATCACTGGAATGTTATATGGATCCACTTGTTAGGATTTTGTTTTTTAAGATCTATTTTTATTTTATGTGTGTTTGTCTACATGTATGTATTTGCAACACATGTATGCCTGGTGCATGCAGAGGCCAGAAGAGGGTGTTGGGCACCCTGGGATTGGAGTTACAGATGGTTGTGAGGCCCTTTGGGGGTGCTAGGAACTGAACCTGGGTTCTCTACAAGAGCAGCAAGTGCTCTTAACCACTGAGCTTCTCTCCAGCCCATCCAGTATTTGGGATTTTTGTGAGGTTTGTCCTTTCCAGTGACCAGTTACGTCATGGAAACATTCTTAAGGTTGCACGCATTTATGCTTTGACATACATTTACCTGCTTACTAAACTGTAAAGTGCTTCGTGGGCAGCTGCCTCCCAGAGATATCTGCCATATTGGTATCTCATGCCCACTGCAGTTAGAGCTGACGGACGCTGTCTTCTCTTCCTCAGCCACAGCCGAGAGGTCAAGCTGAGGCCCTTTTTCTCTTGGTATCACTGCTCTTTTGTTGAAAGGCCTCTCTGCTTATCTTACTCTACGTCTGTCCCGCGCTAACCGCCTCGCCAGCAAAAACAACACGGGGACACTAATCAGGATCCTTCTGCAGTAAAGCTTTAATGCCTCTTGAGAGGAAGAGCATAGCTTACAAAATGGAGACCCTGAACGCCCAAAAACCCTCCTTATATAGGCTGGCAACCGTCGCCTCAGGAGTGTTACACTCTAACTGGCTGAAACCCTCGGACCATGTGACGTCAGCTGATCGAACCATATGACGTCACGGGAGGGGCGGAGACTAAGGGCAGGAAAGTTACAAAGTTACCTAGTGCGCATGCGCACAGCTTCCAACGGCTCCTTACATAAGCACCGGCTCCTAACATACGTCTATTGTTCATACCCATTTGTATTTTCATTTTGGAAAATACAAGTTCTACGGCCCTGGTGTGGTAATATATTGGACCCCCCCTCCCTGCCTTCCTGATTTGTGAGGGAAGGATTCCCTTTTATTTCCTTTTTCTTTTCCTTTTAAAGATAAAATTATTATTTGTGATCATTATTACTATTATTATTATTATTGTGTGTGTGTGCACCTGTCCACATGAACACACACCACAGCAAGTGTGTGGAGGTCAGAGGACAATTTTCAGGGACTAGTTGTCTCCCTCCACCATGGGGTCTGGGGATTTAACTCAGGTCATTGGGCTTATGTGACAAGTGCTTTTCCGCTGGAGCCACCATCCTCTGGGTCTTCCTGCTGAGTGCTCGGCATTGGCTGGGAGAATCATGGGGCAGGGAGGGGCTTCAGCTGGAGAATGAGCAGCCTCTGTACCATCTGTAAGAGGCCGTCTGAACTGAGCCCCCTCGAATCCTTGTAATTAAGATGGGCTGTGTCTGAGCAGTAGAGTTTAACCATGCTTGCCCTCCAGGGTTTATAGCAGACCAGCATATGTCTTTCTTTTTGTCTGGAGGGGAACACTCATGAATGAAGTTGATTCTCTGTGTGTGAATACAGGAGAGGAGAAACCACAGAAGAGGAGTGCTTCTGCCTATCTGTTATCAGTTGGCTATGCAGTCTTAATCCATAATAGACCCTTCCTCCCTCTGCTCTTCTATTTCACACCAAGTCCCTAGCCATGTCTTTAGCTTATTTTTGTCAGGGTTCCTGCACAGCCTGTGATTTAGCTTACCTAGTGCTTTGTGTGTTGATGTTTGTACAGGTACCTGTGTGTACAGATGCATGTGTGTACAGGTGCCTGTGTGTGCAGGCGCCTGTGTGTAGGTGCCTGTGTGTGCAGGCGCTTGTGTGTACAAGTGCATGTGTGCACAGGTGCCTGTGTGTGCGGGTGCCTGTGTGTACAGATGCATGTGTGTGCAGGTGCCTGTGTGTAGGTGCCTGTGTGTACAGATGCATGTGTGTACAGGTGCCTGTGTGTAGGTGCCTGTGTGTACAGGTGCCTGTGTGTGCAAGTGCATGTGTGTGCAGGCACCTGTGTGTAGGTGCCTGTGTGCGCGGGTGCCTGTGCGCACGGGTGCATGTGTGTGCAGGTGCCTGTGTGTAGGTGCCTGTGTGCGCAGGCGCCTGTGTGCGAGGGTGCCTGTGCGCACGGGTGCATGTGTGTGCAGGCACCTGTGTGTAGGTGCATGTGTGCGGGTGCCTGTGTGCACGGGTGCATGTGTGCGCGGGTGTCTGTGTGTAGGTGCCTGTGTGTGCGGTGCCTGTGTGCGCGGGTGCCTGTGTGCACGGGTGCCTGTGTACGCAGTGCCTGTGTACTTTACATGGAGGCCAGAGGATAACTTTGGGTGTCATTCCTCAGATACCATCCACCTCTTTTTGAGGCAGGGTTTCTCAACTGGCCTAGAACTCATTGAATAGGGTAGAGTGGCTGGCCATCGAGCCCCAGGGATCTCCTGTCCCTGCAGCCCCAGCCCTGGGATTATATGCACATACTGCCATGCCAGGCTTTATTGTACTTTATTTTTAAACTGTGGGTTGTAGGGCTCACCTCAGGTCCTCATACCTGTGCCGGGAGTCATCTCCGCAGCCCCCCCTCCCCCTGTTCTCACCCCTTCACCTAGGTTTGTTTGCGTTACTCTTTAGGACCTGAATACGCCACTCAGTCCTGTAACCATTTGCTTTCTTCTGGGACATCCAGTGGCCAGCATGTCTTGCCTCAGATCCTCTGTCCCACACATGGGCACAATTCCCTTTGGATATTCTGAGATATGTTCCCAGGGCCAGTCTGTGTCTCACTGTGTGCTACAATCCCTTTGTCTTCACTCATCCTAGTGGAGTCACTTTTTCTCCTAGACTTTTTATCACAGGAGTGTGGCCAACCATGGAAGTCCATGATGAGCCCAGCATGGTGGATCTTTTCCCACTTCCTTTACTTTCTGTTAAATGAAATTGCCAGCAAAATAGTTCCTCGGGCGTTCTGCTTATATGGGGCAGGTATCTGCAGTCTAGGAATGTGGAACGCAAACTATCCAGGGTGGGGTGTTTGTTGGGTTTTGTTATATCTGTCTTCCAGTACTAGGGGCCAAATCCAGGGCTGTGCATACAACAGGCAAGCACTCTACCACTAAGTCCCCAGGCCTTTAAAACTATTGCATACGATCATCTTTATGCTGTGTGTATAAAAAGTATACAAAGCATCAATGCATTTCCTGTTTAGATGTGGGTCACATCCCCAAGACATTTCATAATATGTCTGCAAATATTCTGAAGCCTGAAAAAATGAAACCCAACACACATGTGGTCTTCAGCTTGGTGGATAAGGAACACCCAACCTGTCATACAACGAAGAGAGGTGATGTTAGAGCTGTCCTGGCAGACACTCAGTGCCCTGCGGCCTCAGTCAGCCACCAGCACATAGTTGTCAATAGCCAGGGCCCAGGCAGGCTGCCAGCTGCTGTCAAATGAGGATTATAGTACGAAGGAGGCCTGACGGTTGAATGGATGAAACTCTCAAAGGGGCTGAGTCTCCTGGTGGGCAGGTGTCATCATCTAGTGAGTGCACAGTTCTTCCGGCATCTTCTGTCCCTCACTCTAGTGTCCTGTACTTACAGAGAGTCTCAGCAGGCATTTTAGGAATTTGTTTGAATTTCTTCACTTTCATTGTATTGTGGCTTCTCTTTCACTTATGTTTTTAGCCCTTTTGCTCCTACTCACTTCCTACCTCACCGACCAGTTGAAAAGATAACGTAAAGAACGCTTTCTTCCCTACAGTCTCCGTTTGGGTTTTCTCATTTTGTGTTTCCATCAGGAGTGGTTGAGAGTTCCTGCTTCTCCATAGCCTCACTAGCAGCATCTGGTGCCCAACCTTGGAGCTATGGGCCAGCGTGATGTGTATAAAATGGAATCTCAGAACACATTAAAAAAATTAAAACGTGTGTGTGTGTGTGTGTGTGTGTGTGTGTGTGTGTGTGTGTGTGCGCGCGCGCGCGCATGAGAGAGAGAGAGAGAGAGGGAGAGAGAGAGAGAGAGACAGACAGACAGACAGACAGACATGTGCATGCATGTTCAGCACTGGTGTGGCAGTCAGGGCCAACCTTGGGGAGCTACTCCTTGCCCTCTGGTAGATTTGTGTTGCTGCCCTGCAGTCACACTGTACCACTGTCTTCACCCCCCCCCCCCCACTGCTGATGGAAAGGGGAGCGATGTCTTGGGGTTGGTGGAGAGCACTAGATTCCTCCTTTCCCCCTAGACTTGGGCCTTACCACTCTTAGAATGAAAAAAAAAAAAAAAAAAGCCAGAAAAATGTCATTTGCCTTTCCTTTCTAATTTATCTTACACAGAGATCCTTGAGTTTCCAGATAAGTTCTCTTAAAAATGTCTGGTAGTTCAGTCATTTTTAAACCAGTGATTTAGTGGATCTGGCCTTTTTGTTTGTTGTATTTTGCTGCTCTTGAGATCAAACCCAAGGCTTACTGTCTGCTAGACAAGTGCTCTGCCACAGAGCCCACCAACAGGCAGCTTAGTCCTGAAGTTGGACCCAAACAACAGACTGTATTGTATTTCTTTTTCACTGTAGAGGAGATTGGCTGATGTGTATGTGTGTATTTCGTATTGTCTAAATGTTGTTATGTTACATATAATGTTGATATTACCCAGTGTGGGACCTGGCCTGCTAGTAAATACTGGGCTCCTAAACTGTAACAAAATTTGATGATTGCTGTTGGGTCGAAAGGATTCTCTCTGCTTCTGTGAGAGCACAGACTGAGGCCAGTGGGTGACTGGGCCAGGAGGAGCTCAGTCTAGAGGCCTGCCTGACTGGTTTGAACCTCCTGCCCAGGCCAGCCTGGGAGCTCCCCAGCATTTGTATCCTTCCTGGTCCAACGTCACCGCCTACACAGCCTGGAAGAGACTCTTCACAGACTGTTTGTCATTCTCTAGGCTACCAAGGGAAAGGACCCAGTGTCCGGGGCCAAGGATGGGAAGAGCCTTCTGAGCGGACCAGTGCCTGGGGATGCCAGCTGGACACATCAGCGCCAACGGCGTCTGCAGGACCATGGCAAGGAGAGGAGGGAGCTGCTCTCCACCTCCTCCTCCCAGGTATAGGGTTCCCAGGCTGCTGAGGGACTCTTTGGGTTTCCTCTGAGTTCTGCTGCCAGGCAGGGGCTGCGCTGGCCTGGTTGGTTGTTATCACACTGGGGTTTGGGTTCTGTTTTGCCTGCTTTTCTCCTGGTAGCATTTCCTCAAGTGGGGCCAGAAAGGTCTCTATGAGTTCTGAGGACCCCAATATACCAGTCCTTCCCACGGGTGACCTGTGTGTGGCAGCATGGGACTGGAGACTTGATCTCCTCAGAGTCTGACACAGTAGCTCACAGCATCGCTTTGTTCTGCTCCCCCAGAGTCCCTGCTGAGGGGCTATTGTGCTGACAGCCATGTACTTGCTTAGTAAGATGCTACAGCCATATCATCCCTATGGAGAGCCCTGGAGACAGGGGTCTCTTGCTCTGAGAATGTGAGATAGCATCTGTTCTTGCTGGCAGTGTAAGCTGTTTCTGTCAAAAGCCCAAGTGACTTACCGGCTCACTCTCTTGTATACTTTCTCCCGGTCTGGCCCTGTTGTCTATTTAAGGGATTGTGGGGAAGGACTCTTGGTACCACAGGGACGCAGATGCTGGGCTGATGTGGAGGTTGTCAGGCCTCTCCATGCCTGACCACTGGCCTCGGTTTCCTTGGTCCCCTTATCAGGAGGAGATGCTGGCTGGCATGGGTAAACTGCCATACCCAAGTTCTCCCCTCTGCCAGCCGGTGCCCTAAGGTGCCTAGCTTCTGCTTCAGTCCAGTGTCCACAGCTGTGAGTGGTAGCATTAAGACATAAGTCAGGGATAAGCTGTGAGCCACTCGGCACAGGGGCTAACCACAGTCAACTCTCGTTAAACCCTGTGCCCTACCTGTGCCGGCTAGTTTCATGTCATCTTGACACACGTTACAGTCATATGAGGGAGTGAACCTTGATTGAGTAATTACCTCCATAATACCAGGCTTTAGGCAAGGCTGTAGGGCATTTTCTTAATTAGTGATTCATTTGGGAGGACCTAGCCCATCATGGATGGGGCCACCCCTAGGCTGGTGGTCCTCAGTTCTGTAAGAAAGCAGGCTGAGCAAGTCCTATGGAGCAAACCTGTAAGCAGCACCTCTCCATGGCCTCTGCATCAGCTCCTGCCTCCAGGTTCCTGTCTTGACTTCCTTTGATGAAGAACAGTGAAAACTCGGAAGCCAAATAAACCCTTTGCTCCTCCACTTGCTTTGGTCATGGTGTTTAAATCACAGCAGTTGTCAACTTAAGACAGAAACTTGTACCAGGATAGAAGGGTATTGCTGTGACAGCCTGGCCATATTATTTTGGGGAGGATTGTGGAAGAACTTTGGAACTTTGGATGAGAAGACCCATCAAGTATTCAAAGCTTGGTGAGCTGTTCTGTGAGAGCTTGGAAGAAATGAATGTTAAGAGAAATGCAGACGATGCAGTTTCTGAAGGAAGTTTGACAGTTACTTAAAGACTATCAGGGCCATTGTGTATTTGCTATTTTGAATGAAGTGTTTGTGTTTTGGTCAGTTGGGGCCAAAGAGTCAGCTGTGATCTACAAGAGACCAGCACCATTGAACAGACACCTTTGCTCTCCCAGGACAATTGATGCTGGTCAGCTGAGAAATTAGCCATGATTAAGAAGAGACCAGCATCACTGAGGTGAAATCTTCTGGGAAATGTTTTCTGAGAGTCACCACCAGAAGCTGTGTTCCAGGGCCAGTCAAGGTTGTATCCCGGGCTGGTAACCAAACTTGGTAGTTAAGACTCACATAGGTGGTACTGGTTTTGAAGGCATGCAGGGGTCACAGAGAGCTGCTGAGGCTTGGCGCTGGAAGAGGCCAGGAGAGGCCACTGGTGAAGGTGCAGCCTCAGTTGCAGTTGAAGCCCTATGATTGAAGGGGTCATTAAGAGAAGTTGAGGCTTGACACCATGAAGTGAGTCCAGGAGAGGCTATTTGTAGCAGAGACCCCAGCAATTTGGAGATGCTAGTACCATGGGACAACCACTAAGAACAGCAGCAGCAGAGGAGTGGAGCCTGCTAGAGCTCAGAAGACCAGCTATGTGTACTGCAGAGGGTGGAGCCACAGAAGCCTGTTGGAGGAGCCCAGAACTTCACGAGTAAATCCCAGATGTTGGACATTGAGTTATTTATATTCTTGGAGTTTGGTTTTGCTTTGTTCAGATTGGGACTGTGCCCTGCTTCTTTCCTCTTGAAGTAAGAAATTATTTGTTTTTGAGTTTACAGGAGCTCACAGCTGGGAGACTTTTAAACTTTTAAAAAATAGATTCTGGAGTTTTACAGAACTTTGGGTTTTAAAAGAGGCTAGATATTTTTAGAGAGAGACAACTTCCAAAGTGTTTGAATTTGTAAGGCTGTGGGACTTTTTAAGTGTATGAAATGTTTTATATTATGATGCCTTTATTAATGTGAGATCTTGGTTATGAACAAAAAAGGAAAAGTTGTGGCTTAATAGTGCTGTGTTTGTGTGTCAAGCTGACAAGGGGTCAGTTGTGCTGGTTAGTTTTTTTTGTTTTTTTGTTTTTTCCCAAGACAGGGTTTCTCTGTGTAGCTTTGGAGCCTAT
The DNA here is from genome assembly GCF_003668045.3 of Cricetulus griseus. Lineage (NCBI taxonomy): Eukaryota > Metazoa > Chordata > Mammalia > Rodentia > Cricetidae > Cricetulus > Cricetulus griseus. The sequence goes on from NW_023276806.1 coordinate 193,043,409, forward strand.
CCTGGCACTCTCTCTGGAGACCAGGCTGGTCTTGAACTCACAGAGATCCACCTGCCTCTGCCTCCTGAGTGCTGGGATTAAAGGTGTGCGCCACCAACGCTCGGCCTGTGCTGGTTAGTTTTGTGTGAACTTGACACAAGCTAGAGTCATCTGAGAGGAGGGAACCACGACTGAGAAAATGCCTCCATAATATCGGGCTGTAGGCAAGCCTGTAGGACAGTGGTTCTCAACCTTCCTAATGCTGCAACCATTGAATACAGTTCCTCATGTTGTAGTGACCTCCCTTCAACCATAAAAGGATTTCATTGCTACTTCATAACTATCATTTTGCTACTGTTACGAATCATAATGTAAATGTCTGATATGCAGAATATCTGATATGTGACCCCTATCGGGGTCAAGACCCACAGGTTGAGATCCACTACTGTAGGGCATTTTTCTTAATTAGTGATTGATGTGGGAGGGCCCAGCCCACTATGGGTGCCATCCCTGGGCTGCTGGTCCTAGATTCTATAAGAAAGCAGGCTGAGCAAGCCATGGGAAGCAAGCCAGTAAGTAGCACTCCTCTGTGACCTCTGCATCAGCTCCTGCCTCCAGGTTCCTGCCCTGTTTGAGTTCCTGTCCTGACTTCTATTGATTTTGAAAAGTGATGTAGACGCATAAGCCAAATAAACCCTTTGCTCCTCAATTTGCTTTGGTCATGGTGTTTCAACATGCGCTAGTAACCCTGACTGAGACCTTAGCCTCTGTCTGGCCTGCACCAGGACAAGACACAGTCATGATGACTCCCATCAGAGAGGACAAGGCCAGCCCTCTCCCCAGCCAGGGCCTGTGAGAAGATTGCAGTTCCCAGGAAGCTGGCACCCTATTTTCCCAGGGGAGCTGCGCATAGCTCTCCAAGCTCAGAGCTGACCTCGTGGGGCAGTGACCACCCATAGTCATCTAGTGTGTTCGTGTGGTGAGGGAGACCCTGTGTAAACTGATGTGTCCCCACTTTGCTGGTCACAGTGCATGGAGAAGAAGCCGGAAGGCAGTGGCCCAGAAGCTGAGCCCTGCCTGGAACTCCACATGGGGCCAGTAGAGCCACTGGCCCGGGTGTCCACAGCAGGCTCTGAGGGAGGCCGCCCCGAGCAGCCCTTCATAGTGCTGAGCCAGGAGGAGTATGGGGAGCACCATTCGTCCATCATGCACTGCAGGTGGGCCCAGGAGTGGGGGCGGGGCTTCTCTAGTGTGAGAATGTTGGTGGCAGGAAGTGTCCCTGAAAGGGTCAGTAGAGTCCTGCTGGACAGGTGCCACTGCTGTAGCGGTCTCCCTCAGACCACTCAGTTTTATTGGCTTTGTGTTAGTGTCTGTATGGAAATTTTGACCATGTTTAAGTATGTATTTAAACAGAGTGAAAGCATGGCCTTGAGGGACAACTGCTGAGGGAGTGTGCCCTCAGGGCATAGGCAGCTTCATGTTTTGACAGCCCCGATCTGTGCTTGGTTTTTGGGTTGATCTGGAGCCTAACGGGGTGGGGAGGGGGAGGCCCGGGGACGACACGCTCCTCAGATGGCAGGTGCCCTGGGGGCACACTCTGCTCATCTCACGTGTTCCCTTCACAGCCTTGCATGGCACAGTGTGTTTGTTTGTTTATGTATTTCTTATTGTGTGGATGTGTGCTTGTCGTGTGTATAAATATACACATGCATATAGAGGTCAAAGGACAGCTCTTGGGAATTGGTTCTCCCCTGGTTATGGGTTCCAGGAATCTGAGTCAATTCACCAGGCTTATGCAATAAAGATCTTTACTTACTTTTATCAAAAAGAGAGGCCATGTTCCTGGTGCCCTATAGTATTTCTTGGATGAATGAATGTTTTTTTTTATGGAATGCAGGCCTGGAACATTAGTTTTTAATGCAATTGGAAAGTTGGGAAAGTGACCGTATCATTGTTGGCCTTAGAGGCCAGGACACTAACACCTCCCTTTGTCCTATTACAGAGTGGACTGCTCTGGTAGGAGAGTTGCCAGCTTAGACGTGGATGGGGTCATCAAAGTGTGGTCCTTCAACCCCATCATGCAGACCAAAGCGTCCTCCATTTCTAAGTCACCACTGCTCTCTCTAGAGTGGGCCACCAAGCGAGACAGGCTGGTAAGTGACACTTTGTATGCAGAGCTTGCTCACAAGTTCAGTCTTGGAGGCTCTTGACAGGCCAAGCTGAGGAGGTAAGCTGAATCTCCTCCCTGGCTGCCACCATTGTGGGGCCAGAAGCATACATCTAGGAATGGCCCAGCAGGTTCCTGCTTGGGGTGGCCGTGAGGTTATCCCTGGAGACCGTGGAAGACCTGATCTTGTCTGCCTGTCTGTCTTGGGAGACTCCTGGTACCCCCCCACACACACCGCTCATGTTTCTGATACATTATTAGTACACCGTCTCCTCTTGCTGAGACCTGTCTGTTGCCGCTCAAAGAGCCGCAGCTTATGTGGGTGATGGGACAGTGTTCTAGTTTGTGGTTCCCACAGGCCCAGTCGCTCCAGGACTGGCCCAGTGTTCATTTTCCCACTGGACTTTCTATTTGAGACAGGGTTTGCAGTTAAGGAGTTAAACTTGATTGCTTGCCGCTCAAGAGATAGACACTGATTTTTTCCAGATGTCTAGAAAACATAGGAAGGAATTGTCCTTGTAGGATCCTTATCTCAGGGCTGTCACTGAACTAATGTTATTTGGCCAAGTGGGTGCAGAGGCATTGCCTAGCTACTATTCCGGGGGATACCCCAGACCTGGGATGCTCTGGCATTAATTTCTGTTATTCTCTTCTGTGCTTTTATCCAAATGAGTCCTAAGGTCCCAGAGTCAGGGAGGACCCACTCTCTAAGTTTTGGAGTCCTTGATGGAACCAGGGCCAGAGCTTTCCTTGCAAAGACAAATAGAACAGTCACCATAGCCCAAGACTGGCCAGGGCCATGCCTACGGACGGACAGAAAAAGTAGGATCAACAAGAAAGGGTTGGAACGACTGTGATTTAAAGCTGAAAGGAAGGAGGGAAAGGTTAAAAGGGACTCTGGTAACCAGCCAAAATATTTCTGAGTGTTTGTCCTCTTCCACAGACACCATGGAAGTCTTCTTTCTGTTGCTATAACAACATACTCGAGGCTGGATGTTTTATGAGGAAAAGCAGTTTATCTGGCCCACAATTCTATAGGTTCAAGAATGTGGTTCCAGCGTCTGTTCCATCCTGGTGAAGGCTCTCTTGGCTGCAGCACCTGCATCATGATGGGAGCTTGTGCCAAAGGGAAAGATCCCATGGAGAGACAGGAAGCCAGAAAGGGAGTCAGGGCAAAGCTTGCTTTCAGCATCTCTAAAGGGAGAACAGATTCACACTGAGCCCATCATTAATCTTGCCTGAGAGCGATGTTCCCATGGTCTAATCACCTTCTACTTAGTCCCAACTCTTCAGTGTCCTATCCCTTTCACAACAAAACACTGGGGACCAAGCTGCCAGGACCAGATTTAGATCAAAGCAGATGACCTGTGGTTTTGCATCTATTCAAGGTCGACTTTGATGTCTTCATGACATTTTTTTAAGCATATTTAATCAGGTGAGTGGTAATGGTGCACACCTTCAATCCCAGCACTTGAGAGGCAGAGGCAGATATCTTGAATTCAAGACCAGCCTGGCCTACAGAGTGAGTTCCAGGACAGCCAGAGCTGATACACAGAGATACCCTGTCTCAAAATCCAAAAAAACAAAGTAAAATCTTTATTTTATATTTTGTCTGCATGTATGTCTATGCACCACATATGTGTCTGTGCCTGAGGAGGCAGGAGAGGGCATCAGATCCCCTGGAACTGCAGTTTAGAGGGTTGTGAGATGCTGTCTGGGTGCTGGGAATGGAGCCTGGTCCTCTGGAAGAGCAGCTAGCTTTCTTAACCAATGAACCATCTCTCCAGCCCCTCTTCATGGCATTTTAAGTGAGGTCCATTGTAGCCAAGTTTCTCTGGGTGCCCGGATAAGTGGGTAAGGAGCTCGCCCTTGCAGCCTGCCAAGCTCCACACCATATGGGAGTGGGCCTGGTCTCTCAATATTGTAGTCCTCCCTGGCCCCTGTGCTGTCCTCCTCAGCCTCCTGTCTCTTCTCATTCCAGCTCCTCCTGGGCAGTGGTGTGGGGACGGTTCGTCTTTATGATACAGAAGCCAAGAAGAACCTCTGTGAGATCAACATCAACGATGACATGCCCAGGTGAGCAGGGGCCTCCTCATGCACGGTAACTCGGATTGCTGCACTTCCTTTGTGGACCCCACCTCCTGGAGTGGGATTCACCTCAGAGCCTGTGGTGGTGACCGTCTGACTCCAGCCTGTGTGTGTTGCAGAATCCTGTCTCTTGCCTGCAGCCCCAACGGGGCCTCTTTCGTCTGTTCAGCTGCAGCTCTGAGCCTCACCTCTCAGGCGGACTCCGTGGCCTTGGATATTGGCAGCAAAGGCGTGAACCAGGTTCCTGGCAAACTGCTGCTGTGGGACACCAAAACCATGAAGCAGCAGGTATAGGACCAGCCTGTGGGTCTCCCGGGAGTGGGCGTGCTGCCTGGAGGGCAGCCTGTGTGGAGGGCGCCCGCCGCCCACACTCCTGAGTTTTTGATGTGTATCTTTTCACCTGAGGATTTTTATTTGCGAGAACATTTTCAGGTTTTAAGTGTTGGACAGTATCATGCCCCAGTTGGGCAGACTATGAGCAATAGAGTTGTGCCGTAGATTTGGGTTACCCAGAACCCACCAACAGGCTGTGTATTTTATATTTCGGCAGACGGCTCCAGTCTTTCTCTGACCCACTCCTAGTAAGTTAAAGTACTAAGGGTGGGGTGACATCTGTCAGGGAGTCTAGTGTGTGGCCCACCTCCCTGGAGCTGAGGGCCTGTATTCTCCAGAATGTAGTGCTTACAGTTGTTAGTGTAGCCCTGGAGAGAAGAGATGAACCCTCACCTGCTTAGAGCAGTGGTACCTAGTGGGGCCCAGTGGTTGAACTCAGGTAAGGTGGCAAGCACCTTTACCCAGTGAGCCATCTTTTTGAACCCATCAGTTCTTATGCTCATGGGCCCTTCCGGTCTCTTTTACGTTTCCCATTTCACAGAGATCCTGTGTGAGTATTGAGTTGCTGTCTCCTGGCAGTTTAACAGGTGCCTTAGCACACGGGTGGGTCGATCATGCACACATTGCAGTTTCTGCTTCAGGGGCCTCCAGGCTTTATGTGAGTGGAATCCCAGGGCATGTGTTTTTCTAGAGTTCTGTATTCTAGTTGGAAACAGGTCCACCCACTAACTGTCTGTCCTGTCTTCTCTTCTGGCAGCCTGTGCTGAAACAAAGAGGTTGGCTCTCAGCGCTGCTCACCCTCCTCTGTCTTTGGCTATTTTAAGATCTGATCTGGGTGTCTCAGTGTGGATTTTCTAAGCTTAAAAACAAAACAAACAAACAAGCGAAAGCTCTAACTTGGTGTGGTGCATGTCTATACATTTACCACTTAGGAGGCAGAGGCAGGAGGATCAGGAGTTCTAGGTTAGTCTCCGATGCACAAGACCCTGCCTCAAAACTGTTAATAATCATAAAATAAAATTTCCAGCCTCAATAAATAAATGGAATTAAAATTGCAGCTTTGGATTTGTTCCCTTTCCTGCATGAGAGGATTTGTGTCTTTGTCCAGTTCTGGAAAATTCTTAGTCATGTTCTTTCCAGTGTTAACATTTCTCTTGCCTTCTGGAACACCAATTTGATGGGTTTTTTTAGGACTCTTCTCCTTTTGTTTCACTCTGCTGTCTTCATGAGATCACATCCTCAGCTTTAACAGAGCACAGGTCCTCCTCACTGTCCCCGATCTTCAAATGAGCCTGTGGGGACATTAGTTTCAAGTCCTGTTTCTCATTTCCAGGAATGCAGTGTCATCCTTTCACACCGGTGTGGTCATGCTACCGTCCCCTCTTCTGCCTCACACTCTGGCATTCTGTTAAACATATTGAATGTTCCACAGTGCTCTGGTAATCCCATCCAGTAGCTGCTCCCGGCCAGCCGTTTCCTCAGATGCCTGCTTCTCTCCCCTTACCTTCCCGTGTCCTGTGAATTTTTACTTCAGTTTCCATCTCTGGCCCTTTATCCTTGTTGATATACTGAGGCTTGTTGTAGGAGGGTGCATTTCTCTAGAAAATTTTGCCTTCACTTCTGCTGGGTGACTGGGGGCTCCACTAACAGATGAACACTTTGAAATCCATTCTCAGATTACAAAGGGGTTGTGAGTTTGGTTGTAAACCCCCTGCTGCCTGTGGTTCTGCTGGGCAGAGAGGTGCACTTTCTGTGAAGTTTTTTTTTGGTTGTGAGCCTAGCCTTTAAGGGCTGAGCCATCTCTCCAGCCCTTCTGTGAAGTTCTAGTTCATTCTTTCACAGAGGATGCCTCTCTTTGGAGTCTTAGCAGCATGTGGAAGGTTTTTAACACTGGACGTGGCCAGGCTGTTCATGTGGGCTTCAGGCTTCTGAGAGTTCCTTTCCTGTTGGGTTCTCTAAACTTCAAGGCTCTTGCCCTCCCTTGCCTTTGGTCTTGGAGGACCCCTTTGTTTACAGTTCAATGCTGGACCTGTGTGTGAATGACATCATCCAACACGGTCTTGCAATTTTAGTCCCAGGAGGCTTCCATATCGTTGGAAATAGTGTTCCTCGTTATCGTTATCAGATTAGTAGACCTTATTTACATCTTCTGAGGTGACTTTGTGAGGTCCTGTGGAGATGCTGGGCTCCATAGGAAGGGACTGGAGCAGCTTTGAGATGCATGTGTCCTCCGTCACTCAGGGCTTCCTGTAGTGGAAGGCAGCTGATGGATTGTTAGTTCCTGATGTCTGTCAACAGGCGTGTTCATTAAGACCAAGCTTGGAGTCCACTTGAGAAAGAACGCATGGGCCACTGAGATACCGGTTACTTGTAACTGCCCTGGCCTGGATTATTGCCTCTCAAAGAGCACATCAGTCAGTCAGTCAGTCAGTGTGCTCTCACCGAGTGAGACTCAGGCCATGGAGCGAGGATCCAGTGGGGTGTCTGCATTGGACTAGTCTGCCAATGGTGTGCCTGTTTGTGTTCATAGCTTCAGTTCTCACTGGAGCCGGAGCCCATTGCCATCAACTGCACTGCTTTCAACCACAATGGCAACCTGCTGGTCACAGGGGCAGCCGATGGTGTCATCCGGCTCTTTGGTAAGTTGTGCTGTGACAATCCTGGCCCCCTCCTTAAATGACCCAGTGGGAGCTGAGGCCATTGTAAGGCCCAGTTCCCAGTGCGTATTCTATTGCTTGACTTTGCTGTGTTCTCAAAACTTCCACCACAGTCAGCTTATCTGTGCTTACTGTCTGTAGACATGGGAGGGGACAGAGCTCAGTAGTCCTTTGGTCTCAAGCTGATTGACCTGAGTCCTTGTCATCTGTGTGGAGTTCAGGAGGTTGCAGGAGAAAAGTGTCATCCTATTCACCTGTGTCCTCTGTACCCAGGGAGACAGGCCTAGGTTCTGGAATGGGATAAGATGACCCCTATGTAACAGATACCCAGGGCATCCTGGGGACAATTATAGAGGTGTAGTAGGAAGGATGCCTATGTCTTCCTAGACTTACAGGACCCCCCACCCCTCAGGTGAGCTCTAGCTGTCCCCAACAACCTCCAGTCCTCCCCTTGGCCCAGTCAAGAGGCTGCCCAGAGGCAGGTGGCCTTGGCAGGGCCAGCACTTTCTGGTCCAGGAGGCCCCTGTCCTCTAGAGTAGCTGTCACCGAGGAGGGCGAGGGCCCCTGCTATACATGGAGCCTTTCCAGGTGTGGTCTGAAGCTGAGTAGTGTCTACCCCTCTCAGACATGCAGCAGCATGAGTGTGCCATGAGCTGGAAGGCCCACTTCGGAGAGGTCTACTCCGTGGAATTCAGCTGTGATGAGAATGCCGTGTACAGCATTGGCGAGGATGGCAAGGTAGGTGCCCGCAGCATTTAGTGGAGGCCACACCATCCGTGAGCTCTGTGGCCTTTGGCTTCATTCTGCCTCTATTTCATCTTCTGCAAAATAGGGATACCTAGAAGTCCATCACCGAGCCTCTTTGTGGGGTTCAGTGAGCTCAATGGGACTAGACTATGGGAGTTCCAAATCCGTTTTTCTAGTTGTGGCAAAACTGACAGATCCCACCATCGATGGAAGCACGTGTAGGGGAACATATTCTTTGGTGAGTTGCGGTCATGGTCACGAGACAATGCTGGAGTCAGCATACTGTTGTGAAACAGGTCTGAGCAAAGCCCAAAGAAGTAAAAGGAAACCTGTGTCTCCTAAGACAGTATAAGATAATTTGTAGATTTGTAGATTTCCTCTGTAGAAGTTATATTAGGAAGTAGGAATGACTGGCCTTGGACAGAAAGTGAGGGTAGGCAGAGGCAGAAGAAAGACTTCTTTGTCTCATACACCCTCCTGAATCTGTGGGATATTATACTGTTCATGTTCCCCACTGAAAACAGTGACTACAAAACAAATATTTATGTATTTATTTGTTAGATCATATTTTCCTCTATAGCTCAGGGCTGGGCTCAAATTTGGGGCAATCCTGCCTCAGCCTCCTAAGTGCTGGTATAACAGATGTGAGCCACCTAACTATATTGATTTATTTATGTATTTACTTAAGTTATTTTGAGACCACATTCAGGTTGGCTTCAACTTCCTGGGCTCCAAGATGCTCCTGCCTCTGTCTCCCTTAGGGACGGGATTACAGATGTATACCACAGTGTTCTGTTTCAGTTCTTCCTTTGAATAGTCCCTGTAGGACTTTTAAGTTAAAGCTTAACATCCTGTTGTGTGGGTAGGACTCCCAGGGAAGCCAAGTAGCCAGGCCACAGTGTAGGCTGTTAATTATCCACGTCACAAGTGAAACCTAGAACATGCCACTCAGCATGTGATGTACTGCCGAGAAACTGAAAATGGGTTTGGATCTGCCCTTTGTTCCAAGGTCCAGAGACTCTAGGCATCCCTGCCCCAACCCTACCCAAGAGACCAGAAGGCCCTCCAAAGCTGGTGACTGTCCCTTGTCCTCTCTTGAACTTAGACCAGAGGAAAGAGGAAGTTTTCTGACCTTTGATGTGAAGTTGTTCATTGTTTCCTAGACTTTTTTTTTTCTGCCTGAAAAAGCATGTATTAGTGAGAAATGGGGCTGAGGGGTGGACTGTGATCCCCACAGCCTTGTGCTGCTTCCTGCCCGTGAAAGGCTTTTTCAGGGCTGTTGAACTGGCAAGGGAGGCAGTGGCCCTGGCCAATCACTCCCTGGGGTCAGCTCTGGCCCTGCCTCCCAGGCCTACATGGTGACCACTGTGGGGGGCACCCAGGGAGCCTGGGTCATGACCTCTGTGTGAATGTCTGAGGGAGCCCCTGTGGTGCCTTGTGTCTGCAGTTCATCCAGTGGAACATTCATAAGAGTGGCCTCAAGGTGACCGAACACAGCCTCCCTTCAGATGCCACTGGTCCCTTTGTCCTGTCTGGCTACAGTGGCTACAAACAGGTTCAAGTTCCCAGGGGCCGGCTCTTCGCTTTCGACTCAGAGGGCAACCACATGCTCACGTGCTCTGCCTCGGGGGGCGTCATCTACAAGGTAACGGTGGGCAGCAGAGTCCTGCTGGACAGGCTTCTCCTGGGGTCAGCCTGGCTGATCCCAGCTTAGTGTGTCCTGAGTCCTGAGTCCTGCATAGCTGAGTGTGACCCCGTGTCCTGAGTCCTGCATAGCTGAGTGTGACCCCGTGTCCTGAGTCCTGAATAGCTGAGTGTGACCCCGTGTCCTATGTCCTGCATAGCTGAGTGTGACCCCGTGTCCTGTGTCCTGCATAGTTGAGTGTGACCCTGTGTCCTGCATAGCTGAGTGTGACCCCGTGTCCTGTGTCCTGCATAGCTGAGTGTGACCCCGTGTCCTGTGTCCTGCATAGCTGAGTGTGACCCCGTGTCCTGTGTCCTGCATAGCTGAGTGTGACCCCGTGTCCTGTGTCCTGCATAGCTGAGTGTGACCCCGTGTCCTGTGTCCTGCATAGCTGAGTGTGACCCCGTGTCCTGTGTCCTGCATAGCTGAGTGTGACCCCGTGTCCTGTGTCCTGCATAGCTGAGTGAGACCCCGTGTCCTGTGTCCTGCATAGCTAAGTGTGACCCCGTGTCCTGTGTCCTGCATCTGATAAGATTCTGGCCTTTTCTTGTCTTATTCCTTGGGAATAATACCTACTAAGGAAGACATTAGATAGGGCAAAGGGCTTGGGAATTTGGGCAGGGAAATACACCTCATGGATCTGAGCTAGGTAGATTGCTTTCATCGCTGATCTAGAATAGTTATTTTATGGGAGGCCTGTGGGTCAGGACACCAGAGTCCATGTGTGGACAGAAATTTGAGGGCGTCCTTTGTGAAGCTAGGTAGGATGCAAGTTGTCTACGTGGTTTTTATTTTTAAAGATGTATTTTATCTTTATGTGTATGTATTTATGCACATGTGTATGCTACCATGGAGAAAAGGTTAGATGTTGTGGAATTAGATTTATGGGTGGTTATGAACAACCCTACACAGTTCTAGGCGTGGGAAGCGTCCAGTCCTCAGCAAGAGCAAGGACTTAACCACTGAGCCAGCAACCTGTTGTTGTTTGGTTTTGTTCTTTTGTCTTTTAAAAAGACTTGATTGCATTTTTTTTTTATTTTTGTATGTAGGTACATGTATGGCACATTGTGTATGTGTAGGTCAGAGGACAGTTCTTTTCTCCCGCCATGTGATTCCTGGGGATCAAAGGCAGGTCCTCAGTCTTGCAGAAAGTGCCTGTACCCACTGCGCCTTCTTGCTATCTTGTCCCCATTGCTTTTCTTGTTGTTTGTTTTCGAGACCACGTTTCTTTGTGTAGCCCTGGCTATACTGCAACTCTGTAGACCAGACTGGCCTTGAACTCAGGCCTGCCTCTGCCTCCCAAGTACTAGGATTAAAGGCTTGACTACCACCTGGGGAGTCCTCATTGTTTTTGTTCCTGTTTATACATTTAAAAAAAAAGATAGCAGTGTGGGCCAGGCTACTCCAGGCTCAAGGTAGTTTTGGGACATTAAAACTGAATGGAAGTGTATGTTTGTGTGTACCTGTGTGTATGCGTCTATTAATGTTTCCCTTCACTGCTGTCCTTTTGCAGCTGGGCGGCGATGAAAAAGTTCTAGAGAGCTGCTTGAGTCTGGGTGGCCACCGGGCCCCTGTGGTCACTGTGGACTGGAGCACCGCCATGGACTGTGGGACATGCCTCACGGCCTCCATGGATGGCAAGATCAAGCTGACCACTCTCCTGGCCCATAAGCTCTGATGTCCTGCCTGCAATGACACATGGCAAACAGAATTGTCCCTGGTGGAAGTGAGGCGAGACAGGACAGACAGCGCTTCCTTCTGGCTCTGCACTGTCAGGGCTGTGGATCTTCAGGGAAAGACCCGACAGGGGGGCTCAGCCATGTAGCTGCAGCTACTGGAGTAGGAGCCTCTGGAGCAGGCTGCAGTGCTTCCTAGATACTTGAGTGGTGGCCCGAGAGGGCATGCTACAGAGCACAGGATGAACGACGAGGACCAAGCCATAGTGGCGCACACCGTGTTCATGGTTGAGGAATTGACAGTATTGTGTACATAATTGCTTCTCTGTCTTTTTTTAAAGGAAAAAACACGAGGAGAGAGAGAGAGAGAGGAAGGGAGGGAGGAAGGGAGGGAGAAAGAGAGAGAGAGAGAGAGAGAGAGAGAGAGAGAGAGAGAGAGGAGAGAGAGAGAGAGAAATTGCTCTTGCAGTTACTTGGTGTCTCTTTCTAGAATGTCTGAGTCACCTGGCCCTAGTGATAGCCATGCTTTCCTGCCTTGGTTCTGTCTCACCGCCTCCACTGCCGTGTTGCTGGCAGAACCCCACTAGGTTGCCTGTGGCTTTGTCAGAGTTGAGATGTAGATAGACCACAGTACCATCTTCTGGGCTCAAGTCAAGATCGGCGTGTCTCCCGCTACACCTGAATGCTATTGCCTTCTGCCAGACAACAGCAGGGTCTGAGGTCTGGGCCTCTAGAGCCCCTCTTCCTCGGGATCTTCTGGTCCCAGGTCTCTCATTTGGTGGCTCTCTCATTCTTCCAGCTTGAAATCTTTGAGCAGGAATAATACCAGCTACCTGCACCCTCTGCCTTGCTTAGCCGAGCCTGGGCCAGCTCTGTCTGTACACCTGCTCTCTGTTCCCTCATTTGGGAGGACCTTGCAGAGACAGGTTCTTGCATAGTGGGGAGGAACAAAAGTCCCCTCCATTGTCAGTCCTACAGCCTACTACTGAGGCCAGTCTCGTGAAGAAGTCACTGTAGAGTCAGTAAGCCTGGGCCTGGGCCTCCTGCACTTGGCAGGGGTGACCCTGTTACCTACCTAGGGAATGCCACTTTCATGAACAGTGACTGTTTGCAACAGACCTTTGATAGTTTCTTTGGGTTCCAGGCTATTTGTGGGCTGTGGAGCTGGAGTTGGGTAACTCCCAGGTGCCTACATTGGGAAAAGCAGCAGTGTGTTGTGGCCTTGGCTCCCTTCTGGGGCTGAAGGAAAAGTAGAAAGTGGTATTTGGGGAAAACCAGAGTAGTAGTTATCTATTTATTATTGGTATGTGGTGGGGCATGTGCCACAGCAGAGTTCAGAAGACAACTTGGTAGACTTGATTCTCTCCGTCCACCTTTATGTGGGTTTTCGGGGATCAAACTCAGGTGGCCTGGCTGTCTGGCCAGTGGCTTTACCTGCTGAGCTAGCTCATGGTTATCTCTTTTTACCCATTTCCCTACTGACATGAAGACATTAATTCTTTCCCTGCCATTTCTCCTCTTGGGCTTGGACAAACTTCAGCTCTCTCACCCAGTTTGTGCTCCTAGATTTCATTTGAGTCAAGAGCCCATGTTTAACTTTTCCTCCCAAAGCTTTTCTTAGGATTCATTCTTCCCTCCCAGGGATTCTCCACAGCTTGCTGAAGCAGTTTGAAAGCTCAGAGAGAGAGGAACACCCCAGAACCTGTCCCTCCCACCCCACCCCTCCTAGGAAGAGTACTGGTCCTCAGAGTATGTTGGAACTTACACTTTCCTTCAAAGCCCCCTTTTGGGAATCCTTAGCCTTCGTAAGTAAGGCCCCCTCCTCTGCTGTCTTGAGTGAGGCATAACCATGAAGGTGGGCTACACCACAGACTATGAGCCACTCTTCCAGAGGTTGAGAACCCGGCCTGGCTTATGTGAAATGCTCAGCAGGTGCAAATCCGTATTTCTCTCCTTATGCTCAGGGACCTATCTCTGCTCAGCCCCAAACCCAGTCCCCATGGTGTTCAAGTGCCCAGGAGTTGGGAATGAGATCTGGACGTACAGTAATGAATACATTTCAGGCTGATAAATGAAGCTGACATTTGTTACTATATCCAATAGTCACACAGAGTTCTGTCATTTAAAAAATAATAAAAACTCACGGTGACATCCGCACAGGTACCTTACTCCTTCCTGCAGCAGGCTCTGTATGCAGACACACGGGTTTCTGGTCCTAAGCCTTATTTGCTAGGAGGCCTTGGAGAAGTTTTAAGAAATGTGCAGGCTTGGGGAGTCATGCTGAGAACCAAAGGAAACCTGTCCTTCCATCCAGCCTGTTAGACATGGTTGCCTCATATCCTGTGAGGTTGAGGACTGTAGTCAAGTGAATGCTACTCTCATGACAGCCAGGGGCTACCTTCCCAGAAAGGCTGGAGTCTAGACCAGTTCAAGAGCAGCTGGGCCGACCCAATCCCTGTGTGGGAGATTGGAAGCCATTGGTTTATGCCACTTAAGAGTTGGGACTTCGATTTCCTGGGCCAGGCTGTTGGTTTAGGATTAAGGACTAGCATTCAACAAGAGCCAGGTAAGGGCCCTGGAGAAAACAAAGGCCCCGCAGGGGAGTCGTGGGTGCCCCAATCCGGAGATTGCAGTTCTAGCCCTTGACAGAAACCACTGTGTAATTAGCGGACCTGCTGTAAATAATCGAATATAGTCGGTCTTGATCTCTCCGTTTGGGGCAGACAGAATCAGAGCTGAGCTCCGGTTTACTCCGGCGTGCCAGGGAAGGCCCTCCCCGTGACGGCCTGTTCCCGTGGTTTCTTCGGTCGTTGTCTCCCAGGACTTCTCCCCTGGTCACCTCAGGCCGCCCTAAATCACGAGCGAGTTTAGCATAAAGAGCCCGGGGAAACCTGGGCAGCCGGGCGCGCCTGCTACAGAGGGCACCCTGGGCTGCCCATTTGCAAGTGCAACATCAGTAAATGGGAGTGTGACGTCTCTGAACTGATAGGCACCTCGTGCCCTGTCTCCTGGGTCGTGTTGGACTTGGTTTCCCCTTGGGGATCCTCTGGCAGGACTGTCAAAAGCAGAGCCCCTTCCTTCCCCAGTGACGGACTGGGCACTGACTTTCTAACGGCCACAGCAGAGGACAGAACCCGGGGCCTGTGCATGTGGCTTGCGGTCTGCAGGGGGCACCCGGGGGCCTCGCTCGGTGCCAGCCGGCGGCCGGGATGGGAGCGCGCTGGAGTCGGGAGCGCACGGGGCCCGGAAGGGGCGGGCGGTGGGAGGCGTGAGGACGCCGCGGTTCCTAATCCCTTCCCGGAACCGGCCGAGAGCACTGCCGCGGCGCTCCCCCTGTAGCCCGGGTCCCCGCTCTGCGTCCCCGCGGGCGGGAGCTTCCGGCGAGGGCAGCGAGGCCCCGCGTGTGTCTTGGGGTGAGACTTGCAGGGACCCACCGGGCCCGACCCCAGCAGCGCTGAGCTCCAGGAAGCCATGCGATCGCCAGTCCTGGCTCCCGGCTCTGTGGCTGACGTCCCGCTTCCCGCGACTCCAGGCGCGTTAGCTGTTCTGCGGCGTCTGTTTCTCGTCGGTAAAACGGACGGATAACGATGCGTGGACGGCCGCATCTAATGCATTTCTGTATCCTCACTGGCTGGGATCCCACTTACCCACTCCCGTTCTGTGGCTGGACGAGTTAGGATGATGCCCTGCTAGGTTCTCTTTTTCACTTCTTTGTTCGTTCCAATGAAGTTGTCAACAGCCATCCTGGGTGGGCCAAAATTATACATCCTGGTGTATATGTTGGGGTGGGGTGAGGGTGGGGCACTGGCTAATGAAGTTTGTGAAGCAGAAGGCCTCCGGGTTCTAGTAACCCAATCACTGCATGGTGAGAAGTCTAACGTCTCGGACTATGTGTGGGGTGCAATGGAAAAGGAGATCAGAGTTCCCTTCCTTCTCTCCTTCTAGGGGACAAGAAAGCGTTTCTTGCTCCCCCGGCTTCTGTGTGGGGCACAGAGCAATGGAGTAGTCACAGAACTTTGCCTGCGGGTCCCCTAGTCCTACCTGCTGCTGCCCCTCCATTTGACACACTACAAATGGCTTGGCCTTCTGGGCTCTGCTCACTCTAGCATGCCCTACACGAACCAGTAATTGTTGCTGGTAACTGCAAGAGCGTTGACTTACTGGAATGTGCTGACTTGGTTCCCCCTTGTAGGCATCAAAGATCGGCGCCCATTGGGGACAAATGATCCCGCCCATTGGGGACAAATGATCCCGGTGTAACAAGAGAATGTGATTTTTGGTGCTGCACCAGAGAAGCAAGTCACTGAGTGGAAAATCATAGTCATGGAAACCCTAAAATCTGAGAACAAAAAGAGGGTCCTACCCTCGTGGATGACAGCCCCTGTGGATGAGAAGAGGGAGTTGTCAGTGAAGACACCCAAGAGGAAGAAGATAGCCGCCGGACAAGTTGGGTTAGCAACAAGGTGGGACAGCCTGTGGTCAGGGCACTTCTCAGTAGCTGTCTTGGCCTATCGGAGTGGGCGGGGCAGCCTCCTCAGTCTCAGCTGTCCCCTCACAGAGAAGTACCACCTGAGTCACACTGTACTGGTGAGGTCCTGCCATCTAGCTGTTGGCACAGACAGTGAGTTCTGTGTGCAAACCATGTCCTCAGGAGCCAGTTGTCCAACGTGCTAGTCTCTTTATTTGTGACAAAAACTATAAGTCTGCAAGGTGAGTGGATCTGAACTCCCGAAGCCCGAGTGGTGCCTGCATTTCTTGTGGACAGTCAAGAAATCAGAAGCTGTGGGTGTTAGGTAAATGTTGGTGACTGAGGGGTGGGAGAGTTTTAGGTTGCCATTATCAAATGGGAGGGAGTCCCCTGCCATTCTCTCAGAAAGGGCATTAGGCTCCCAGTGCTGTGCTCGCTGGCTCTTCCCTGGCCACCTGTACCCCGTAGTTGCCGAAACCTTTGTCTAAATGTATTCTCAAATTCAGGTACAAATCGGGCCCTGGCCTGATGGCCTGCATTTGCTGTGTCCACTGTTTGATTTTGAGACAGGGTCTATGTAACCTTGGCTAGCCTGGAACTCGCTCTGTAGACCAGGCTGGCCTCGAACTCAGAGATCCTCCTGCCTCTGCCTTCCGAGTGCAGGGGATTAGTAGGTGCCACAATGCCTGGCTGTCCACTGTGTGATTCAAGGAGTGACCCTCGGAAACCAGCCATCATTCCATTCCCAGTCCCTTGTGAGGGGGTCCATGGAGGGTGGGTAGCCCTGTGCTCTGTCCCTCGGCCACCGGGTTGAGGAATTCTTCAGAGAAGCAGTACCCCTACCCATCCTGCTCCCATGGAGGATGCTTCTGTCTCCTTCCCCCTTGTGAGTCCCTCTGTCCTCAGCTGTGGCTTTGTGTCTTTATTTCAGGGCCCCTGTCATGAAGACTGTGTACTGCATGAATGAAGCTGAAATGGTAGATGTGGCTCTGGGAATCCTGATTGAGGTAACAACAGCCCCGTGTCTCCCGACTCCGGTGACTGGAAATGCTTCATGGGTTCAGACTAGCATAGGTCCCTGCTCCTGGTAACAGAGGTGCTCTTAGGCTGCATCAGGGTCCCACTGCTTCATCTTGCTGGCTCTTCCCAGCCGTGTTCCCCTCAGCTACTTCCTGTGTGTAGTGTGTGTCATGTGGAGTAAGCCTTTGAGACTAGCTGTGCCAGTGGAGTGCCAGTACCAATGGGCACGCAGGGGAGGGTACCAGTTGAGTAGAAGGGCTCCTTACCAGCTCTCCTCTCGGTAGAAGGCTGTGGAAGTTTCCTGGCTTCCTGGAGGAGTAAGAACGGCACTGCCGGCACTGCCATGTGAAGTTGCAGAGTTCCTGCTTTCCACGTGTGCTTTAAATCAGCCCATGGTAACCCAGGGCTGCAGTGATCTGGGCTACTGCTGTCCCCAAGAAATTGAAGCTCTGCCGCCAGCTAGTGGTGGAGCTCATTTAGGCCCACAGCAGGTTTTGTAGCCTGGGCTCCTGGTATTCTCTTGCCTTGCCTTTCCAACCGTGTTTTTCAGTTGGATGGTTTCCCCTTCTACTCAGCTGTTCCTCATACCTAGGCCTGCGTCTTTCCCTCATGAGTCCCGAGCCTGGGTGTGGGAGCAGTGGGGTGAAGAAAGGGTGGGTGGGTGCCCATGGCGTGGACGGACTGCCTGGCCTGGTCATGTGCTGTGCTGGCTTCACAGTTGACTCAGAGTGTGTCCACATCCCTGTCAGACAAAGTGCGTCAGGGAAGCGCGCTGTTGTGTTGAGCCTGTCATTTCTTGTGCTCTGTAGGGCCGAAAACAGGAAAAGCCGACTCTGGTGGCCCCTGATAAGCCGCAGCCCTCCCCTCCCTACTCTGCCTCTCCTCACACCAGCTCCCCGGGGAGCAGCAGTGAGAAGGAGGACAGTGGGAACCGCTCGCCTGCTCTGGGCCTCAGCCCTTCCCACGGGCCAGAAGCTGCCGACTCTCCCTGTAGCAGAAGCCCGGAGGAAGAGGAGGAGGAGGAGGATGCGCTCAAGTATGTCAGGGAGATATTTTTCAGTTGATATGAACTGTTCCCTGGACTCCCTGCTGAGAACTGTGGACACCGCCTGCCCCTGCCACCCTCGACAACCAGGCTTTGCTCCCAATGTCCAGTCCCAGGATGCTTTCATTTGTGTGTGTGTGTGTGTGTGTGTGTGCGGGGGGGGGGTGTCTGTTGCAGGATGCAGAAGTACATCCGTCAGGGTCTCATCCCTACACTGCTCTCTAGCTCAGAGGGTCTGGCTGTGCTTTATTCAAGTACCAGCAAAAATGAGGTCAAGCAAAATAAGTGTAGCTGCTGAGAACTCCAGCCAGGCAGCCTGATCTGGCACTAAGGAGGAGGCCTATGTACAGCCTCCATCATGACACAGTCCAGCAGTCGGCTTCCACCCCTCCAAATGAAAAGGCTGGCAGCTGCCCACAGTTCCCTGCCAGCCTAGCAGCAGGGGGCTCTCACAGACTGGTGAGGCCGCCACCTGTTGCCTCTCTGTCACCTGGGGCCTCCACCTGAGAGAGGGCGGCGGGTATGGAGACAGGAGACAGGAGACACTGAGGATAAAAGATCACACCAGAGTCCATGTTTGTTTGTAATTCACCATGGCTTTTGATGAGCGCAGAATGAAGAACTTGTTGCCATGTAGGTTTTGTGCTATACAGAGAAATACAAAGTGATAACCCAGTGCCCTTTCCAGTTCTGGGTAAGGGGAGGGGAGGCTGGTGTTTGTGTGCAGTCGACTCTTGCGTCCTGTTCACCTTCCAGGCTTTGGCATGTCTTGCATCTGCATTCCTGGCTCACAAGAATGGTTTGACAGCTGCCGCCTGTCTGGCATCAGGTTCAGGGCCCCATTCAGGGGACCCCACAGAGCCAGCAAGGCTTCTCTTGTGCTCTGTGTTTCTTAGCTGAGTCCCTTTGAGGTTATTCCTGGACCTCTGGGGCTGGAGTTCTGGTGTGGGGGGCATCACACAAATGTTAAAGCAGTTACTTCTAGCCATCCCATTGTTGCCACAAACTTTCACAGAGTGCTTGTCAGACGCTTTGGCAAATTGGCTTGGAAATCTGGCCTCTGACAATCAGGCTCCCCCCTGCCTGCGGCTAGAGTGAGAATTGCTCAGATTGGTTGATTAAAGCAAGGATCCCTGTGCTAATTAATGAGCCACATGGTTTTAGAGTCCTTCAGAGTAAGGAAGGACACTAAGTACCGCAGCCATCCATGCTGCCTCTGGGCTCCTTGACACTGCAGCCCTCCTGTTCCATCTGCCCGAGCTTGAGATCCGCATTAGCTATGAAACGAGGAGGCAGAGAGGACCCACCCAATCACAGGTTCGCTGGCACCTCCTTGGAGCACAGCTGGAACCGAACCCCTGGAATCCCATAAGCCTTTAGACCGGCTAACAGTCCTCCCACTTGCTCTCGCCCTTCTTTCCCCGTGGAGGGAGCATAACCGTGGTCATAAGCAAGAAAATGAGCAATGCCTGGGCTAGGCCCAGAGCCAGAAAGCCAGGCCCCAGGAAGGTGAGCCTGACCCACTTCCACACGAAGGAAAGGAAGAGGCCCAGTCCGCTGGCCAGCAGCACGGAGGATGCCGCCAGGAAGCCCACCGCCAGCCGCCACTCTCCTTCATCACCGTTGCACTGGGCGAGGAGGAGAGGCAGAGGGGCAAAGATGGTGAGGACCAGGGCCCCATACACACCAAGCCTGGCCAGGGCTAGGCCAACCCGAGGAACCCCCAGGGCCTCCAGCTCAGGAAAGTTGTAACACTGTAGGGAGCCAGTGTCCTCCTTCCACAGACAGAAGTTGTAGAAGCCGATTCTCAGGTTAGGCAGGTCAGCGAGGTTGCCAGCCTTCCAGAGGAGAGCGTAGGACATCAGCGACAGGACCACAGCCACAAGGACCATGATGCCCACCAAGGGCAGGCAGTGGCTCCGACACAGCCTGGAGACAGACATTTCTTCTGCCCTTGCTGGGCACCTGGAAAAGGCCACACCAGTGAGTATCCAGCCCTTTCCTCAGGCCTTTGTATTCAGAGCCCCTGTTCTTTCTGCCCTCACCCAGACAGGAAGTCCCAGGTCACAGCCAGGTCCCACAGATCCTCAGTGGATCTCAGGCTTGAGGTCTTTCCCAGGCAGCTGTGGAAGCCTGAAGTATCCTAAGCCAGACCCTCACGTCAAAGGCTTCTACACTGCAGCGTAGATACAAGCCTTCAGAAGCTCTGTGTATGTGTGTGTGGGGTGTGTGTGTGTGTGAGGTGAAGGGCAAGGCTCACTGGTAGGCGGGGCTGCAGCTGAAGGTAGGGGTTGCAAGCTTGACCTGAGTGGCAATTCTCACCCTGATGCTGACAACCCCTTGGGGAACTGAACAGCCATCCAAGCTAGGCTACATGTCATTCAAATCAGTGTCTGTGCTCTGGGTGTGCACTGGTGTCCCCAAAGCTCTACTGCTTGGTTAGATATGGGCCTGGGTTTGCTGCCCAATTTGGGGAACTGACTTGGGTAAAACAGGGCTCACCTATGATGGAATCACACCATTGCACTCCATTGATTTTAAAACATCTGAACACACCACCCATAACAACAGCAATCTATTAATTCTAGGAAACTCTGGAAATATGAAAGAAAAACTTAAAGCAATCCTTTATCCTATCACCCCAGTAAAACCACTGTTCATATTCCACTGATATTTTCCCTATGTGACTAATTTTAAAAAGCATACTGTTAAACGCAGTGGTTTTTCATTGACTATTATGACCATTTTTCATAGTTGTTGAAATATTCTTCAAAATGTGGTTAATAGTTACATAATATTCAATTCATAGGCTGGGCGTGGTGGTGCACACCTTTAATCCCAGCACTCAGATGCAAGGCAGGCAATCTCTGAGTTTGAGGGCATCTTTGCTTACTTAGTGAATTCCAGGACAGTCAGGGCCATGTAGACAGACCCTGCCTCCAAAAGAAAGCAAACAAAACCCCAAAACAAACAACCCCCCCCAAAAAACCCCAAATTCCACTCATAGAGCTGTTTGTTTCACTATCTTGGTGATCTTAATACATATTGCTAGACGGACCTACAGAAAACCTGCTAATGCCATCTCTTTGGGTGTATACAAAAGTGCCTATTTTGCCAGGCAGAGGTGATTCACTCCTTTAATCCCAGCACTGGAAGGCAGAGACAAGTTGGTCTCTGAGTTCGAGGCCAGCCTGGTCTACAGTGCAAGTTCCAGGACAACCAAGTCTATACTGAGAAACCCTGTCTCAAAATAAATAAATAAATAAGGTGCCTATTTTACTACACTACTACTCAGAAAAATCTTTTCATTACTCTTTTATTCAGAAGGAATTTTTAAATTGCTTCAAAAATAGTACTCTGCACACTGTGCCTCTCTCTCTATTCCACTAAGGAATAAAACAAATATTTACACTAGGAATGCAGAGCTGGGAACCTTGTAAGACACCGTTCCTGTGGGCCTATTGTAGAGGTCCAGGTGCAGCCCAGCACTGGTGGCCCTGGGGAAGGACCCACAGACCCTGGAGACCTGCTTCCTAGGGCTCTCCTTTGGGGAACGCTCCTCACACACACAGCAGTGGGACCTCTGTGGGCCACAGTTGTTTTACAAGAAGACAAAGGAATGGAAAGAGAAAGGTGTATGGGGGTGGGGGGAGGACTGGGATAAGGGGATTTTTTTCAAAGGCCCCCAATATATGACACAATAGAGATTCATTAGTGGATTTTAGCAGCCCCCGGGCAGTACACATGTGCCTGTTAGAACACTGAGGTCTGAATCCACACTGCCTTTTCCCCAGCATCTTGCTGCCCCAGGATGTCCAGTTCCTGGCTCTCACCCCTCAGAGGAGCCCAGCAGGGAACAGCTCCCAAGCAACCTTGGCTACTGTTCCTCAGGCTTTTGTCAGAGGCGCTGTAGGCTGGGGCCAGGGATGCCCTGAATGAATGTACTAGCAATTCTTGAAGCAGTGATGCTCACTATAGGAATTTGTCAAGACTGTAAAAGGCAGCTTTAGTCCATATGTCACTGTGTTGGAAGGATGGAATACTCCATGTAGCCATGGTATGGGGAGATTCCCAACATATTTTAAGTTTGTTTTTTTTTTTTTTTCCCATTTAGCAATTTTTTTGTAAAGTCTATACGTGTGCTTTTAGAGAGGTATTTCAGGATGTGGGGTGGGTTTCTGGGTGTGGAACCCCTTATCCAGTGATGCTGTAGTGCCCAGCCTGCACTACCCAGAAACCACCAGAATGGGAACTGGGAGGCTCCTGTTCGAATTTAGGGTAAAACACTACCCCGAAGCTCTGTCAGACAGCGAGCTTGGTTTCTCAGAGGAGGCTATGGCTACCGCAGCCCAGCTCCTGTCAAGTGCCAGGAACCTTTGTGACTCCATTTTCTCTCAACGGATCTTTTAGAGGTTTTGGTAGGTAATTGCTTGGTCACAATCTCTCTGCATAGTCCAAGTTGGCCTCAAACCCTGTGATCCTCCGGCCCGGGTTTCTGGAATGCTGTGATTACGGGCACATGCCTCCACACCCGACATTCCAAAGGCTTGTACGGCGGCAGCGAGCAGAGCAAGAGGAAACAGGAAGGAGGAGTGCAGTTCCAGGCGTGTGGAGCAGGCTGTGCTGACTTTACGCTGCTTTGCCCTCCCTGGCAGAGGTCAGCCCTAGCTCCTATGCCTGGCACCGGAGGCTCTCTATCCTCTGGTATGTCTTGGAACTTGAATTTTCCTGGGGCTCAGGTCCCTTTGTCTCTGCACTTTTTTTTTTTTTTATTTGTGGCCAGGCTTTTCTGCTTAGGCTATGCCCATTCCCTCCAGGCCACACTCAGTCTCCAACTCCTTTGGTCAGGCCAAAAGCTGGTATTGTACTAGAATTCAGTGTTCCTGAGGAACAGTCTCCATCTATTTTTACCCTGAGGAAGCTGCTAGGAATTATTATTGGAATGAATGGATGAAAACACCCCCGGTGTCCTTAACATATAACATCATGTGTTAGGGCCACACCCAGGCAAGATGGCAGAGCCTCGTGAGGGGCTCTGTCTATGCCTTTCATTTTCCCAGCAGTGTGGGGATGTCCATTCGGCTTCCTACTAGAGATAACACACTTTCAGAGGCTGGTAACCAGCCCCCACTCTAACTCTCTTGCCACAGCACCTGTATATTTGGTTGGAAACTCTTCTAGTTGTCCCAGCAGCCTACCCAGACTGTGTTGTTTCTCTAACGACCATGGCAATCACATTCTCACCACAAAAAGTCCCTAATTCCCTGTAATAAAGCCTGAGCTTCCTTCAAAGGGCAAGAGGCTCTAAAGCAGTGGTTCTCAACTTTCCTAATGCTGTGACCATTTAATACAGTTCCTCATGTTGTGGTGACCCCAACCATAAAATTATTTTCGTTGCTATTTCATAGCTGTAATTTTGCCATGTTTGTAATGTTAGTATCTGTGTTTTCGGTGAGCCCTGGGAAAGGGTCATTTGCCTCTAAAGGGGCCATGATCCACAAGTTGAGAACCGCTGCTCTAGAGACTGCTGGTCATGGTGGCCATTTTTAGATAAGCTTCTTCCTGTTTATAATAAAGTAATTCATGTTAGTTGCAGAAAACTATCAGCACATGTCAAAGTGTGGAGAAAGATTAAAAGTCATCTACAACTTCTTGTCACCGTGACCAGCAAGCCCCTCTCCTCTCATGCTCTGCAGTTAGTACCACACGGATCTGCGTGTGCATAAGCAAACATGTTTATGTCCTATGATTGTTTCCTGTTATCTTTAAGGGCTTCCTAGAGCTCTTAGAGCTTATAGTCTTTATAAATTATTCTTATAATTTATCTCATAGTCATATGAATAATGCTATGTGAAGTATTTGTGAATAAATTTATCCTTCTAGCAGCTTAACTTAAAAAAACTTAAACTTACACTTGCGGGGTGTTGGTGGCACATGCCTTTAATCCCAGCACTTGGGAGGCAGAAGCAGGTGGATCTCTGTGAGTTCGAGGCCAGCCTGGTCTCCAGAGCGAGTGCCAGGATAGGCTCCAAAGCTACACAGAGAAACCCTGTCTCCAAAAAACCAAAAAAAAAAAAAAAAAGAAAAGAAAAAAAGAAAAAAAGCTTACACTTTGTGTACGTGAGCGCCCGTGTCTGTGTGTGTGTATGTGTGTGTGTGTGTGTGTGTGTGTGTGCACACCCGTGTGTGTGTGGGGGGGGGGTGGGGTGGGTGTGTGTGCCATCGCACGTATGGAGGTTAGAGGGCAGTTTACAGGAGTCAGCTCTCTCCCTCCACCATGTGGGTTCAGAGGGTAAGCTTTGGCACTTATCTCTCTATTCACTGAGCCATCTCAAGGCTCCAGCTTAACCTTTTAATTCCACTGTATTTTAGGGATGAAGTCACTACACTGCCCAGGCTGGTCTTGAGATCCTGGGCAAAAATAAGCCTCCCAAGTAACTAGGGCTACAGGCACGAGCTGCTTGCTGGCAAATGCTGCTCCTGCCCCCCACCCTTTCAAGCGTTGCATATTCTTGAACTATCTAATCTTGGCTATTGATGAGTCACTGTTAGTCACCATTACACAATGCTTCCTTCAGAGACAGTGAAGTTCAGCATTTTCAAGTGTTTACTGGCCATCTGTGTCTCTTCTGTGGCGTTACTTTGCTTTTTAAAATCAACTCTTTGAACGGGTGTAAGGCCTTGGGCTTGATCCCAATACTGCCCGAAAGAAAGTATTCTGACTAGGCTGTGGTGGTGCACACCTTTAATCCCAGCACTCAGGAGGAGGCAGAGGCAGGTGGATGTCTGTGAGTCCAAGGCCAGCCTGGTCTACAGAGCTAGTGCAGGACAGCCAAGGCTACACAGAGAAACCCTGTCTCAGAAAACCAAAAGAGAAAAAAAATATTATTTTGAGTTTTACTTTTCCTGTGTGAGTGCTATGCCGGCAACGGCTGCCAGGGTTTTTGTCATTGTGCCCAGTAAAGCAGGATCTTCCTGCTGCCCCAGGTCCCCAGCTCTAAGCCCTCCTGAGCCCATGAGGGTTTGAGGGTCACAGCAGGATAATGACCTCAGGAGGTGGTAATTATTGCTTGAAGGGAAGGGAATGTCCAGTTGTGGGAATAAAGGTGAATCTGAGGTTGAGGTTTGTCTGTCTGTTGAAGTCTTTTTGGAATTATCCTAGTGGAGAATGGGCTAGTGACTGAAAGGGGTGTGACCACTAAATCACTTCACCTTGGACAATGTTCTTGACAGGATCTAGTGAAACAGAAAGATCACAGATCCCTGAAGAGCATTTTAACAACTCCCCGGTGGCCTGAGGGTTGTTAGCAGGGTCTCTCCAGCCCTGGAAACCTGCACATCAGGTAACGATGAAAATGAGAGAAGCAGAGAACTCTCCACGGCATAGCTTTGCATGTGTGGCCCTGGCTCTAAGATGAGCTGCCTTCTGCTGTGAGGAATACTGGAGAAGGGCTGGATAAGCAGGGAGACCGTTGCTTTTGACACCTGCTTTCGATGTAAGATGGCTGTTGTTTTATGTTTGTCACAGTGGCTGCACTAAAATCTCCTGCTATTTCAGCTGGCAATTGCAGCTCTGCAGTCAACCTGCCTACTTCTCTAGCAGCTGCCTGGCTGCTCAGGCTGAAGCCTGGCAGGAATTCTGTTCCCATAGGTACCAGCTCCATCACTGCGGCTAAAGGGAGCTTTCACTAAATCTCTATCATTCTATTTATGAATAAGACTCGAGACTCAAAGGCTGGGATGAAAACCTGGGAGCTCAGAGAGGCTGAGTAGCAACCAGCTAACCCTCTCTCCTTGCTGGCTCTCCAGCCCAGGGTTCCTGCTTCGCCAAACCAGAAAAGGCCGCACCACTCCAAATCCCTCCCTGTTGCTTCCTGTGTCTCTATCTCTCCTGGATGCCCTCAGATGCTCTGTGATTACTTTCAGTCAACTGGTTGCTAACTCAGCCTCCTGACTCAAGGATAATTTTATTTAATTAATGCAAATGCAAACTTGGGGTTCACAGTGTAATCGAAGTTCCCGCCAACAGACAGATGGCTGAGGCATCACTCAGAGTGAGATTACAGACTCCTCAGTGGTGCCCATTGCCCCCTGCCACAGGGAAGGTTTGTAAACAGCAACCTCCATTCCTCGCCATTCCTAGTACTTGGTTTCTTCTGCACAAAACTGTCTATTATCTTAAACATCCTGGGGCTTTCCTGACCGCACACTTAACTTCAAGTCTGTCACTGTTCCTCACCACTGTTTAGCTCACATGTTCTCATCCCAATATTCAAGGGCCGGAGAACTTCCTTTCCTCTACATTGTCTTTCGCAGGAACCAACAGAAAGGGCCTCACTCTGTTCCCTTCCTCAGTGTCTCGTGGGAATCAGGCCTAGACTTCAGAAAGTAGGACTTCCCAGCTTCCCTGACTCACCAGTGAGCCACCCAAATGCCTATGTCCCTAACACTGTCCCCATGAACTTTGCCTTCTCTCTCTAAGCTAGTCTCACAGAAAAACTCTATGCTTTTATTTATTTATTTATTTTTACATCAGATCACCCACCAGTGAAAGTTCATTCCATTCATTTCATAAATCTTCACAGTATGCAGAGCGCAATGAAGATTACACACAGAAAGTCCCCATAGTCGGTATTCCCTCTCCAGAGGTGTGCTAATTGGAGGGCTAACATTTGACTTCTCCATTTGCAGCAGGGTCCTATCCTCTGCCTGGCAGGTGTGCATGTGCCCTGAGCAAACTCCCAAGTGAGGTGAAGGATGCCTGCTACCCAGGAGCTCTCTCTTCTCGGACAACATTAAAAATACTTTGGCCTTCTTTCTGCTTCTTTAGCAATAAGACTCCTCCAGGTATCACTACACACCCTACCTCTCAGACTGCTGGTGCTCTTGCTGACTCCTCTGTTAGTCACCACAGTGGTTTCTCTGGTGTTTTCTGGGAACCTCAGACAAGCTCAGGACTTTTGTCATTGTCATCTCCTTCCCTTCAGGGCTCTGCTCAAATGTCTGCCTGTCTGCAGGGACACCTTCCTTGGTGAGCACTGTGGAAACCTCAACATCCTCTTTTCCATGAGCCCAGCCTGGAACCCTCATTCTTCCTCATCAGCAAGCGTCACCATCTGACGCAAAACACTTCGCTTACCCCATCCTCCAGCAGAATGGGACTCCGGGGGGACAAAGGCTTTGCTTGTCTTTCAGCTTGTCTGCTTTGTTTCGTTTTGCGTGTCCCTGTGTGTGTGTGTAGATGTATCTCCATGTTTGGAGGCCTGAGAACAATCTTGGGTGTGCTGTTCTTTCCTTAGCAATGCCACCTACCTTATCTTTAGAGACAATCTTTCTCTGGCCCAGAGATCGCCCATTAGGCTAGGCTGGCTGGCTGGTGAGCCCCAGGGCTCCACCTGTCTCTGCCAGTGCTGGGATTACAAGCACAGGCCACCATTCGCAGCTTTTTATGTGGATGCTGAGTATCCAACCCAGGTCTTCATGTCTACATGGCAAACACTTTACCAACCGAGCCATCTCCTTATCTATGTTCAGTTTTCCATCCATCATCCATCCATCCATCTATCCATCCATCCATCCATCCATCATCCATCCATCCATCCATCCACCTATCTATCTATCCATCCATCCATCCATCTATCCTATCTATCATCTATCTATCTATCTATCTATCTATCTATCTATCTTTCTTCTATCTATCCATCCATCTATCTCTCTACCATCTATTATCTAACTAATTTTTTTTTCTGTTCTGTCCTCAGCACCCGAGACTGCTTCTGGCATCTAGAACACAGTCAACAACACATCCCCTGGTGACAGGAGTGGCTGACTGCATGTCAGCCGTGGCACACGTGACTTCTCTTAAGCTTCTTCCTCTTTCATTTCCTTCACTTGCTCACTGTCCTCCGGTTTGGTTAAAAAATTCTTCCCACAGCCACCTGGGTTCAAGTCTCTTTCCTGTCACTACTTTCTGGTTCTGCATGGGGCTTTGGGAGGTTGAAATGAGTTGGTGTTCCCATGAATGGACCAGTACCTGGCACAGGCTTAAGTGTATGTGTGCATGCGTGTGCGTACGTGTGTGTGTGTGTGTGTGTGTGTGTGTGTGTGTGTGTGTGTGTGCACACGCGTGCACTTGCACACGCATGCTCTGATACCGAGGCTAAAGCAGTGATTTGGGAGGAGGGAGGAAAGGAAACTGAGGTAAGAGTGAGGTAGAGGCAGAGGGTGGGGTATGCAGTGAGTGAAGTCAGAACAATAGACTCTGACAAGCATCAGGGAGAGTCAGGCTACCCATTTCCTTGCCAGAGGAGGCCACTGGCCTAGCTAAACATGTTTAAGATCTGTGTTTGTGGCTTAGGTGTGGCCCTTACAGGAGTAGGAAGGAAGGAGAATGGGAAATGGGTCGTGTTTCCTTTGGCAGAAATATGAGCCCATGTCCCAGTTTTTCAAAGATGGGCAAGGGCAGTGTTTTTGCTTGCATGTGTTTGGTGGTGTAGGTGGCCTCTGTGGAATGCTGTGGTGTTTGGTTTCCTGATTGCTCTCCCCCCCCCCAAAAAAAAAAAACAAAAAACAAACTTGACCAGCAGAAAGTAGAACTACACCAGGGGACTGTGACAAACAGCCAGAAGCATGGTTGAGGCTAAGACATGGACAGCAAACCACTGAAGCAGCTGACTAAAAGGCTCATTTAATATTACTTGTTATTTGTCCCACTGTTTTGTTGGCTTATTAGCATTGGGTATGAGCCAGCAGGGAACAAACTTTGGAGGTAGAAAACCATCCTTAACGATGAGCGCCCGTCTCCATCACTTTGCATTGGCAGGCCTCCCAGCAGGCTTATCAACTGCTGATTCATGCATGGGCTGGGGACCAGGCTTCCCAGGACCTGGTTCTGATTTTTGAGCTCTGCCACTCTTCCCTGCAATTATGAGATGGGCCACCCCCTTTCCCAGGCTAAAATTTCATCCCTTGACCCCACTAATGATGCATTTGGGAGGTCCTTGAGCCAGGGGTCTGAAGGACCAAAGACACACTGGAAAAACAAATACCCCCTCCCCACCCCACAAACCTGTGCTCATAAGACATACACCACATAGATTTTTAAGGAGATGATTTGGAGAAGCTTTGGGAAGGAAATAAACAGGGCAAAGTGAGGAAGAGAAACCACAGGTAATTGTTCCCTATGAGAGGGTCAGGAGAGCCATATGCACCAGAGATACTAGGTTTGAAGGAGGCCTGGAAGAGCCTTCCATTAACTAATGTTACAGTGGCTGATTATTAACAAGTCCAAAAAAGAAAACAAGAAACCCCAAACCATCTCAGGACATCATGTCATGCCATACGACAAAATCAAGTTCACATGGATTCAAGAATGAACCCATGTGAAATGAAATCTAGAAAAAAAGAAACTTTGATTTCTGAATGAGAAAACACATTCTGAACTTAAAAGCAAATCAAAACTGCAAGGAAAATTACAGAGTGAGTCATTTAAAGTGGAGATTTCTGTGCACCTGTAATAAAAGCAATACACAATTAAAGACAAAGAGCATGGAAAGAATCTGCAATAACTATGAGGCGATTAATCGGCCGAATGTATGGAAATGTTCATGCAAACATTAAAAAAAAAAAACAACACTGCATGGCATAAAGTGGATGAGGGAATACAGGTACTTCACAAGAGATTGTAGCTAACATGAAAAAAAAAAAAAAAAAAAACACCTTTCCTAATGCTGCCAAGGAATGCCAAGTAACAACCTCTGTCTTTCTTGCTAAAAACTATAGATAACACTCTTGGTGACATTCCAAATGGCAAGACAGACTTTCTAACATGGTGACTCTGAATTTGAAGTATGTATTTTGACCTAATAACCCACTGTTTTAGCCTTATCTCAAGCCAGTATCTGGAATGTAACCCCTGATTTATACACAGGATGGGTTATCCCAACACTCTGCACAAAACTTGAATTCCCAACATCAGACGTCAGTTATCGCACGTCGGGGTGATGAAGCAGCATGCAGCTCTTAGGAAGGCCAACAGATGTGGTGCGAAAGACGCCCAGGAGCCGGGACTGAGGAATTAAAGTTCCAATGCTGGCAACCTTTGGTATTTCTGGGTGACGGCTACACTAAAATAGTCCCCAAATTATGTGCTGTTTGTGAAAAAGGGACATTTATAAAACAAGCCACCGTAGCCTTAGTAACTCAATAATGAGGGAACCAAAATAATAAGTTTAGAAAAGGGTATGAGTGAAATAATATTCCAGCTACCAAATCTCAGATCCGAGCTTAAAAGACCCGGTAGAGGAAGAAGATACTGAAAATGTGCTTGCTTCAGTTGTCCTGAAGAAAAGAAAGACTCCCCCCTCCCCGTTTTCTCTTCATTCCTTGTTGAACAACTCCTTTGATTTTACAGATTAAAGAAGTATAATGGAAGGTATTAATCATCCCAAATTTAAAAAACAAAAACAAAAACAAAAACCCAAACTCTCAAGATCTGTTCCAAGGGACAGCCTCCAGCCCTCCACCCCCACCGCATGAGTTTGCTTTGGGGGTTGAAAAGGAGTCTGTAACAACACAGAGTCTTAAAGTCTCTTAGACCCTACACTTCCTTTTTAGCCAAGATCACGGACCTTTCCTTGGCATTTTCTGAAGTCTTGGCATCAGTTTAGTTGCTGCTGTAGTGACCTGGTTTTGTCTCTGTCTGTCTGTCTGTCTGTCTGTCTGTCTGTCTGTCTGTCTGTCTGTCTGTCTGTTTCTGGAGAACAGCGTGTCCTGGAGCCACAGATATTTACCGGTCCAGGCTGTGCAAAGCCCCGGCTACACGCAGTCAGCCTGAGTGTTTCTAACCATCCACCAGCGTTACCTCCTCCATGGTCTTTGCGGCAGACACAGCGATGCTTGGGAGCATGGGGTGGGACAGAGGTGAAAGTGTAGATCGCACCCCGGGGAGCGGGGAGGCCACCAAGCAAGACTTTTCCCTTTGCGTGTTGCTAGAATCTCAAGCGTGTGAGCCTGGGTTGCTACTTACGAAAACCAAGGCCAGACAGAGCCCACCGAGCACTCATCAAAAGCTGACACAGGAAATCGGCTTCGGGGAGTGGATTCGCTCCTGCGCTCCAGGAACTAGGGCAGAGGAGAAGCTGCAAGCAGCTAGAGCCCGGCCTGCGCAGCGCAGGGCAGCGCAGCGCAGCGGTGTCCAAGTAAACAACTCTCTGAACTTTGGTACTTTAGTGCTGACTGATGTCACTATCAGCTGATTTCACTTTCGTTTTTTTAACTTGCCTGTGTCTTATGACTTTTCAGAAACCAAGAGCGTAAACAACTTCTTGTTGCTGACCGGGACACGTGACCCAAACCACCCGATCAGTGTGCCAGGTGAGGGTCGTGATTGTCCCACACGGTCGCTTCCGAGGGGAGCCTGGACGCCAGCTTCCTGAGCTCCAGGGGATGTGACTCCGATAAACACGACCTGCAATCTTTCTAGGCCCCGACCTTAATCATGTGACCAACCTCCCAGCCAGCGCAGCAGGTGGGACCTGGGTCCCCTCATTCATTTGGAAGGTGACTTTTCTGGGCTGGAAACTTTGCCATTAGCGATGTAACGCTCAACAGTTGTGCAGCAACAGCAACAGTGCGATCCCATTTCGAACTAAAAGAAAAAGAAAGCTTTCAGTTTTGAAATCGCAGGGAGTGTACTCTTGGCCTTCTTTCCTCGGGTGATCGCGGGAACTTTGGAATTGGGCAAGCTTGGGAAAGACAGTAGACCGCTCCCCGATAATGCTAAATTCTTGGGTTTCCCTTTCTTTTGCTATGGCACGCTGCCCCCAACTGGAGTTTTACTTCATCCTAGGGATTCCCTTTGCCTCTGTGCTAGGTTAGATTTCTTATTTTTCTGCTCAAAAGCTTTTCTCCTCCTTGGCTTATTCACTTTTGTTAGAATTAATCTCTGGTGATTTCTTGAGAAACGAGGAACACTAAAGGTAATTTTTTTAAAAGAGTTTGCCAAACTGATATCTTTATTTTATTCTTAATCTTGTTCAAAGTTGAATAAAGCATAGCATTTTTGGTTAAACGAATTTTCCTATACAGTGTTGAGGCTGGATTCCCTGCTCTCTACCTTCCCTATTGTTGGGAAGTTCAAAGCTGGCCTCCTTCCCATTGTCCTTTTAGCCTTTTGCTTTTAAAAGAAAGTGACATTTTAGTGAGGTTTTGGGAAGAAAAAAATAAATGTGCAACCATTTTGCCATTTTCAACTGCAAGTCAAAGTCAACCCCGCCCAGGTCCCATGTTTCTTCCTGTCTTTTGTTGTGACGCAGGGTCTTACCATGTAGCTCAGGCTGGCCTCCAACCCTCAGAAATCCTCCCGCCTTTGGTTCCCAGGAGCTGGGATTACAGACCATGTCTGGCTCCTTCTCCTTTTCCCTTTGTTTTCATTCCAGCAGGGCTAGCTTGCTTGGTTGCTCACTGGTTTTCTGATAATCTGCCTACCC
Source organism: Cricetulus griseus (assembly GCF_003668045.3). Classification (NCBI taxonomy): domain Eukaryota; kingdom Metazoa; phylum Chordata; class Mammalia; order Rodentia; family Cricetidae; genus Cricetulus; species Cricetulus griseus. The sequence continues at coordinate 193,075,762 of NW_023276806.1, forward strand.
GCTCCATGATTAAGCTTTTAGCTTTTAATAAGCAACTAGCCTCTGGCTGCCAAAGCCTCCATTGCTTAAGCATTATTTTTGTCCTTGAACTTGTCCACACTCTGTTAAACAAGTTTACTTGGGGAGAGTTTCAGAGTTCTTTGCTCTTAAGGTACGCTTTTCCTGAGACCTAGTATCTGAACTACTTCTGTGGAGCTGCACTTAGGGACAGTGTTGCTTCTCTTGACATGGCGGTTGTTAGAGTAGGCAGGTGCTGGTGAGGCAGTAGTCTGGTCTTTTCAGCTTGGTAGTTCGCACATGGAAAGTCTACCTTGTGAAGAAGGTAGCTGGCTCCGGTATTCTTGCCTGCCAATGCTGGGGAAGAGCCTTTGTACTATAGTTGGGTGTGGTGAGGTATTATGATTTATTAAAGCTTGTCTGAGGATTCAGAAAGCAAAGTCAGCCACAAGCCATCGAAGCCAGGTGCACACCTTGCCTCTGTCACTTAGGGAGGGACTGAAGGAGGGGGGGGCAGTCATGGTGGCATACACCCTTGCTGTTACTATGCGGACTCTGTAACTTTTCTGGAATGTACATCTTTCCATTTGTTTTGTTTATTTATTGTGAGTGGGGGGGAGTATACACACACACACCATCACACACACACACCATCATACATATACACACACACACACTCACACACTCACACACACCATCATACACATACACATGCACACTCACACACACTCACACACATACACACCATCATATACACACACACTCACACACACCATCACACACACACACTCACACACACCATCATATGCATACATACACACTCGCACACACACACACACACACACCATCATACACATACACACACTCACACACCATCATATACAGACACACACACACACACTCACCATACACACACACACACACTCACACACACTCACACACACCACCATACACACACACACACTCACTCACACACACACTCACACACACACCATCATATACATACACACACACTCGCACACACATTTACACACACACTCACACCATCATACACACACACACACACACACACACACACACCAAGACTATGGAAGTCAGAGGACACCTTGCAGGAGTTACTCTCTCCCTCCTTGTGGGTTCCAGAGATTCACCTTAGGTCATGAGGCCTGGAAGGAAGCTCCTTTACTAGCTGAGCCCTCTCACTGGACCCTAGAATATATTTTGGGGACAACTTCGGGAGACTTTAGTTCTTCTAAAAATATTTACTTTATTTGTTGTTGTTGTTAAATCGGGAACAAGTAAGGAAACTATCCATTCTAGGAGTGGATCTCTTCCTACTTTTTAAATTTCTGAAAAAAATTCTAAAATTTTAGGTTCATAGCAAAATTGAGATGAACCTATATGTAATCCTGATCACAGGGTCATCTAGGCTTTCTCCTATATTGTCTTCTAGTGTTTAATAGATCTGAATTTGGTCAATGATCCACTTAAGAGTTAATTTTTGTGGTGTGAGGCCTGTGTCTGGATTCCATTTTGTTTGTTGTTTTGTATATGGGTGTTCAGTTGCTCTAGCCCAGCCATGCAGAGAACTGTCTTTGCTCTAATGAGCTGATTTGGTTCTTTTTCCAGAAGTTTTCTGGACTATTTTGTCCCACTGGCCTGTTGATTCATTTCCCAGTATTAATCATTATAGCTATAGAATCTTGAAGTCAATTAATGTCAGTCCCCTGACTTGGGTCTCTTGAAAAATTGTGTGGGCTGTTTCCATACAAGCTCCATACCCAGCTTGTTGATGTCCACAAAGTAATGTGCTACAGTCCTAAGACTGACTCATGGATCAAGTCGTGAAGAGCTAACATCTTAACAGTACTGGGCCTTCCTAGCCATGAACATAAAATATAGCTCCATTTATTTAACTCTCTGATCTCTCCAAGTTTTTACATTTTTTCTTCATGTATATTTTGATGTTTTGCTAGATTTGCACCTATTAATGATCTTGTGATTTTTACCTTCAAATTCTAAATGTTCATTGCTAGGTGCTTATGGTAATTTACTTTTGTATATTAGGTGTGTTTGTAGCATGAATAATAAAAACCCAGAGGCAGATATTGGGGTTCAAGCTGAAGATCAGAAAAGCAAAGCAGCCAGCCACTAGAGAGTTCTTACCTCTAGTAAGGCTCAGACCAAAGTGTGTGTGTGTGTGGGGGGGGGGGATCCTGTCCTCAGTGTGACTGAAGACTGCCTGAGCTCCTATCTTCTCCCCTCTTATATTCCTATCTAGTGCTGGTATTGAAGGCATGCACCACCACCACCTGGCCTCTGTGGCTAACTAGTGTGGCTGCTGGGATTAAAGGTGTGTGCTACCACTGCCTGGCCAGTATGGGTGACTAGTGTGGCTAGCTTTGCACTCTGATCTTCAGGCAAGCTTTATTTGTTAGTTCATAAACAAAGTATCACCATGTTTCCCCTTTTTGTCTAATATAAGAAAAACTACATACAATAGGTACAATAACTATATATAATATATACAGACAATACATCAGCAATGTAGTTCATTTGTGCTTGACAAATTCCGAGAAAATACTCCATTATCTATCCTGTCTTGATGAGTCCAAAAGGTTGTACCTAATTCACTTTCTATTCTAATTGCATTATCAAATTATCTCTTAATGTCTCTCAACCTTTCGAACTTTACATCTCTGTAGTGAGTTTCTTTTCTGAGTCTGGTAAGCAAGGAAAACTATAACTATCTAGTCTTCAACTCCCTTAGAAGCACGAGAAGGAAATAACCGAGTAAGCAGGAAGTGCAAGCAAGCAACTTTTAAAAAATGTGGGAGGTGACAGAAACAGCTGGCTGCCTGGACAGTCACCCAAAGGTCTTCTGCAACACTGGGGCATCCATCTTCTGCCTACAGGCCTTGAATACTTGGCATGCACTAATGAGTCTTTTATTGCTTTGGCAAAGTACCTTTGAAAAAATAAACCTGTAAGAAGGAAAATATAATTTTCATTCATGATTTTGGAGGCTTTACCCACAACAGAACAAACAAAAAATCTTATGAAAATCAGAGTAACTGAAAAATAACCCTGAGTATAATATGTAACCACAATGCAACAAAGCTTAACAGCAATAGCAAGTGAATCCTGGTAATTACACAAACTCATGGCAATTAAAATAACATACTACCAAGTGATTAATAGATCAAAGAAGAAATCCACAAAGAAAAATGTAAAATTCCCAGAATGAAATGAAAATATAACACACAGAACCTCTGGGACACTTTACAAGCAGTCTTAACAGGAAAAAATTACAGCTCTAAGAACCTACACTAAAAAATCAGAAAAAACACAAATAAATGACTTGATTCATCTCAAGAATTTGGAAAAACAAGAACAAACCAGCTCCAAATCCAGTAGATGGAAAAAATAATAAAAATCTGAGTAGGAATTAAAGGAAAGAAAATAATATGTAAATCAATAAATGTATTAAGTCAAATAATTGGACTTAAAGACAAAAATCATATGATCTTCTCAGTAGGTGCAGAAAAGGTATTTGACCAGCTCCAACATGTCTTCATGATAAAAGTCCTAGAGACAGTAGGACTGGAACACAGCTCAACATGATAAGCCTATATATGACAGACCCACAGCCAGCATCATCCTAAATGGAGAAAAGCCTCACTTGTACCTAGCTGATGGGTGAGCTCGGCATTCGTTAGTGTCTTTTAAATTCTGAGCTGTTCCTTTCTTAGTGTTTACAGCTCTCTGTATTACTCATCCTTACTCACACTGCCTACTTATTCCACTCAAAGTCTTGGCAAATTAATCTACTTACTATAAATTCCTGGGAGATCTGATGGAGTTTTTCCAGAGAAGGGAACATTTGAGTTTAATCTTCAAGGAAAAGTAGAGGCTTTCCAATTGTTCTGGAAGGTTTACATCATAAGATCAGACAGAATGAATGACCTTTATGGAAGAGCGGCATACTTAGAATTTAAATACTATACCATGAAAAACAGAGTGAAAACGATTTACATATATTCTTGCACTCTACATGTCAGGTATTTGTAGCAAATAAGAGATAAGGGGAAGGGTTTTAAGATGGCTCAGTGGGTATAGGCACTGGCTGCCAAGCCTGACCACCTGAGTTCTGTCCCTGTAGCTACATGGTAGGAGAACACACTGTCTTCTGACCTCAATGTGTACCATGGCATACATGACCTAATGGTGCATGAGATTCACACTCCCCCCCCCAACACAAAACAGTAAATAATGCAATAAGACATTCAAAACATGACACAAGGCGGGGGGATTAAAGGGCAAGGATGGTAAATAATTAAGGAAATTCTTCTGCACACCTCAGTCTTCCAAGAAACCAGTTTGTTACTTTGGTTATTCTCACAAAGATATTAAGTTTGTAGTCTCAAACTTTCATATAACTGAAGTTTCAAAGAACAAATGTCAATTTAAATTTTTAGATTTTCATGAAGTTTAGTTTTCCCTGATTTATGAGAACAAGGGCAAGACTTTTGAGAGCCTGTACTCTACCATGGTGTCAAGTTACCAAGGGAAGAATTCCTAGTAAAGAGATTAGGGACTTCTCAGAGAACCCCAATAGCTACCCCCAAATCCAGTCCTTCTTCCTGAGGAAAAACAATTGTTTCCTACCATGTGCAAGGATTGAGGAAATTTATGGTCAAAATCCCCTATAAATAACATTTCTTCTCTGAACATTGCAGTGAGCTCTTACGTCTTTTCATCTACTAGAAACACTGATTGCAGAGCCTGCTTATGTCGCTTAGACCCGTGACGTGTATCTACTGTGCCTCTGTAGACCCGGGCTTGCAGTTTTCTCACTCACCGGCCTTCGTCTTCACTGGCACACTTGTTACCCTTACTCCTTTGCCTGGGCTTCGGGAATCCCTCCTTGTACTCACTGTAGTTTTATTTTTGTGGGAAACTTGGATGTGAACTAGGGCCTCCCCATGTAGTTATCTGTCACAGAGCTACACCCCCACTTTCCCTCCTCTTTGTTTTAGTCTTTCCGTTGGATGGAGGATTTCATTAGGTTGCTGAGACTGCTCTTGAACTCAGGTTGTAGCCCAGGCAAGCCTTGAACTTGTGATCTTCCTGAGTCAGGCTCCTAAGCAGATGGGATTGCATCCCTGCCCCCCATGGCTAACTATTGACCACCTTATGACAAACGTGAAGTGTAGGACTTGCTTTTGAAGTATCCATTTGAATGAAGGACTAGAGGCGGGCACTCACTGACTCTAGGAGAAATGGGACTTCTAATCTTTTACAACTTTGCTTAATTATGAGAGGTAGAATGGCTTCAAAACCATAATATATTTCCATGTAATTGGGTTCCACCTTTGGTTTGTGCAATTAGCATCTTTTAACATGTGCTATCTCATCAATTGGAAGTACACAAATTAGTGCTTTACTATATGTTCTTATTCAGTTATTATTAGTATTTATGTTGCTATTTTTAAATGTTGCCCAGGCTTGCCTTGAATCTCTGGTCCTCCTGCCTCTACCTCCCTCCCAAGTGCTGGGATTACTAGTGTATATGCCCAGCTAGCATGTGTGCTCACAGGAACAATTCTAGGATATTCTTCTATAGGGAGAAATATTGTTTATTTCTCCTGTGCTTTTTCTAGCACACCAACTATATAAAAGAGACTCAAGAAATGATGGTGGCTGCTAATTCATTCATCAAAGCGACTAAAATCATTAATAGCATGTCTTTCTTGAAGTTTTAGTTTTTTGGTGTTATATACATGCATAATTTTGGAAGAAATCAAAAGTTTCAAGCTTTTTCCCCATGTTGATACAAATTAAATATATGTGTTTTTTAACTTTTCTATATTTCCTCTGGAGTTTTAAAATCTCTGAAAGATGTTTCCTTTAAGGAAGATGGGCTATGTAAAATCTGTAGTTGGGTACCCACACATACATGTGTAGAGGGGAGGGAGGGCCAGGGAAGGGGGGGGGTGGCTGATTTTTGCTGTGTCAGCACATCTCCATCAGCCACAGTTCTCAGTCACTTTCAGCTTGGTTAACTGTTGTCCTGGAACTTAGGTGGAAGGTGCGCGAGCCATCACTCTCATTTGGCTTCTCGTTGCTTTTAGTCAGATCAGGAACTATCTGCTCAGAGCTCTTCAGGCTGGATTCTTCAGGCTGAAGACTGTTGCCTTGGACAATATCAGTATCTGTTTTAGAATGTGAGGGAACAGTCTCCTCTTTGCTGCTGGGAAGCATCGCATCTTCAGTGTCTCTGGTCCAGACTTCAGAATGCATTTTCCTCTTCTGAAAACTGCAGAGGGGTGATAAACTTTCAAGTGAGCCCTGGGGCACAGACCGGAGCCATTCTGAGGTATTTGCCACAAGATTCCTTTGGGTTTTAGAAGGGAGACTTTTGGTTGTTGTCCAAGGCATGCTGTATCTTCTTATATTTATGCAAGTAGTTGGAATAAATCTAGAAAAGAAATGAAATGTATGAGTTCTTGCCTTGGGTGTATCTACTTTGTGGTCCTAGGTATACTGTCATAATGCAGATTGTATATTTTCCCTCGGGTGAGCTCACTGGCCCTTAGGACTTTATCCTCATTCTTTATGAAGATGAGCTACATCTTTATCTCTGGTTCTAAGTGTTTGGCTCTACTCCAATCCTGTTCTAGATGTCCAGAGGATGTGGTTATCTGGTATCTTCTTCAGGACTCATTGACTTTATACATCCGGTCTATACCTTGCCAATAAAACGTAGTTTATTCCACTAGACTGGATGCATTGTACTTGGTATAAGATTTTTTAGGAAACCAGTAAGGAGTCAGTTTGAGAGTTTGAGAGATAGACATTCCCTCAAGAGAGGAAGATTTTTAAATCATTACTTGTAGCTACTTACAATCTATTTTTCTTTAGAATTCTATTTAACTGGGAATTTTAGCTATTCTTTTATTAAACTTCTAAGTTATGAAGTAATTGTAGCATCATGCGCACTTGGAAGAAATAATGAGATAGATTGCATATACCCTTTACCTGATCCCTCTGGATGTGACAGTCTGTAAAGTCACGGTGAAGCCGCACAGTGAACATACTGCCACTGGTGTGGACAAGATACAGAACCATGCCCTCATGTTGTCTCTACAGCACCCACCTCTCCTGTCTTGACTTCTCTTTAACTCCTGGAAAACATTAACTTGTCTTCCAAACTATATCATTTTATTATTTCAAGACTGTTATGTAAATGTAACCACACAGTGTGCAACCTTTTGGAATTATTTTTTCTATCCACCCAGTATAATTCTTTTTTTGGGGGGGAGTTCACTGTTGTTCTGTTTCTCCTCTGCCCATTTTTATCATTGTTTTGAGTAGTAGTTAGTGGCATGGCTATATACTACAGTTTAATGATTTATCAGATCCGTGGATCCTTTCCAGTTTATGGGTATTGCAATTAAAGCCGAATAAACATTTGTGTGCAAAATTTTGTGTGAACTTGTTTTCTTTTCACTGGGATTAAATTCCAGGAAAGCAGTTGCCAGTTATATGGTAGTTATATATTTATTTTTCTGTTTTATTTTTGAGAGAGACTCTTTTTATGCTTCTGGGGTGGCCTTGAACTTCCAGTTCTCTGAACTCTTCCCTCTTCAAGGACTTAGGGTTACAGGTTTGTGCTGTCATGCCCAGCCACGAGATACTCAGTGAAGAAACTATCGATTATTTTTAGAGTACTTACCCCATTTTATGTTCCCAACAGTGATACATAAATAATGCAGAGTCTGCATCCTCACCGGCAGATGGTGTCCTTGTTGTCCCATGCTTGTGTCTAGCTATTCTGCTATGCGTGTGGCGACAGCTTACTGTGTATTAACTTTCGTTGCTGATGCTAATACTTCTTGTGGTTGTCTATCACCAGTGTATTGCTTAGTTCAATGCCTCTTTATGTTGCCCATTTTCTAATGACATTTTTCTTTTTCCTGAAGATGTATTTTAAATTACACGTTTGCCTGTGTGTTTGTGTGGGATTGTGTGCCCGTGGGTGCAGCTGCCTGTGGAGGCCAGACCAGGGTGACAGATTCCCTTGGAGCTGGAATTACAGGTGGTGGTAAGCTGGGAACAAACAGGTCATTTGCAAGAACAGTTCATGCTGTTAACCGCTGAGCCTTCCTTTTAACCTTGAAATATTTTTTCTGACTGTTGAATTTGAGGATTCTCTCTCTCTCTCTCTCTCTCTCTCTCTCTCTCTCTCTCTCTCTCTGTCTATGTATGTAGACGTGTGTATTCGTGTTCATGAGTGTACACGGTATGGAATGTACATGAATTTGTATACATCCATATGGGGGCTAGAAGATGACATTAGGTATCTTCCTCAGTTGCTTTCTATCTTTTTTTTTTCTTTTTTCTTTTAAAGACAAGGACTCTGAAAGTTAGGATCACTCTAGGACTCACCTTCTTATAGACATAGAGGGTCTCTAGGATTTCACGTTGTTATAAAAAGGCACTGCATTTATTCTACTAGAGTAGTTTAATAAAAAGGCACTGCATTTATTCTATTAGAGTACTTTAATTATACAGCAAGCCACAGGCATTCTCCTGTCTTTCCCTCTCCAGCACTAATTAGTACTAATTAGTACTACAGGCATGCAGCAACTACCCAGCTTTTTACTCCAGTGCTGGGAACTGAACTCAGGTCTTTACCCTTGCCTGTGAGCCCTTTGCTGATGAACCATCTCTCTAGCTATGGAGGGTTCTTAATTAATTAAGTTCCTATTTTGTTGGTGTGGTTTCCAAGTAATTTCTCCTATCTTACAGTACTTAAGTTTTTCTTTTTAAAATTATATGTGTATGGGTGTTTTGCCTGCACTTGTTTTTTTTTTTTTTGTTGTTGTTTTTGTTTGTTTTGTTTTGTTTTGGTTTTTGAGACAGGGTTTCTCTGTGTGACTTTGGAGCCTATCCTGGCACTTGCTTTTGTAGACCAGGCTGGCCTTGAACTCACAGAGATCCGCCTGCCTCTGCCTCCTGAGTGCTGGGATTAAAGGAGTGTGTCACCAACGCCTGGCTTTGCCTGCACTTGTTTGTACACACTTCTATGTATGGTGTCTCAGAAGCTAGAAGAGAGCATGCAGTCCATTGGAACTTTAATTACAGATAGTTGTGAGCTGCCATGTGACTGCTGGGAATTGGACCTGGTCCTCTGGAAGACCAGCCAGTGCTCTTAACCATCTCTTTAGCCTTGATGGTAGTGTTTTTAATGAGCTTTTGTATTGCTTTGTGTTTTGGAGACAGAATTATTGTATAGCCCAGGCTGATCTTTTACTCACAGCAATCCTCCTGCTTTACCCTCCCAAATGTTGGGATTACAGGTAGGCATTACCATGCCTGGCTTCTTTTTATTCAGGCCTTTTGCAAAGCAAACATCATTTTAAGTCCAACTTACTTTTTGCTCTTTTATGAATCATATTTTTGGTATTAAGTCTAAGAAATCTTAGCTTAGCCTTAGATTTGAGGATTTTCTATGTTTTTCTAGAAGTTTTGTAGTTTTATGTGGAGTTCATGCTCCATTTTGAATTAATCTATGTATAAGTGATGGATTTAAGCATTTTTGTTTGCTTTTTAAAAAGCAGTTCATCCTATTTGTGTGAATGTACTCAGTTCCACAGACGTGTCTTCTCACCCTCCAATACTATATTGTACTGTTGGTCATCAACAGGCCAATTCCTTTTGCCAAACTGATTTTGACATGTAATGTTTTGTGTACAAATTTTAGATTAGCCTTAATTATGTCTATAACAATTCTATGGAGACTTTGAAGGGCATTGTGTTGAATCTGTGTATCTATGGGAAGAGTTGAGTTATCTTGAGTTTTCCAGTCCATAAACATGTTTATATTTTCCAATTCATTTACATTACATTTTGTTTTCAACGTTCTTGTTATTTTCAGCTCCAAGATCTCTCTCTCTCTCTCACTCTCTCTCTCTCTCTCTCTCTCTCTCTCTCTCTCTCTCTCTCTCTGTGTAAATTTGGAGGTCACATGTTTACTTCTTATAGATAGAAATATAATTATGTTTATATGGCTGTCTTATATTCTGAGACCTAAAAGGACTTTCTTATTTTGAAGAACCAGTTCCTTGAGATACTCTATGTAGAGAATAGCACTGTGAGGAGCAGGTGCCATGTTCTTCCTTTCTTCCCATAGATATGTTTTTCACCCTGGCACAGAGGCGAGGAGAGTAAGTTAAGAGTAGGCTCCATTAAGTTGCATGAGGCCCTCCATTCCTTCTTTTCTGACAGCTGGTTTTTTAATCATAAATATTGACAAGTGTCTGTGACAATTAATAGTGTAATATGGGTTTTCTTCTTTATCTTAAAGAATATTGAGTCATTCTTGAATTTCTGAAATAAGACCCACTGCCAAGAGGTAAATCATAATTCTTTTGAAATTTAGCACGAATTCTATTTGCTAACAGAATTAATGGGACAGAATTTGTTGATTTTCCATTTTTGTTTTCTCTTTGGCTGGTTTTAGTATCATGCCTATAGGAACTTCATAAAATGAACTACAGACTGTTTTCTCATTCTCTGGAAGACATCGTATAGAACTAGTGTCAATTATTCTTTAAATGTTTTATGAAATTGTACTGTGAAATCATATGACCCATGAGATCCCTTTGGGGGTGGTTAAAATTATCAATTTAGTTTCCTTACATACATACACACGAACATGTAACAATGATTAAATGAGGTCTTGAATTTAAGAGGGAGTGGCGTGGGGAGGAGTTGGACTGGGGAGGGTTGGGAATGATGTAAATTCATGGGAAAAAAATCCTTTGAACTAAAAACTGATACCATACTCAGCCACCTGCAGTGTTTTCAATGCACCTTTTTTAATAGCTTTTTGAAAGGCTTGCATGTACTGCGTATGCAGGGTATCATTGTGTAGCTCTGGTCCAGCGCTGTCTTCCTAGCTTGAGGGAAACTCAGAACCTTCCTCCTCCCTTTGTGTCTCTCTTTACTATCTCGCATTTATAACTGCCTTAAAAGTTTCCTTTACATGCTCAGAGTCATCTGAGGCAAGCGACCTGCGTGCTGGACCCAGTTCGGCAGAGGCGGGTTCTGAACAATGAACACTCAGAGGCAGCTCGGCCTCCATCGACCAGCCAGGTAGGCCAGGGGCTGTTTCCGACTCCTGCTTGTCGTCACTGCTCAGAGTTATCTGACTCAAGTGACCTGCGTGCCATACGGAGTTCGGCAGCAACAGCTGGCCCTGTGACAGCTCTGCCTCCAACTGCCAGACCAGTGGGACCCGGCATGCCCGAACACTGCCAACACCCGGGTAACAGTGACACCTCCATCCATGAGAAGAGGACCGACATCAGAGTATTGGATCTGTTTGCATCTACTAGAAGGGAACCGTGGTCCCACACCCACTAGGAGAACAAGAAACACTTGCCACACCCACCAGAAGAAAGGATGAGAAGAGGACAAGGTAAAAGCACATCCAACAACAGAAAACCCAATATGACACCACAGGAGGCTAGGAACCATACACCACTAAGACCTCAACATCACAATGCAGATGAACCAGAAGAGAATGACCTTAAAAACATCTTCAGGAAAATGATAGAAGACCTCAAAGAGGACATGAGAAAATCCCTTAAAGAAATTGAAGACAAAACAAACCAAAAAATACAAGATATCAACAAATCTCTCAAGGAAATAGTTAAAGACCTAAAAACTGAAAGAGACAATAAAGAAAGCACAATCTGAGGGAATGCTGGAAATAGAAAAGCTGGGTAAATGATCAGGAACTACAGATGTAAGTATAACCAACAGAATACAAGAGATGGAAGAGAGAATCTCAGGAGTTGAAGACACACTAGCGGAGATAGATTCATCAACCAAAGAAAATCTTAAGTCCAACAAATCCCTAACATAAAATATCCAGGAAATATGGGATACCGTGAAAAGACCAAACCTAAGAATAATAGGCATAGAAGAAGGTGAAGAAATCCAACTCAAAGGCGCAGAAAACATATTCAACAAAATCATAGAAGAAAACTTTCCCAACCTAAAGAAAGACATACCAATGAAAATACAAGAAGCCTACAGAACACCAAATAGACTGAAACAAAAAAAAAAGTCACCTCGCCACATAATAATCAAAACACCAAGCATACACAACAAAGAGAAAATATTAAGAGCAGCAAAGGAAAAAGGTCAAGTAACCTATAAAGGCAAACCTATCAGAATCACACCTGACTTTTCCTTGGAAACTCTGAAAGTCAGAAGGTCCTGGATAGATATTCTACCTACACTAAGAGACCATGGATGCTGGCCCAGACTACTATACCCAGCAAAGCTTTCAATCAATATAGATGGAGAAAACAAGATATTCCATGACAAAACTAGATTTAAACAATACATATCCACCAATCCAGCCCTACAGAAAGTACTGGAAGGTAAACTGCAACCCAGGGAAGTTAACTACAACCAGAAAAACATAGGCAATAGATAATCCCAACTTACCAACAGTCAAAAGAAAAAAGGGATAGAATCCCACACATAATCTTGCCACCATCACCAAATCAAAAACAAACAAGAATGAACAATAATCAATGGTCATTAATATCCATCAACATTAATGGTCTTAACTCCCCTATAAAAAGACACAGATTAGCAGAATGGATAAGAAGACAGAATGCTTCCTTCTGCACAAGAAACTCACCTCAACCTCAAAGACAGACGGTTGGGGAATTAAAGGTTGGGGAAAGATCTTCCAATCAAATGGACCCAAGGAACAAGTGGGGGTAGCAATCCTAATATCCAATAAATTGGACTTTAAACTAAAATCAGTCAAAAGAGATGAAGAAGGTCATTGCCTACTCATCACAGGAGAAATCCATCAGGTTGAAGTCTCAATTCTGAACATTTATGCCCCAAATACAAAGGCATCCACGTTTGTAAAAGAAACTTTACTAAAACTCAAATCACACATAAAACCGCACACACTTATAGTGGGAGATTTCAACACTGGACAGGAACACCAGACAGAAACTTAACAAAGAAACAAAAGAACTAATAGAAGTTATGGCGCAATTGGACTTAACAGATATCTATAGAACATTCCACCCAAATATAAAACAACTTACCTTCTCCTCAGCGCCACATGGAACCTTCTCTAAAATCGACCACATACTAGGCAACATAGCAAATCTCAACAAGTTCAAAAAATTGAAATAACCCTCTGTGTCTTATCAGACCACCATACTTTAAAATTAGAATTCAACAACAACAAGAACTACAGAAAACCTACAAACTCATGGAAATTAAGTAACACCCAATTGCACAATTCATGGGTCCAGGAAGAAATAAAAAAAAACTAAATTAAAGATTTCCTAGAATTCAATGAGAATGCGGACACAACATATCCAAACCTATGGGATACTCTGAAAGCAGTGCTAAGAGGAAAGTTCATAGCGCTAAATGCCCCCATGAAGAAACAGGAGAATAATCACACTAGAGAATTAACAACACAACTGAAAGTTTAGAAAACAAAGAAGTCAATACATCCCGGAGGAGCAGAAGCCAGGAAATAATCAAATTGAGGGCTGAAATCAATAAAATGGAAACTAGGAGAACAATACAAAGAATCAATATAACAAAAAGTTGGTTCTTCGAGAAAATCAACAAGATAGACAAACCTTTATCCAAACTTACCAAACAACAAAGAGTGAACATGCAAATTAATAAAATCAGGAATGAAAAGGGGGTCATAACAACAGACACAGAGGAAATCCAGAGAATCATCAGGTCATACTTTGAAAACCTATATTCCTCAAAATTTGAAAATCTAAAGGAAATGGACAATTTTCTGGACAGATTTCACTTTCCAAAATTAAATCAAGAACAGATAAGGAACTTAAATAGACCTATAACCTCTAATGAAACTGAAGCAGTCATTAGAAGTCTCCCATCCAAAAAAAGCCCAGGGCCAGATGGCTTCAGTGCAGAATTCTACCAGAAATTCAAAGTACAGCTAATACCAATTCTCCTCAAAGTATTCCACACAATAGAAGCAGAAGGGTCATTACCAAACTCTTTTTATGAGGCCACAATAACCTTGATACCCAAGCCACACAAAGACACAACTAAGAAAGAGAACTACAGACCAATATCCCTCATGAACATTGATGCAAAAATTCTCAATAAAATATTGGCAAATTGAATCCAAGAACACATCAGAGAAATCATCCATCCCGATCAAGTAGGCTTCATCCCAGGGATGCAAGGATGGTTCAACATACGAAAATCCATCAATGTAATCCACCATATAAACAGACTGAGGGAAAAAAATCACATGATCATCTCACTAGATGCCGAAAAAGCCTTTGACAAAATCCAACATCCCTTCATGATAAAGGTCCTGGAGAAATCAGGGATAACAGGAACATACCTCAACATAATAAAAGCAATATACAGCAAGCCAACAGCCAACATCAAATTAATGGAGGAAACTCTATCCAATTCCTATAAAATCGGGGACAAGACAAGGCTGTCCACTCTCTCCATACCTCCTTGAAGTTCTAGCTAGAGCAATAAGACAACAATAGGCGATCAAGGGAATACAAATCGGAAAAGAAGAAGTCAAACTCTCACTATTTGCAGATGATATGATCGTCTACATAAGTGACCCGAAAAAATCAACCAGGGAACTCCTACAGCTGATAAACACCTTCAGCAAAGTGGCAGGATACAAGATTAACTCAAAAAAAAAAAAAACAACAAAAAACTGTAGCCCTACTATATACGGAGGACACATTGGTGGAGAAAGAAATCAGAGAAGCATCACTCTTTACAATTGCCACAAATAACATAAAATACTTTGGAGTAACACTAACCAAAAAAGTGAAAGACCTGTACCCTAAGAATTTTGAGTCTCTAAAGAAAGAAATTAAAGAAGATATCAGAAAATGGAAAGATCTCCCATGCTCTTGGATAGGCAGGATCAACATAGTAAAAATGGCAATCTTGCCAAAAGCAATCTACAGATTCAATGCGATCCCCATCAAAATCCCAACTCATTTTTTCACTGACCTTGAAAGAACAATTCTCAACTTTATATGGAGAAACAAAAGACCCAGGAGAGTCAAAACAACCCTGTACAATAGAGGAACTTCTGGAGGCATTACCATCCCTAACTTTAAGCTCTATTACAGAGCTATAATCCTGAAAACAGCTTGGTATTGGCACAAAAATAGACAGGTAGACCAATGGAATAGAGTTGAAAACCCTGATATTAACCCACACACCTACCAACACCCGATTTTTGACAAACAATCCAAATATATATGCTGGAACAAAGAGAACATCTTCAACAAATAGTGCTGGCATAACTGGATGTGGACATGTAGAAGACTACAGATAGACCCAAGCCTTTCACCCTGCACAAAACTTAAGTAAAAATGGATCAAAGACCTCAACATAAACCCAGCCACACTGAACCTACTAGAAGATAAAGTGGGAAATACCCTTGAATTAATCGGTACAGGAGACTGCTTCCTGAACATTACACCAGTAGCACCGACACTGAGATCAACAATTAAAAAATGGGATCTCTTGAAACTGAGAAGCTTCTGTAAGGCAAAGGACACAGTCAGCAAGACAAAACGACAGCCCACAGACTGGGAAAAGATATTCACCAACCCCACATCTGACAGAGGGCTGATCTCCAAAATATACAAAGAACTCAAGAAGCTAGTCTCCAAAACACCAAACAATCCAATTAAAAAATGGGGTACAGAACTAAATAGACAATTCTCAATAGAGGAATCTAAAATGGCTGAAAGACACATAAGAAAGTGTTCAACATCCTTAGCCATCAGGGAAATGCAAATCAAAACAACTCTGAGATACCATCTTACTCCTGTCAGAATGGCTAAAATCAAAAATACCAATGACAGTTTATGCTGGAGAGGATATGGAGAAAGAGGAACACTCCTCCACTGCTGGTGGGAGTGCCAACTTGTACAGCCACTGTGGAAATCAGTATGGCGACTCCTCAAGAAAATGGGAATGAGTCTACCACAAGATCCAGCAATTCCACTCCTAGGCATATACCCAAAAGAAGCACATTCATATAACAAGGACATCTGTTCAACCATGTTCATAGCAGCATTATTTGTAATAGCCAGAAACTGGAAGCAGCCTAGATGCCCCTCAACCGAAGAATGGATAGAGAAAATGTGGTACATTTACACAATGGAGTACTACTCAGCAGAAAAAAAACAATGGAATCTTGAAATTTTCAGGAAAATGGATGGAACTAGAAGAAACTATTCTGAGCGAGGTAACCCAATCACAAAAAGACAAACATGATATGTACTCACTCATATGTGGACCTGCTTATGATACATAGTAGTAGTGACCGTGCTTTATCAGAGCTGTTTTTAATGATGTTGCTCAGAATGGTTTCCTTCCAGATGATGATTGAGAAGCTAATTTAAAAAAAATAATGGTGCCAAGTCCAAGTTCCACAAGAGTAACAGAACTGTGCTGTTTTTCTGGGATTTTGTTTTTTACTTTTTTTTTTTTTTTGATGGAGAGTGCTTGCTGGATGTCTCTACAATTTTGTTCAAATGACTGCAGAACCTGGAAAAGCTGTTGCTGCTCTTGATGCATAACATACTGCCGTTATTGGTCTTTTTATATAAATATAAATATATAAAAGTTTCCTTTACAGACATCCTCATTACACAATCTTTACCTTAAGAGTCAAGTATAGTTTAGAAAAACAATACGTCCCTGTACTTCTGTTTGTCATATTCCTTTTGTAATCTGTTTATGAGATGTTCTTTTGAGGTAATCTTGCAGTCAAGAGTCTCTTATTTTGGGGCTGGAGAAATGGCTCAGATGTTAAGAGCACTGACTTCTCTTCCAGAGGTCATGAGTTCAGTTCCTAGCACCCACATGGTGGCTCACAATCATCTGTATTGAGATCTGGTGCCCTCTTCTGGCGTGCAGGGACACATGCAGGCAGAACATTGTATACATATTCAATAAATCTTTTTAAAAAAGTTTCTTAGTTTTCTTCATCTAATTGTTTACTGGTTTTGGTCTTTCACTGGTCAGAGCCGTTTAGTCTGATGGTTCCTTTTCCACAGTTGACAGCAGGGAGCCATTTCTCCCTGCTCACTTGGGTTCAGGCTGTTCTTCTACAGGGGAGGTGTGCGTTTCCTTTGGCCAATTTCAATATTGTTTTCTGTACCTAAAATCTGGCATAGCACTAATATCCTCTTAGTGATTTGCCAAGGTTTCTGATTGTGGCTTTAAGTTTTTTGCTAACTTTCAAGGTTTTTGGCAATAATTTCTTTGAATTCCTTCAGATCTATCTTATTTCACCTCTGCTTCTGAGATTCTGATAACATGGACAATAGACCTTATTTTAACCACCCCACAAGTCCCTCTATTTAGTGTCTTTCCTCTCTGCTGTTCAGGCTGAATAATTCCTATCTCTCTCAGTCCTTGAACTCTTTTCTGTCATGCTGCTGTGTCAGCAGCTGAACTCTTTTTTTCTAGTCTTGTGTTTTTTAGTTTAAAAAGTGTCATTTGGCTATTTTTAATATTACCCTTTCATTTCAATCTGTCTCCCTTTTCTTTCCTTCTGTCTCTACTCTCTCTTGCCTTTTCTTCTTTCTCTCTGTCTCTTTTCCCCTCACTCTTCCTTCCTGTTTTCCCTCTGTGGTCTCTCCTATGCTTTTCTTCTCTTTCTTCTTTTTTAATTCTCTTTCTCCCCCCCCTCCTCTCAGTTCTCTCCACACTATGTTCAAACCCTCTCTCTTCCCCACTAAGGTTTTCTGTTTTTTCATTTGTTCTATTTTCATCATGACTATTTTAATATTGGGCCAGAAAATTCTAATTTCACAGACATCTTTGTATTTTGAAAATGCCTTTTAAAATTCATTTTTAGATCTTCCTAGTTTTTTCTTGAAAATAACTTTTTTTTAATAAAGTACATTTTGATCAATTTTGCCTCCTGCATCTTGTCCCCAATGCACCTCACCTCCTTACCCATCCATCTCTTTAGAAAACAAACATGCCAATAAAAAAGCCAAACAAACCAGAATAGAACAAAGCAAAAAAGAGATCCTAATTATTTTTACACACGTCTTTTTAAAATTTTATTTGTCTTTTTTACGTACATTGGCATTTTGCCTGCATGTATGTCTATGTGAGAGTGTCAGATCCCCTGGAACAAGAGTTACAGACAGTTGTGAGCTGCCATGTGGGTGCTGGGAATTGAACTTGGATCTTCTGGAAGAGCAGCTGGTGCTCTTAACCAGAGAGCCATCTCTCTAGTTCTTAATATGACAGTTTATTATTACTACTGATCAAAGCATACATAATTTTTTATTAGAAGGCTGTAGATCTTATTTAAATCTTTTATTTACCTTTTGGTAACTCTGCTTCAGAAAGAGAAGTGGGAGATAAGATTATTGAGTATGGTGGTGTACTCCCAGAGGCCTAGCGCCTGGGAGACTGAGGTAGAAGGAGAGCAAATTCTAGGTTAGCCTATGATACACAAGCAAGCCCTTTGTCTCAGAACAAACAAACCAAACAAAATAACAACAACAATCACCTCATTATTGCCAGATAAATTAGAGTCCAGGCTCCTCAAATGGAGTCTGTCGACATCAGAGGTTTCTAATTACCATTGGACAAGTATTCTGTCTCTTTAATTAGTCTCTGCTGACACTGTGAGGTGGCTTTATTGATCTGAGCTTTGGTGAAAATTCCTAATGCTGTACTAGCCTTCCACTAACACTAACCCAAAGGGGAGGGGAAGAGGAACCTTGATGGGTAATGGCCTTCTGTTTATGTTTATCTTATTGGTTGTTGAATAAACTACTATTGGCCAATGAAGAAGCAAGTTAGGTGGAACTAGGAGTCAAGGAGGATTCTGAGAAATGTAGTAAAAAGATACAGGCAGGAAGTGACATAGCAGGCAGACTCATATATAAGGGACAAACAGGAAGTCTCCCATTTTTCTCTTGCTCTTCCTCCTGCACTCTTCTCTATGGAGCCGCCATGTGATCCCAGCAAGAGAAGGTGCCTGCAGCTGGTGTCCGATAAGATAAGTCTTTATGGTTGACACTTAAGACTGAGCTAGCATATAAGAAATCCTAGTCAATTGGCCAGCAGCATTATAAACTAATACAAGACTCTGTGTGTTATTCTGGGCGCCCACGTGGCAGCAGGGCTTGGGCAGATAGAGTAAAGACTTCTTGTTACAGAACCTCATTTCTGTCTAATAGGTACAGAAGTGTAGAGTCCCTATGTGGTCTCCAGTGTCCTTTGGGGAAAGGTGTCAGGGCCTGTATATTTTGGAAATCTATTCCACCCTGCCACAAGTTCAGAAGAGCCCAGAATTTCTATTGTCTTTTAGATGTCAGCTAATAGCTGCTCTATGCCCTGTCCTCAGTGGAGAATGACTCCTTGGGCCAGGGGGAGTCTATACCCACCCTGAAGGCTGGTGAGATGTTCTGGTGCGGGGTGCCTGAAGGCTTGAGTATGTGCTGCAAAGGAGTGACTTTAGGATTAAGGGAAATAATTGCTATCAGTCTTTTATACATGATAACAGATGTCTTCTGCCATTGCCCCATTTGGATGGTTACTTAAGATGATGCATCAATAAACTGGGCGCCTTCAGTGTTAACTGATTGCTCTCCTGTTATGACCAAATGTCTGTCTCTTCTTTAATGTTGTTGGATAGCTAGCTTTCCCTTGTCCACACTACCCCACTCAGGGTCAGACCTGGGGTTGTTTGGCTGGTTCTGATCGCAGCCCCAAAAACATCAGTCAGCGATAAATGGCGCCAAAATGTGGGACTTGAGAACAGGGGTCAGAAGTGATGGACACCACAGAGGAATAGACATCGAGTGTGAGAAGAAGTGCGCATAGAAAAAAGAAGTGAAAGGTGGTGAGAACGGTGGTAAGTGGGCTGTAAAATTGTTTGTAATTGTAGAAATGGTAGAAAAGCTCTACCCCCAGGAGATTGGAAACAGACAAAGAAGTAGCCAGCAGTTGACGATACAGTCAGAGAAATTTTGAAAACAAAGGGAACAGAAGTTGAGCAGCAACTATTACAGAAATTTTTAGAATTTGTAAAGCAAGTATGTCCTGAGTTTCCCAACCATGGGAATATAGATTCCAGTATACGGAATGAGGTTGGATTAAAGATCCAACAGCATTATTATGAACATGGTCCTGAAAGCATATCTACAGATACTCTTTGGTTATGGACGCTTATACAGGAGAGCTTAGAATCAGATGCCGTGCAGCAGGAAGTATCTACCCATGAACCGGTTAGTAGCATGATAGAATCCTCCACACCTACAGAGGAGCTGCTAGATAAGGAAGCATACACAGGGCAGCAAGATTGGGATGAGTTTGAAGAGACAGTTACTGAGTATCAGAATGGAGAGTCTTCACCTCCCTCGATTTTGACTAGGGATACAGAGGCAGAAACCTAGTGGTAAGATTCAGCAAGAGCTAAGAGGCTTGAAAGATTTACTAGAATGGCTCTCATAGGAGATAAGAACCTTGCAGGTTTCCTCGGATCAGAGAAACATTCCTTTGTCTACTGTGGTAACAAGTATAGTTCGGCCTCAGATGCAGGGACCCCTCAAGTCATGGCAGACAGCCGCAGAGGGTCAGAGGTCTCCAGTGCAAGCTGGTGTTAGACAAGCGGCGGACAGAGGAGGAGATGTGCAGGGATTTCACGTTTCCTGTAATGGAGCAAAGGGGTGCTCAAGGAAACATGGGCAGGGTGCATACGCTGATACCATTTAAACAGCTCAAGGAGCCAAAAACGGCTTGTGCTCAGTATGGACCAACAGCAGCTTTTACCCAGACACTAATAGAGAGTATTGATATAGAAGCTCTACCCCCAGGAGATTGGAAACAGAGAGCCGAGGCCTGCCTATCAGGAGGGGTCTATCTGTTGTGGAAGACAGAATCTGCAGAGCAGTGTCAGATGGCATCCGAGAATAGAGCCCCAAACCTGTTTCTTATGAAATGCTCACTGGTGAAGGGCAATACAAGGATACAGATCAGCAGTTAGGTTTTGAGGTAGCAGTGTATACACAGATTGGCGCAGCTGCCAAAAGAGCCTGGAACAAGCCTCCAGCTGCTGGGGCACAGACTGAAGACTTAACATAGATCAGACCTGATGAATTGTTTCAGAATTTTGTCTCTAAGCTAATGCAGGCATCATCCAGAATAATGGGAGACACAGAGGCTGGACTCTTGATTGATAGACAGCTAGCCCATGAGAATGCAATGCAGCATACCAGGCTGCACTGAGACTTTATAGAAAGAAAGGTGGCATAGATGAGTCTATTAGGATTTGTTCAGATATTGGGCCCGCATACACTCAAGGGTTAGCTATGGATGCTGCCTTACAAGGGACATCAGTTAAGGATATGTTATTCCTAGGGAGAAATCAAGGCATAGGGAGGAAAAAAGGCACAAAACCTTCTGGAGGTTGCTTTGGATGTGGTCAGAAAGGATACCAGGCCAGACAGTGTCCTAACAGAGAAGGAAATAGGGAAACTGGTTTGTGCCTGAGATGCACGAGAGGAAAGCACTGGGCGAATGAATGTAAATCTAAGAGAGATGCCTAGGGGAATCCCTGACAGGGAAACTACCTAGAGGGCCCACTGCAGGCCCTGAGACAAATCTATGGGGCCATTCAGCAACAGTTTCCCCACAAGTAAATCCATTCAGGACCTCTACAGAGCCACAGCAGGAAGTGCCAGACTGGACCTATACTCAACTGCTGACGGTTTAACTCCAGAGACAGGGATGCTAGCTCTACCCACTGGTGTTTATGGTCCTTTGCCGAGTGGCACAGTCGGATTGCTGTTTGGAAGAAGTAGCACAACTATGCAGGGAATTTTTGTTGCTCTAGGAGTGATTGATGCTGATTTTGGAATTTCAGTGGTAAAGTCAGGTCAGAGACTTGCTCAACTGATTTTACTCCCCCAAGTGAAAACAAAGAACCTGGTTAAGAGAGATAAGAGAAGAGAATCTGGGTTTGGCTCATCTGACACCTACTGGCTACAAGCAATCTGGTCCACAGCGCCCAGAAATCATCTTATATATAAATGGCAGGGCCTTTTCTGGCCTTTTAGATACAGGCCCAGGCAGGTCAGTTATTACAGCCAGTCAGTGGCCTTCAACATGGCCAAAAATGGTGACCATTACACAGCTACAAGGAATTGGTCAGACTCAGAATCCTGAGCAGAGTAGCACTGAACTTTCTGGAGAGATGAGGAAGGTCATAAAGGGGCTTTTCAGCCATTCACTGTTCCTCATTTACCTGTAAATTTGTGGGGCTGAGACGTTATGGCCCGAATGGGAATGTACTTGTATAGCACAATGTACTTGTTACTAATCAGTTGTTTCAGCAGGGACTGTTGACCAATCAAGGATGAGGCAGGGAGGATGAGGGGAGAGTTGATCTTATCTTGCCTAGTGAGAGACATCCCAGAGCAGGATTAGGGTATTTTTAGCAGAGGTCACTGAGAAGCCTGCATTCCATGCAGACCCTATTATGTGGAAAAGTGATGAATTGATATGGATAGATCAGTGGCCTCTACCAGAAGAAAAAAATACAGGCTGCTAGGCAGTTAGTGCAGGAATAGCTGGATAGTGGTCATATTGTGCCTCTAATTCCCCATGGAATTCTCCTGTTTTTGTGATTAAAAAGAAGTCAGGGATATTGAGACTGATACAAGATTTGAGAAAAGTTAATGAGACCATGCAGTTAGTGGGAGCTTTACAGCCAGGGCTACCTAGTCCTGCAGCTATACCAAAGGATACTTATAAGATTACTGTAGACTTAAAGTAATACCATGCCTTTGGCTCCTCAAGACTGTTAAAGATTTGCATTTAAAGTTCCATCAGTTAATTTTAAGGAACCCATGAGCAGGTATCATTGGAAGGTTTTTGCCCCAGGGCATGGCTAATAGTGCAACACTGTGCGGTAAGTTTGTGGCTCAAGCTATACAAGTTGTTAGGGACGAATTTCCACAGGTCAGGTCTATATTGTTCATTATATGGATGATATTTTGCTTGCCTGTGTGAAGAGGTTTTGCTTGTTACATATTGACAGCTGCAGCAGAGCAGGGTTAGTAATTAGTAAAAGGTGCAGAGACAGCCGCCTTTTCAGTATTTGGGACATACGTTATATCCTAAAGAAATTAAGCCTCAAAAATTAGAAATTAGAAAAGGTAACTTTCAATCTTTGAATGATTTTCAGAAGTTGTTGGGAAATATCCAATGGTTACATCCTTTTTTAAGAGCACCTATTGGTAATTTGAAGCCTTTAAGTGATATTCTAAAAGGAGCTAGTGATCTCAATTCACCTAGACAGTTAACTGAAGAGGTTAGACAAGTTCTTCTACAGTTGGAGAATGCAATCCAGCATCAGCAAATATGCTATATTGACTATGCAAAACATGGGCAGCTTATGTGCTTCCCGTGCAGCATAGTCTGACTTGTGTCTTCTAGCAGGAGGGACCATTACTACGGTTGCACCTACCTATCTCCCCAGCCAGTGTTAAATCTTTATTTTGAAGCAGTAGCTTGTATGGTGCAGAAGTGCCCTATGGAATCTAGGAGATATTTTGGCAGAGAACCAAGTGTAATACATGTTCCTTATACCAAACAGCAAGTTGATTGGCTATTGCAAAACAGTGATTTGTGGGCAATAGCTTTTGCTCAATTTTCAGGAAAAACTGATAATCAGTTTCCAGCTCATAGACTGTTACAATTTGCACTAATGCATCCTTTTATAGGAGTAATCCTGTTAAAAATACTATATTAGTTTTTACTGATGGTTCCTCTAATGGAAGAGCCGCTTATGGTATTGATGGCAAAGAATATATAGGACAAACAGCTCCAGCTTCAGCTCAAATAGTTGAGTTACAAGCTGTTGCAATGGCCTTTCAGCTTTTAGTAAATGATTCATTTACTTTGTATACTGATAGTCATTATGTTTTTAAGGCTCTTCAAGTGATAGAGACAGTTCCGTGCATTGGAACCTAGTAATGATCAGGTTAGAATATTGTTTAAGCAAATTCAGAATGCAGTTCATCTAAAAAATTGCTGTGCTTTGTGGGTTACATAAGAGCTTCTTCAAACCTTCCTGGCCCACTGGCTGAAGGGAACGAGTCAGCAGATAGATTAACAAAATTGGTCGCTTTATCTCAGGTAGAATGAGCTCAGCAGTTGCATAACTTTCATCCTAAGAATAACAAGTCTAAGAAAGCGATTTGGTTTAACTAGAGAGACTGCTCATCAAATTGTCAAACAGTGTGACGTGTGCCCACAATATTTACCTGTAACTAATTTAGGAGTAAACCCATGAGCCCTGCTTCCTAATCATTTACAGCAAATGGATATTACTCACATTGCAGAATTTGGCAAGTTAAAATATGTGTACGTTGATACGTATTCAGGCTTCTTAATGGCCACTGCACAAACTGGAGAAGCCACTAAGCATATGATAAGTCACTTTTTAAAATGTTTGGCTTACATGGGAGTTCCAAAAGTGATAAAAACAGACAATGGATCTGGATATACTAGTAAAGAATTCTGGCAATTTTGTGCTCAATGGAAAATTGACCACAAAACAGGCATTCCTTATCATCCTCAAGGACAAGGCATTGTGGAGCGTGTTCATGGCTCCTTGAAAACACAACTTCAAAGAATAAACAGAGGGGCGATGTGCTCCCAGTCTCCAAATGATGCGTTAAATCATGTGCTCTTCATTTAAAATTTTTTGAATGGGGATCTATTCTTCCTGTCAAAACCCTGTGGGTGTTACAGCTAAAACAAAAATAAGACTATTCCAAAAGACGGTGAGTAGCTGGGAATTTGAAGAGCCAGATAATGGCACAGTGACAAATCTCAGGCTTTACTTTTTAACTCATTTATCTAAGACTTGGAACTGATCAAACAGCAATTGGAGACACCCATAGAAAAACAAGTGCACAAAAACCCGGATAAAAGTGTGGAGGAGAGTGACAACCGACCAGGACAGAAAATTATTCGGCAATAATCATTCTGCCTCAGCTAAACACCACAGATAACAGTGGCCCATGCCAGCCTATGTGAGCAGATACCATGTGACAAATGTTGGCTACACTCGTGTGAGACATAGTGAGACAGCTGCGTTCTAGCAGTGTCAAAGAAGAACATGTGAAATCAGGTATTTTAACACTAGTCTGTAAAGGTCACCTTTCTATAGCTGACTGGTGTCTATGGGGCTGTTATTTGTAAACAATTTGTAAACAAAGAGGTCTAGTTGCTATAGTATTTGTCAACACCTTCAGCCTCAGGCCTGTCCACACTCAGAGTATTTCTAGATTTGAAGTATGTAAAGACTCTTTTATTACAATGACTAGAAAATTATTACCTAGGCCTATTGCTAACTCCAGAGTCTCAATTTCTCAGGCTCTTGGCTGATATCTATTGCATTTTATAATTAGTTTTCCTGATCTGTAATTTCAAAATGGTTTTATATTTGTTTATGTTTGCTACCATATACATGCCCACCACGTGTGTGCAAGTGCCCAAAAGGCCTGAAGAGGGTGTTAGATTCCTGGAACTGGAGTTACAGGCAGCTGTGGCCACCACGGGTGCTGGGAAGTTTATGTGGCTTCTCTGTAAGAGCGGCAAGCACTCTAAACAGGTGAGCAATCTCTCCAACCTTAATTTAGAATAAAAAGGCTTCAAAAATTACATGTATATATGTATGGCTGTGTGGAAATGTGCCTGCCTGTGGAGACCAGAAGTGTTGTGGAAAATTATTTTAAGGTGTGTTACATTTGTTTATGCTGTAGAGCATTTGTTTAATGACGTAAAGATGTGGTGCTTTTGTTTATGCTGCTTTTGTTTAACTCTGAGAAGCTGTGTTTCTTTGCCTGTCTGAAACACCTGATGGTCTAATAAAGAGCTCAACAGTCAATGGTGAGGCAGGAGAGAGGATAGGCCGATCTGGCAGGCAGAGAGAATAAATAGAAGGAGAAATCTGGGAAGAAAAAGGAGCAAGCAGGAGGAGAGGAGGATACCAGAGGCTAGCTAACCACACAGCAATTTTAGCTGTCTAATTATGAAACTCAATTCCTGTCATGTAGGGTCTTTCCCATCATGACTGCTACAGTGTTCACTAGAAATAACCACCATTTTAAAAATCATATTGATTTTGATGGTTATACAGTACAGGAATAAACTTTATGAAGAGGAACATTATTCTTCACTAATACCCATCCAGAAATAATCACTCTTGAGGACATGTGCTTCTAGAGTTTTTCTTCTACATTGTATTCGAATGTGTATAATGCATACATATATGTAAACATAATCACACCAAATATATAGCCCATGTTACACACATATATTGTGAACATCATTTCCTATTAATTTTCACTTGCAATATTGAAGTACTACATAATATTTCATAATTTAATTTTTATTCTTGAACATTTACATTCTTTAATTTTCAACTCCTATAAACAATACTGAAATGAACATTACAAATGTCTTACAATTCTTATTTAGTTTTTTCCTTAAAATTAACTTCCCAAAGTGGAATTTTCTGTAGTCAAGATGGGTGGCTTGATGGTGTCTTAGGAGCCAATGAGAGGCCCTGGGATCAACCCCAAACACTACCGACAGAGTGAATGATGAAAAGAGAAAGAGTAATGTGACACCACGAGTTTTCATTGCTATTGTTGAAATGCCTTCCAGAAAGTACCAACTTGTGTCCCGCAATCAGGGAATAGATTCTCCTACTGAACAGCAAAAATAATTGAATGGTGTTTTATCACTGCTTCTTCAATCTGTAATTTTTAAATTAGCAAGATTGAACATTTCAAAATGTTTGCTGTCCATGGTATTTCTTTTGTGAATTGCTTAGTTATAATCTTTGCCTATTTTCCCATTAAAATTTCCACAATTTTCCAGTTAATTTGTAGACATGTAGTTAGGACTTTGAAATCAAAGTTCTTAACAGAGTTTGAATCCAAATTGTCCTAACTATTATGTGGCTTTGCAAAAGCTGTTTAATGTCTTTGTATCTTTTCTTTTTTCTTTCTTTCTTTCTTTCTTTTTTTTTTTTGAGACAGGGTTTCTCTGTATAGCCTTGGCTGTCTTGAAACTCACTCTGTAGACCAGGCTGGCCTTAGTCTCACAGAGTCCACCTGGCTCTGCCTCCTGAGTGCTGGGATTAAAGGCATGGGCCACCACCATCCAGCTTGCATGTCTTTCCTATATGTAATATGTAAGGTGCTCAGTCTGTCCTCTGTACTGGGGATCTCTGTATCTGCATAGTCAACCAAGAATAGGCTACAAATATATTCAGAGCTGAGATTAGTTATATCCAGGGATGCAGAAATTGTAAATAAGGGGCCCTGCTGGTCATAAGTATATAACTTAGAAAAATATCTAGCATATGGGAAGTAGTTTACAAAATGTTGTCAATTATACTATTATATTTGCTATTTTTAGATTTTATTATCTTTACTTTTATTTATGTATTTATGTATAAGGCACAAAGTTTCCTTATGCCTTGGAGATATGTCTGTTTTTCATCTTTAAAAGAAATAATCTTATTATTGCTTTCCACTGAGTACCAAACAGTTGAAGTAGCCAGGATTAATTATTTTAATCCTGCTCCCTTCACTCAGGAGTATAAAGTTTTAAAATATCTGAAAATTGTTAAGTCATGCTCTAGTTACATCTTATTTATGCATACTTACTTTGCAGATACAAACTAAAATATGTTATACAAGTAATAGGTCAAATAATGCCTTATAACTTAATCCTTTACATACCTGGTATATAATTATGACCTTGGGTTTTGTGATGTAGTGTATGATGTTTTTAAAAGTTTATGTTTGTTTCTAAAGATAATGAACTAACAAGCTGTGTTTCCTTATAAAACTGTATTAAATAGGGGTAGCTTGGAGTTAGAACATTTGCATAGCATAATAAAGTTCTGAAAGGGTCAAGATCCCCTGAGCAAATTGAGAGCATGGGAAGAGGGGGGAGGGAGCAATGAGAATGAGAAGGGAAGAAGAGCAAGGATGCAGAGGTCATGAGGGAGCAGAAAGGTTGAGTCAGGTGAAGATTAGAAGAAAGGATATGTGATAGGTAGGGTTTTAGTTGGGGGGTGGTGGGGAGGACAGGAGGGAGAAGGGAACTGGGATTGTCATGTAAATCAATCTTGTTTCTAATTCAAATAAAAAAATGAAGAAGAAAAAATAAAGTTCTGGGTTTGCTCCCCAGCAACACATAGGTAAGTATGAGGAATGCCACTGACTTACTGATGCTGCTGGAAGTCAACTCCTGGATTGAAGAGGTCTTTCATTTGATTAGCTTTCATGTTTTTAGAGGATTCCACGATGGGAAGTAAATATTGTAATATTTCCTGAGTTTGAGCTATTCTTTTATCCCTGTAGATTCTTTTTTCATCATCTGTCCAATTGGTGCCAGTCCTCTTGCATCTTTTTGTTTTGCTTTTCGATTCATGATGTGGCTCTAGGAAGCAACCACAAATTTATATGCATATATATCTAGACATATGAATATATTCATTGACAATTTTGTATTAAGCCAAATTCCACACCAGGGGTTTTATCTGTAAGTCTTTGCTCTTTACAGTTTATGGTTTAATGACAATGGTTAAAAAAATAAGTAAAATAATAGTATGTTAGGCAATAAAGTTTACAGGGTAAAATAAGGCTAGGGAGGGAAATGGAGAAATCTGGGGGGAAGATGGTTGACTTACGTATTCAAAAAGTATTAGAGAAGGCCTATCTATGATTCTGACATATCATAGGAGACATGGATTAAGCCAAACAGATACATGGGAAAGAACAATTTGGACAAGGAAGTGTTGAGGGCCAAGGCTCTTACTAAGACAGGAATATGGCAGTATGTTGAGGACACCAAGAAAGCAAATGAATGAAAGGTAGCAGCTTGCATTCAGCAATATAGGACCTCACAGATCAGTGGTTCTCAACATTCCTAATGCTATGACCCCTCTAATACTGTTTTGCTCATGTTGTGGTGACCCCAACCAAAAATTATTTCATTGCTCCCTTTTAACTGTAGTTTTGCTACTGTTATGAATCATGATGTAGACATCTGCGATGCAGGGAAACGGATATGTGTCCCCTGTGAAAGGATAGTTGTGACCCCACAGGTGGAGAACCACTGTCATAGGCCATTGTAGGAACCATGAGTGTTAATGACAGATGTGCCACAGTCCGGGATTTGTTTTAATAAGATCATGCTGGTTGCTGAGTTGAGGATGGTGTGAACTGGGCAAAGGTAGATAAGCAAGGAGATCGATCTCCTGGAAGACTACTGAAGCCGTTCAGGAGGACGGTGGCTGGCACTGTGTTCGTGGAGGTGGTTAGAAGGGTGAGAAATGGGGAGGAGGTCCTCGGTGTGTCTGGGGCTCTCTAAAGAACTAGATAGGGGTAAGAGAATAAGACAAGAATTGATGGTGTTTGCAATACTTCTGATCCAAGGAAAGGGAAGGAGTTAGGGGATACTGCAGAAAGAGCATGTTTGAAACCCATTCTTAACATTAGATAGGGAAGAAGTGTTAATTGTGATTCGAGTGCAATATCTATCTATCTATCTATCTATCTATCTATCTATCTATATATATATATATATATCTTTTTTTTTCTAGACAGGGTTTCTCTGTATAACAGTCTTGGAACTCACTCTGTAGACCAGGCTGGCCTCAAACTCACAGAGATCCACCTGCCTCTGCCTCCCAAGTGCTGGGATTAAAGGCAAGTATCAACATTGCCCAGCATAATAGCATTTTTAAAATGTTTATCACACCCTATAGCTTTTAACCTGTTATTAAAAAATACATCTCTCCCAAACCAGAGAAAATAACAAGTATTGTCAAGTATTTAGAGAATTTGGAATCCCTGTGCACTGTTGATTGAGAGTGTAAAATTGTACAGTTAATGTGGAGAACAGTAGAGTGTGTTTCCTCAAAAAGTTAGAAACAGATTTATCATGTTTCCAAGTGGATTCCACAAATCCCAAAAGAATTGGCAGCATGGCATAAAAGACAAATTTGTACCTCATGTTCATAGCAGCATTATTCACAAAGTGGAAACAATCTAAGAGTCCATGGATAGATAATAAATAAAAAAAGTCATTTATTGGCTGGGGATTGGTGGCTCATGCCTTTAATCCCAGAACTCAGGAGGCAGAGGCAAGCGGATCTCTGTGAGTTTGAAGCCAGCCTGGTTTACAAAGTGAGTTCCAGGACAACCTCCAAAGCAATACAGAGAAACCCTGTCTCGAAAAAACAAACAAAAAAGGTCATTTATTGATATGATAAAATAGTGACATAAATCTTGAAGTCATAGTCATATGCTAAGTAAAATAAGGTAGTCAAAAAAGACAAATACTATATCTGTCTTCTAAATATTTATCTCCACTTATAAGGAATGCCTGGGTACAATAAGTAGAATAGTTTCCAGGGGCTGAGAGAAGGAAAAACAGTCTTTCAGGATAAAAAGAGTTTTGAAGATTGTTTGTAGAATAATGCCAAATAACTTAGCTCTACTGACCTATACCCTTAAAAATAATTGAGAGTAAATTTTATATTACATAGAATTTACCACAACTAAGATGAAATCACCATACTTAGGAAGAGAGTGGATAAAGATCCGGAAGGAAAGCTGCCTATTAGTCTTGCATCTTAAAGAAAGTGCCAGGCTCATTTATATAATATGTAAATTGTTATTTAACAGCATAAAGAAAAGTAAACCACATTTGAAATTAAGTAAAAAAAAAAAACAAAAAACAAAAAATACCACACTGTTCCATTGTTTCTTAAGGTGATTATCCAGTTAGAGATATACACTAGATTGTTTACAGGCAAAATTATAATTTGTACAATCTGCTTTAAAATACTCCAGGAAAAACATGGTGGAAATACAGACAAAACAAAAAAGCAGGAAGCTAGGAAGGGAGGGTGCGGAGGGGTGGGGTGGGGGCAGTGAGTTCATTATTCTGTACCCTACTTTTATGTCTGAAAAATTCTCCAATGACGTGTTGTTTTTAAGATAGAACTATTACCAAAAAGAAAGTAAACCAAATACAAAAATGCTCATTAAATTCAGTTGGAGCTGAAAGATAATGACTACAATTTGCCAAGTTCATTTGTCAATGCTGACAAATGAACTTGTACACAGTATCTCTAGAAGCCACTATTAGGCTACTGAACAAACACTCAATACTTACTAAGTAGCTAGCACTTTGGTTAGTTGGCAATTAAATATGGGAAACATAATCCTTAATTTCATTATGCTGGGTCAAGATTAGAGACAAACTAAAGCATCAATGAAATTTTGTTTCATTTGTATATATGTATGTATGCACATGTATGTGAATGAATGTGTGCAGTGCACTCACACATGTATGCCTATGTGGAGGCCATGTAGATTTCTGGTATCTTCTACTGTTCCCCATCTTATTTTGAGACAAGGTTTTTCACTGAACATGAAGCTCACTGATTTAGGCAGACTGGCTAAGCAGAGCACTCTGGGGACCTGCTCGTCTCTGTCACCCTCTCATAACCCCCTAACCCATGTGCAGAAGTTGCTGGTGCTGCCACATTTGGCTTTTTGCATGGGTGTTGAAGATCTGAACTCAACTCTTCATGCTGACTAAGTGCTTTACCTACTGAGCCATTTCCCCTGCCTCAAAAATGTATTCTTACAGGAAAAGTTAGGACACTCACTCAGGTTACAGATATGTACTTCTAGGGAAACTTACAATGGGAACAAAGGATAATGGACGAGGGAAGCTTCCCAATGAGCACAAAATTCAGCAGGGTCTTGGATGAGAACTATACTAAGTATAGCAGTGATCTAGATTAAAGTATTTCATACTGCAGATTATGTAATATGAAGTCATGAAAAGTTTGACAACAGTTTAAGATTTCTGTGATTGGCCTAATAAAAAGCTAAACTGTCAATAGCTAGGCAAGATTTTTGGGACAGAGAGAATGCTGGAAAGAAGAGGGCAGAAATGCTGAGAGACAGAGAACAAACAAGACATTCAGGAGGAGAGGTAATAGCCACAAGCCACCTGGCAGCCCATAGATTAATAGCAATTGGTTATTTTAAGAGCCAGTTAGAAACAACCCTAAGCTATTGGCTAAGCTTTCATAATTAATAGGAAGTCTCTGTGTAGTTATTTAGGAGCTGGCAGGTGGGACAGAGAATGAACAACTAATGTGGGATGTTCTGTATGCTGCAAATATGTGTTGCTTTTATTGGCTGATGAATAAAGCTGTTTTGGCCAATGGCCAGGAAGAATATAGCTAGGTAGGAAATTCAAACAAAGATATGGAGAGAAAGAAGAGTCAGGAAGATGCCATGTAGTCACTGGGGAAGCAAGATGTGAGGTAACAAGTCACAAGCCTCATGGTAAAATACAGAATAACAGAAATGGGTGAATTTAATTATGAGAGCTAGTCAGTAATATGTCTGAGCTATTGGCCAAACAATTATAATTACTGTTAAGCCTTAAAGTGGTTATTTGGGAACTGGCAGGTGGGATGAGAAACCTCTGACTATAACTGACTACTGTCAATGAAGGAATTCAAAGGACAGAGACAAGGAGGATCTGAA
The DNA here is from genome assembly GCF_003668045.3 of Cricetulus griseus. NCBI lineage: Eukaryota > Metazoa > Chordata > Mammalia > Rodentia > Cricetidae > Cricetulus > Cricetulus griseus. Next base: position 193,108,506 of record NW_023276806.1, read on the forward strand.
TTAAAGCAGTAGTATAAGGATGGAGTGAGTAGACCTGGGAGAATCTTTAGGCATAGAATGGATACATTTTCATTTGTTGATACATAATCAGGGTTTCAGAAGAGGAGGGTGTCACTTAGAAAACTGGATGATGGCAATATACTGACTGAGATGTAGAAAGCAGGAGGAGAGAGAAATTGCCAGTATGGTAAGGTGAACAGGAATGCCCAGGAACCAGGGTAACACAATGGAGATGCCCAGTAGACAGGTAAGTATAGAACGGGGGAATGAGCTACATTGGAGTTACACAGTTATAATGCTTGGATGTTGACTGAAGACACATGTTCAGAGGACAGTGCTGGGGAGGCAAGTCCGGGCTGAGAAGAGAGACAAGCACTAGAAGACTTAATGCTGAGATAGAGGTAACATCCTCTATGGACTCACCTTCACATATTTCATCAGGGTTAATGAGCAGCCAGAAGAATGAAATAAAACAGAGTAATGGTACAAACATTTTAAAGAGCTCAGTGAATTAAGAGGGAGGGAGGGAGTTTAAAATGTGCTAGGAACAACTAGTAGTAGGAAAACTAGAGTAGTAATAATTGATGGCTGTGGATATAATTATTTCATTAATATTGTGACACCGGAAGTCAGAGTGTAATAGGTTGAGATGTACACCCAAGATGATGGGAGGGTGGTGATTTATTGTTTATTGATCATGAGGAAGGTAAGTAGTAGTCACTAAAACTATGCCACTGAGGAAACTGCCGGGCATGGGATCGGAGCACTCCTGGAAAATTAGTCTTAAAAAAGGATATCATTTTTATGAAATAAGGATGATTAATATGAAGTTAATTTTTTTATTGTAGGAGTTGTAAAGTTTTGCCAGATCACCTCTTGGGTGTGTGTTTGCATGTGTGTGTGTGTGTGTGTGTGTGTGTGTGTGTGTGTGTGTGAAATGTGAATTAAAGTCATCTATTAAGAATGAAGGACTCTTTAATATAGGATGTGGACAATATAAAATATCTTGGGCTAACACTAACCAAAAACATGAAAGACCTATACCCTAAGAATTTTGACTCTCTAAAGAAAGAAATCAAAGAAGATACCAGAAAATGGAAAGATCTTCCATGCTCTTGGATAGATAGGATCAACATAGTAAAAATGGCAATCTTGCCAAAAGCAATCTACAGATTCAATGCAATCCCCATCAAAATCCTAACACAATTCTTCACAGACCTTGAAAGAACAATTCTCAACTTTATATGGAGAAACAAAAGACCCAGGATAGCCAAAACAACCCTGTACAATAAAGGCATCACCATGCCTGACTTCAAGCTCTATTACAGAGCTATAGTCCTGAAAACAGCTTGGTATTGGCACAAAAATAGACAGGTAGACCAATAGAATAGAGTTGAAAACTCTGATATTAACCCACACACCTTCGAACCCCTGATTTTTGAAAAACAATCCAAATTTATACGCTGGAACAAAGAGAACATCTTCAACAAATGGTGGTGGCATAACTGGATGCAGACATGTAGAAGACTACAGATAGACCCAAGCCTATTGCCATGCACAAAACTTAAGCCAAAATGGATCAAAGACCTCAATATAAACCCAGCCACACTGAACCTACTAGAAGACAAAGTGGTAAATACCCTTGAATTAAATGATACAGGAGACTGCTTCCTGAACCAGTAGCACAGACACTGAGATCAACAATTGATAGATGGGACCTTCTGAAACTGAGAAGCTTCTGTAAGGCAAAGGACATAGTCAGCAAGACAAAATGGCAGCCCACAGACTGGGAAAAGATCTTCACCAACCCCACATCTGACAGAGGGCTGAGCTCCAAAATATACAAAGAACTCAAGAAGCTAGTCTCCAAAACACCAAGCAATCCAATTCAAAAGTGGTGTACAGACACTGCCAGAGAAGCTAGTAAACAAGGAGGACCCTAAGAGAGACATAAATGGTCCCCTGGAGAAGGGGAAAGGGACAAGATCCCCTGAGCAAATTGAGAGCATGGGAAGAGGGGGGAGGGAGCTACGAGAATGAGAAGAGAAGAAGAGGAAGGATGCAGAGGATATGAGGGAGTAGAAAGGTTGAGTCAGGGGAAGAATAGAAGAAAGGGTAAGTGATAGGTAGGATTTTAGTTGGGGAGTGGTAGGGGAGGAAGGGAGGGAGAAGGAACTGGGATTGTCTTGTAAATCAATCTTGTTTCTAATTCAAATAAAAAAATGATAAAAAAAGTGGGGTACAGAACTAAATAGACAATTCTCAATTGAGGAATCTAAAATGGCTGAAAGACACATCCTTAGCCATCAGGGAGATGCAAATCAAAACAACTCTGAGATACCATCTTACTCCTGTCAGAATGGCCAAAGTCAAAAACACAATGACAGTTTATGCTGGAGAGGATGTGGAGAAAGAGGAACACTCCTCCACTGCTGGTGGGAGTGCCAACTTGTACAGCCACTTTGGAAATCAGTATGGCGACTCCTCAAGAAAATGGGAATGAGTCTACCACAAGATCCAGCAATTCCACTCCTAGGCATATACCCAAAAGAAGCACATTCATATAACAAGGACATCTGTTCAACCATGTTCATAGCAGCACTATTTGTAATAGCCAGAAACTGGAAGCAGCCTAGATGCCCCTCAACCGAAGAATGGATAGAGAAAATGTGGTACATTTACACAGTGGAGTACTACTCAGTGGGAAAAAAAAAACCAAACAAACAATGGAATCATGAAATTTGCAGGAAAATGGATGGAACTAGAATAAACCATTCTGAGTGAGATAACCTAATCACAAAAAGACAAACATGATATGTACTCACTCAGATGTGGATTTTAGACAGAGTAAAGGATTACCAGCCTACAATCCACACTGACAGAGAAGCTAGTAAACAAGGAGGACCCTAAGAGAGACAAACATGGTTCCCTGGAAAGGAGAAAGGGACAAGATCCCCTGAGCAAATTGAAAGCACGGGAAGAGGGGGAGGGAGCTAGGAGAATGAGAAGGGAAGAAGAGGAAGGACGCAAAGGTCATGAGGGAGCAGAAAGGTAGGGTTTTAGTTGGGGGGGGGTGGTAGGGGAGGACGGGAGGAGAAGGCAACTGGGATTGTCATGTAAAACAATCTTGTTTCTAATTCAAATAAAAAATGATTTAAAAAAAGAAAAAGAAGAGGATCTTAGCTCGGAAAAAAACAGATAAGGTTGAAAACAATTATTTTAGTTTCTAAATTACATTAAAATGTTATTCTATGTAGAGTGTATATGTGGAGAAGGTCATGCATATGTTGAGAGCAGAGGAACTGTGGAGTCAGTTTTCTTCTATCTATAGGTGAGCTCTAGTGGGTTGAACTCAGGTCTTCAGGCTTTGTAGCAAGCCTCCAGCTTTTCTCTCCCATCCTTAGACATACCTTAGCTGTAGTAGTACCAAAATGTCTCTGATCAAGATTCCCAGAACCGCTGGGCATTGATGGTGCATGTCTTTAATCCCAGCACTTGGGAGGCAGAGGCAGTTGGATCTCTGTGAGTTTGAGGCCAGTCTGGTCTACAGAGTTCCAGGACAGCCTCTAAAGCCACAGAGAAACCCTGTCTCGGACCCCCTCCCCCCCAAAAGAAGATGCTCAGAACCTCCAATGTTATAAAGTTCAAGTCAGCTCATTTCAATTGACTAATCAGAAGTCTCAGACTCGGCTGATCATTCTCTCTGAGCTTAGCTTCTAGGACTACCTATTCTCTGTATTTCTCTCCTACACACAAGCTTTTCCTTGTATACTACCTCCTAGCTCAGAGTCTTCTGTTTTGGTTCCTATTCTTTTCTTGACCTATCACTGTAAGGATTCTTGGAGATTTGGTCCTTTGTCCTTTTCTGTCTATAATGCTCACTCACTTCTTTAGAAATGCCTTCCAGAACTATGCTTTAAACCATGATCTATGTTTTCAAAATTCCCAAATGTGTCTTAAGACCAGTTCTCTTTTCTGAACTCCATACTAATAATCAGCAGCCTATTCAGTAGCTCAACACCAACATCTAAAGAACACTTCCAATGCAGTTCGTCTAGACAGAATGGCAGCTCCATTCTGTCTCTTGTGTCTCAGCAGATATTAATTGTTAAGCTAGTTGCATTGGCCCAAGACCGTGGCATTTCAACAGCTGTCAAGACTTGTAAAATCATCACTACAATTGGGGTATAGAAAAACATCATCCATAAATGGATTCTGATGGTACATCCAGTTTTCTATACAGCTCCTATTCCAGGGAACTGTATTTGTTTTTTTTTTTTTTTCCTCTTGTAAACTTTGCTTTCATATAGCATTTTCTATTTTATATCTGGTTTTGTTTTTTTTTCTTTCTGTCTTTCTTTCTCTTTCTTGTTTGCTTTCTTTCTTTTCTCTTCTTCCCTTTTCTTCTTTTTTGAGACAGGGTTTCTCTGTATAATAGTCCTATCTGTCATGCAACTCACTCTGTAGACCAGGCTGGCCTCAAACTCACTGAGATCCACCTGCCTCTGTGTTCCAAGTGTTGGGATTAAAGGCGTGTACCACTGTCTCCTGACTATGTCTGGTTTTTCATTTAGCATGATTTGTAGATTCATTCAAGGAGACTGAAGGTGAAATTGACTTTAGCTTTACTTTCTACAACTTAAACCAACATGTGTTACTATGATGAATCAGAATTGGGCCAATGTCCTTTGGCCTTCTGAAAGGGGTAGTTCAGAATAGACACCTGTCAAGGCAATAACTATGGCCTACAGTGGTTTTCAATTAGTTTTGGGCCACTTTAGAAAGACAAAATTAAAGGTTGTTTACAACTGAAAACCCCATGCCTGGGAAGCAGAAACTACCAGAATATGGTCACAGAATTAAGACAAAGTTCCTTGGTTGTAGGGTAGTGGTAATAGAGTTATCTCAAAGAATGCAACTAAAATTTTTCAAGGCTATATTAAAGTAATGACATTTTAAATGTGCTCATTCAGGGATGGATAAGGTAAGTACTTTTCAGAGACAGGAGGGCAATGGTTATTAACTTCCTGTTTACTAATGTAGTTCCTGTCATCCAGATGGGATGAGATATATTATGACATAATATAAAGGATCTTTGCACTTATTAAAATATGAAACAATAATTTAAAAAACCTGTTGGTATTATTGTCTTCTCAATCCAATTTGAAGTCTCTTTGTTCACAGGATGCTTCAAGGATGGCCCTTTGACACAGCTTTCATACATGTTGATTTCTTTGGACTGCACTTCTTGGACTGGATTCTTACAAGTTTCTAGATTATATGTCTGTTGGTCTTTGTTAGGACTCTGAATCATATGCTGGGTGCTGAAAGAAATTGAGTATTGTAATCTCAGTGTCAACCACTTACACAAGAGTAATGTAGTTCTTCTATTTACATTTTATACCTTAGGATATGTAATCTTTGAGTTCTCACCAGCCTGTGATATAGGCAGGATAGCTAGTTCATTTAAAAAGGGGGATAATTATGGTCATATAGGTAATAAGAGGCAGCATTAAATCTAACAGTGCTATCTTCTAATTCCAGTGCTTGTGTGTGTGTGTGTGTGTGTGTGTGTGTGTGTGTGTGTGTGTGTGTGTGTCTGTTATTCGAGACAAGATTTCTCTGTGTAGCTTTGGAGCCTGTCATGGAACTCACTTTGTAGACCAGGATGGCCTGGAACTCACAGAGATCCACCTGCCTCTGCCTCCCAAGTGCTGGGATTAAAGGCATGCACCACCCTTTTCTATAGTTTGCTCTTACTATCTTTTTAAACATTTATTTTTTATTTATGTGTATGTGTTTGTATCTGCATGAATTTTTATGTGTACTGCATGTCAGCTGTACAGATCTTCTGGAAGAACAGTAAGTGTTCTAAACCACTGAGACCTTTCCTCAGCCTCTCTCTCTCTCTCTCTCTCCCTTCCCTTCCTTCTTTTCTTTGATTTCTCCCTCCCTCCCTGTTTTCCTTCCTCCCTTCCTTCCCCCCTCTCTCTCTTCCCTTTTTTTTTTTGAGACAGGGTTTGCTGTCTCATTTTTTAGACCACTCTGGTCTTGAACTCACAGAGATCCACCTGCTTCTGTCTCCTGAGTGCTGAGACTAAAGGCGTGTGCCACCACTGCCCAGCAAGCCCCATATTTTCTTATCTTGATATTTATCATTTGATTTCTTTTCATAGGATATCTTATCTTAAATGCTTAACTCTAGGTCCAAGTATAGTTATGTCCAGAGATGCCTGCCATATAGTCACTTCCATAACCAATTCTCTAGGCTTTTGGAGTAACAGAGTACACATTTAAACACAACCCTGTTTTGTTGCTGTTGAATAGAAATCAGGTTTTTGAGAAAGAAGTCAAGGAAGGAAGGAAAGGTATACCATCAATTCTGGTAGTGAAATCATATAGCTGTGTAAATTCAGTGGATTCTCAGATGCTGATTTGTGATTACTTGGGTCACCGTCCAGACAGTGGTTGATTGGTACTACGGACAGGAAGATTAGCCAAAGGCAATAGACATACAATAGTTACCAGTTCACACAGAGATTCCAAGCTGGTCAATGTAATCTTTGACTTCACTTTCTGTGCCTTTTCCAGACCTTAGACATTAGTTTTATCTCAGTGTGACCAATGGTCCATAAACTATGAGAGGCATTAGTAGATCACATGATTGCTGTGCATTCATCCTACAGTGATAATGAACTTGCCAGAAAGTTTTATTTTTAAAGTGAGAAATCGCAGGTAATTCAATGATAAACACACAGAAATAAACACTTAGCTAAGACTTTAAGGAATCCATCGAGGACAATTTGGGTATATTGAACTTGTCTCAGAACTGCATCTGTGGGTGCTCTTACATCTTAGTAATCTAGACAGGTAAGACCTAAAGATAAACTTGATCAACATTTTTTCAAAGAGTAACCTTATCTGTTTCTTTAATTCAAAATCAAAACATTCTAAGACAGAAGAAAAAGAATAAAATAGTTAGGAGAAATCAAGACTAGTTCACCTACCTTGAGTGTGGTTTTCGGGGATAACAGCCATGTCCAGGAATTTTCACTAAAAAGGAGAATATACCATAAAATATCTGGTTACATTTTAAGACCAACAAAAGTTAAGTTTTTTTATTTCCTTGGCAATTCCTTTGTGTACTCTCAATATGTACACTAAACATAATTTAGCTCATCTTTAGTCAAATAATGTTTTGTTCACACACATGAAATATATGAGTACATAGTCCTCTTGTGAGTCTTTTAATAAGACTGGTCCAAGAGGAGACTATATTAATACCGATTGGGAAGTAATCTATGGGCTGGGAGTTGGGCTCAGTGGCAGAGGAGTTCCCTAGCATATGAGAGACTCTGAGTGCAGTAAAATGAAAGGAAGGTGAAAAACAAGGTAGAAAAAGCAAGGAAAAAGGAAGCAAGCAAGACCTACTCAGGGAGTCAAATCCCTTTTTAGTGATAACTTAGCAAGGGAAGTAGATACAGGGGTCTGGGGAGTCAAAGTCTGGCTTGGGTTCCAGGTCAGTCCAGGTTATACAGCAAGACTTCAAAAAAAGGAAAAGAGAGAGAAGAAGGAAGAGGAGGAGGAGAAAGAAGAGGAGGAGGAAGAGCAACCACCGTCACCAAAACTCAAAGCAAAACAACCTCCCCAACTTGTGAAGGGTATTCACATATACATGAATGTGATCAACATTTTAGAGAACTGATCTAGGATGCAGAAGTATTAAGCAAAGTAAAGTGTAATGTATGACAAATTACTATGCACATATTTTAATATAAAAATTGGAGCCTAAGTTACATATTACTATAAATTATTTTTCTTTGCCATTTTAGAATCTTATTATTTAAGCAAAATAATAAAGGAATAATTTAACAGTGGCAATCATAATTAACAGCAGAACAAGTTAACTAGTGCATAGTGATTAAGGTGTACTTTTATAATATTTCTTTCCTCTGAGACAGACTTTAACTCTTTTTAAAAGTATGCTCTTACATAGTTTGAGGCTAGCCTTAGCCTCAAATTTTCCATGCAAGAGACTAACATACCCCACATGTAATATGCAAGTGAGTTCACCATCTACTACTTTGACTGAATATTGTTGTTTTGGAGAAAGGTGAAAATATTTTCAATTGATTTAATTCTTATTTGTCTAATCCCAGATTCATGAAACTTAGTTTACCTATGTACTTTTACCTGTTTTCCTTTGGGATGCCTCTAACAATTTAACAGGCAAGTGAAGGCACGTCAAATGTGAGAACAAAGAATTTATTCAGTTCAAAGTGAGGATGACTACCTGGGACATAGTCTAGTAGCCCAGTGCTCTGAGGTTTATACAATTATAGCTACATTTATAGTTTTAAGCTACATGAAGCTTAGTTAAACTGTTCTGGCTAAGTTAAACTGTCTTGTGTATTTTAGATATGTTTCATTTTCTGGGTAGTTTGGGGGGAGGGAGTCTATTGTGTAAAAGGTTAGTAGAACTTAATAAACAATGTTTTAGTTATCTGAAGTATGCCAGATCAGCTTCATCTAGGCAGTACTTGTGTTTGAACAGAGTTCAAAGATTTAACTATGGATGTATGTGTGAGTAGATCTGTCTCCCTAGTCCATTTTAAGTGTGCACCAATTCTACTTTAGTTTATCTTCCTAGACAATCTCAAATGAGTTTCTACATGTTGTACCATGTCCTCTCTTGTGTGTGTCTGTGTGTCTGTGTACGTTAGAGATTGACACCCTGTGTCTTCCTTGATTGTTATATTCTTATATATGGAGACAAGGATTTATCTATTCAAGCTAGACAGTTTACTTTGAGGATCCCACATCTGCCCTCAGTCCACCTAGGCTTTATTCCTAACTAGTCAGATATGCCCTTTAATTGTCAGTAAAACAACATAGTCATTTAGCATTGTCTGTCAAGGGATACATAGGTCAATCTGGCCTTGAGATGCTATTCATTACCTTTTCGATATACTTGACTGAAAACTGCTTCACAATATTTGCTTCACAATATCTTTAGCAACAGAATGAACTGTATTGCAATTTAATCAACTACTTGGACCAAGTGTAGTCAAAAGTTGTATGAGCCCGATAAATTAGGCTTAATGAATTAGGACTAAGACTAGAGTACTCTCAGTTTTTATATGCCTCAGGATTTGATGAGATGTAAATGCTACTATTAGATAATGAGGTAAAATATTCTGTTCTCTTTTTGGTAGTATAAAACTACAAGAAACTGATTCATGTCCATAATCAGTCGTACATAGGGAGGGGCTCATTGAACCCAACCCCTCTCTGTTGAACTCCTGGTTACTGACAGGTTCTGGGAGAAGGGGAGTCATTGTCTTCAGTTGTATATCTACTGTTAATCCAATCGAACTCCAGTAGATAGTTGTAAATCTGTGGTCACAAAGTTGGTTCCAAAACAAAACAAAACAAAACAAAACAAAACACGTGGCTGTAAGAAAGAGGTTTGTATAGAGGAGGGAGAACTAATGAGGCTCAGAGGGAGAAAAGAGAGAGTAGGTGCTGAGAGAGAGAGAGAGAGAGAGAGAGAGAGAGAGAGAGAGAGAGAGAGATTGTCAAAGAAAGTTAATACAAAATTAAAAATAAAATTAATGAATAACCAATTTCTGTTGGCTTTTTCTATGCATTTCTAGAATCAGAAAGAAGCAAAAAAAAAAAAATTTAAGCTCCTAAATTTCTGGTAAGGTGAATTGCTTGGTTGACAATTGATTTTAAGATAATATCTTATTCTTTATATGTAGGCCTTGATCAGACAAAGGTTAGTATTGTTGCACATATTCAGCTGACAGGTGATCACAGACTCTGAGCCCTCTGTACTCACCCATGCCTTGGTTAGGCAATGGTCTTCTGAAACAATGAGCCACGTACACATCTGGTACCGTCGGCCTTGGGTCTAGAGACGGTAAAAGATCACAGCAAATGGAAATGAGTGACAGATGAAAGTTCCAATAATGTGTGAACAGCAGTTTCACTCAATGAAATTAACATGTGTCATCTTCAAATATAAATTTTTGTTGTATTTCAAGTATTTATACCCCTGGGGTAAATTTATACAACAATTCCTTCCCTAGGAATTTATCAGAAAGAAATAATTGTATACACAAATGGAGAGATTTTCATGTTGTTTACAATAGAGGAAAGTCAGAAACAAAATAAAAGTTGAACAGTGGGCCTAGCTATACAAACTAAGATTTATAGAATAAAATATTTTCCTGCCATTTTTCACATGCAAAAATGTTTATAAAATATTCTAATTTTAAATGAAAAGGAAACATGAAAACAACAAGATTATGTCATTCATTAAAATGTGGTGTCTGTGTAAAGACTTAGAAAAAGGTAAAAAGTATTCTAAAATATTATTTTTACTTTCTTTTATCTTTTTAAGGATCTTTGTGTGTGTGTGTGTGTGTGTGTACATGTATGTGGGCATGTGCATGCCATAGCACATGTGCAGAGGCCAGGAGCCAAGACAGCTGGTGTGCAAGCTTATGGAGAGCTTCCTGCATTCTTCTCCTATCTTATAATAGGTATACTGTAATTACACATGTGTCTTCTTGTGTCTGCTTTACATGGCTTCTGAGGATCCAAACTCAGGAACTCATGCTTGTGCAGCAAACATGTTATTCAATGGAGCTGTCTTTCTAGCCCCTTTTGTGTTTATCTTTATTTCTGATTTCTGACATTTTAAACAAATGTTATATATAAAGAATTACTGAATTTCTTGGTGGTCACTATCAGAAAGAATGGCTATTTTAAAGTTCTAGTGAAATGAATCTTATATAACCTCCCCTGTTCTTGGTATGGTTTTTATCTTTCAATGTTTAGGTTTACTATTTCACAGACTGAATGAATTTATGCACACATGTATGTATACATTTGAATTAGGATACCTCAACTCCATTTGGGGGAATAATGGTGATATAAATGTATAATAAATCAGCACACATATACATAAAGTTAAATAATTATTTTTGGTAAATTATCATGATTGATATATATTACATAAAGTACACACCTATATACTTATATACTTATTATACATCTTAGGATTTTTCTTAAGGGGGATTTAAGGATAAGGTGATAGAAATTATCAGCAATGCTAGGTAGGTAAGGACATGTATCAAACAGCACTTTGCAGCACAATGTTGCATATTTAATTTCTTTTCTGGGATCCTACTCTATTAAGTTATGAAATGACAGGAGTGGACAGTCTAAAAACCATTAAATCTCTATATTATCTTTGAAAGGCAACCTTCTATAACCCTAAGAGTGTGCCTCAAACATGTGGGCTCTCTGCTGTTCCGGGTCCCTGACTGCTCCTGTCACTGCTCCCTGGAGATACAGCTCACACTATGGGCACTGTACCTGCAACACATACTATGGGCACTGTACCCGCAACACACACTATGGGCACTGTACCTGAAACACACACTATGGGCACTGTACCTGAATCACACACTGTGGGCACTGTACCCGCAACACAGTGCTTTCTCACTTGCTTTTCTTCCCTGGTTAAAAGACGAGCTCCTGAAAGGGAGAACTGGTATCATATATTTTTCTAAAAACGTACTTGTTTATTTATTATTACAGTGTCATGTGTGCATACATAAAGTGTGTGTATGGGGGGAGTACATGCCACTGACAGCATGTGGAGGTCAGAGGACAACTTTGTGGAACTGGCTTTCGTCTTCCATTTTCACATGGGTCTTAGGGATCAAACTCAGGTCGCCAGGTATGTGTGGCAAGCACCTTTGCCTGCTTATCAGTCATTATACACATCTTAGAATCTTTGGCACCCAGCACAGTGGCAGCTGCAAAGTTATGGCATAAAATGAGTATTTTTGAATAAATTAATTGTTTGTGGGAAGGTAAAACGGAAGGTTACCTTTCACATCAGAATTTGATTCTTCTTGCCTCTGGAGTAAATGTTCTTTATCATAAACCTAATGGAACAGAGAATCGGAAAGAAAACACGATATGTCATAAGCATGAAACTGGAGTATGCTTCTTATATGATTATATGATAGGTTTTCAACAAAATTTCTTATTTTTATTTTATTTCTCTCACATTAATAAATAGCAGGAAAAATCAGTATTTTTGTTCATTACTAAAGATAGTTTTTCCCACACAGAACTCATGTATGTCAAATAGATAAAAATGTTAAATTAGAATTATTTAAAATATAAGTTGAGAGTAGGAAATGGATGAAAATATACACAGCTGTGTGAAAAATCTACCAACAAGTTTCCGAATTCTGCCTATATAAAAAGGTAAATAATATTTTCTTGAGCTTTGTCAAGAGCTCTAGAACAAAGGAAGCTGCAAGTATATCACTGTCTCTTGTGAGGGAAATACAAATCTGACTTGCTGGACTAAAAGAGATACATCCTGAACTTTGACTGTGAACCTTGAATAATCTAAGAATCATCGTGACTGAAGACATTGTAAACATTTTCAAGCTTTTTTTTTCTTTGCCTAACATCATAAAGAATTTTCTAAAAGTGTCTGGGGAAGGAAAAATCGATGAAAAGCATTTTTGCCAGCATGTAGACTACTAGACCATGAAATAGAGTTAATGTTAGCATCTAAGATTCTAGAGCTCTGAGTCCAGCCTGGACAGCAAAGTGAAAGCTCTCAACAAAACAAATAAAATCATCTAAAACATCACACAATAGAACACAAAAACAAAACTAGGAATAGTTAAAAACACAAATTCCCCTTCTCCACATATATAATTGACAACAGATATTGACGTATCTACGGAAACGAGGAAAAAGGTAAAAATCAAAATTGGTCATGGGATTGAAGAAACGTCTCAGTGGTTGAGAGTGTTTGCTGGAATGACAGGGGTTTTCTTTGACTACACGTGGTTGTTCATCTCCTACTAAGTTTTGGCTGATTGCTCTAGTGTCTTCAACCTTGCCCAGGATCATAATTTGCTCTTCAGGTGAATTTTTAAAATCTCCTTTGAATGGGCAGGTCTGGAAGTTGGGTTTGAGGTCTGTTCTGAGTTCTGGAGGGCTCCTCCCAGCTGTCTCCCCAGTGCTCTCCTGCAAAGTAGCCAGGATACATTTTAGCATATGTTTCTAATCAACCTACCAATCTCTGTCTAATTACTTTTTTACCATATTTGCATGGGTGTTAAGCATTTCTTAGGCTTTAGCTTTCTGCATCTGTTGCAAATGAAATCAATTCTTTGGGAAGAGACTAGGATGTTATCTGTTGTGTGGCCTGGCTCTCTCTCTCAGTGTAAAAATCCCAAGCCTTGGTTCTAGATCTGGGGCTGGAGACAATGAGACTCTTCTGACTGGAACCCAGCTATAGTAACCTCGTCTTCACTACTCACTTCTCCAGGACCCGAACCCATACATTGCAAACCAAGGCAAGAATGATCAGGGGCCGATTATTTAGTGGTGCAGTATCTAGCCAAAAACTGGGGTTGGAGTAGGATTCTTTGTCCTTTTCTCTGTATTTGGCACCAACTTAGCCTCAGAAACAGGTAGTTGGGGAAAAGATTACAAAGGCCTTGTTCCTCCTGGGAAGGTATCTCTGGTAGTTATGGGGAAAGGTCTCACATATTTACTTTCTTGGCTGTGCTATTCTGAAGCAGCATTTCTGTCTTACTGAGCTACGAGTGGAACAAAGGCAGTTTGGACTCTCAGACTTGCTATTTCCAATGAATTTGAGGAATTTCTGAATAGAATATTTTTCTTTCCTATATAATTTTAGACTTTTAATGGTTGTTCTTCTTTCTTTGTTAAGTAGTGTTTGCTGAGGTCTTGGCTGTCATTTAGACACCCATCTCTCAGCACCATTTATTTTCATTTCTTCATGTTCTCTGGGTTTCCTTATTTTTAAATTTCTTTTAAAGTATCATGGATTCATTCTATAAGCTTTCTCAAATAATTTTAAAATAAAATAAATACAAATGAAATTCAAACATGACATCTTAGTAAGACCTGTCTCTCATCTGTCAAGGATCTTTTGAATTTTTGCAAACAGCAAATAATATGACCAAAGTTCTATTCATTTTTTTTTCTGAGGAAAAATGAGAACACATAACCTGCTATTCTCTTGTATTCGTATTTAAAGCATTTTAAATCATTGCAGCAATCATGATTTACCTCTCTTGTGTTATTCTGTCGCTTTGCTAGGGTTGCATTTCTTTCCCTCTTTGTTTTCAGATACTTTTTCTTGTTTTTTACCTAGGTAAGAGAGTGTTTTAAATTAGTATCCAATGAATATATTAAAGACAGTCACTTTGAGTGCCTAAATACAGGCATTTTGAGACTCACTTCCTAGAACTGTGCACCCTGGATGTATGCAAGGCAAACACAAGATTCTGTGAAAAAGTAACTGGGGCTTCTGAAATGCTTCCCAATCTTCAGGAGAGAAGATCACTCCATATTTGCACAGTAAAAATTTGTGGTTCTTGCCTAGCATGCCCAAAGCCTTGGTTTTGGTCCCCAGCACACATGCAAGCAAACTCAGAATTGTTTTGTTTCTATGACTGTTACACACTCCCCATTCTGGTGTGGGTCATGATGGAGGACTGATAAACATGCCTGGATGAGACTCCAGGTGTTTTGCAAAGAAGACAGAAGCTCGTAAGTCTGGCATTTGCGTAGGAAGTTAACAACTGTGACATAGAACTGAACTGAGGAATGCTAAACCGCTGCTTGCAAATGTTTTGTCCTCTATAATAGGGTTAAACATTGTTAGTCTTTGTTATGGAACTCTGTAGAACCTCTCGTAAGTGGAATATACCTCTCCCTTCTGTTGAATGTAGAGCTTCGCTGGCTATGTGACTTACCGTGGCTAGTGGATTGTTAGTCAATATGGTATATGATGTGGTTGTAATGAGACATATGGTTGCTGGAGGAAATTCGGCTGTTAATGGGCTGATATTGCACTAGAGGTTTTCATCATTGGATTTTTACACAGGGTCATCTCTGGTTGAAGGAAATGAAGAACATGTAACATGTAACTGAAGTAAATCTGAAGTCTGAAAACAACACCAGTGACTCTATCAAGGTCAGGTAGAGTCAATTTTCAGACCCAAGAATAAGAAAATAAGAGGCTTGTTGTAAATTACTAAGGTTTTGAAGTTGTCACACAGTGAAAAGAAGCTTATTCCCTCACGTAAGTATCATCTCTCTCTTTAGTAACTGTGATCTCCATATAAGCTCCTTAATTGTTTTTCTTGGCATCTCTCGTCATCTATTAAGTCATATGTTTTACTTATTTTGTTGCGTCACTCTCACAACTAGTACGTAAGAAAACAAAGGGAAAGTTTTCTTATTGTTTTCATTGTTCTGTTCCCAGCACCCAGGCAATGCCTGGTACATACTTTGAGCACAGTATTAACAATGAATGTGTAGTTAAATAAATGAATATTAGGTTAATAACCAGGTGATGTAAGGTTAGGCTACCGTATGTGACATTAACAAGTGTGGAATCTGAGAATTAATTTTACTTCCTGGGATCTTAATATTCTCATCTATGAAGTAAGGGGGTTGGAATAAAAATTCTATGTTTTAAAGATATGCACATAAGCAGAAAAGCAATTATTACTACACAATAATGACAGATGCACAAACCTTTTTCCTGGTTGTTAGTAACAACAATAATCAGTGTACCTGTTTCACATATCCATACTGAAGCAAAACTTTTTAATCTTACCTGAGAGGTCAACTTGAGAAGATAAGTCTGAGTGTCATTGGACTCTGAACTGTCAGAGCCTCGACTACTAAAAAAAGAAAATAATAATAATTACAGTTTTCAGAATTTAAAATTTCAACATTGCCTTTACTTTATCATCTTATTTGAATGGACAATTCTAATTAGAAAGAGAATGATATTTACTAAAGTTATTTATCATTTGATGGTTCCATACAACTTAGAAATGATATTTTTATTTTCTAAATGATAGAAGCTATAAATATTTGGGAATATGTTGCTGGGGTGTAGCCCCACAAATATATGATTTATTCTTTCTTTCTGGCTCATATCTATGGCATTAGAGTGAAAATATCACCTGGTACACAGTGAGGTTCTATATGCTTTGTGAATAAGTAAACAAATAAGCGATACATCTGTGGAGCTTCCTAACTCTTATGAGTATCATTAGTTCTTAAAATTAATTTTCATATCACTATATTTATATTTTGTTTAAAGACATTAAGGGCCACCCAAAGCATAGCATCTCAAGAAACAAAAGGTCAAACACAAATCTATTTCCAATTATAATCAATATAATGATTGGCAAAATGTATTTGTGTGAGCAAAAACTCATGAAAGGTAATATTTCTGGGTTATATTTTTTATATATTTTATTAATTAAGAGATTTTTTACTTTTGGAGAGCAGTTTTAGGTTTACAAAAATGCACAATAGATATTTCATAGTTCTCTCCTGCACAGTTTTTCTGCTATTAGCTTCTTATGCTACATGGTAATTTGTTACAATTGACAGAAAATTTATTGTTTACCAGCTGACTCAACATATATTCTATAAACTTTGACAAATTTATAAAGACATGTATCTTTCACCACTACATCATCAAACATAGTTTCATTGTCTCAACAATTCTGTTTGACTATCCATGAATTCTATTTTCAGGTCTGCAACCACTGACCCTTTCTCTCCCTAGTTTTGTTTGGTCCATTATGTCATATAGTTGAGATCACACAGCCTTTTCAGACTTCTTTCATTTACTAATATAATGCTCTTACTAATACTGAGGCAGGCACTTTACAGGCAAGCTCCTATACTGATTTACCACTAAAGTGCCTTTTCCTTTATTTCAACTAAAGCTTTATGAACAAAGCTAGATATGATTA